>NC_057795.1:166847943-167447943 GCF_018294505.1 Triticum aestivum
TGGTGGAGTCGGTGGCAGCGGCGGTGGGGGAGGCGGCGGGCAGCGGCGGTGGGGGAGGCGGCGGGCAGCGGCGGCGGTGGTGGTGGCGGGTTTGGAGGCGGTGAAGACATGGTCGAACCCCGGGTACCTGATACCAAGGTGTTAGGAGCTAGGGTTTTGCCCGGTCTTGGCCGTAGGCAGTAGGGGAAGGAGGGGGCTGGGCGTGGCGATGAGCGGCCTCGCCGGCGGCTGGGCATCGCGGGAGAGGAAGATGGCGGCGGCAGCGCAAAAGGCAGTGGGGCGGCTAGGGTTCCGGCTCCTCTGGGAGCCGGACAATAAAGATAATCTTTCTATTGCTTTATTTCAAAGAGTCTTACAGCCTATATTTATAACCTAGATAACTTACATAAGAATTAACCTAAGATAATTTGCATAAGAATTAACCTAAGATAACTTGTGGGCTAAGATTGCCCGGTGGGCCTCTACGGCCGTAACAACCGCACTAAATGCAAGGGTATGTGGCGCTCCATCCCCTTACTGAGGCATACTCCCTCCTTTCCGGTTTATAAGGCTCAATTCAAAAATCTCACCAACCAAGGTAGATGGTGAGTGGTGGAATACCTTTTGAGTTTGCAAAAGCACCCAATTAATGTTTTTGTTTTCCTCAAAAAAGTATGTTTACCAATGCATCAATTGCAATGCATGCATGCAGTACATGCATTGATCAATTTTCTCTTAATACTTGCATGCGATGATTTAATGCACTTTGGAATCTGAACATGTGATAAGAAACAACTAAATTGAGCCTTATAAAATGGAAAAACTAAAATTTTGAAATAAGCCCTATAAACCGAAAAAGAAGGAGTAGACGTCTGTCTTGTCATTGCAGCTTTAAAGTAAGATTAATAGTAAAGCCGGTTGGTGGCTCTATAGTAGAGCCATGTCATCGATAGCCCGTATTTGAAAAAGCATGCATTCAATGCATGGATGCTGCCGAAGGCAAAGGGAAGTCACATGATTGGGTGGGAGGAGCTGAACGCCCGCCATAAAGCTCGCATGCAGGTTGCTTTTCCTCGTTGCCTGTGTTATCGCCTGGCGACACATGAACCCGGATTGGTCCTCTCTTCTCACTTCTCTCTCCTCCACATGTGATTCTGCTAACATGAAAGCTCTTATTTATTTATTTTTGAATGTTGGTAGTTGATCTACCAAATTCATTGATCACGGAGAAAGAGTAACAGGAGCGCCGAAGAAGGCAAAGACATCAACGAACATGAAAGCTCTTATAGCCTACTGAGTAGTCTCTATTATACCTACTGACTCACTCCTTTTACCATCACGTTAGGGGAAGGTGTCACTCTCCCGGTAAAAGAGGGGTGGCGAGTCATCTACATCCCCCACACGACAACTAACCCTCCACCCCCGTAGGCCGTGGCAAGGGTGTACTCCCTCCGTAGTTCTTACGCGTCGCTGCAGGAAGGCCCAGCAAGTCTTGTCGGGATGATGACATGGAGGGGGGCCTTGTCGGAGCAACACCCACAGAAAAAAATTGCAGCTTAGGGGCCTGCGAGCCTCGGTAATCTTGGCCTTCACAAGACTCTTCTCCTAGGGTGATGGTTTTGCCAGTGAGCGTCAACAACGCCGTCGTGGCCCATGCTTGTGAGACCCTGGTTCTCACCTTGTTGCGCTCAACTCAATCAAAGCCTGGTTGGACGCAGTTGAGAGCCAGGCACGATAGTAGATGACACAAAAAGGACAGGCCAAAAAACAAACATGTTTCGACTATCCTTTGCTACATAGTACGTTTCAACCAGAATACCAGACGCTTCAGTTCACAAATGGGGCAATCTGACTCGAGCGTATGTTAGTGGTGCCAACTAGGTTACAAGGACGAAAACTGTAACCATGGAGACGGGCTTGGGTGGAAACAAATGTATATGATGTAGAAGATCAAACACTGGCCAATCACAGCTTGTAAACCGGTGTGATCCCAAGCAGCTGGAAGCATTGTCGCATGACGACCGCCGTCGCTTCGCAAAGCAACAGCCGGCTTGGCTCCTCCGGTGACCCAACAACCTGTGAGTTGACAAAGATAGCGGTTACATCTCACGTGCTAAAAGGTGCTAGGCGTTGTCGCTGTGAAATGGGAGGCTGGCGCTTTTAGCCCTAGTAGGTGGAAGCTGCTGCCATTTTTTCACTTCGAATAAATTAAACCATGGAAATAGATAGAAGTATACCTGGCAGTTTGTGTAGAACCTTGTGAACATTTCGGATAAGTTGTATAGGTATTCACACAGAACACTGGGAAGGAGATTGGTGCATGCCTCTTCAACAATCTGACAGATAGAAGCACGTAACAAATCAATACAAAAGGAGGACAAGATCACACTTAATTAAGCCATACTCCTCATTAATGGTATTAGTTGTTGATGCATAGTAACATACAGGAATAACTTGAAAATAGAAGTGCCCCAATGCTTTACTAGGTGACTGGTCGGAACAAGCCACACACCAGCAAGCAACATACTTGGTGCGGCACTCTCCGCACTTGATGTGGAGGCACATCGTGCAGACAGTACCATCCTTATCATAGATGCCTTCACCAGCACACGTGGCTCAGTCGCCATTTAACCACCAATCTACTCCCTCCGTTTCTAAATATAAGTCCTTTTAGATATTTCAACACGGACTACATACGGATGTATATAGACATATTTTAGAGTGCAGATTTACTCATTTTGCTCTGTATGTAGTCCGTATTGAAATCTTTAGAAGGACTTATATTTAGAAACGGAGGGAGTAATTTTTTAGCACGGACAGGAATGGGGAGGTAAGCAAACGTGGATCTCAAGGGGATTTACAGCTTTACATGGCAGACACCGTGCCAGTGCGAGGAGCCTAGTATTTCTCCTTGATTCTAACTCATGACCTCCTACCAAAACCACCCCACAAGAGCACAATGGCCCATAAACCAGGTTGTTCTGATTTCATATCGAATTTGGCAAGTAATCCCTCTGTCCCATAATACAAGAGAGTTTTTGCCACTACACTAGTGTCAAAAACACTCTTATATTATGGGATGGAGGGAGTATTATCTATAAAACCAGTTTCCTAACGCATATCAAGTCAGATTTCCTTCAAACATACTTCCTCTGTATCAAAATATAAGACGTTTCTTGACACTGTTTTTTGATACGGAGGGAGTACTTAAGAATCTACAGAATATAACCACATCGAACTGGTTAGGCCAGCGGTTAGACGGGCAAACCGGCTTTGACCAGTTCACTACCCAGTCCTGTTTTTAAAACTATGGCAGAGACCTAGCCTGGGAGGGGTCCATCAGGAACGGGAGAAAGGACAAAAAATTAGGGGAGGAAAGAAGATGTACAACTTTTTGTTGACTCACAGCCAAGTCATCCAAACAGCTGCCCATGCGTCTACACATAATTGGCACTTCAGTCATATGATACAGCAAACTACCTTTTCATAGCCTAGGGCAAAAGGGGTTGAAGTAAAATGTATTGATCACATTGTGTGTAACACGCTTTATTTGCACCCAAAACAACTAGCACAAAATTCCTCAAAGAAAAAAACTAGCACAATCAAATGTTTACTAATCACTGTGCCTGCTCACAGTTCAACAATATTACCAGACTACAGTTGTGGCGCTGGATCAAATGAATAGATTTAGTTGCGGCGACAATCATACCTCTGCATAACGGATAAGATACAGTCCCAAGACACGCTCATCTGGATGAGCAAGAGAAATGTTCCCACTCTGAGAACAAAAAGTTAACAATTTAATCCATTTCCAATGGCCGAAAGAATTTCATGGTGATTTTATATAATTCACAGCATAAACATGAAAAGCTAACGAGTGTTTACCACTTTTAGCTCTTCTACATCCATGTTGGATTTTCGAATAATGGAGCAGATACGAGCATGAGCATACTGAAGATAGACAGCGGTATTTCCCTGTTCACAAAGGGAATAAGGATGTAAATAAAAATTAGGGAGAGTGAGCAAAAAGATGATGAGGTCAGAATAAAAGTTCCCTTCATGCAAAAGAAAGACGATACAGTAATGCCAGCAACAGAACAACAACAACAACAAAGCCTTTAGTCCCAAGCAAGTTGGGGTAGGCTAGAGGTGAAACCCATAAGATCTCGCAACCAACTCATGGCTCTGGCACATGGATAGCAAGCTTCCATGCACCCCATGCCAGCAACAGAAACACACAAAATAAATACAGTAAAAGACTTGGTGCAGAGCATTGAGCCATAGAGTAAAGACGTTGATCCATCCACAAAATGGTGGAGTTTGAAAATACCTTGTCACTTAGCATCTGATCAAAGCTGAACGTATAATTAGTCAGTCGGTTGTTCTTCAGATCCGCATACCTGCATTGAAGATAGAAAACATGACTATACAAATCGATTTAAGATTGAAAAGGTTTAATTATTCAACTTCAGTCCAACAAGTTTGTCCTCATAAAAGAAGAAAAACTGGTACATACTTGACAGCGCCATATCCTACTGCCTTTGAAGTTTGCTCTAGTTCCTCATCAGTCCAGTCAACAATTTTACCTGAACAAAACCATGATCATATAAGACTACTAAAAAACAAAACAAAGTTGTATAAGCGTACTGCTTACCATTTTCAGTGAGACGCTGGAGAAGTTCTGATTTACTTCGAGATTTAGCCTCATCAAGTAGGTCTCCCAACCGAACAACCTCAGTACTACGAGTTCGGAAGCGCTTGCCATCTGCTCCAAGAACAAGGCCAAACCCAACATGACTCGTTTTTGGGAACTTCTTTTCCTTTGGATCTGGAAGCCAACCAGCCATCCTGGCAGCCTGAAACAAAAACAATATGTAAAACAAAATCCCATGCAGAATATGGAATGAAGATAAAAACGGTTCTCTTGATCTGAAGAATTACTAGCATCAATACTGCAATAATATGTTTCTGGTAAAGATAAATGGCACTTTGTACATGCCTTGAAAAACATATCAAAGTGCTGCTGCTGACCAACATCTGTTACATATATTATCCATTCCGCCTTTTCAACATTAAGCCGGTACCTTCATAAAAGCAAGGACCAAGAAAAGGTGTAAGTTCATAAAATCCATCACTGCACAAACAAGACTGCATCAACTATGAAAATATATCCACTTTGCTTCTACAGAAAACAGCTAAATAGGCACTCAGAAAGATATGAAGGAAAAAACATGTATTATTTAGCTACTAACCAAAGAGCAGCCAAGTCTGTCGAGGCATAGTTGAAGCCACCATCTCTTTTAACGACTATCAAAGGAATTTGATGACCTTGAATGAATATTACACGAGCACCCTCACTTTCCTCGATCAAACCTTGGCTACTCAATTTCTCCAAGACTTGCGGAATATAGGGATTATAAAAGCTCTCCCCCTGAAAAGTGAGTAGATTAGCTTCGTCTCATCGATTTAACATAAATCGATAACCTTTTGGTTGCTTCCGGGGAAGAGACAGACAACATGTATATAAACATTCAAGCGATTGAACACAAAGGAACACAGATGCTTTGATCAGAGTGATTTTGGATGATAAAGCAAAGTATAAAGTGTTGCAGAAAAATGGCATCAACAAATACACAACAAAAAGGGATTTCTTAAGTCTTGAAAATATCTCAAGAAATATTGGCTGGTAATATGATAAGCGGAAGAAATTGGCCAAAAAAGACAGGGCTTTATTTAAATTTCTAAATTAAAAGGATCCATAACAACAAATAAGTGAAGCCAGATTGTAATAATTGGCAGCAATTGTAAATTTTGGATCTGCGAGGATTCTATGACAATGAGAAAATATGCCAGGGTGAGTAAACTAAGATTTAATATTTGACTACCAGCATGTTCTTCATTATGATTCAAGTGGGAGAAAGAAAATAAACACCTTTGAGCAAAAATGCTAATCAACAAACATTGCACAAGTTCCAGTTCAAGAAAGTACGATATTTCATGTTGCAATTTGCATACAACAAGGATATTATGAGGGCAAACATTCAAGAAACAGATGCGTTGGTTTGAACATTAGAAAAATCAGGTTGCAGCTACATTCCACGATACTTTATTGAGCAAACTTTATAGATCAGTAAAAAAAGCAACATTACCTTTTCTTCAAGTTGTACATCTAAGAGCTTGTAAACCTGGTCAAATTCGTTCCTGCTGATTTCACATATCTTTTTCCAAGCAGCACGATACTTCTCCTCCCCTCCCTACAATGTGTTATTGCTGAGGTTAGAAGAAAAAACACAATCTTCCCAGACTCCACATGCAAGAAGGTGAACTTACCTGTAACCGAACAACAGCTTGTTGGGCCCTATCTTTAAATTCTGCATCTTCATCAAATCTTTGTTTGGATGCTTTATAGAAAACCTGCAGCAAATAACCAAATTAATATATGACTATTTGTTTAATGAATCAGAAATTCTAACACAATGTAAAATAAGCACTTCTTTTGACTCTGGCAAAACAAGCACAATGCATGGAACAACACCTTACCTGAAGGTCACCAATAGCCTGGCTGCCAAGTTCCTCCCAATTCGGAAACTTTTCAAATAGAAATTCTATGAGCATTCCAAACTGCATGAACAAAGACCAAGATAGTTTAGTACACGAAGCAGAAATTCATTTAACTTAGAAGGCCTCCATATAAGCAAGCAAATTTTTCAGTTACTAGTGCCTACAGAACAAGCAGAAGTAGATATCTCTGCCAATGCAATATACCAAGACTCCAATTTCTCCAGCACGACACAAAATGGTTCGATCAAGTACAATTTCAACTGTGAGTATATTACAAAATACTCCCTCCGTCCAGAATTAGTTGACGCTCAAACGGATGTATCTAGACGTATTTCAGTGCTAGATACATCCGCTTGAGCGTCAACTAATTCTGGACGGAGGTAGTAGATAAGAAAGCTTAGATATTAATAGTACATCTAATAATTACAAGGTTATAAAATGTGATCAAAGAGCAATCGAAGAGCTAAAGGAAAACACGGTAACATTTGGATAGACAAATTAAATCAAATTAGATTGTGAAGTGGAAACAAGCTCTAGTTTATCAAACTACCGAAGTACAGAAAGTAGTGCACATTGCAGCAATGAATAGAGTACATCATAGTGTCATAGGTAGTAAGTAGATCTCATGGAAAACACCACCAACAGAACCTGGCAAATATTTGGTGGCACAGAAGAACCGCACCAAATGAACATTTTAATGCATCAATGTGTCAAAGGTACATGAAACTGGAAATGGATGCAGGCCCAAATATCATAACCTCACCCAGGAAAAAATAAGGATGAATTTATGTGCATAACAACAATATCTATGAACCAAAAGGGTTCAACAGATTAAGGGGTCATATGTTTGTACCCGTATTTTTCACCAGAAAAAAGAAACTACTAATAAAGAAACTAAAGGTCATAGCACCAAATCTATTACCTGTGTACCCCAGTCTCCCACATGATTGCGTCGGAGAACTTCAACATTTGAGAATTCAAACATGCGTGCTAAGGTGTCTCCGATGATTGTTGACCTTAGATGCCCAACATGCATTTCCTTTGCAATATTAGGGGATGAGAAATCAAGTACTACCCTCTTAACTGGCAGAATTGATGCCCAAGTTGTGATGCCATTCACAAGCATATCTTGTATTCTCTGCAACAATGTAGTTCATTGGTGCTTAGCAGAAAGGAATTGTAGTATCAATGAATGCATGCAAAGCTTGCAGGTAAAACAATCTCAGGCAGACCTTAGCAACCCAGCTCTTGGATAAGACAATATTCACGAAACCAGGACCAGCAACAGAGGCTGATTCAATTACATCACAGGCAGGCAGGTTCTTAGCAATCGCCTGTGAAAAAATCAGCACGTATGAAAAGGTTGAAATGAATAAACAAGGAAATAATGGTAGTGGCACCTACGAAAGAACACTCCTACACGATGAGATCTTGAAGTAAACCACCAGCATCAAGAGAGTTAGGGTCATTCTAACCTGTCCGATTGCATTGGGGTTTTTGAAGCTTGTCCCGGATCCCTTTACTTTTGACCACAATCCCATTGCATTGTTGCTGCATACGGTTTAGGTAAAGTTTGAGCACATTGAAGGGATGCTAACATGAACAGGAGTCGCACATGTCCAGATCATCAAATAAAATAGACACATAGGGGACATACCACTGGTAGTCACCAAACTTTCCCGTGCAAACTTCAACTATCGGTTCTACATCCACTTCAGGCACTGTCGCACGGAGTGACAGAGCCACCAAGTTGGAGATCTGCTGCTTGACACTCCCAGCTCCCTGCAGGGCCTGGCAGTTTGAGACGCCACCATCACAATCAAGTAGACAGGGGCACACAACACAATCATCTCCAGAACCAGCAACCCAATACTCACCGGTGCTGCAGGTTCCTGGGCCGAGCCTGAGGCAGAAGTGGAGGTCTCGTCTCCCATGGTGGTGGAAGCGTAGCAGGCGCTCCTAGGTGACCTTGCGAACGGAGATGCTCTACAATGACCTAGCTAGATAGGCAGCACAAAGATAAGCAAGAAGGCCGAAATTAGGCCCCCCAAAAAAAGGAATTATTTAGTGAAGCTTGTCGAACTCCCGGATGGAATTTCCAAGATGCTATTTAACCGGATGCTACTTCAAGTGCAAGATGCTATTCAGTTCGACAGCCACGAATCCCCAAGCTACAATTTAAACCTAGCATGTCATAGGTTAACTTGAGCAGAGTACAGAATGAACCACAGCCTTTTTCATCCCCAATTCCAAAAGCTGTGGGTAAATTCGCATGCCCCCATACGCTGACTAGCAGATTCGTGCACAACAAATTTACTTTAGAGTGCTATAAACCGGAACCATGGGAAACTAAATTCAAACCAAACATCTCAAGCACCGTACACTCTAAACCCCGTAAAAGGTCCAGTAGACAATCCGCCATTCCCTGTAAAATCTTCGGAGCTCGCAGGCGCTGACCCAAAACCAAAAACCGCACCAAACTCAAACCCATGACCCCTCGGATTTCTGCTGCCAAATCAGACCTCGCAACTCCGGGCGACGCGGGGACCGCGCGGCGCCATGAACAACCGGAGCGGGGTGGAACCGGATGGGATTGGGGGAGGAGGAGAATTCGCGGGAGAAGCGAGGGCTCACCGAATCGCGGAGCAGCGCGGCGGGCGGAGACGAGGAGGAGTCGCGCGGGGGTAGGCGCCGCCACTACTGCAGTTGCTGCTGCGGCCGCGAGTGCCCGCATCTCGACCTCGTTCGCGAATAAATACGCTCCCACGCCGCGTGCAGGGAAAGGCTAGGCGAGGGTTTTCGCTCCGCCTTATCGGGCCCGTCAAGTCTCGACCTCTTTGGGGCGTGGATATGGAGCCAAACACAGCTTCCGCTCGAAATTTGCTTTGTTTTGACTTTTAAATTTCAGTCTTTGGGGCTTATTACGTGTGGATATGCCGAACAGGTTAAGATTTTTGAACAGATTTCGCTAAAAATCTGACGACATATGCCATATAAAAACATTTGATTTGACATGGTTAAAAATGTGACATCAGACTTTTAACACTCTTTTTCGAAAACAATAGACAAAGACATTGTGACATATATGTGTTTGTCTTGCAGTGTGTTTTTTAAGTGTGGATATACCAGCCGGTTAAGATTTGAACATGCATTTTTTTGCCTCCAAATACTATGCAACCGATGTTAGATTTCTAGCAATCTCGAGCGAATATGCTTGTCGCTGTTGGTCGAGGCACAATAATCTTGTCGTGGGCTAGTTGTCCTCATCAGCATTTTGTAACGCGTTGTATTGTATCATGCGCGAACGCCCGTGGCTGCGTGGTGGTGGACTAGATATCTGCTTCCAGAAGCACCTCTCACTTCCCGCTTGTTCCCTCCCCAATCTCGTCCCTTCTCATCTATCGACGGAGGTGGAGCGACGCGCGCGACGGTGGTGGAGGCACCGCCGCGGTAGCAGGCTCGAGAACGCAGAGGAGCAGATGGCGTCGTCTAGGTGCAGCTGGTGCTGGGAGAGGCGACGTCGAGCCCGTTGCAAGTATCAAATCTTGTAGTGGTAAATATAATAAATAAAAGTAAAAGAAAACAACAACGAATTACAAGCTTTGTTTTAATATAAAGGTGAATGGACCCGGGGGCCAATTCACTAGAGGCGTCTCTCTCATAAATAACATCGATGTTAAACAAATTATTGTTGGCCAATTCATAGACAAGCGCATAAGCATAATTAATATATAGGCCTCACGTCCAATGACAAGTAGACCGTAATCCAACTACATTTATTATTACTCCACCCCAAGACCGCAATCCTGCATGCATCTCAAAGTATTAAGTTCGTGACAAACAAAGTAACGCATTAAGCAAGATAACATGATGTAGACAGAATAAGATCAAGCAATATGCTCTGTAAGGGTATATTTCTCCCTAAGTGGTTTTGGTGATTGATGGCAATGCATTTGCGGACTAATCGTGTGCATTGAGCATTTCAGATATCTCATGTCTAGGCACAAGACGATTCGGTGTCCCTCGGAGCCTATCGAAGACGGCTGCTCTCTACGTTTCTTTTTGGTGGATTTGAATTGTACGAAAGTTGTACTATTAAGAGGGGGTACGCTTCAGAAAGGTTAGGGTGGAATCAACACGTACACATCTGTTTCTTTGTGTTGGGGAACGCGGTAATTTCAAAAAAATTCCTACGATCTCGCAAGATCTATCTATGTGATGCATAGCAACAAAAGGGGAGAGTGTGTCCACGTACCCTCGTAGACCGAAAGCGGAAGCGTTATGACAACGCGGTTGATGTAATCGTATGTCTTCACGATCCGACCGATCTTAGCACCGAACGTACGGCACCTCCGCGATCAGCACGCGTTTAGCTCGGGGACGTCCCTCGTACTCTTGATCCAGTTGAGGCCAAGGGAGAGTTTCGTCAGCACGACGGCGTGGTGACAGTGATGATGAAGTTATCGGCGTAGGGCTTCGCATAAGCACTACGACGATATGACTGAGGTGTGTAACTGTGAAGGGGGCACCGCACACGGCTAAACAATATCAACTTGTGTGTCTATGGGGTGCCCCCCTCCCCCATAAATAAAGGAGTGGAGGAGGGGGAGGGTCGGCCCTCTATGGCGCGCCCTGGAGGAGTCCTACACCCACCGGGAGTAGGACCCCCCCCCCCTTTCCTAGTTGGACTAGGAGAGAAGGAAGGGGGGAGAGGGAGGAAGGAAAGGGGGGGGGGGGTTGGCCCCCCACCCAATTCGGATTGGGCTTGGGGGGCGCCCTCCACCTGGCCGCCTCCTCCTCTCTCCCACTGTAACACCCAAGATGCGGCTATATCTCCCACGTGTCGAGGCACGATTTAGAGGCATAACCGCATTTTGGTATGGGCGTTACAAGTTGGTATTAGAGCCAGGTTCTAGGCATGTAGCAAGATTTATAGGTAAAAGATGAACATTAAAGGAGAAGGTAAAAGGTGCACTTGCAAAATGAAAGAAAGGAAAGGAAGGAGAAGTGGTGATGATGCAAGATTTATGCATTGAACATGCAACAACATGATATGTATGAAATCACACCATGCACATGATGGGGATGGAATGCAAAATGACAAGAGGCACAAATGCAATATGGCAAGCTAAACATGGCAATGAAAAGAATAAACCACAAAACAAAACAAGATGAGGCCAAACATGATTGAACCCAAAAGGAATTGGATGAAGGTCAAGTTGATATATTGCCAAATTGGGACATGTTACATCTGGGGTGTTACAACTCTCCTCCACTACAACAGGATCTCGTCCCGAGATCTAGGACTGAAAGAACTCTGGATATTCGGAACGAAGGTGATCCTCGCGCTCCCAGGTGGCTTCTCGGTTGGAGTGCTACGACCACTTAACTTTCAGGAATTTGATTGACTTGTTGCGAGTTTTGCGCTCGGTTTCTTCAAGAATGGCAACGGGATGCTCATGACAAGACAAATCTTCTTGGAGGTCAATTTCTTCGAAGTTGATAGTACGCTCGTGCGTCTTGAAGCACTTGCGAAGCTGTGACACGTGAAACACATCGTGCACATTTGTGAAGTTGGACGGAAGCTCAAGTTGATAGGCGAGGTCGCCTCTTTTGCCAATGATCTTGAAAGGACCCACGTATCTCGGGGCAAGCTTCCCTTTGATACCGAAGCATCGAGTGCCTTTCATTGGAAAGACACAGAGGTAGACATGGTCTCCGATCTCGAAAGCCAAGTCATGGTGCTTGCTATCATAGTAACTCTTCTGGCGCGATTGCGCGGCTTTGAGGTTTTCACGGATGACTTTACACATTTCTTCAGCATCTGTGATCAAGTCATTGCCAAGAAGTTGGCGTTCACCAGTCTCGGACCAATTGAGAGGAGTACGACACTTTCTGCCATAAAGAATTTCGAATGGAGCCTTGCCCGAACTTGCTTGGCAGCTGTTGTTGTAGGAGAACTCAGCATATGGAAGACAATCTTCCCACTTCATACCGAAAGATATGACACAAGCTCTGAGCATGTCTTCGAGTATTTGATTGACTCTCTCGACTTGGCCACTTGTTTGAGGATGGAAAGCTGTGCTGAAGCGAATGTTGGTGCCCATGGCCTTCTGGAAGGAGTCCCAGAACTTAGAAGTGAAAATGCTTTCGCGGTCTGAAGAGATCAATTGCGGAATACCGTGCAAGGAGACAATTCTGGAGGTGCATAGCTCTGCCAACTGAGCTGTTGTGATAGATTCTTTGATTGGAAGGAAATGAGCCACTTTTGTAAGCTTGTCGATGACAACGAAGATAGCATCATTCCCATGCTTGGACTTGGGAAAGCCAGTGACAAAGTCCATTTCGATATGATCAAACTTCCATTCTGAAATAGCAAGAGGTTGGAGGAGACCAGCTGGTCGTTGGTGTTCTTCTTTCACCCTTCGACAGACATCACATTCATTCACGAATTGAGCGATCTATTGCTTCATTCGAGTCCACCAATACGACTGCTTGAGGTCATGGTACATCTTTGAACTGCCCGGATGGATGGGAAGAAGAGAATTGTGCACTTCGTTCATTATAACCTTCCTTAGATCACCTTTAGGAACCACAATCCGGCCCTCGAAGAATAAGGTGTCCTTGTCATCAATGCGATAGCACTTGTATTTGGTTAAGCATTTGGCAACACCATGTTTCACCTTCTTCACCATGGTATCAAGGAGTTGTGCCTCACGAATTTGGTCTTCCAAAGTTGGAGTGACTTGAAGGTTGGCAAGAAAACCTTGAGGAACAACTTGGAGGTTGAGCTTGCGGAAAGCTTCACAAAGATCCGGTTGGAATGGCTTGAGAATTAAGCTGTTGCAATAAAGCCTTTCTACTCAAGGCATCTGCAATCACATTTGCCTTGCCTAGAGTGTATTCGATGCATGGATTGTACTCTTGGATCATTTCGACCCAACGAGTTTGTCGGAGGTTGAGGTTGGGTTGAGTGAAGATATACTTGAGGCTCTTGTGATCGGTGAAAATGTCCACTTGCCTTCCCAACAAGAGATGTCTCCATGTTATTAATGCATGGACAACTGCCGCCAACTCAAGATCGTGAGTGGGGTAGTTCCTTTCATTTGGCTTCAACCGACGAGAAGTATAGGCCACAACTTTCTTCTCTTGCATTAACATAGCACCGAGACCTTGCAACATGGCATCACGGAAAACTTCATATGGCTTGGATTCATCAGGAGGAGTTAGGACAGGAGCTGTGACGAGTTTCTCTTTGAGAGTGTTGAAAGCAACGTCACACTCAGGAGTCCAGGAATACTTGACATGCTTCTGGAGGAGGTTGGAAAGAGGCTTAGCAATCTTTGAGAAGTTCTCAACATATCTTCGGCAATAGCTTGCAAGCCCAAGGAAACTGTGGAGCTGCTTGACATTCTGAGGAGGCTCCCAGTTGACAACTGCAGCAACCTTTTCCGGATTGACAGAAATGCCCTTGGCGGAGATGATGTGACCAAGGTAAAGAACTTCATCAAGCCAAAACTCACATTTAGAGAACTTTGCATAGAATTGATGCTCTCTCAGCTTGTCGAGCACCAATCACAAATGCTTGGCATGATCCTTTTTATTCCTGGAGAACACTAAGATATCATCGAGATACACTAGGACGAATTCATTTGTGTAAGGGTTGAAGATGAAGTTCATCATGCGAGAGAATGTTGGAGGAGAATTGACAAGGCCGAAAGACATGACAGTATATTCATAAGAACCAAAGCTTGTTCTGAATGTTGTCTTGGGGATATCTTGTTCACGAATGCGAATCTGATGATAACTCATACGGAGGTCAAGCTTGGAGAACACCTTTGCACCTTTAAGTTGCTCGGATAACGCATTTTGGTATGGGCGTTACAAGTTGGTATCAGATGCAGGTTCTAGGCATGTAGCAAGATTTATAGGTAGAAGATGAACATTAAAGGAGAAGGTAAAAGGTGCACTTGCAAAATGAAAGAAAGGAAAGGAAGGAGAAGTGGTGATGATGCAAGATTTATGCATTGAACATGCAACAACATAATATGTATGAAATCACACCATGCACATGATGGGGATGGAATGCAAAATGACAAGAGGCACAAATGCAATATGGCAAGCTAAACATGGCAATGAAAAGAATAAACCACAAAACAAAACAAGATGAGGCCAAACATGATTGAACCCAAAAGGAATTGGATGAAGGTCAAGTTGATATATTGCCAAATTGGGACATGTTACATCTGGGTTGTTACACCCACTATGCCCAATAAGATGAGACCGAAAGCGGAAGCGTTATGACAACGCGGTTGCTGTAGTCGTATGTCTTCACGATCCGACCGATCTTAGCACCGAACGTACGGCACCTCCGCGATCAGCACGCGTTTAGCTCGGGGACGTCCCTCGTACTCTTGATCCAGTCGAGGCCAAGGGAGAGTTTCGTCAGCACGACGGCGTGGTGACAATGATGATGAAGTTATCGGTGCAGGGCTTCGCATAAGCACTACGATGATATGACCGAGGTGTGTAACTGTGGAGGGGGCACCGCACACGGCTAAACAATATCAACTTGTGTGTCTATGGGGTGCCCCCCTCCCACGTATATAAAGGAGTGGAGGAGGGGGAGGGTCGGCCCTCTATGGCGCGCCCTGGAGGAGTCCTACACCCACCGGGAGTAGGACCCCCCCTTCCCTAGTTGGACTAGGAGAGAAGGAAGGGGGGAGAGGGAGGAAGGAAAGGGGGGTGGGGTTGGCCCCCCACCCAATTCGGATTGGGCTTGGGGGGGCGCCCTCCACCTGGCCGCCTCCTCCTCTCTCCCACTGTAATGCCCAAGATGCGGCTATATCTCCCACGTGTCGAGGCATGATTTAGAGGCATAACCGCATTTTGGTATGGGCGTTACAAGTTGGTATTAGAGCCAGGTTCTAGGCATGTAGCAAGATTTATAGGTAAAAGATGAACATTAAAGGAGAAGGTAAAAGGTGCACTTGCAAAATGAAAGAAAGGAAAGGAAGGAGAAGTGGTGATGATGCAAGATTTATGCATTGAACATGCAACAACATGATATGTATGAAATCACACCATGCACATGATGGGGATGGAATGCAAAATGACAAGAGGCACAAATGCAATATGGCAAGCTAAACATGGCAATGAAAAGAATAAACCACAAAACAAAACAAGATGAGGCCAAACATGATTGAACCCAAAAGGAATTGGATGAAGGTCAAGTTGATATATTGTCAAATTGGGACATGTTACATCTGGGTTGTTACACCCACTATGCCCAATAAGGCCCACATGCTTCCCGGGGGGTTCCGGTAACCTCCCGGTACTCCGGTATATGCCTGAACTCACTTGGAACCATTCCGATGTCCAAATATAGGCTTCCAATATATCAATCTTCATGTCTCGACCATTTTGAGACTCCTCGTCATGTCGGTGATCACATCCGGGACTCTAAACTACCTTCGGTAGATCAAAACACATAAACTCATAATACCAATCGTCTTCCAACATTAAGCATGCGGACCCTACGAGTTCGACAATTATGTAGACATGACCGAGACACGTCTCCGGTCAATAACCAATAGCAGAAGCTGGATGCTCATTTTGGTTCCTACATATTCTACGAAGATCCTTATCGGTCAAACCGCATAACAACATATGTTGTTCCCTTTGTCATCGGTATGTTACTTGCTCGAGATTCGATCGTCGGTATCTCAATACCTAGTTCAATCTTGTTACCGGCAAGTCTCTTTACTCGTTCCGTAATGCATCATCCCGCAACTAACTCATTAGTCACATTGCTTGCAAGGCTTATACTGATGTGCATTATCGAGAGGGCCTAGAGATACATCTCCGATACATGGAGTGACAAATCCTAATCTCGATCTATGCCAACCCAACAAACACCTTCGGAGACACCTGTAGAGCATCTTTATAATCACTCAGTTACGTTGTGACATTTGATAGCACACAAGGTGTTCCTCTGGTATTCGGGAGTTGCATAATCTCATAGTCTAAGGAACATGTATAAGTCATGAAGAAAGCAGTAGCAATGAAACTGTAACGATCATAATGCTAAGCTAACGAATGGGTATTGTCCATCACATCATTCTTCTAATGATGTGATCCCGTTCATCAAATGACAACATATGTCTATGGTTAGGAAACATAACCATCTTTGATAAACGAGCTAGTCAAGTAGAGGCATACCAGGGACACTTTGTTTTGTCTATGTATTACACATGTACTAAGTTTCCGGTTAATACAATTATAGCATGAATAATAAACATTTATCATGAAATAAGGAAATAAATAATAACTTTATTATTGCCTCTAGGGCATATTTCCTTCAGTCTCCCACTTGCACTAGAGTCAATAATCTAGTTCACATCGCTATGTGATTTAACATCAATAGTTCACATCTATATGTAATTAACACCCATAGTTCACATCTCCATGTGACCAACAACCAAAGGGTTTACTAGAGTCAATAATCTAGTTCACATCGCTATGTGATTAACACCCAACGAGTACTAAGGTGTGATCATGTTTTGCTCGTGAGAGAAGTTTAGTCAACGGGTCTGTCACATTCAGAGCCGTATGCATTTTGCAAATATTCTATGTCTAGAATGCTCTGCACGGAGCTACTCTAGCTAATTGCTCCCACTTTCAATATGTATCCAGATTTGAGACTTAGAGTCATCTAGATCGGTGTAAAAGCTTGCATCGATGTAACTCTTTACGACGAGCTCTTTTATCACCTCCATAATCGAGAAATATTTCCTTAGTCCTCACTAAGGATAATTTTGACCGTTGTCCAGTGATCTACTCCTAGATCAAAATTGTACCCCCTTGCCAAAACTCATGGCAAGGTACACAATAGGTCTAGTAAACAGCACATCATACTTTATAGAACCTATGACTGTGGCATAGGGAATGACTTTCATTCTCTTTCTATTTTCTATCGTGGTCGGGCTTTTGAGTCTTACTCAACTTTATACCTTGTAATACAGGCAAGAACCCTTTCTTTGACTGATCAATTTTTGAACCTTTTCAAAATTTTATCAAGGTATGTGTTTTGTGAAAGTCCAATTAAGCGTCTTGATCTATCTCTATAGATCTTGATGCCCAATATGTAAGCAGCTTCATCGAGGTCTTTCATTGAGAAACTCTTATTCAAGTATCCCTTTATGCTATCCAGAAATTCTATATTATTTGCAATCAACAATATGTCATCCACATATAGTATTAGAAATGCTACAGAGCTCCCACTCACTTTCTTGTAAATACAGGTTTCACGGCAAGTCTGTATAAAACTATATGCTTTGATCAACTCATCAAGGCGTATATTCCAACTCCGAGATGCTTGCACCAGTCCATAGATGGATCGCTGGAGCTTGCACACCTTGTTAGTACCTTTAGGATTGACAGAACCTTCTGGTTGCATCATATACAACTCTTCTTTAAGGAATATCCATTTAAGGAATGTAGTTTTGACATCCATTTTCCAGATTTCATAAAATATGGCAATTGCTAACATGATTCAGACGGATTTAAGCATTGCTACAGTTGAGAAAATCTCATTATAGTCAACACCTTGAACTTGTCGAAAACCTTTTGCGACAAGTCGAGCTTTGTAGATAGTAACACTACTATCATTGTCCGTCTTCCTCTTGAAGATCCATTTATTTAATATGGCTTGCCGACCATCGGGCAAGTCCACCAAAGTCCACACTTTGTTCTCATACATGGTCCCATCTCAGATTTCATGGCCTCAAGCCATTTCGCGGAATCTGGGCTCATCATCGCT
The DNA here is from genome assembly GCF_018294505.1 of Triticum aestivum. NCBI lineage: Eukaryota > Viridiplantae > Streptophyta > Magnoliopsida > Poales > Poaceae > Triticum > Triticum aestivum. The sequence continues at coordinate 166,866,305 of NC_057795.1, forward strand.
TCCTCATAGTTCGTAGGTTCATCCTGGTCTAGTAACATGACTTCCAGAACTGGATTACCGTACCACTCTTGTGCGGATCTTACTCTGGAAGACCTATGAGGTTCGGTAGTAACTTGATCTGAAGTTTCATGATCATCATCATTAGCTTCCTCACTAATTGGTGTAGGAATCACTAGAACTGATTTCTGTGATGAACTACTTTCCAATTCGGGAGAAGGTACAATTACCTCATCAAGCTCTACTTTCCTCTCACTCACTTCTTTTCAAGAGAAACTCCTTCTCTAGAAAGGATCCATTGTTAGCAATGAATATCTTGCCTTCAGATCTGTGATAGAAGGTGTACCCAACAACTTGTTGGAAATATGCCCTAGAGGCAATAATAAAAGCATTATTATTATATTTCCTTGTTCATGATAATTGTCTTTTATTCATGCTATAATTGTATTATCCGGAAATCGTAATACATGTGTGAATACATAGACCACAATACGTCCCTGGTGAGCCTCTAGTTGACTAGCTCGTTGGTAAACAGATAGTCATGGTTTCCTGACTATGGACATTGGGTGTCATTGACAACGGGATCACATCATTAGGAGAATGATGTGATGGACAAGACCCAATCCTAAGCATAGCACAAGATCGTGTAGTTCGTTTTGCTAGAGTTTTTTCAATGTCAAGTATCTCTTCCTTAGACCATGAGATCGTGTAACTCCCGGATACCGTAGGAGTGCTTTGGGTGTACCAAACGTCACAACGTAACTGGGTGACTATAAAGGTACACTACAAGTATCTCCGAAAGTGTCTGTTGGGTTGACACGGATCGAGACTGGGATTTGTCACTCCGTATGACGGAGAGGTATCTCTGGGCCCACTCGGTAATGCATCATCATTATGAGCTCAAAGTGACCAAGTGCTTGGTCACGGGATCATGCATTATGGTACGAGTAAAGTGACTTGCCGGTAACGAGACTGAACGAGGTATTGGGATACCGACGATCGAGTCTCGGGCATGTAACGTACCGATTGACAAAGGGAATAGTATACGGGGTTGCTTGAATCCTCGACATCGTGGTTCATCCGATGACATCATCGAGGAGCATGTGGGAGCCAACATGGGTATCCAGATCCCGCTGTTGGTTATTGACCTGAGAGCCGTCTCGGTCATGTCTGCGTGTCTCCCGAACCCGTAGGGTCTACACACTTAAGGTTCGGTGACGTTAGGGTTATTAGGAAGACTTGTATGTGATTACCGAATGTTGTTCGGAGTCCCGGATGAGATCCCGGACGTCACGAGGAGTTCCGGAAGGTTCCGGAGGTAAAGATTTATATATGGGAAGTTGTCAAACGGACACCGGAAAGTTTCGGGGGCATATCGGTATTGTACCGGGGCCACCGGAAGGGTTCCGGGGGTCCACCGGGAGGGGTCACCCCTCCCGGGGGGCCACATGAGCTGCGTGGGGCAGGAGCCAGCCTCTGGAGGGCTGGGCACGCCCCCCCTTGGGCCCATGCGCCTAGGGTTTGGGGGGGGGGAACCCTAGAGGGGGCGCCCCCCTTTGCTTGGGGGGCAAGTCCCCCCTCCTTGGCCGCCGCCCCCCTCTAGATCCCATCTAGAGGGGCCGGCCCCCCCTGCCCCTTCCCCTATAAATAGAGGGGTGAGGGGAGGGCTGCAACACACAAGCCAAGGCGCAACCCCTCCCCTCCCCAACACCTCTCCTCCTCCATCACGAGCTTGGCGAAGCCCTGCCGGAGTGCTGCTTCTCCACCAACACCACGCCGTCGTGCTGCCGGTGGAGCTGTCTTCCTCAACCTCTCCTTCCTCCTTGCTGGATCAAGACGGAGGAGACGTCGTCCGTACCGTACGTGTGTTGAATGTGGAGGTGTTGTCCGTTCAGCACTTGGTCATCGGTGATCTGAATCACGTCGAGTATGACTCCATCATCACCGCTCCCTCGAACGCTTCCGCACGTGATCTACAAGTGGTATGTAGATGCAAACTCACTCCCTTGACTCGTTGCTTAGATGAACTCATAGATGGATCTTGGTGAAACCGTAGGAAAAAAATTTATTTTTCTGCAACGTTCCCCAACAGTGGCATCATGAGCTAGGTCTATACGTAGTTCTCTATTACACGAGTAGAACACAATTTTGTTGTGGGCGTAGATCTTGTCAACTTTCTTGCCGCTACTAGTCTTATCTTGCTTCAGCGGTATTGTGGGATGAAGCGGCCCGGACCAACCTTACACGTACGCTTATGTGAGACCGGTTCCACCGACTGACATGCACTAGTTGCATAAGGTGGCTGGCGGGTGTCTGTCTCTCCCACTTTAGTTGAAGCAGATTCGATGAAAAGAGTCCTTATGAAGGGTAAATAGAAGTTGACAAAATCACGTTGTGGTTATTTGTATCTAAGAAAATGTTCTTGCTAGAACCCAATTGCAGCCACGTAAAAGATGCAACAACAATTAGAGGACGTCTAACTTGTTTTTGCAGCAATTGTCATGTGATGTGATGTGGCCAGAAGTTGTGATAAATGATGAATGATATATTGTGATGTATGAGATCATGTTCTTGTAATAGGAATCACGACTTGCATGTCGATGAGTATGACAACCGGCAGGAGCCATAGGAGGTGTCTTTATTTTTTGTATGACCTGCGTGTCATTGAAGAACGCCATGTAAATTACTTTACTTTATTGCTAAACGAGTTAGCCATAGAAGTAGAAGTAGTCGTTAGCGTGACAGCTTCATGAAGACACGATGATGGAGATCATGGTGTCATGCCGGTGACAAGATGATCATGGAGCCCCGAAGATGAAGATCAAAGGAGCTATATGATATTGGCCATATCATGTCACTACTTTATATAATTGCATGTGATGTTTATTATGTTTTATGCATCTTGTTTACTTAGAACGACGGTAGTAAATAAGATGATCCCTTATAATAATTTCAAGAAAGTGTTCCCCCTAACTGTGCACCGTTGCTAAAGTTCGTTGTTTCGAAGCACCACGTGATGATCGGGTGTGATAGATCCTTATGTTCACATACAACGGGTGTAAGACAGATTTACACATGCAGAACACTTAGGGTTAACTTGACGAGCCTAGCATGTACAGACATGGCCTCGGAACACAAGAGACTGAAAGGTCGAACATGAGTCGTATGGAAGATACGATCAACATGGAGATGTTCACCGACGATGACTAGTCCGTCTCACGTGATGATCGGACACGGCCTAGTCGACTCGGATCGTGTAACACTTAGATGACTAGAGGGATGTCTAATCTGAGTGGGAGTTCATTAAAATAATTTGATTAGATGAACTTAATTGTCATGAACTTAGTCTAAAACTTTTGCATAACATGTCTTGTAGATCAAATGGCCAATGCTCATGTCAACATGAACTTCAACGCGTTCCTAGAGAAAACCAAGCTGAAAGATGATGGCAGCAACTATACGGACTGGGTCCGGAACCTGAGGATCATCCTCATAGCTGCCAGGAGACAATATGTCCTAGAAGGACCGCTAGGTGACGCTCCCGTCCCAGAGAACCAAGACATTATGAATGCTTGGCAGTCTCGTGCTGATGATTACTCCCTCGTTCAGTGCGGCATGCTTTACAGCTTAGAACCCGGGCTCCAAAAGCGTTTTGAGCAACACGGAGCATATGAGATGTTCGAGGAGCTGAAACTATTTTTCCAAGCTCATGCCCGGGTCGAGAGATATGAAGTCTCCGACAAGTTCTATAGTTGTAAGATGGAGGAAAATAGTTCTGTCAGTGAGCATATACTCAAAATGTCTGGGTTGCACAACCGCCTGTCCCAGCTGGACATTAACCTCCCGGATGAGGCGGTCATTGACAGAATCCTTCAGTCGCTCCCACCGAGCTACAAGAGCTTTGTGATGAACTACAATATGCAAGGGATGGTGAAGACCATTCTTGAAGTATTTTCAATGCTAAAGTCAGCAGAGGTTGAAATCAAGAAAGAACATCAAATGTTGATGGTCAATAAGACCACTAAGTTCAAGAAGGGCAAGGGTAAGAAGAACTTCAAGAAGGACGGCAAAGATGTTGCCGCGCCCGATAAGCCAGTTGCCGGGAAGAAGTCAAAGCATGGACCCAAGCCTGAAACTGAGTGCTTTTATTGCAAGGGGAAGGGTCACTGGAAGCGGAATTGCCCCAAATACTTAGCAGACAAGAAGGCCGGCAACACTAAAGGTATATTTGATATACATGTAATTGATGTGTACCTTACCAGTACTCGTAGTAACTCCTGGGTATTTGATACCGGTGCCGTTGCTCACATTTGTAACTCACAGCAGGAGCTGCGGAATAAGAGGAGACTAGCGAAGGACGAGGTGACGATGCGCGTCGGGAATGGTTCCAAGGTCGATGTGATCGCCGTCGGCACGCTACCTCTACATTTACCTACGAGATTAGTTTTAAACCTCAATAATTGTTATTTAGTGCCAAGTTTGAGCATGAACATTGTATCTGGATCTCGTTTGATGCGAGATGGCTACTCATTTAAATCCGAGAATAATGGTTGTTCTATTTATATGAGAGATATGTTTTATGGTCATGCCCCGATGGTCAATGGTTTATTCTTAATGAATCTCGAACGTAATACTACACATATTCATAGTGTGAATACCAAAAGATGTAAAGTTGATAACGATAGTCCCACATATTTGTGGCACTGCCGCCTTGGTCACATTGGTGTCAAGCGCATGAAGAAGCTCCATGCTGATGGACTTTTAGAGTCTCTCGATTATGAATCATTTGACACATGTGAACCATGCCTCATGGGCAAGATGACCAAGACTCCGTTCTCCGGAACAATGGAGCGAGCAACCAACTTGTTGGAAATCATACATACCGATGTGTGCGGTCCAATGAGCGTTGAGGCTCGTGGAGGATATCGTTATGTTCTCACTCTCACAGACAACTTAAGTAGATATGGGTATGTCTACTTGATGAAACACAAGTCTGAGACCTTTGAAAAGTTCAAGGAATTTCAGAATGAGGTAGAGAATCAACGTGACCGAAAGATAAAATTCTTACGATCGGATCGTGGAGGAGAATATTTAAGTCATGAATTTGGTACACACTTAAGAAAATGTGGAATCGTTTCACAACTCATGCCGCCTGGAACACCTCAACGTAACGGTGTGTCCGAACGTCATAATCGCACTCTATTGGATATGGTGCGGTCTATGGTGTCTCTTACCGATTTACCGCTATCATTTTGGGGATACGCTCTAGAGACAGCTACATTCACTTTAAATAGGGCACCGTCTAAATCCGTTGAGACGACACCATATGAATTATGGTTTGGGAAGAAACCTAAGCTGTCGTTTCTAAAAGTTTGGGGATGCGATGCTTATGTCAAGAAACTTCAACCTGAAAAGCTTGAACCCAAGTCGGAAAAATGCGTCTTCATAGGATACCCTAAAGAAACCATTGGGTATACCTTCTACTTAAGATCTGAGGGCAAGATCTTTGTTGCCAAGAACGGATCCTTTCTGGAAAAAGAGTTTCTCTCGAAAGAAGTAAGTGGGAGGAAAGTAGAACTCGATGAAGTACTACCTCTTGAACGGGATAGTAGTGCAGCACAGGAAAATGTTCCGGTGATGCCTACACCAACTGAAGAGGAAAACAATGATGATGATCAAGGTACTTCGGATCAAGTTGCTACTGAACTTCGTAGGTCCACAAGGACACGTTCCGCACCAGAGTGGTACGGCAACCCTGTCCTGGAAATCATGTTGTTAGACAACGGTGAACCTTCGAACTATGAAGAAGCGATGGCGGGCCCAGATTCCAACAAATGGCTAGAAGCCATGAAATCCGAGATAGAATCCATGTATGAAAACAAAGTATGGACTTTGACTGACTTGCCCGATGATCGGCGAGCGATAGAAAACAAATGGATCTTTAAGAAGAAGACGGACGCGGATGGTAATGTCACCATCTATAAAGCTCGACTTGTCGCTAAGGGTTATCGGCAAGTTCAAGGGATTGACTACGATGAGACTTTCTCTCCCGTAGCGAAGCTTAAGTCCGTCCGAATCATGTTAGCAATTGCCGCATACTATGATTATGAGATATGGCAGATGGACGTCAAAACGGCATTCCTTAACGGGCATCTTAAGGAAGAACTGTATATGATGCAGCCGGAAGGTTTTGTCGATCCTAAGAACGCTAACAAAGTATGCAAGCTCCAGCGATCCATTTATGGGCTGGTGCAAGCATCTCGGAGTTGGAACATTCGCTTTGATGAGATGATCAAAGCGTTTGGGTTTATGCAGACTTACGGAGAAGCCTGCGTTTACAAGAAAGTGAGTGGGAGCTCTGTAGCATTTCTCATATTATATGTAGATGACATACTCTTGATGGGAAATGATATAGAATTCTTGGACAGCATTAAGGCCTACTTGAATAAGTGTTTTTCAATGAAGGACCTTGGAGAAGCTGCTTATATATTAGGCATCAAGATCTATAGAAATAGATCGAGACGCCTCATAGGTCTTTCACAAAGCACATACCTTGATAAGATTTTGAAGAAGTTCAAAATGGATCAGTCCAAGAAGGGGTTCTTGCCTGTATTGCAAGGTGTGAGATTGAGCTCGGCTCAATGCCCGACCACGGCAAAAGATAAAGAAGAGATGAGCGTCATCCCCTATGCCTTAGCCATAGGATCTATTATGTATGCCATGCTGTGTACCAGACCTGATGTAAACCTTGCCGTAAGTTTGGTAGGAAGGTACCAAAGTAATCCCGGCAAGGAACACTGGACAGCGGTCAAGAATATCCTGAAGTACCTGAAAAGTACAAAGGACATGTTTCTCGTTTATGGAGGTGACGAAGAGCTCGCCGTAAAGGGTTACGTCGACGCTAGCTTTGACAGAGATCTGGATGACTCTAAGTCACAAACCGGATATGTGTATATGTTGAATGGTGGAGCAGTAAGCTGGTGCAGCTGCAAGCAGAGCGTCGTGGCGGGATCTACATGTGAAGCGGAGTACATGGCAGCCTCGGAGGCAGCGCATGAAGCTATTTGGGTGAAGGAGTTCATCACCGACCTAGGAGTCATACCTAATGCGTCGGGGCCGATCAAACTCTTCTGTGACAACACTGGAGCTATTGCCCTTGCCAAGGAGCCCAGGTTTCACAAGAAGACCAGGCACATCAAGTGTCATTTCAACTCCATCCGTGAAAATGTTCAAGATGGAGACATAGATATTTGCAAAGTACATACGGATCTGAATGTCGCAGATCCGTTGACTAAACCTCTCTCGCGAGCAAAACATGAGCAACACCAGAACTCTATGGGTGTTCGATTCATCACAATGTAACTAGATTACTGACTCTAGTGCAAGTGGGAGACTGTTGGAAATATGCCCTAGAGGCAATAATAAAAGCATTATTATTATATTTCCTTGTTCATGATAATTGTCTTTTATTCATGCTATAATTGTATTATCCGGAAATCGTAATACATGTGTGAATACATAGACCACAATATGTCCCTGGTGAGCCTCTAGTTGACTAGCTCGTTGGTCAACATATAGTCATGGTTTCCTGACTATGGACATTGGATGTCATTGACAACGGGATCACATCATTAGGAGAATGATGTGATGGACAAGACCCAATCCTAAGCATAGCACAAGATCGTGTAGTTCGTTTTGCTAGAGTTTTTTCAATGTCAAGTATCTCTTCCTTAGACCATGAGATCGTGTAACTCCCGGATACCGTAGGAGTGCTTTGGGTGTACCAAACGTCACAACGTAACTGGGTGACTATAAAGGTACACTACAGGTATCTCCGAAAGTGTCTGTTGGGTTGACACGGATCGAGACTGGGATTTGTCACTCCGTATGACGGAGAGGTATCTCTGGGCCCACTCGGTAATGCATCATCATAATGAGCTCAAAGTGGCCAAGTGCTTGGTCACGGGATCATGCATTACGGTACGAGTAAAGTGACTTGCCGGTAACGAGACTGAACGAGGTATTGGGATACCGACGATCGAGTCTCGGGCATGTAACGTACCGATTGACAAAGAGAATAGTATACGGGGTTGCTTGAATCCTCGACATCGTGGTTCATCTGATGACATCATCGAGGAGCATGTGGGAGCCAACATGGGTATCCAGATCCCGCTATTGGTTATTGACCTGAGAGCCATCTCGGTCATGTCTGCGTGTCTCCCGAACCCGTAGGGTCTACACACTTAAGGTTCGGTGATGCTAGGGTTATTAGGAAGACTTGTATGTGATTACCGAATGTTGTTCGGAGTCCCGGATGAGATCCCGGACGTCACGAGGAGTTCCGGAAGGTTCCGGAGGTAAAGATTTATATATGGGAAGTTGTCAAACGGACACCGGAAAGTTTCGGGGGCATATCGGTATTGTACCGGGGCCACCGGAAGGGTTCCGGGGGTCCACCAGGAGGGGCCACCCCTCCCGGGGGGCCACATGGGATGCGTGGGGCAGGAGCCAGCCTCTGGAGGGCTGGGCGCGCCCCCCCTTGGGCCCATGCGCCTAGGGTTTGGGGGGGAACCCTAGAGGGGGCGCCCCCCTTTGCTTGGGGGGCAAGTCCCCCCTCCCTGGCCGCCGCCCCCCTCTAGATCCCATCTAGAGGGGCCGGCCCCCCTTGCCCCTTTCCCTATAAATAGAGGGGTGAGGGGAGGGCTGCAACACACAAGCCAAGGCGCAGTCCCTCCCCTCCCCAACACCTCTCCTCCTCCGTCACGAGCTTGGCGAAGCCCTGCCGGAGTGCTGCTTCTCCACCAACACCACGTCGTCGTGCTGCCGGTGGAGCTGTCTTCCTCAACCTCTCCTTCCTCCTTGCTGGATCAAGATGGAGGAGACGTCATCCGTACCGTACGTGTGTTGAACGCGGAGGTGCTGTCCGTTCAGCACTTGGTCATCGGTGATCCGAATCACGTCGAGTACGACTCCATCATCACCGCTCCCTCGAACACTTCCGCACGCGATCTACAAGTGGTATGTAGATGCAAACTCACTCCCTTGACTCGTTGCTTAGATGAACTCATAGATGGATCTTGGTGAAACCGTAGGAATTTTTTTTTAATTTTCTGCAATGTTCCCCAACACAACTTCCTTTGGGTATCCTATGAAGACGCAGTTCCCCGATTTGGGTTCGAGCTTATCAGGTTGAAGCTTTTTCATATAAGCATTGCAACCCCAAACTTTAAGAAACGACAACTTTGGTTTCTTGCCAAACCATAGTTACATAAGGCGTCATCTCAACGGATTTCGATGGTGCCCTATTTAAAGTGAATGCAGCTGTCTCTAATGCATAACCCAAAAGTGATAGTGGTAACCCAGTAAGATACATCATAGATCACACCATATCCAATAAAGTGCGGTTACGATGTTCGGACACACCATTACGTTGTGGTGTTCCATGTGGCGTGAGCTATGAAACTATTCCACATTGTTTTAAACGAAGGCCAAACTCGTAACTCAAATATTCTCCTCCACGATCAGATCGTAGAAACTTTATTTTCTTGTTACGATGATTCTCCACTTCACTCTGAAATTCTTTGAACTTTTCAAATGTTTCAGACTTGTGTTTCATTAAGTAGATATACCCATATCTGCTCAAATCATCTGTGAAGGTCAGAAAATAACGATACCCGCCACGAGCATCAACACTCATTGGACCGCATACATCGGTATGTATTATTTCCAATAAGTCACTAGCTCGTTCCATTGTTCCGTAGAACGGAGTTTTATTCATCTTGCCCATAAGGCATGGTTCGCAAGCATCAAATGATTCACAATCAAGTGATTCCAAAAATCCATCTTTATGGAGTTTCTTCATGCGCTTTACACCAATATGACCCAAACGGCAGTGTCACAAATATGTTGCACTATCATTATCAACTTTGCATCTTTTGGCATCAATCACTACGATCAAGATTCAATAAACCATCAACATTGGGTGTATGACCATAGAAGGTTTTATTCATGTAAACAAAATAACAATTTATTCTCTGTCTTAGATGAATAATCGTATCGCAATAAACATGATCTAATCATATTTATGCTCAACTCAAACACCAAATAACATTTATTTAGGTTCAACACTAATCTCGAAAGTATAGGGAGTGTGTGATGATGATCATATCAATCTTGGAACCACTTCCAACACACATCGTCACTTCACTCTCAACTAGTCTTTGTTTATTCTGTAACTCCTGTTTCGAGTTACTAATCTAGCAACCGAACAAGTATCAAATACCCAGGGGCTACTATAAACACTAGTAAGGTACACATCAATAACTTGTATATCAAATATACCCTTGTTCACTTTGCCATCCTTCTTATCCACCAAATATTCAGGGCATTTCCGCTTCCACTGACCATTTCCTTTGCAATAGAAGCACTCAGTTTTAGGCTTTGGTCCAGCTTTGGGCTTCTTCACGGGAGTGATAACTTGCTAGACATTCTACACTACAAAAAAAAGACACATCCGTGACATTTTGGGCCGAAAGAATTTTGTTCTGTCATACTTATGACACTTCTATGACGATAATTGTGACAAAACCCAGTGTCATCATAGATGTGGTGGGCTCCTACTTCTATGACGAAAAATCATGACAGAAAATGGGCTTTTCGTCCTGGGCGGGCTGGAGACGCAGCTGCATGACATTCTTTGGGCCGTCCATGATGGAAAAAACCGTGGTAGAAGCGAGGGTGAGGAAAATATCGGGGAGTTCTCAGTTTACGGTGGGTGGTCGGGGGTCGAGCGATTCGCGTTTCTCTCGTACCATACGCGCGTGGGTGCGAGTCGTTGGGCTCTAATTGAACCCGAGCGTGGCGTCGCCTAACTGAACCCGAGCGATTGCATTGCAGGCTACGCGTTACTGAACCTGAGCGATCGAGCAATTCCTTCTCTACTGCTGCTAGTTGAAGCCGATCGATGCCGCCTCTGGATGAACAGTGAGTGTTGCTGGGGGATTTGGATGAATAGTTCCCGGTGGGGGTGGATGAACAGGACCCCGTGGTGTTGCCTCTGGATGAACAGGACCCCGATCGATCGAGCTGGTTGGGGCTGGATGAACAGGACCCCGTGGAGGCCTGGATGAACAGGACCCCGTGGAGGCCTAGATGAACATGACGACCCTATGGAGGACTGGATGAACAGTAGATGGTGGAGGGCTGGATGAACAGTAGCCCGTGGAGGGGTGGTTGAACAGGAGCCCGTGGAGAGGGCTGGTTGAACAGTAGCCAGTGGAGTAGCGCACAGTGGAGGCTGGATGAACAGGAGCCCGTGGTTGAACAGTCGCAGGTGGAGGTTGGAAGAGGTCGACGGTGGATGAACAGTAGCCCGTGGAGGCTAGAGGAGGTCGACGGTGGAGATGAACAATATCCCGTGGAGTCCCGTTTTGCGGTACGCCACACCACTCCCGATGAACAGGACCCCCGTTTCGACCGTAGCGCTCCAACACAAGTCTGTTTCCTCCATTTTGCGGTACGCCACACCCCTCCCGATCAACAAGACCCTGTTTCAACTGTAGGAGGTCCAACACAAGTCTGTTTCCTTCGTTTTGCGGTACGCCAGACCCCTCCCGATGAACAGGATCCCGTTTCGAACATGGCCGGTCGAACACAAGGCCGTTTCCTCCGTTCTGCGGTACGCCAGGCCTCGTTTCCATCGGTTGTTTCATCCAAGCCCTCCCGATGAACACAACGACGCATTCCATTCCGACCCAGCCGGTTGGCTACCCATGAACACGACGACGACGTTGTTTCTCCATTCCGACCCAGCCATGTACACGAGCCTTGGCCATACGTATGCGCGAGTAGGCATTCGAGACCCCGCCCGTATGTACGTACGTGGCCATATTTTCTTTCTTGCACACTGGCCGCTATACGCACGTGTACATGCTACGTGCGCGCCTCTACTACGACACGTGTGCGCCTCTACATCGACCAGTATGTACGTACACGTACGTGACCAGAATGACAATGCTATGTACGCTTCGACCAGGTGGGTCCCGACTGTCAGGCACTTCCTTGCGTGCGAAGATGTAGCTGGTGGGTCCCAGTAGTCAGGGGGTGAATCATTTTTTTGCCCAGACGCACTTCCTTGTGTGCGAAGATGTAGCTGGTGGGTCCCAGCAGTCTGGGGGAAACATTTTTTTCGTGAAATACGGTGGCCCGTCTGGTGGGTCCCCACTGCCAGGTGGAGGAATCATTATTTTCCGCGTAATAAGGAGGCACTTCCTTGCGGCTGCCGTGGACCCAGCTATCAGCCTCTCCACGTATAGTACTCTTCTGATGGAAGTCGGTTGTTGACCACGCCGCGCCGAAAGCACCAGGGCGGTGGACGATGGCGAGGCCTAGGAAGGGGACGACGTGGAGCCGGGGAAGACGCGACAGTGGAAGCTCGCGCGGAGAGGAGTACGAGGGTTCACTGGTTCGGCTGCGGTGTGAGGCTGTCATCGCCGCAGAATAACAGGGGGTGTGGATGAGTAGAGGGATGGCCTAGCCAGCGGTGGGAGTAGTACGGGGCGGTGAGGGCCTCCGCGGCATCACAGCCGGCCACGGGAGGCAGGAGCACGCGGCACGACCGACGCTGCTTTGGGCGGTGATACGTCTCCAATGTATCTATAATTTATGAAGCATTCATGCTATTATATTATCTATTTTGAATGTTTATGGGCTTTATTATACACTTTTATATTATTTTTGGGACTAACCTATTAACCGGAGGCCCAACCCATATTGTTGTTTTCTTGCCTATTTCAGTGTTTCGAAGAAAAGGAATATCAAACTGAGTCCAAACGGAATGAAACCTTCGGAAAAGTTATTTTTGGAACAGAAGCAATCCCGGGAACTTGGAGTGCAAGCCAGGGAAGCGTCGAGGAAGCCATGAGATAGGGGGGTGCGCCCCCCCTCGGCGCACCCTCCACCGTCGTGGGCCCCTCGAGGCTCCCCCGACCGACTTCTTTCGCCTATATATTCCCATATACCCTAAAACCATCGAAGGACAAGATAGATCAGGAGTTCCACCGCCGCAAGCCTCTGTAGCCACCAAAAACCTCTAGGGAGCCCGTTCCAGCACCCTGCCGGAGGGGGATCCCTCACCGGTGGCCATCTTCATCATCCCGGCGCTCTCCATGACGAGGAGGGAGTAGTTCACCCTCGGGGTTGAGGGTATGTACCAGTAGCTATGTGTTTGATCTCTCTCTCTCTCTCGTGTTCTCTTTGTGGCACGATCTTGATGTATCGCAAGCTTTGCTATTGTAGTTGGATCTTATGATGTTTCTCCCCCCTCTACTCTCTTGTGATGAATTGAGTTTCCCCTTTCAAGTTATCTTGTCGGGTTGAATCTTTAAAGATTTGATAACACTTGATGTATGTCTTGCCGTGCTTATCTGTGGTGACAATGGGATATCACGTGATCCACTTGATGTATGTTTTGGTGATCAACTTGCGGGTTCCGCCCATGAACCTATGCATAGGGGTTGGCACACGTTTTCGTCTTGACTCTCTGATAGAAACTTTGGGGCACTCTTTGAAGTACTTTGTGTTGGTTGAATAGATGAATCTGAGATTGTGTGATGCATATCGTATAATCATGCCCATGGATACTTAGGTGACAATGGAGTATCTAGGTGACATTAGGGTTTTGGTTGATTTGTGTCTTAAGGTGTTATTCTAGAACGAACTCTATGATAGATTGAACGGAAAGAATAGCTTCATGTTATTTTACTACGGACTCTTGAATAGATTCAGCAGAAAGGATAACTTTGAGGTGGTTTCGTACCCTACCATAATCTCTTCGTTTGTTCTCCGCTATTAGTGGCTTTGGAGTGACTCTTTGTTGCATGTTGAGGGATAGTTATATGATCTATCTATGTTATTATTGTTGAGAGAACTTGCACTAGTGAAAGTATGAACCTTAGGCCTTGTTTCCTACCATTGCAATACCGTTTACGCTCACTTTTATCATTAGTTACCTTGCTGTTTTTATATTTTCAGATTACAAAAACCTATATCTACCATCCATATTGCACTTGTATCACCATCTCTTCGCCGAACTAGTGCACCTATACAATTTACCATTGTATTGGGTGGTGAAAGGATCGATATGGTTGACTAGAGGGGGGGGGTGAATAGGCAACTAATAATTTTTAAGCTATTCTTTATGAATTTAAATCTTGCAACGAAATAGGTTGTCTAGATATGCAACTATGTGAACAACCTATATGATGCAATGACAACTAGCACACAAGCAAGTAATAGATACAACACAAGTAAGCTTGCAAAAGTAAAGGCATGAAATAACCAAGAGTGGAGCCGTTGGAGACGAGGATGTGTTACCGAAGTTCCTTCCGTTTAAAGGGAAGTACGTCTCCGTTAGAGTGGTGTGGAGGCACAATGCTCCCCAAGAAGCCACTAGGGCCACCGTAATCTCCTCACGCCCTCACACAATGCGAGATGCCGTGATTCCACTATTGGTGCCCTTGAAGGCGACAACCGAACCTTTATAAACAAGGTTGGGGCAATCTCCACAACACTTGGAGGCTCCCAACACCACCACGAAGATTCACCACAATGGAGTATGGCTTCGAGGTGACCTCAACCGTCTAGGGTGCTCAAACACCCAAGAGTAACAAGTTCCGCTAGGGATAAGTGGGGGGAATCGAATATCCCTTGGTGGAAGTGTAGATCGGGCCCTTGTCACCCAATCCCGAGCAAATCAACAAGTTTGATTGGCTAGGGAGAGAGATCGGGCGAAAATGGAGCTTGGAGCAACAATGGAGCTTAGAGGTGGAAGAGGTAGTCAACTAGAGGTAGGAGACGCCCCTTTTATAGTCATGGAAGAAATCCAACCGTTATCCACTTAGACCAGCCTGCGACATGCGGTACTACCGCTCCAGGGGCACGGTACTACAGCAAGGCCATGCGGTACTACCGTGGGGGACCATGGTACTACCGCGGCAGATGCAGAGACTATTCCATAGGTAGAACTACCGCGAGCGTGGTACTACCGCACCCACTCGCGGTACTACCGCGAGGCAGGTAAGGCAAAGTCTGGAATCAGCACGGATGAATAAAAATACATCCGTGCCTACTTCCGCTGTCAAAGAGACGATGCAAACATCCGTCACGGTACTACCGTCCACAAGGCACGGTACTACCGTGTGGGTGCGGATGTAAAAATTACATCCGCCCCTACTACCGTGAAGCCACGGCACTAGGTCAGGGAACCACGGTACAACAGCTCAGAGGGAGCGGTACTACCATGGGCACCAGAAGTACTATCGCCCTAGGCGAGCGGTACTATCGTGTGGGCACGGATGTAAAAAATTACATCCGTGCCTACTACCGTGATGCAGTGGTACTTGGCCTAGCAGCCACGGTACTATGACTCCGAGGGAGCGGTACTACCGTGTGCTCCCGCGGTACTACCACACGTGGGCACGGTACTACCGCGTGTGCTTGCGGTACTACCGCTCCACGGAGCAGTACTACCGCAAGCTCAGCAACAGTAGTCCAGACATTCACATAGAGGATAGACGGGGAATGCTCCAAGGTGCAAGGGAAAGGAGGAGACAATGAAGAAAACGTGTACGTGATGATTCCTCCCAAACCTTTCCGACGCGGACCCCCTCTTAATAGTACGGCTCTCCTACGACTCAAATCCACCAAAAAGAAACATAGAACAACGCCGTCTTCAATAGTCTCGAGGGGCACCGAATCGTCTCGTGCCTAGTGATGAAGCGTCTGAGAAACTCAAGGCACACGATTAGTCCGCAAATGCATTGTCATCAATCACCAAAACACCTAAGGGATAAATATGCCCTTACAATCTCCCCCTTTTTGGTGGATTGATGACAACACGGGATTTGCACAGAGATGAGATAATATTGAGCAAAGGCAAACCCCTCCTCTCTAGAATATAGACGGGCTCCCCCTAGATGTGTGCAATCTGGATGGATGCTTTGGACTGCATAGCACACAAACTAGGATCAACACTCCCCCTATATTTTAGAGACAAAGGCACGATAACTAACATCTAAGCAGAGCATAGCACAAAGGTAGCACAATATATCACAAGCTCGCTAAGATAGATAGAGTGCATATGTCTTACACCATATGAAGAAAAGCAACTGGAACGAGGTTCAAACGAGAACGAGAAGGCAGCAAACACACCAAACACGAACGACGACACCCGACTCGCAAATCCCTACACTCTCTCCCCCTTTGGCATCGAGACGCCAAAAAGGCACAGAGGACACCTACACACAAGGGGTGGCTCAAGCAGGGAACTCATCCCAAGGCTCCTCGTCAGACTCCTCGGCGGCAGGGATGGTCTCCTCAACGTCCTCCTCAGAATCTGTCCACCTGTAGCCTTGCTTCTCCATCCACTCGGCCTATGGAGTGATGCGATCCTCAGAACCACCAGACACGTCCTCGCCATACAGCTGCAAGATCTTCTTGTCCCGACGGCGACTCTCCTTAGATGCCACGTGAGTCCTGTACCGTCCCTTGGCTTGCATGCAGAAAAGAGTCTTCATCTTGTCCTTCAGCTTCTTGGCCCATGAAGGCATAGAGGAACTCTGGGAAGGCCTAGCAGCACGGCCCTCAGCAACATCCTCGGTGCCAGCATCCTCCTCATCAACAGCAGCCCTAGCAGCAGACGCCTCAGCATGAGTAGTAGTGTTGGCCCAGTTGGGCTTGACACGGAGACAGATGGGATCATGGCGAATCCAGTCTGGAGCAAGGAACTCCTCACTAGGGAACATCTTCTCCCAAGTCTTCGAGATCAGCAGAAATAGATAGGGCCCATAGATAGGCACCTTGCGGTTGAACACCACAAACCGAAGCTCACACCACATGATGTGTGAGACATCAAGTGGCTGAGTCTGAGACAAACGAGCCTCCTCGCAAATGAGCATCCTATCCACCATATAGGCATGAACCTTGTCCTTGTCACCAATGCGAGGGAACAGGGAGTTGCGGAAGATGCGATACATGATATCCAGAAAAGAGTTGAGCACCAACCCCGTCTTGCCATTGGCGAGCGCCTTCTCAACATAGTATGGCACAAGCTTGTCCTTGTTGGCAGACTCAGAATTGCATGGGGGCGAACACCCACGGGAGTTTTGAGCCCGTCATCAGGAACCTGGAGCAAATCCATGAACTCCTTCTAGGTAGCAGTCAGCTTACGGCCATTGGTCATCCAGGTCATCCTCCGCTCCTCATCAGAGTGAAAGTATACTGAGGCAAAGAACTGGCAGATAAGCTCAGGGTCATAGTCAAGGTGAAAGGATATCACATGCTCAATACCAAACTGCTCCACCAAGTCCAGAGCCTCTCCAAAGTACTCACGGAACTTGTCCTTCCTCATGTGATGCATTTCAATACATTTCACATCAACGTAGGTATTCTGCTTGTTTTTGATGACATCCAGATAGATGAGAGTCTGTTGCTTGTTCCAAAATAGCTCACAACCTTTGACAAAAGAACGAGGGTTCACATACGGGTGGAGTTGCCTGAGACGGACGTACTTAGATTGGGATATCTCGTCCATGCCCTTAGCGGGCTCCTTTTTCTTGCTAGCTGATGTCTTGACATGGCGCTTGGGAGCAGAGGATCCCTCTGGTGCTTCACCTGGGTTGCGCGGACGCTTGGAGCCAGTGTCACGACTGGGATTGGAACGGCGAGAGCCACCACCTGAGACACAAATGCAAACCGCCAACGAAACGCAAAGAGGATCAATGCAAAGACCACGACAAAGCACAAGAAACACATAGAAAGTATACGCGAGAGTTGCCATGAGATAGATGTGAGCCACGGTAGTATTGCCAGAGCCTGCGGTACTAAAATATTAGTACCGCTCCAGGTCGTGGTAGTACCGTGCGAGGTCACGGTAGTACCATGGTTGGAGCGGTAGTAAAGTTTTAGTGCCGCAGTGAGCGTGGTAGTACTGCGCCAGACGGGCGGTAGTACCGGACTAGCGGTAGTACCGCGCCAGACGGGCGGTAGTACCGCATCGCGTCAGATCCAAACGTCAGTTCGAATCTGAAAAGAACCGCGAAACCACGGCGACGCTACGGTGATCAAATCTAGCATAGGACAAAAAAAAGAAGTATAATTCCTACGCAAAGCTACTCTCCTTCATCCTACTCTTGCATAGAAATAGCCTAAGAATTTCTAGAACACACAAGTCTCCCCCAAAAACCTAGAGGCAAAGAATCTCAACAAAACGAGAATAGGTTGGGGAAAAACCTTGGTCCATAGCAAGAGCACGTGGTGGGGAATGATCCCACCGGACGGAATCACGGGAGGGCAGCCAGAGGAGGAGATCCAGCAACGAACGCCGGCTCCGTTCTTGAGCGTGGGAGAGAGACGACGTGGGGGGGAACTGTAAATGGGTATGTGGGAGTTAGAACTCCCCCTGCCCATCCTTATCCCCACGCGCCCATGCCAGCGCGGTAGTACTACATATCATCGCGGTAGTACCACTCGGGCGGAAGTACCGCACCATAGCGGTAGTACCGCTCACCCAGGCGGCAGTAAAAAATTACTGCCGCGTGGGGGCGGTAGTACCGTGCTCCTCACACGCGGTAGTACCGTGGCTGGCTGCGGTAGTACTGTAGCTGGCCGCGGTAGTATCGTGAGCTCAAGACACAGCAGGTTTCAACACAAGAAGAATGTCTTTGCAAGGAAACTTTTCACACAAAGGATACCATAGAAACACACACAAACCAAAGGCAGAAAGACAACAAGAAACCACCATGCAACACAACCTCTCAAAAGGAGAGGGCGGTGGCCGGAGCCACCTATGTTTGAGTTAGATGGTATGGCACCACGAAGAATTATTCTTGGGCCGATGACCAAAACTCGTCTCTGAAGCACAAGTACCATCAAAAATGGCTAATCTGAAAGAGTTGATCTATTTATGCATAATGGGGGGAGGGAAAGTTCATTGAGAGAACAACACTCCCCCTATGTCCATGCCTAGACCTAAACTACACAACAAGTTGAGTGTGGTGGGGGTGCAAGGGTTCAAGTCACATTGCTCGAATCAATGATATTTAGCTCATGCCTTAACTCGCGAAATCTTGCTTCATCCAAGGGCTTCGTGAAAATATCTGCAAGGTTATAATGAGTGTTGACATACTTGAGCTCGATCTCCCCTCGCCTAATGTGATCCCGGATGAAGTGATACCGAATCTCAATATGCTTCATCTTGAAGTGTTGCACCAGGTTGAGAGAAATCTTGATGGCACTTTCATTATCACACCAAAGAGGCACTTTGTCACAAATGACACCATACTCCTTTAAAGTTTGCCTCATCCATAAGAGTTGTGCACAACTACTACCGGCCGCCACATATTCCGCTTCGGTGGACGAGAGAGACACACAACTTTGCTTCTTAGAAGACCAACTCACCAAAGAGCAACCAAGAAATTGGCACCCTCCGGAGGTGGACTTCCTATCCACTTTGTATCCCACCCAATCGGAATCCGTATATCCTTCAAGCTTGAAGTTTGCCCCTCTTGGATACCATAAGCCAAAGTTTGGGGTATGAGCCAAATATCGAAAGATTTGCTTGACCGCCACATAGTGACTTTCCTTCGGTGCGGCTTGAAACCGTGCACACATTCCCACACTCAACATGATATCCGGTCTAGATGCACAAAGGTAAAGCAAGGAGCCAATCATGGAGCGATATACCTTTTGATCCACCGCTTTACCATTGGGATCAATGTCAAGTTGGCACTTGGTAGGCATTGGAGTAGAAGCCGGCTTGACATCACTTAGCTTGAATCTTTTTAGCATGTATTGAGTATATTTGGCTTGGTTGATGAAGGTTCCTTCTCTTCTTTGTTTGATATCAAAACCAAGGAAGAACTTCAACTCTCCCATCGAAGACATCTTGAACTTGGAGGTCATGAGAGCGGCAAATTCCTCATTGAAAGCTTTGTTAGGGGAACCAAAGATAATATCATCAACATATAGTTGGCATACAAACAACTCCCCTTTGACCTTCTTAGTAAAAAGAGTGGGATCGATTTGCCCCACCTCAAATCCACGATCTTGTAACAACTCGGTAAGGTGGTCATACCACGCACGTGGGGCTTGTTTAAGGCCATAGAGTGCCTTATCGAGTTGATACACATGATCCGGGAAGTAGGGGTCCTCGAACCCGGGGGGTTGCTTGACATAGACCAACTCATTAATAGGACCATTAAGAAAAGCACTTTTCACATCCATTGGTTGCAACTTAAAGTTGTGATGGGAAGCATAAGCAATCAACAAAGGAATGGATTCAAGGCGAGCAACAGGGGCAAAGGTTTCACCGTAGTCGATACCCTCGACTTGGGAGTAGCCTTGTGCTACCAATCTTGCCTTGTTGCGAATGATGTTCCCATGAGCATCTTGCTTGTTCTTGAAAATCCACTTGGTTCCAATGACATTGTGGTTCCCCGATGGCCTTGGCACCAATATCCACACCTTGTTGTACTCGAAGTTGTTGAGTTCTTCATGCATGGCATTGAGCCAATCCGAGTCTTCGAGCGCCTCATAGACCTTTTGGGGTTCAACACAAGAGACAAACATGTGATGTTCACAATAGTTTGCCAATTGTCTACGAGTGCTTACCCCCTTTCTTAGGCTTCCAACCACATTCTCCATGAGATGGCCTTTGGTGGTGAGTTTGGAAGCAATTTTCGCGGCACGACGCTCTAATTCCTCCTCGGATGTGGAAGGAGGAGGGTTAACTTGATAATCTTGAGCACCGTCTTGAGCTTGTTCTTGATCTTGAGCTTCTTCATGATCTTGAACTTGCTCGAGGGGAAGAACTTGACCTTGGGCATCATTTGGAGGTTCACCACCATCTTGAGATTGATCTTGCCCTTGGTCTTGTTCACGAGGTTGAGGGCTTTCACTTTGTTCTTCGGAAGCGTGTGGGTCTTGAGTAGGTGATGGCTCCACTTGAGTGGAGCATTGTCCTTCTCCTTCGGCCACAAGGGGTTCCTCAATGGGTAGAATACGACCAATACCCATTCTTCTTATGGCTTGGGGAGGAATTTCATCACCTACATCACAAGTACCACTTTGCTCCACTTGGGAGCTGTTATTTTCGTCAAACTCCACGTTACATGTCTCCTCAATGAGTCCGGTGGACTTGTTGAGAACACGGTAAGCATGAGAGTTTGTAGCATAACCAACAAACATGCCCTCATATGCTCTAGCCTCAAATTTAGACAAACGAACACCTTTCTTGAGAATGAAACACTTACACCCAAACACCTGGAAGTACTTGAGATTGGGCTTGTTGCCGGTGAGTATCTCATAAGGAGTCTTGTTCAAGCCTTTGCGGAGATAGAGCCGATTGGATGCATGACATGCTGTGTTGATGGCTTCGGCCCAAAAGTTGTATGGAGACTTGAACTCCGCCACCATGGTCCTTGCCGCATCCATCAACGTCCGGTTCTTCCTCTCCGCAACACCATTTTGTTGAGGGGTATATGGTGCACCGTATTTATGCTTGATCCCCTCATCACTAAGAAACTCATCCAAGGTGTAGTTCTTGAACTCGGTGCCGTTGTCACTTCTTATTGTCAAGATCTTTGCATTATGTTGATGTTGAACTTCATTTGCAAAGTCGATGACGGTTTGTTAAGTCTCACTTTTCCTCTTGAAGAAGTATACCCAAGTGTATCTTGAATAATCATCCACAATCACCAAGCAATACTTTCTACCTCCAAGACTATCAAAAGATGGAGGCCCAAAGAGATCCATGTGAAGGAGCTCCAAGGGTCTCTTCGAGTAGATGATGGTCGTGGGAGGGTGAGCCTTCTCATGAAGCTTTCCTTCAATACAAGCACTGCAAGCACGATCTTTGGCAAAACTAACATTTGTTAGTCCACGGACATGGTCCCCCTTGAGAAGACTTTGCAAAGATCTCATGTTGACGTGGGCTAAATGGCGATGCCAAAGCCATCCCACGTCAACTTTAGCCATTAGGCATGTCGCGGTCTTAGTGGGTCGCTCCGAAAAGTTTATCACATAGAGACCATTCTCGACATGCCCAACAAAGGCTACTTTAAGAGTCTTGCTCGATAAGAGGGCCACGGTATCAATGTCAAAGAAAGTGGCAAAGCCCATGAGTGCAAGTTGACGAACGGAAAGTAAATTGTATGCAAGGGACTCAACAAGCATGACTTTCTCGATCGTTAGATCATGAGAAATGACAACCTTGCCAAGACCCAATACCTTAGAATGTGAGGCATCACCCCACTCGACATTGGTGGGCATAGATGGAATCTTTTGCACGTCCACCACCAAGTCCTTTCTTCCGGTCATATGATTTGTTGCTCCACTATCGAGCAACCATGATCCCCCACCGGAAGCAAACACCTTGTTGGAAGCTTTAGCCATGAGGCACTTGGCGGTGATGTTCTCGTTGGGTGAATCAAAGAGAGACACCCGGAGAGTAGTAGCAATGGCAACGGATGCCATGGCCATTGCTTCTCCATTTTCATCATCATCGTCATCCTCATGGTATTCTTCTTGAACCACCAACCCATGAGTAGGAGTCTTCTTGGCGAAGTTGTTCTTGTTTGGGAAGGACTTGGCTTTGTCTTTTCGGATGAACTTGCCACCATTGTCTTCCCGCTTCTCGTAAGGACAATCCACAACGAAATGGCTCACATTGCCACAGTTGAAGCAAGTTCTAACTCGTTGCTTGCCCTTGATGCCACTTGAGTTGTTCTTGTTGAAGTTGGATCTTGTATTCTTCTTGCTCCAAAATTGTCTTGAAGCAAGGGCCATGTGCTCATGATAATCATATTTGGTGTCTTCGGGGTTGCTCTCCTCATCTTCCTCTTCTTCCACACTAACCTTGGCCTTCAAAGCAAGGTTGGGCTTCTTTACCCTTTGGGAATGGAGCACCGCATTATCGGCGGTCTTGTCCAAAATGCTCATTGCAACGAACTCATCCAACACTTCACTCGAGGTCATGGAGTGAAAGTCCGGTCTTTGACGAATGATGGAGGACATGGCCTTGTTGTAGGGCATCATGGCCTTGAGAAACTTGCGCTTGATCCAATTGTCATCCGTGTCCTTGCTCCCATGATCTCGTAGTGAGACCGCGAGTTTGGTCACTCTTCGAAAGAGCTCACGGGGTTCTTCATCTTCTTTCATTGCAAACTCATCGGCTTCATCTTGTACCACTTCATAGTTGGAGCGTTGAATGCTAGCACTTCCTCGATAGAGAGATACAACGCAATGCCATGCGTCTTTGGCCATGGCATGAGGTCGAAGGTGAGGGAGATCTTCGGGAAGGATTGCATCTTGGATGATGAAGAGAGCACTCTCATTGAATTGATTATCCATGGCTTCTCGAGGGGTGAAGTTGTTTGGGTCATGTGGATAGAAACCTTCTTCAATGATTCTCCAAAGGTTAGTATTCACATGTTTTAAATGGCGCTTGAAACGATACACCCAAGAATCAAAATCCTCATTTTTCACAATCTTAGGAGAAGGACCGGCATGATTTAAATGAGTAGAGGGAATCGGTCCTCCATAAATTGGAGGTTCCACATGGGCAAAGATGCCGGTGCCACTTCTACCACCAGTAGAAGGACTCTTTTCACTGTTAGCTTCCCCCTTGTCGGAGGTAGCATCCGTCACCTTGTTAGTGGGATCACCCACTTTCATCGGCGAGGTGGACAGTTTAAGCCCTTCAAGAAATTTAGTAAGCATGCTTTCAACCTTGGTCGTCATGGAGTCTTTAAATGTGTCTAGAGCCACATTGAATTCCTCACGAGAGACCGAGGTTCCCCCATTGGCCGCAGACGAGATAGGATTCACACAGGAGTGCTCCTCCGCACCGTTTGTGGTGTCAACCATACTCTCCGGATGGTAAAGTCCTTAATAAAGAGACGAGGCTCTGATACCAATTGAAAGGATCGATATGGTTGACTAGAGGGGGGGGGTGAATAGGCAACTAACAATTTTTAAGCTATTCTTTATCAATTTAAATCTTGCAACGAAATAGGTTGTCTAGATATGCAACTATGTGAACAACCTATATGATGCAATGACAACTAGCACACAAGCAAGTAATAGATACAACACAAGTAAGCTTGCAAAAGTAAAGGCACGAAATGACCAAGAGTGGAGCCGTTGGAGACGAGGATGTGTTACCGAAGTTCCTTCCGTTTAAAGGGAAGTACGTCTCCGTTAGAGCGGTGTGGAGGCACAATGCTCCCCAAGAAGCCACTAGGGCCACCGTAATCTCCTCACGCACTCACACAATGCGAGATGTCGTGATTCCACTATTGGTGCCCTTGAAGGCGGCGACCGAACCTTTACAAACAAGGTTGGGGCAATCTCCACAACACTTGGAGGCTCCCAACAACACCACGAAGATTCACCACAATGGAGTATGGCTTCGAGGTGACCTCAACCGTCTAGGGTGCTCAAACACCCAAGAGTAACAAGATCCGCTAGGGATAAGTGGGGGGAATCAAATATCTCTTGGTGGAAGTGTAGATCGGGCCCTTGTCACCCAATCCCAAGCAAATCAACAAGTTTGATTGGCTAGGGAGAGAGATCGGGCGAAAATGGAGCTTGGAGCAACAATGGAGCTTAGAGGTGGAAGAGGTAGTCAACTAGAGGTAAGAGACGCCCCTTTTATAGTCATGGAAGAAATCCAACTGTTATCCACTTAGACTAGCCTGCGACATGCGGTACTACCGCTCCAGGGGCGCGGTACTACCGCAAGGCCACGCGGTACTACCGTGGGGGACCACGGTACTACCACGGCAGCTGCAGAGACTATTCCATAGGCAGAACTACCGCGAGCGCGGTACTACCGCACCCACCCGCGGTACTACCGCGAGGCAGGTAAGGCAAAGTCTAGAATCGGCACGGATGAATAAAAATACATACGTGCCTACTTCCGCTGTCAAAGAGACGATGCAAACATCCATCACGGTATTACCGTGTGGGTGCGGATGTAAAAAATTACATCCGCCCCTACTACCGTGAAGCCACGACACTAGGCTAGGGAACCACGGTACAACAACTCGGAGGGAGCGGTACTACTGTGGGTACCAACGGTACTACCGCCCTAGGCGAGCGGTACTACCGTGTGGGTGCGAATGTAAAAAATTACATCCGTGCCTACTACCGCGATGCAACAGTACTTGGCCTAGCAGCCACGGTACTACGACTCTGAGGGAGTGGTACTACCATGTGCTCCCGCGGTACTACCGCGCGTGGGCACGGTACTACCGTGTGTGCCTGTGGTACTACCGCTCCACGGAGCAGTACTACCGCAAGCTCAGCAACAGTAGTCCAGACATTCACATAGAGGATAGACGGGGAATGCTCCAAGGTGCAAGGGAAAGGAGGACACAATGAAGAAAACATGTACGTGATGATTCCTCCCAAACCTTTCCGACGCGGACCCCCTCTTAATAGTATGGCTCTCCTACGACTCAAATCCACCAAAAAGAAACGTAGAACAACGCCGTCTTCAATATTCTCGAGGGGCACCGAATCGTCTCGTGCCTAGTGATGAAGCGTCTGAGAAACTCAAGGCACACGATTAGTCCGCAAATGCATTGTCATCAATCACCAAAACACCTAAGGGATAAATATGCCCTTACAGGTGTGTTGGGGACACAAGAGACTCTTTGTTATTTGGTTGTAGGGTTGTTTGAGAGAGACCATCTTCATCCAATGCCTCCCCCGGATTGATAAACCTTAGGTCATCCACTTGAGGGAAATTTGCTACTGTCCTACAAACCTGTGCACTTGCAGGCCCAACAATGTCTACAAGAAGAAGGTTGTGTAGTAGAGATCAAGCTCTTTTCTGGCGCCATTGCCGGGGAGGTGAGTGCTTGAAGGTATATCTTTAGATCTTGCAATCGAATCTTTTTGTTTCTTGTTTTATCACTAGTTTAGTCTATAAAAGAAAACTACAAAAAATGGAATTGAGTTTGTCTCATACGCTTCATCTTTTTAATATCTTTCGTGAGAATGATGGAAGGAAAATTTTGTTCAATTGCTAGAAGAAGAATGCATTAAAATGTTTGGTACTAGATCTTTGTATGATGAGCATGATTGCAATGTTGTTAGTATGAATTCCTTGAATATCCATGATGCTAATGATATGCAAAGCCACAAGCTTGGGGATGCTATGTTTGATGAAGATGATATTTTTTAGTCCCCCAAGTTTTGATGAGCAAATTTATTATGATGAAAGCATGCCTCTAACTTATGATGATTATATTGATGAAAGTGGGTTTGGAAGAGTGTCAAGTTTAGGAAGTAGTGATCCCACTATTTTGGAGGATGTTGAATTTTATTGTGATAAATATGAAAGTGGATTTGGAGAGGTCATGACTTTATTTAGTGATGAATCCACTATTTCGGAAGAGGTTCCAATTGATTATGAGAACAAAGTTGCTATCTATGATGATTATTGTGAGGACTTGTATGCTATTAGGAATAATGATAACCATGAAACTTGTCATCATGATTTTAGTTTTCAATTGGATTATGCCTCACATGTTAATTATTTTGTTGAGTTTGCTCCCACTACTATTCATGAGAAGAAATTTGCTTATGTGGAGAGTAGTAAATTTTCTATGCTTGTAGATCATGAAAAGAATGCTTTAGTTGCTGGTTATATTTTTGAATTCATTCCTGATGCTACTGAAAATTATTATGAGGGAGGAATATATACTTGTAGGAATTGTAATAATATCAAGTTTCCTCTCTATGTGCTTCAAGTTTTAAACTTATGTTTGTTTTGCCTTCCTATGCTAGTTGATTATTGTTCTGATAAGTTGTTTGCTCACAAAATCCCTATGCATAGGAAGTGGGTTAGACTTAAATGTGCTAGTCATATGCTTCATGATGCTCCCATTTAGTTTTTAATTCTTATCTTTTATGTGAGCATCGTTGTCATCATCTTGCCTAGCTAGAAAGGCATTAAAGAAAAGCGCATGTTGGGAGAAAACCCAATATTTACCCTTACTGTTTTACTGTATCCACATTATTATTCTACTGTAGTAATCATGTTTTATAGTTTTTGTTTCAATAAAGTGCCAAGTAAGACCTTTAGGATAGCTTACGGTGATAGTTGTGTTGATCCTGCTGAAAATCAGAAACTTTTGCACCCAGTAAATTAGTTTTGATAATTCACAAAAATGTGCTTCTAATCTGATTCTTTTTTATCTGGATTGGTACAGAAATTTATTAGGACTTCCTAATTTTGTAGGATTGTTGGAGTTCCATAAGTATACTTTTGATACAGATTACTACAGACTGTTCTGTTTTTGACAAATTCTGTTTTCTATGTGTTGTTTGCTTATTTTGATGAATCTATGAGTAGTATCGGAGGGTATGAACCATAGAGAAGTTGGAATACAGTAGATATTACACCAATATGAATTTAGAATGAGTTCATTACAGTACCTAAGTGGTGGTTTTATTTTCTTATACTAACGGAGCTTACGAGTTTTCTGTTGAGTTTTGTGTTGTGAAGTTTTCAAGTTTTGGGTAAAGATTCGATAGACTATGGAATAAAGAGTGGCAAGAGCCTAAGCTTGGGGATGACCAAGTCACCCCAAAGTAATATTCAAGGACAACCAAGAGCCTAAGCTTGGGGATGCCCCGGAAGGCATCCCCTCTTCCGTCTTCGTTCATCGGTAACTTTACTTGGAGCTATATTTTTATTCACCACATGATATGTGTTTTGCTTGGAGCATCATTTTCTCTTGTTAGTATTTGCTTTCTGTTATTTATAATAATGTTTTGCATCTTTAGTTTCAATAGAAATGTCAAAGATAGCCTTTGCCATGCTTATTCTGCTAGTATACATGTTGCTGTTTCAAAACAGAAAGTTTACCGCTGTTGAAAAATTCCCTAGAAAAGTCAGAATGTGATAAAATGTTGAAACTTTTTGCATATTGAGCTCTGATAAATCTTCTACAGTGTAGTATTTTTCTCATAATTTTTGGTGTTAGAAAAGTATGATGAATCTTGCATTCTTTACAGACTGTACTGTTTTGGCAGATTGTTGTTATGTTTGCATTGTTTGCATATGTTTGCTTGTTTAATGATTCTATTTGAGGATAGGAGTATTAAATATACAGAGGCATTTACTATGAAATGTTGAATAATAATTTTAGTGATTTGTTACAGTAGAAAATGATAAGGTTTTGCATTGGTTTATACTAACCTATCTCACGAGTTCTTGTTGAGTCTTATGTGGATGAAGCTTTTGAGAAATAGAGAAACCATGATATGAGAGAATTAAGGAGACATAAAAGCTCAAGCTTGGGGATGCCCAAGGCACCCCAAGATAATATTTCAATAAGTCTCAAGCATCTAAGCTTGGGGATGCCCCGTTAGACATGCCGCCTTTCTTCTTCAACAACTATCGGTAAGTATCGGTTGAGCCTAAGTTTTTGCTTCTTCACATGAGTTGTGCTATCCTTGCATTGTCATTTTATTTTGTTTTGCTTGCTGTTTGAATACAATACCAAGATCTGAAATTCTTAAATGAGAGAGAGTCCTCACATGAGCTACATAATTATTTAGCTACTCATTGATCTTCAGTTATATTTTTTTGGGGTAGTTTGTCATTTATTCGTGTGCTTCACTTATATCCTAGGAGTATGGTTGAATGATTTGAATGTCATAAATCTGAAATTATATATGCCTCATTTGCTTATCCCATGGGGAGTAATGACTTTACATCTAAGAAATAGAGCCTGTAAATTTATTGAAGGTTAGCAAGCATTGTATTGGTCATTTGAACAATTCATGAAAGAATATTGAAGGAAGAGAGATTGCACATATAAATATACTATCTTAGACATCTTTTATAATTGTGAGCACTCATTAAGTATGACATGCTAAAGAGTTGATGTTGGACAAGGAAGACAACGTACTGGGTTATGTTTTTTCACATCTCAGTTAAAGTATATTGTCATGGATCATTCAAACATGTTGAGCTTGTCTTTCCCCCTCATGCTAGCCAAAATTCCTCGCACCAAGTAGAGATACTACTTGTGCTTCCAAATATCCTTAAACCCAGTTTTTCCATGAGAGTCCACTATACCTACCTATGGATTGAGTAAGATCCTTCAAGTAAGTTGTCATCGGTGCAAGCAATAAAAATTGCTCTCTAAATATGCATGATCTATTAGTGTGAAGAAAATAAGCTTTATACAATCTTGTTATGGAGGCAATAAAAGCGACGGACTGCATAATAAAGGTCCATATACAAGTGGCAATATAAAGTGACGTTCTTTTGCATTAAGATTTTGTGTATCCAACCATAAAAGCGCATGACAACCTCTACTTCCCTTTGCGAAGGGCCTATCTTTTAATTTATGTGTTTTACTTTATGCAAGATTCAAGGTGATCTTCACCTTTCCCTTTTTCATTTTATCCTTTGGCAAGCACCTCGTGTTGGAAAGATCCTGATATATATATATATGACAAATTTTTCCTACTACCGGGTGTAGTTACTCCCACTTTTGTTTAATACATTTTAGGTAGTATCTATCATATTGGAGTATATCTACGTGTAGTATGTAGTATATAAACATGTTTTGATAGTATATATACTACTTGTTAGGTAGTATGTATTATATTTTGAGCATACTCTTTTTTACGTACAAATATGTACGTATTTCACAAATATGATAAAAACATAAGCTCACATGCAATTTTTTCACATAACTCGCTTTGGAGTATCTTAGATATAGTATATGAACATACTAAAAATGATAAATTAGTATATATACTTCCACAGAGTTGTATATGAGAAATGTGTGTAACTACACCCGGTAGTAGAATGCATTTTCCCTATATATATATATATATATATATATATATAGCCAATTGGATGTAAGTTAGCATGAATTATTATTGTTGACATCACCCAAAGGTGAATACGTTGGGAGGCGAAATTATAAGCCCCTATCTTTCTGAGTGTCCGATTAAAACTCCATAACCATAAGTATTGCGTGAGTGTTAGCAATTGTAGAAGACTATATGATAGTTGAGTATGTGGAGTTTGCTAAATCAAAAGCTCTGACATAGACCCTTCCTGAAAATAAGATGAATTGTAATTGTTTGATGACTGAGAATGAAGTTTGCTAGCTTTCAAGAAAGTTTATGGTCTATGCTTTAACATGTGAATTGATTGTTACTTGTTCGTGAGAAGTTTTATGAGATGAACTATTGTTATGACATATAATCATGATAGAAAAGGTGATCGAAATTATCATTGATCAAACTTGTGCACCTGCTAGCATTCACACCTCATAAATTCTTTTATCATTTACCTACTCGAGGACAAGCAAGAATTAAGCTTGGGGATGCTGATACGTCTCCAACGTATCTATAATTTATGAAGCATTTATGCTATTATATTATTTGTTTTGAATGTTTATGGGCTTTATTATATACTTTTATATTATTTTTGGGACTAACCTATTAGCCGGAGGCCCAGCCCATATTGTTGTTTTCTTGCCTATTTCAGTGTTTCGGAGAAAAGGAATATTGTCAGATTTTGGGTTCCGGCAGACCCTTGAGGTTCGAACACTGGGGTGCGCGCGGAGGTTTCACCTTCTACCTACCTGTTCCTCGCCGAATCGCTAGGATCTAAACTTACGAGAAGAACAACACAAGAGACACGGGGTTTATACTGGTTCAGGCCACCATTGTGGTGTAATACCCTACTCCAGTGTGTGGCGTGGTGGATTGCCTCTTGGGCTGATGATGAACAATACAAGGAAGAACAACCTCGCGAGGGTCTGTTCTTGTGGTGGTGTTGTCCCTTTGGAAGGGTTGATTCTAGATGCCTCTCTTATCTCCAGATTCCTCTCCTTCTCTCTCTCTCTGGCCGGATGGCTCTCTCTACCCTGTGGGTGGCTAGTCCTATTTATAGGCGAAGGCCCTGGGCCTCTTCCCAAATATTGAGCGGGAAGGGCGCCAACAATTGGCCAACTTGAAGGGGAACATCTAGTACACTTATCCTGACTAAAGTTGGTCCTCGCCTGTCAAAGGCTCTGGTGGTGACGCCAACTTGGGCTCCACGGTGACCTCCATCCTGCCGTTGGACTAGTCTTGGTCTTGTTGCACCGAAATGGATGCCTTTACTTAATGCTCTCGCCTGCGCTTGCTCCCCTTGCACCAAAGAGGAAAGAAGGACACTGCGCGGGCTGGCGCCCGGCAGGCGCCCTTGGTCGTCATGGCTTGCGTCATGGGCACCTCGCGAGGTACCCCGCCTTGAACTCTCCGCCTCCTCGTGAGCTAGCCTGACAAGGCCATGCCTGAGGAAGCTCCTTGTCGTCCGCCCCGCGAGGCTTGGCCCCTCGCGAGGGTCTTGAGCTTGTGTTGATGAAGATGGGCCGTGCTGGGCCCCCTTTGTGCCATGCCACAGGCCGCAGGCAGGCAAGTCTGGGGACCCCCGTTCCCAGAACGCCGACAGTAGCCCCCGGGCCCAAGGCGCGCCCGGACTTGTCCGAGCAGAGAGGCGAAAGGGCAAGTGCGAAGCGTCGCGGGCCCTAACAGCCTGCGGCCTTGGGCGCCGCGTGGCGGTTGATTGGACGTGGGCGTCTCCGCAACCGCGCGAGTTGATAAGGAGCGGCATCTGCCCTCTGCCTCCTTTGCTCTCTCCAGTTGCTGCTCAGATCCCCTTTCTTGTGCCTCTCCTTCCTTCCTTTGCCTTCGAGATCCCGCTGAGGGGACCTTTCAGGCTTTGGCTGCAGCATGCCGATTGCCAGACTCCTGCGACCGATGCGGATGTCGAGGTCGTCGCCCCAGGTAAGGTCTTCATGACCCGGGGCTGGGGCGAGATCGCCCGGGTGTGCAGGGCGAGGGGCGCCCTCACGATCCACCTGGAGTTCGATGGCGCTTTCGTGATGCTCTTCAAGGTCTTCGACGAAGAAGGGCGCCGACTGGAGTGCTATCCCAGAGGCAGAGGTAGAAGCTCTGAAGCGACTGGGACCAGGCCTGCCGCCGCATGCTCTCCCAGCAGCTCCCCAAGCGGCGGGGGTGCCGGAGGATCCAGCGACTCCGCCGAGCCCTTTGCAACTCCTGAGACAAGCGATGGCAGCTACGAGCCCCCGAGCCTGCGTCGGTCTCGGAGCAGGACGACCTGTTAGGCCGCCGTCATCCCTGATCTGGATGAGGCTGGCGTCGAGCCTCACGTGGCCCACTGTGGATGATGGCGCCCGCCACTGTGGTTCCTGTAGTTAGGACTCCTTAGGATACGCGTCTCTTGTCCCTGCGAGGAGCCAAGAACACACCCCGTGGGGGCTTGTAAGGTGTCTGTAGCTCCTTTTGTCAATATGATCCTCATTATGAAGCAGTGCGAAATGGTTATTCCGTCTTAGCTTAGTTTCTTCCTGTCAGACCTCGTGAGGACTTGGTGCTCTGCGCCGCCAGGTCCCAGTCCCAAGGCGGCTTCAACCGTCGCTGGTATGCCAGGTCGCGATGCCGTGGTCAAGGCCAGGAGGTGAGCGGCCCGAGGCCCAGTAAGAGCCCCTGAGTCGCGATGCTCAGGAGGTCCCCCTTGGCGCTCAAGCAGCCATCATTCGATGAGAAAGGAGAGCGACGTTGCTAAGACGGAATTGTATTAAGTGCGGGGACGGTGCTGTGATAGCTAGTATTCCCGGAGAGTGACTTATCTCGAGGGTCAGGAACGCTCCCTGGTGCGGCGCTAAGTCCGTGCCTTGGCCGTCGGAGGGTTGTTGGGCGAGGTCATCACGTGCTTCTCTCCTCTCGCCCTCGCTCCCCTTTCTGCTCTACGTCCTCGGGTCCCGGCCCTCGAGCGAGTTTCAGCCATCGCTGGTATGCCAGGTCGCGATGCCATGGACATGGACAGAGGGTGAGGGCTGGAGAACCAGTAGGAGCCCTGAGTCGTGATGCTCAGGCACCCCCCTTTAACGTGCAAGCGGTTTGCGTGGACGAGGGTGAAGAAGACACTGTGAGGGCCTCGCATGACGATGTTCCTGAGGGAACCCTGCAGGCTCATCACAGAAGAAACAAGAGTTCGTCGCGACAAACGACGGTTAGCCGTTAGTTGCTTTGGAGAGGCGACGAGGCACGAAAGGCCTGGTGAGGTGTGCTGGTTCACCCGTGATCCAGCTCGGGACTCACGGGGCCCCACCCCAAGGCGGGTTGCGCCCGGCGCTGGGACTTATCTTGGAGTGTGTTCCTGCAAATTTGGCTAGATGCCGATGCTCTACGTCCTCGGGTCCCGGCTCTCGGGCTGGTCTCAGCCATCGCTAGTATGCCGGGGCGTGATGCCGTGGGCAGACCAGAGGGTGAGGGCCGGAGAGCCGGTAGGAACCCTGAGTCGCGATGCTCAGGCACCCCCCTTTAACACGCAAGCTTGCGACATCCAGGAAGAAAGAAGGTACCATGAACCAGCACCAAATAACAAGCATGACAGGTCAAAAACACGACCCTAAGATAAATGCAAGAGGGGTACATGCCACTGGGTCTGACCCGAGCGGCTTGGGGATAATGCAGCCCGAGGGGCGCCCCCCAGCAGAGTGAGCTAAGAACATGAAATAAAAGAGATACATGCCACAGGGACGGACCTACGCGGCCTGGGAATAATGCAGCCCTGAGGGCGCTCCCGGCTAGAAATGAAACTAGAAAGATGTCACCTGATGACGCTGAAGACGAAGGGGTGTTGATGCAGCAGACTCGGTGGGCTGCGGGAGCAGATCCTCACGAGCCCCCAGGCCCTGGGGCCCCGGGAGGCTCCGGAGGCGCTGGTGGCTCCTCGCGGACCGTCTCCATCTCCACCAGGGCTGCGGAACGCCTGACCTCTTGAGCCTCCAGGATGGCCCTCATGATGCGCCGGTACACAGCAGCCGCGTTCGGCGAGCCGTAAGGCATGCGAACGTAGTTGTGGGGCGGGCCTCGGAGTGTCCCACTCGCGAAGGCCAGAGGCGCTCCTGAGACGCGGCTTGGTTGAGCCCTGGTATGTCGATGCAGACGCGCAGCCCACCATCCTCGCCTGGATGGGGGGCCACAGCGGGTAAGCGGCGGCTGCCTCTCATGACCCTTGACTCATGTAGCTCCTGAATGGCCTTGCTGACGAACTCCTGAGGGTTTGGCCCTCCTTGCCTTGCTCCTTCTTGATGGAAACGTGCTTTGAAGCATGCCTCCATGTGGTGCCCAAGCGCCTCCCTCGTGACCTTGGCGAGGTCGACGACCCTCCAGGGGAGAGCCCCCGAGCCCTGCCTGAGGAGGGCGCCGGGCGTGCTTCCCTATGCGATGGCAGGAGGTTCCCCCTGAGCAGGCGCGGGCCCAGAGGGACCTGCCTCCTGAGGGGCTGGGCCGGTCGATGTCTTCTTCTTCTTGGGGGCGGCCTCAGGAAGCCTCCTGCTTCCGCGATCCGGGTCTTCCAGTGATGTGGCCTGAAAGGCTCTCTTCAGGAAGCAAACTGCGTCTCTCTCTTCGCAGGGCACCGTGATGACTCCGCCACTTCCTGGCATCTTGAGGACGTTGTAGCCGTGGTGGGTTATGGCCATGAACTTGGCCAGCGCTGGGTACCCGAGGATGGCGTTGTACGGTAGGCGAATGTGGGCGACGTCGAAGTCGATGAGCTCGGCGCGGTAGTTGTCGCGTGCCCCAAAGGTGACAGGGAGGCGGACCTGCCCAATCGGGACCGTGGAGCCGTCGGTGACTCCGGAGAAAGGCTTGGTGGGCTGAAGCTGACTGTAGGGTACTTGGAGATTGTTGAATGTTTCCACGGACAGGACGTTGAGCCCTGCCCCGCCATCGATGAGGGTCCTGGTGACTAGCACATTGCTGATGATTGGGGAACAGAGCATCGGGAGGACTCCGGCTGTGGCCGCGCACTTGAGCTGATCCGCTGAGCTGAACGTGATGGCACGTGCCGACCACCTGAGAGGGCGCATGGCCTCGAGCTTGGGAAGGACTGCATTCACTTCACGGGCGAACTACTTGAAGATGCGTTGAGAGGCTGGGGCTTGGGCACCGCCTAGGATGCAGGCGATCGCACGTGGTTCCTGGAAGCCCCCAGCCCCTTCGTCCTGATGACGGTCCTCATTTCTCCTTGGCTACGGCGGTAGCGGAGGGAGGCCTGCGTTACCTTGCGGGCGATCCTCGCGAGGTTGATCCCTCCAGCCTCCCTCGCGAGGCAGGTCCTGCCAGCGATCCTCGCGAGGTTGGTCGCGCCACCCTTGATGTGGGCCGCGGTCTTCCCAGCGTCCTGCGTTCCTTCCTCCTCCTCGTCCGTAGCCCCGGTCGTTGCGGTCGAGACGCCGGCCAGTCTGTCCTTCACACACGGCCCTGAGCTCTTGTCATTCATTGGTGTTGTGGGTGTGGAGGTCGTTGTACAAGTCCGTCCTTCACGCAAGGCCAAGTACCGACTGCCCTTGGAGGATTCGGGCTGATCTCTGCCCCGCTTGGTGTCTGGTTCTGCCGCGAGCACGGCAACCCCCTTGCATTTCATGTCCTTGGCCTTGGGCTTCTTCTCTTCAGGGTCTGCGTCAGGCAATTCGAGGAGGGAGAGACGCCCTTCCTCAGCCCTGGCGCACTTGGTCGCCAGGTTGAACAGCTCCAAGGAAGTGCACAGATCTTCATGCATTGCGAGCTCCTCCTTCATTTTGACGTCACGCACGCTGTTAGAGAAGGCTGAGATGATGGCCTCCTCGGTCACCTTGGGAATCTTGAGGCGCGCGTTGTTGAAGCGCTGGATGTACTTCTGCAGGGTTTCCCCTGGTTGCTGCTTGATGCGGCGCATGTCGCTCACGGCGGGTGGCCGGTCGCGAGTACCCTGGAAGTTGGCGATGAAGCGGGTGCGCATCTCGTCCCAGGAGGAGATCGTGCTTGGGGCCAGGTTCAGAAGCCAGGTGCGGGCCCCGTCCTTGAGAGCCATGGGAAACCAGTTCGCCATGACCTTCTCATCTCCGTTGGCAGCCTCATTGACCAGCTCGTAGAGCTGAAGGAACTCTGCATGGTCTGCCGTGCCGTCGTAGCGAGGAGGCAGGTCTGGCTTGAACTTGCCTGGCCACGCGACGGTGCGTAGCTCGGTGGTGAAGGCGCGGCAGCCTGCTGTGGCCACATGAGGCCTTGGAGGACGAAGGGCTCGGTCCTGCGGGTCCCCGTGCACTGCAGCTGGGTGCAGCGCGGGGTCTTGACGTGCTGGAGCAGGAGCGTGGTTGGGACAAGCCGGAGCTGGGAGCGCTCGGGCAGCTTCTCGAGGGCGAGGGACCTCTTGGCAGCTCTGCTCCTGCCGCGCTGGTTCCTGACAGGGCGGGTTCCGCCCAGGGGCCGCGCGCCTTGGATCCAGGGCACCTTCTTGAGGGGGAGGTGGCTGAGGCGCCGCAGGAGCTTCATTGCCCGCGCATGGCGGGGCGCGATGCAGCGAGAAAGATGGCGCGGGGGAGCCCCCAGCGGCGCAGACGAGTTCGGCGACTCGGTCGAGCCATTCTTCGTAGATGTCATCGTCTCGGCGGTAGCGCAAGAGCTCGTTTGCCGCAATGAGTGCAGCTCGAGCCTCCATGGCCGCGCGGGGCGCCCGGGATGAAGAACCAGCGGGGGTGAGCGAGGGCGTAGCGGTGCGGCCGTTTCGCCTCATGGACGGGTGCTGGGATGATGCTTGCTGCTCGTTCCCTGCCGGGCCGGTGGCGGCGTTGATGGCAGGCGTCGGGGAACGACGAGGGCGCCCGCCAACGAGAGCCGTATGGGCGACGCGAGAAGCGAGGGCGGCTCGGCGCTCGGCGCGAACCCGGCGTGCGTCAGACATAGCCGCGACGGTCGGAGAAGAACAGGGCGACGGAAGATGAATTCCGGAGCACCCCTACCTGGCACACCAAATGTCGGATTTTGGGTTCTGGCAGACCCTTGAGGTTCGAACACTGGGGTGTGCGCGGAAGTTTCGCCTTCTACCTACCTGTTCCTCGCCGAATCGCTAGGATCTAAACTTATGAGAAGAACAACACAAGAGACACGGGGTTTATACTGGTTCAGGCCACCATTGTGGTGTAATACCCTACTCCAGTGTGTGGCATGGTGGATTGCCTCTTGGGCTGATGATGAACAATACAAGGAAGAACAACCTCACGAGGGTCTGTTCTTGTGGTGGTGTTGTCCCTTTGGAAGGGTTGATTCTAGATGCCTCTCTTATCTCCAGATTCCTCTCCTTCTCTCTCTCTCTGGCCGGATGGCTCTCTCTACCCTGTGGGTGGCTAGTCCTATTTATAGGCGAAGGCCCTGGGCCTCTTCCCAAATATTGAGCGGGAAGGGCGCCAACAATCGGCCAATTTGAAGGGAAACATCTAATACACTTATCCTGACTAAAGTTGGTCCTCGCCTGTCAAAGGCTCTGGTGGTGACGCCGACTTGGGCTCCATGATGACCTCCATCCTGCCGTTGGACTGGCCTTGGTCTTGTTGCACCGAAATGGATGCCTTTACTTGATGCTCTCGCCTGCGCTTGCTCCCCTTGCACCAAAGAGGAAAGAAGGACACTGCGCGGGCTGGCGCCCTTGGTCGTCATGGCTTGCGTCATGGGCACCTCGCGAGGTACCCCGCCTTGAACTCTCCGCCTCCTCGTGAGCTAGCCTGACGAGGCCGTGCCTGAGGAAGCTCCTTGTCGTCCGCCCCGCGTGGCTTGGCCCCTCGCGAGGGTCTTGAGCTTGTGTTGATGAAGATGGGCCATGCTGGGCCCCCTTTGTGCCACGCCGCAGGCCGCAGGCAGGCAAGTCTGGGGACCCCCGTTCCTAGAACGCCGACAAATATCAAACGGAGTCCAAACGGAATGAAACCTTCGGAAAAGTTATTTTTGGAACATAAGCAATCTCGGGAACTTGGAGTGCAAGCCAGGGAAGCGTCGAGGAAGCCACGAGATAGGGGGCGTGCCCACCCCCCTGGGAGCGCCCTCCACCCTCGTGGGGCCCTCGAGGCTCCCCCGACCAACTTCTTTCGCCTATATATTCCCATATACCCTAAAACCATCGAAGGACAAGATAGATCGGGAGTTCCGCCTCCGCAAGCCTCTATAGCCACCAAAAACCTCTCGGGAGCCCGTTCCGGCACCCTGCCGGAGGGGGGGTCCCTCATCGGTGGCCATCATCATCATCCAGACGCTCTCCATGACAAGGATGGAGTTGTTCACCCTCGGGGCTGAGGGTATGTACCAGTAGCTATGTGTTTGATCTCTCTCTCTCTCTCGTGTTCTCTCTATGGCACGATCTTGATGTATCGCGAGCTTTGCTATTATAGTTGGATCTTATGGTGTTTCTCCCCCCTCTACTTGTTGGAAATATGCCCTAGAGGCAATAATAAAAGTATTATTATTATATTTCCTTGTTCATGATAATTGTCTTTTATTCATGCTATAACTATATTATCCGGAAATCGTAATACACGTGTGAATACATAGACCACAATCTATCCCTAGTGAGCCTCTAGTTGACTAGCTCGTTGTGATCAACAGATAGTCATGGTTTCCTGGCTATGGACATTGGATGTCGTTGATAACGGGATCACATCATTAGGAGAATGATGAGATGGACAAGACCCAATCCTAAGCATAGCACTAGATCGTGTAGTTCGTATGCTGAAGCTTTTCTAATGTCAAGTATCATTTCCTTAGACCATGAGATTGTGCAACTCCCGGATACCGTAGGAGTGCTTTGGGTGTGCCAAACGTCACAATGTAACTGGGTGGCTATAAAGGTGCATTACAGGTATCTCCGAAAGTGTCTGTTGGGTTGGCACGAATCGAGACTGGGATTTGTCACTCCGTGTAAGCGGAGAGGTATCTCTGGGCCCACTCGGTAGGACATCATCATAATGTGCACAATGTGATCAAGGAGTTGATCACGGGATGATGTGTTACAGAACGAGTAAAGAGACTTGCCGGTAACGAGATTGAACAAGGTATCGGGATACCGACGATCGAATCTCGGGCAAGTATCGTACCGATAGACAAAGGGAATTGTATACGGGATTGATTAAGTCCTTGACATCGTGGTTCATCCGATGAGATCATCGTGGAACATGTGGGAGCCATCATGGGTATCCAGATCCCGCTGTTGGTTATTGACCGGAGAACGTCTCGGTCGTGTCTGCATGTCTCCCGAACTCGTAGGGTCTACACACTTAAGGTTCGATGACGCTAGGGTTATATAGGAAGCTTGTATGTGGTCACCGAATGTTGTTCGGAGTCCCGGATGAGATCCCGGACGTCACGAGGAGTTCCGGAATGGTCCGGAGGTAAAGATTTATATATAGGAAGTCCTGTTTCGGCCATCGGGACAAGTTTCGGGGTCATCGGTATTGTACCGGGACCACCGGAAGGGTCCCAGGGGCCCACCGGGTGGGGCCACCTGCCCCGGGGGGCCACATGGGCTCTAGGGGGTGCGCCTTGGCCTACATGGGCCAAGGGCACCAGCCCCAAGAGGCCCATGCGCCTAGGGAACCCTAGAGGGAAGAGTCCTAAAGGGGGAAGGCACCTCCGAGGTGCCTTGGGGAGGATGGACTCCTCCCCCCCTCTTAGCCGCACCCCTTCCTTGGAGTAAGGGGCAAGGCTGCGCCTCCCCCCTCTCCCGTGCCCCTATATATGGTGGAGGGGAGGGAGGGCATCCACACCTGAGCCCTTGGCGCCTCCCTCCCTCCCGTGACACCTCCTTCTCTCCCGTAGGTGCTTGGTGAAGCCCTGCAGGATTGCCACGCTCCTCCATCACCACCACGCCGTTGTGCTGCTGCTGGATGGAGTCTTCCTCAACCTCTCCCTCTCTCCTTGCTGGATCAAGGCGTGGGAGACATCGTCGAGCTGTACGTGTGTTGAACGCGGAGGTGCCGTCCGTTTGGCACTAGGATCATCGGTGATCTGAATCACGACGAGTACGACTCCATCAACCCCGTTCACTTGAACGCTTCCGCTTAGAGATCTACAAGGGTATGTAGATGCACTCTCCTTCCCTTGTTGCTAGTCTCTCCATAGATAGATCTTGGTGACACGTAGGAAAATTTTGAATTTCTGCTACGTTCCCCAACAGTGGCATCATGAGCTAGGTCTATTGCGTAGATTCTTTGCACGAGTAGAACACAAAGTAGTTGTGGGCGTCGATATTGTTCAATATGCTTGCCGTTACTAGTCTTATCTTGATTCGGCGGCATCGTGGGATGAAGCGGCCCGGACCAACCTTACACGTACGCTTACGTGAGACCGGTTCCACCGACAAACATGCACTAGTTGCATAAGGTGGCTGGCGGGTGTCTGTCTCTCCCACTTTAGTCGGATCGGATTCGATGAAAAGGGTCCTTATGAAGGGTAAATAGCAATTGGCATATCACGTTGTGGTTCATGCGTAGGTAAGAAACGTTCTTGCTAGAAACCCATAGCAGCCACGTAAAACATGCAAACAACAATTAGAGGACGTCTAACTTGTTTTTGCAGGGTATGATATGTGATGTGATATGGCCAAAGGATGTGATGAATGATATATGTGATGTATGAGATTGATCATGTTCTTGTAATAGGAATCACGACTTGCATGTCGATAAGTATGACAACCGGCAGGAGCCATAGGAGTTGTCTTAATTTATTTGTGACCTGCGTGTCAACTTAAACGTCATGTAATTACTTTACTTTATTGCTAACCGTTAGCCATAGTAGTAGAAGTAATAGTTGGCGAGGCAACTTCATGAAGACACGATGATGGAGATCATGATGATGGAGATCATGGTGTCATGCCGGTGACGATGATGATCATGGAGCCCCGAAGATGGAGATCAAAAGGAGCAAAGTGATGATGGCCATATCATGTCACTATTTGATTGCATGTGATGTTTATCATGTTTATACATCTTATTTGCTTAGAACGACGGTAGTAAATAAGATGATCCCTTGCAACAATTTCAAGAAGTGTTCTCCCCTAACTGTGCACCGTTGCGACAGTTCGTGTTTCGAAGCACCACGTGATGATCGGGTGTTAGATTCTAACGTTCACATACAACGGGTGTAAGACAGATTTACACACGCGAAACACTTAGGGTTAACTTGACGAGCCTAGCATGTACAGACATGGCCTCGGAACACGGAGACCGAAAGGTCGAGCATGAGTCGTATAGAAGATACGATCAACATGAAGATGTTCACCGATGATGACTAGTCCGTCTCACGTGATGATCGGACACAGCCTAGTTTGACTCGGATCATGTAATCACTTAGATGACTAGAGGGATGTCTATCTGAGTGGGAGTTCATAAGATGAACTTAATTATCCTGAACATAGTCAAAAGGTTTTTGCAAAGTATGTCGTAGCTCACGCTATAGTTCTACTGTTTAGATATGTTCCTAGAGAAAAATTAGTTGAAAGTTGATAGTAGCAATTATGCGGACTAGGTCCGTAAACTGAGGATTGTCCTCATTGCTTCATAGAAGGCTTATGTCCTTAATGCACCGCTCAGTGTGCTGAACCTCGAACGTTGTCTGTGGTTGTTGCGAACATCTGACATACACGTTTTGATAACTATGTGATAGTTCAGTTAAACGGTTTAGAGTTGAGGCACCAAAGACGTTTTTGAAACATCGCGAAACATATGAGATGTTTTGAGGGCTGAAATTGGGATTTCAGGCTCGTGCCCATGTCAAGAGGTATAAGACCTCCGATGACTTTCTTAACCTGCAAACTAAGGAGAAAAGCTCAATTGTTGAGCTTGTGCTCAGATTGTCTGAGTACAACAATCATTTGAATCGAGTGGGAGTTGATCTTCCAGATAAGGCAGTGATGGTTCTCCAAAGTCATTGCCACCAAGCTGTTAGAGCTTCGTGATGAACTATAACATATCAGGGATAGATATGATGATCCTTGAGGTATTCGTGATGTTTGACACCGCGAAAGTAGAAATCAAGAAGGAGCATCAATTGTTGATGGTTGGTGAAACCACTAGTTTCAAGAAGGGCAAGGGCAAGAAGGGATACTTCATGAAACGGCAAATCAGCTGCTGCTCTAGTGAAGAAACCCAAGGTAAAACCCAAACCCGAGACTAAGTGCTTCTGTAATAAGGGGAACAACCACTAGAGCAGAATTACCCTAGATACTTGGTAGATAAGAAGGCTGGCAAGGTCGATAGAAGTATATTGGATATACATTGTGTTAATGTGTACTTTGCTAGTACTCCTAGTAGCACCAGGGTATTAGATACCGGTTCGGTTGCTAAGTGTTAGTAACTCGAAACAAAAGGCTACGGAATAAACGGAGACTAGCTAAAGGTGAGCTGACGATATGTGTTGGAAGTTTTTCCAAGCTTCATATGATCAAGCATCGCACGCTCCCTCTACCAAAGAGATTGGTGTTAAACCTAAATAATTGTTGTTTGGTGTTTGCGTTGAGCATAGACATGATTGGATTACGTCTATCGCAATACGGTTATTCATTTAAGGAGAATAATCGTTACTCTGTTTATTTGAATAATACCTTCAATGGTCTTACACCTAAAATGAATGGTTTATTAAATCTCGATCGTAGTGATACACATGTTCATGCCAAAAGATAGTAATGATAGAACCACCTACTTGTGGCACTGCCACGTAAGTCATATCGGTATAAAACGCATGAAGAAGCTCCATATTGATGGATCTTTGGGCTCACTCGTTTTTGAAAAGTTTGAGACATGCGAACCATGTCTATTGGTGTATATGCATGAAGAAACTCCATGCAAATGGACCGTTTTGACTCACTTGATTTTGAATCACTTGGGACATGCAAATCATACCACATGGGCAAGATGACTGAAAAGCCTCGTTTTCAGTAAGATGTAACAAGATAGCAACTTGTTGGAAGCAACACATTTTGATGCGTGCAGTCCAATGAGTGCTGAGGCATGCAGTGAATATCGTTATGTTCTTACTTCACAGATGATTCGAGTAGATGTTGAGAATATTTACTTGATGAAACACAAGTCTGAATTATTGAATGGTTCAAGTAATTTCAGAGTGAAGTAGAAGATTGTGACAAGAGGATAAAATGTCTATGATATGATCATAGAGATGAGTATCTGAGTTACGAGTTTTGGCACACAATTAAGACATTGTGGAAATTGTTTCACAATTAATACCGCCTGGAACACCATAGTGTGATGGTGTGTCCGAACATCATAGTTGCACCCTATTGGATATGATGCATACCATGATGTCTCTTATCGAACTGCCAGGATAGTTTATGGGTTAGGCATTAAAGACAACCACATTCACTTTAAATAGGGCACCACGTAATTCCGATGAGATGACACCGTATGAATTATGGTTTAGAGAAACCTAAGTTGTCATTTCTTAAAGGTTTGGGGCTGCGACGCTTATGTGAAAAAGTTTCAGGATTAAGCTCGAACCCAAAGCGGATAAAGTACATCTTCATAGGACACCCAAAACAGTTGGGTATACCTCCTAATTCAGATCCGAAGGCAATATGAATTGTTTCTAGAATTGGGTCCTTTCTCGAGGAAAGGTTTCTCTCGAAAGAATTGAGTGGGAGGATGGTGGAGACTTGATGAGGTTACTGAACCATCACTTCAACCAGTGTGTAGCAGGGCACAGGAAGTTGTTCCTGTGGCACCTACACCAATTGAAGTAGAAGCTTATGATAGTGATCATGAAACTTCAGATCAAGTCACTCCCAAACCTCGTAGGGTGACAAGGATACGTACTACTTCAGAGTGGTACAGTAATCCTGTCTTGGAAGTCATGTTGCTAGACAACAATGAACCTACGAGCTATGGAGAAGCGATGGTGGGCCTGGATTCCGATAAATGGCTCAAGGCCATAAAACCCGAGAGAGGATCCATGTATGAAAACAAAGTGTAGACTTTGGAAGAACTACTTGATGGTCATAAGGCTGTTAGGTACATATGGATTTTGAAAGGAAGACAGACAATGATGGTAAGTGTCACCATTGAGAAAGGTCGACTTGTCGTTGAGATGTTTTTCGACAAGTTCAAGGAGTTGACTACGATGAGACTTTCTCACTCGTAGCGATGCTAAGAGTATGTTGGAATTATATTAGCAATTACTGCATTATTTATGAAATCTTGCAGATAGGATGTCAAAACATTGTTTCCTCGACGATTCTTGAGGAAAGGTTGTATGTGATACAACCGGAAGGTTTTGTCTATCCTGAAATATGCTAATAAGTATGCAAAGCTCCAGCAATCCTTCTGAGGACTGGAGTGAGCATCTCGGAGTTGGAATGTATGCTTTGATGATGATCAAAGATTTAGGGTGTATACAAAGTTTATGAGAAACTTGTATTTCCAAAGAAGTGAGTGGGAGCACTATAGAATTTCTGATGAGTATATGTTGTTGACATATTAATGATCAGAAATGACGTAGAATTTCTGGAAAGCATATAGGGTTATTTGGAAAGTGTTTTCAATGGAAAACCTGGATTAAGCTACTTGAACATTGAGCATCAAGATCTATAAGGATAGATCAAAACGCTTAATGGTACTTTCAAATGAGCACATGCCTTGACGTGATCTTGAAGGTGTTCAAGATGGATCAGTCAAAAAAGGAGTTCTTGCCTGAGTTGTAAGGTACGAAGTTAAGGGCATCCATACCTGAGCCCTTGGCGCCTCCCTCCCTCCCGTGACACCTCCTCCTCTCCCGTAGGTGCTTGGCGAAGCCCTGCAGGATTGCCACGCTCCTCCATCACCACCACGCCGTTGTGCTGCTGCTGGATGGAGTCTTCCTCAACCTCTCCCTCTCTCCTTGCTGGATCAAGGCGTGGGAGACATCGTCGAGCTGTACGTGTGTTGAACGTGGAGGTGCCGTCCGTTCGGCACTAGGATCATCGGTGATCTGAATCACGACGAGTACGACTCCATCAACCCCGTT
Organism: Triticum aestivum; assembly: GCF_018294505.1. Taxonomy (NCBI): domain Eukaryota; kingdom Viridiplantae; phylum Streptophyta; class Magnoliopsida; order Poales; family Poaceae; genus Triticum; species Triticum aestivum. The sequence continues at coordinate 166,911,236 of NC_057795.1, forward strand.
CACTTGAACGCTTCCGCTTAGCGATCTACAAGGGTATGTAGATGCACTCTCCTTCCCCTCGTTGCTAGTCTCTCCATAGATAGATCTTGGTGACACGTAGGAAAATTTTGAATTTCTGCTACGTTCCCCAACAGTGGCATCATGAGCTAGGTCTATTGCGTAGATTCTTTGCACGAGTAGAACACAAAGTAGTTGTGGGCGTCGATATTGTTCAATATGCTTGCCGTTACTAGTCTTATCTTGATTCGGCGGCATCGTGGGATGAAGCGGCCCGGACCAACCTTACACGTACGCTTACGTGAGACCGGTTCCACCGACAAACATGCACTAGTTGCATAAGGTGGCTAGCGGGTGTCTGTCTCTCTCACTTTAGTCGGATCGGATTCGATGAAAAGGGTCCTTATGAAGGGTAAATAGCAATTGGCATATCACGTTGTGGTTCATGCGTAGGTAAGAAACGTTCTTGCTAGAAACCCATAGCAGCCACGTAAAACATGCAAACAACAATTAGAGGACGTCTAACTTGTTTTTGCAGGGTATGCTATGTGATGTGATATGGCCAAAAAGGATGTGATGAATGATATATGTGATGTATGAGATTAATCATGTTCTTGTAATAGGAATCACGACTTGCATGTCGATGAGTATGACAACCGGCAGGAGCCATAGGAGTTGTCTTTATTTATTTGTGACCTGCGTGTCAACTTAAACGTCATGTAATTACTTTACTTTATTGCTAACCGTTAGCCATAGTAGTAGAAGTAATAGTTGGCGAGGCAACTTCATGAAGACACGATGATGGAGATCATGATGATGGAGATCATGGTGTCATGCCGGTGACGATGATGATCATGGAGCCCCGAAGATGGAGATCAAAAGGAGCAAAGTGATGATGGCCATATCATGTCACTATTTGATTGCATGTGATGTTTATCATGTTTATACATCTTATTTGCTTAGAACGACGGTAGTAAATAAGATGATCCCTTACAACAATTTCAAGAAGTTTTCTCCCCTAACTGTGCACCGTTGCGACAGTTCGTGTTTCGAAGCACCACGTGATGATCGGGTGTTAGATTCTAACGTTCACATACAACGGGTGTAAGACAGATTTACACACGCGAAACACTTAGGGTTAACTTGACGAGCCTAGCATGTACAGACATGGCCTCGGAACACGGAGACCGAAAGGTCGAACATGAGTCGTATAGAAGATACGATCAACATGAAGATGTTCACCGATGATGACTAGTCCGTCTCACGTGATGATCGGACACGGCCTAGTTTGACTCGGATCATGTAATCACTTAGATGACTAGAGGGATGTCTATCTGAGTGGGAGTTCATAAGATGAACTTAATTATCCTGAACATAGTCAAAAGGTTTTTGCAAATTATGTCGTAGCTCACGCTATAGTTCTACTGTTTAAATATGTTCCTAGAGAAAAATTAGTTGAAAGTTGATAGTAGCAATTATGCGGACTAGGTCCGTAAACTGAGGATTGTCCTCATTGTTTCATAGAAGGCTTATGTCCTTAATGCACCGCTCAGTGTGCTGAACCTCGAACGTTGTCTGTGGTTGTTGCGAACATCTGACATACACGTTTTGATAACTACGTGATAGTTCAGTTAAACGGTTTAGAGTTGAGGCACCAAAGACGTTTTTGAAACATCGCGAAACATATGAGATGTTTTGAGGGCTGAAATTGGGATTTCAGGCTCGTGCCCATGTCAAGAGGTATAAGACCTCCGACGATTTTCTTAGCCTGCAAACTAAGGGAGAAAAGCTCAATCATTGAGCTTGTGCTCAGATTGTCTGAGTACAACAATCGCTTGAATCGAGTGGGAGTTGATCTTCTAGATGAGATAGTGATGGCTCTCCAAAGTCATTGCCACCAAGCTGTTAGAGCTTCGTGATGAACTATAACATATCAGGGATAGATATGATGATCCTTGAGGTATTCGCGATGTTTGACACCGCGAAAGTAGAAATCAAGAAGGAGCATCAATTGTTGATGGTTGGTGAAACCACTAGTTTCAAGAAGGGCAAGGGCAAGAAGGGATACTTCATGAAACGGAAAATCAGCTGCTGCTCTAGTGAAGAAACCCAAGGTAAAACCCAAACCTAAGACTAAGTGCTTCTGTAATAAGGGGAACAACCACTAGAGCAGAATTACCCTAGATACTTGGTAGATAAGAAGGCTGGCAAGGTCGATAGAAGTATATTGGATATACATTGTGTTAATGTGTACTTTGCTAGTACTCCTAGTAGCACCAGGGTATTAGATACCGGTTCGGTTGCTAAGTGTTAGTAACTCGAAACAAAAGGCTACGGAATAAACGGAGACTAGCTAAAGGTGAGCTGACGATATGTGTTGGAAGTTTTTCCAAGCTTGATATGATCAAGCATCGCACGCTCCCTCTACCAAAGAGATTGGTGTTAAACCTAAATAATTGTTATTTGGTGTTTGCGTTGAGCATAGACATGATTGGATTACGTCTATCGCAATACGGTTATTCATTTAAAGAGAATAATGGTTACTCTGTTTATTTGAATAATACCTTCAATGGTCTTACACCTAAAATGAATGGTTTATTAAATCTCGATCGTAGTGATACACATTTTCATGCCAAAAGATAGTAATGATAGTACCACTTACTGGTGGCACTGCCATGTAAGTCATATTGGTTTAAAACGCATGAAGAAGCTCCATGTTGATGGATCTTTGGACTCACTTATTTTTGAAAAGTCTGAGACATGCGAACCATGTCTATTGGTGTATATGCATGAAGAAACTCCATGCAAATGGACCGTTTTGACTCACTTGATTTTGAATCACTTGGGACATGCAAATCATACCACATGGGCAAGATGACTGAAAAGCCTCGTTTTCAGTAAGATGGAACAAGATAGCAACTTGTTGGAAGTAACACATTTTGATGTGTGCAGTCCAATGAGTGCTGAGGCATGCAGTGAATATCGTTATGTTCTTACTTCACATATGATTCGAGTAGATGTTGAGAATATTTACTTGATGAAACACAAGTCTGAATTATTGAATGGTTCAAGTAATTTCAGAGTGAAGTAGAAGATCATTGTGACAAGAGGATAAAATGTCTATGATATGATCACAGAGATGAGTATCTGAGTTACGAGTTTTGGCACACAATTAAGACATTGTGGAAATTGTTTCACAATTAATACCGCCTGGAACACCATAGTGTGATGGTGTGTCCGAACATCATAGTTGCACCCTATTGGATATGATGCATACCATGATGTCTCTTATCGAACTGCCACGATAGTTTATGGGTTAGGCATTAAAGACAACCACATTTACTTTAAATAGGACACCACGTAATTCCGATGAGATGACACCGTATGAATTATGGTTTAGAGAAACCTAAGTTGTCGTTTCTTAAAGGTTTGGGGCTGCGACGCTTATGTGAAAAAGTTTCAGGATTAAGCTCGAACCCAAAGCGGATAAAGTACATCTTCATAGGACACCCAAAACAGTTGGGTATACCTCCTAATTCAGATCCGAAGGCAATATGAATTGTTTCTAGAATTGGGTCCTTTCTCGAGGAAAGGTTTCTCTCGAAAGAATTGAGTGGGAGGATGGTGGAGACTTGATGAGGTTATTGAACCATCACTTCAACCAGTGTGTAGCAGGGCAGAGGAAGTTGTTCCTGTGGCACCTACACCAATTGAAGTAGAAGCTTATGATAGTGATCATGAAACTTCAGATCAAGTCACTCCAAAACCTCGTAGGGTGACAAGGATACGTACTACTTCAGAGTGGTACAGTAATCCTGTCTTGGAAGTCATGTTGCTAGACAACAATGAACCTACGAGCTATGGAGAAGCGATGGTGGGCCCGGATTCCGATAAATGGCTCGAGGCCATGTAATCCGAGAGAGGATCCATATATGAAAACAAAGTGTAGACTTTGGAAGAGCTACTTGATGGTCGTAAGGCTGTTAGGTACAGATGGATTTTGAAAGGAAGACAGACAATGATGGTAAGTGTCACCATCGAAGAAAGCTCGACTTGTCGTTAAGAAGTTTCCCGACAAGTTCAAGGAGTTGAGTGCGGTGAGACTTTCTCACTCGTAGCGATGCTAAGAGTCTGTTGGAATTATATTAGCAATTACTGCATCATTTATGAAATCTTGCAGATAGGATGTCAAAACATTGTTTCCTCGACGATTTTTGAGGAAAGGTTGTATGTGATACAACCGGAAGGTTTTGTCTATCCTGAAATATGCTAATAAGTATGCAAAGCTCCAGCAATCCTTCTGAGGACTGGAGTGAGCATCTCGGAGTTGGAATGTATGCTTTGATGATGATCAAAGATTTTGGGTGTATACAAAGTTTATGAGAAACTTGTATTTCCAAAGAAGTGAGTGGGAGCACTATAGAATTTCTGATGAGTATATGTTGTTGATATATTAATGATCAGAAATGACGTAGAATTTCTGGAAAGCATATAGGGTTATTTGGAAAGTGTTTTTCAATAGAAAACCTGGATTAAGCTACTTGAACATTGAGCATCAAGATCTATAAGGATAGATCAAAACGCTTAATAGTACTTTCAAATGAGCACATGCCTTGACGTGATCTTGAAGGTGTTCAAGATGGATCAGTCAAAGAAGGAGTTCTTGCTTGAGTTGTAAGGTATGAAGTTAAGACTTAAAGCTCGACCATGGCAGAATAGAGAGAAAGGAACGAAGGTCGTCCCCTATGATTAAGACATAGGCTCTACAGTATGCTATGCTGTGTACCGCACCTGAAGTGTGCTTTACCATGAGTCAGTCAAGGGGTACAAGAGTGATCCAAGAATGGATCACAGGATAGCGGTCAAAGTTATCCTTAGTAACTAGTGGACTAAGGAATTTTCTCAATTATGGAGGTGGTAAAAGAGTTCGTCGTAAAGGGTTACGTCGATGCAAGCTTAACACCTATCCGGATAGCTCTGAGTAGAGATACCGGATACGTATAATGGAGCAACAATTTAGAATAGCTCCAAGTAGAAAAGTTATTTGGAATAGCTCCAAATAGAGCGTGGTAGCTGCATCTAGGAGATGACATAGGGATTTGTAAAGCACACACGGATCTGAAAGATTCAGACCCGTTGACTATAACATCTCTCACAAGCAACATGATCAAACCCAAAACTCTTTGGGTGTTAGTCACATGGGGATGTGACCTTGAGTGTTAATCACATATCGATGTGAACTAGATTATTGACTCTAGTGCAAGTGGGAGACTGTTGGAAATATGCCCTAGAGGCAATAATAAAAGTATTATTATTATATTTCCTTGTTCATGATAATTGTCTTTTATTCATGCTATAACTATATTATCCGGAAATCGTAATACACGTGTGAATACATAGACCACAATCTATCCCTAGTGAGCCTCTAGTTGACTAGCTCGTTGTGATCAACAGATAGTCATGGTTTCCTGGCTATGGACATTGGATGTCGTTGATAACGGGATCACATCATTAGGAGAATGATGAGATGGACAAGACCCAATCCTAAGCATAGCACTAGATCGTGTAGTTCGTATGCTGAAGCTTTTCTAATGTCAAGTATCATTTCCTTAGACCATGAGATTGTGCAACTCCCGGATACCGTAGGAGTGCTTTGGGTGTGCCAAACGTCACAATGTAACTGGGTGGCTATAAAGGTGCATTACAGGTATCTCCGAAAGTGTCTGTTGGGTTGGCACGAATCGAGACTGGGATTTGTCACTCCGTGTAAGCGGAGAGGTATCTCTGGGCCCACTCGGTAGGACATCATCATAATGTGCACAATGTGATCAAGGAGTTGATCACGGGATGATGTGTTACAGAACGAGTAAAGAGACTTGCCGGTAACGAGATTGAACAAGGTATCGGGATACCGACGATCGAATCTCGGGCAAGTATCGTACCGATAGACAAAGGGAATTGTATACGGGATTGATTAAGTCCTTGACATCGTGGTTCATCCGATGAGATCATCGTGGAACATGTGGGAGCCATCATGGGTATCCAGATCCCGCTGTTGGTTATTGACCGGAGAACGTCTCGGTCGTGTCTGCATGTCTCCCGAACCCGTAGGGTCTACACACTTAAGGTTCGATGACGCTAGGGTTATATAGGAAGCTTGTATGTGGTCACCGAATGTTGTTCGGAGTCCCGGATGAGATCCCGGACGTCACGAGGAGTTTCGGAATGGTCCGGAGGTAAAGATTTATATATAGGAAGTCCTGTTTCGGCCATCGGGACAAGTTTCGGGGTCATCGGTATTGTACCGGGACCACCGGAAGGGTCCCGGGGGCCCACCGGGTGGGGCCACCTGCCCCGGGGGGCCACATGGGCTCTAGGGGGTGCGCCTTGGCCTACATGGGCCAAGGGCACCAGCCCCAAGAGGCCCATGTGCCTAGGGAACCCTAGAGGGAAGAGTCCTAAAGGGGGAAGGCACCTCCGAGGTGCCTTGGGGAGGATGGACTCCTCCCCCCCTCTTAGCCGCACCCCTTCCTTGGAGTAAGGGGCAAGGCTGCGCCTCCCCCCTCTCCCCTGCCCCTATATATAGTGGAGGGGAGGGAGGGCATCCACACCTGAGCCCTTGGCGCCTCCCTCCCTCCCGTGACACCTCCTCCTCTCCCGTAGGTGCTTGGTGAAGCCCTGCAGGATTGCCACGCTCCTCCATCACCACCACGCCGTTGTGCTGCTGCTGGATGGAGTCTTCCTCAACCTCTCCCTCTCTCTTTGCTTGATCAAGGCGTGGGAGACATTGTCGAGCTGTACGTGTGTTGAACGCGGAGGTGCCGTCCGTTCGGCACTAGGATCATCGGTGATCTGAATCACGACGAGTACGACTCCATCAACCCCGTTCACTTGAACGCTTCCGCTTAGCGATCTACAAGGGTATGTAGATGCACTCTCCTTCCCTTGTTGCTAGTCTCTCCATAGATAGATCTTGGTGACACGTAGGAAAATTTTGAATTTCTGCTACGTTCCCCAACACTACTCTCTTGTGATGAATTGAGTTTCCCCTTTGAAGTTATCTTGTTGGATTGAGTCTTTAAAGATTTGAGAACACTTGATGTATGTCTTGTCGTGCTTATCTGTGGTGACAATGGGATATCACGTGATCCACTTGATGTATGTTTTGGTGATCAACTTGCGGGTTCCGCCCATGAACCTATGCATAGGGGTTGGCACACGTTTTCGTCTTGACTCTCCGGTAGAAACTTTGGGGCACTCTTTGAAGTACTTTGTGTTGGTTGAATAGATGAATCTGAGATTGTGTGATGCATATCGTATAATCATGCACATGGATACTTAGGTGACAATGGAGTATCTAGGTGACATTAGGGTTTTGGTTGATTTGTGTCTTAAGGTGTTATTCTAGTACGAACTCTATGATAGATTGAACGGAAAGAATAGCTTCATGTTATTTTACTACGGACTCTTGAAAAGATTGAGCAGAAAGGATAACTTTGAGGTGGTTTCATACCCTACCATAATCTCTTCGTTTGTTCTCCGCTATTAGTGGCTTTTGGAGTGACTCTTTGTTGCATGTTGAGGGATAGTTATATGATCTATCTATGTTATTATTGTTGAGAGAACTTGCACTAGTGAAAGTATGAACCTTAGGCCTTGTTTCCTACCATTGCAATACCGTTTACGCTCACTTTTATCATTAGTTACCTTGCTGTTTTTATATTTTCAGATTACAAAAACCTATATCTACCATCCATATTGCACTTGTATCACCATCTCTTCACCAAACTAGTGCACCTATACAATTTACCGTTGTATTGGGTGTGTTGGGGACACAAGAGACTCTTTGTTATTTGGTTGTAGGGTTGTTTGAGAGAGACCATCTTCATCCTACGCCTCCCACGGATTGATAAACCTCAGGTCATCCACTTGAGGGAAATTTGCTACTGTCATACAAACAAGTGCACTTGGAGGCCCAACAACGTCTACAAGAAGAAGGTTGTGTAGTAGACATCAGGCGGCTGGAGCAAGAAGACCAGAGGTTGAAGAAGCACTACGGCCGTTGGATGGACATCGTACGATCACTGCAGCTAGAATCGTTTATATTGACTAAGTTGACAAAGCCCTTGCTACGCGTCAACTTAGTAGGCCAAATGTCAGCCTCCGAAACGTTGCGCCCCAGATGTCAGGGGGAGGAATCATTTTTTGGGTGGCTAAAGCAAGAATATCCGAGATTGAAGAAGAAGCACGACATCCATTAGATGGACATCCAACGGCCACAGATGCTAGAACCGTGTGTTGTTGACAAAGCCTTGCATGCGCGTCAACTTAGTTTTTTTAGGGGACGCGTCAACTTAGAAGGCCCACAAGTGTGTGGCGGAGAACATATAGCCCATTTGCGACATGTAAGAATGTACAACCCATTTTTAATTCTAATGGAATTTACTACAGCCCATTTACAGGTTGTTAAAAGTACAGCCCAACTTCTAGCTAGGACAACGATTAAAATTTCAACCAACCGCTCAAAACATAATTCAAATTTTTTTCCCACATTTTGATAGGATCCGAAATATTTTTATCCGAAATTTCTAGTCATATTAAATATAATTTCAAAATAAAGTTGTATTATGTTAAAATCCAATGAAATATTACGCGTGCAACAAGTACATAACGGTTAATAGCACATTGAACTTGCATACAAAAATTTCACGCAGGCGGCACAATCAGGATGGAAGCAGTGGATCGCTACGGGTAGGGCTATGTTCAAACCAATGAAGTCGTACATAACGGTTCATCGTCTTTATCAATGACGGGGAAATATCTTGAATGCTGTGCAAAGAAAACAGACAGACAACACAATAAGTTCTGCTAGCACATTAAGTTGACGTACAACCCTTTCTAAAAAAAGTTCAGGTACAAAATTAGAACAGGTCACAATCAAATGTACTGGCACATCAGTGCTTCACACCCATAGCTCGGATTTAACTAGTATCTGACAAGATTCAGTTGTTACCTCAAATTAGAGCACATCCAGGCAGCCAACCCTGCCTCTTCTCCCAAAGAAGCAGTGGCCTCCGCCGCGCGATGGAGTAGGCCCTGTGCCATCCATCGTTCCGAGGAACATGGGGAAAGTCTAACATTGACTCCTGTAATGGACGTCGTCGATGGACCCTGGCACCAATGGCGGCGGCAAGACTTGATTGATGGATTGACCACTACTTCGACATGCATGAACACTCGATATAGGTACATCCCTAACATGGTCTGCGGCGGCCTTGGTGGCGACGAATAGTACAACCCTGGTTCCTGCACCAGTATCTCAACACCAATCACCTTCGGTATGGTGGACGGCTTCTTCATCCATGCCATAACCGTCGAGCTGTCTGGAGGAACAAACATACTTACGAGCTCACCTCCAAGGTCGTTGATAAGCTCATTCATGGACTCGCTATTCCAAGCACGTCGAGGCATGCCGTGGAAGGTAAGCTTTGTTAAAAACTCAAGCTCAGAGGGCACCGAGCCCCATCCTAGGTGCCACCGATCAAAGCTCACCAGCGCGCCATCGCAAAACAAACATCAGGAAGATTTGAACACATGACTGCAGTCGAAAGTTGTCCGGAACCTGACGAAGAAATCAGCCGGTGGCGGACAGACTTCGACGAGCAAGTCACTTATTCGGATGCCGTGCGCAATGCCAAGAGCTTTGACAAGGTCTTCCGGCGAGACGGGAGTCCGCTCGCTGTTGATGGTTACCATCAGCACTTTGCCGACAAACTGGTCGTCAAGCACCGCCATGCCACTGTTGAGCGACAACACGCAGCGACCGAAGGTAGGACGGACCTCAGAATCTCCAGCTCAGAGATCCGCGTTGACCGGTCACATGATAGTGTGCTTTAGTACAGGGAGTATAGGAGGGGGATTTGATGGAACTGGAGTAGGAATCGAGATTCCAGAGGTGGGGGAGGGGCAGGAGATTGGGGATGAAAAGGTAGCATGAATTTCGAACACGCGCCAATATGCTCTCGGCGCGCAAGCGCACGAAAACACTGGTGGCGCCCACATGTCGGCCTAAGAGTCCTTATTCTTTCTTTTTTGGAGAGCCCAACCTTTTTTTGAGGATCTTTTGAGAGCCCGGCCTGAGAGTCATAATTGACCTGTTTTGCATTGCATTACTACTCGGCCCATATTCAACGACACCTCATTGGCCCAAACAAGTGTACATCATCTAAAAGACACTAAGCTCAAATTATATAACTTGAAAAAAAGGAGATTTACTCTGAACACTGGAGAATAGTGATGCCCTCATTTAGCCCACCAGTAGTTCGAGACAATAAACAGTTCAAAACAACGATATATACAACATTCAAACACTGACTAGTGACTACTACTGACATAAGAAGCAAGACACGATAGTTCATAGGAAGTCTTGCTACACCACCAAAACGCACCCATCTGCAGCGCTCAGACTCTCGTGATCCAGACGAGAATGACATTCTAAACAGAGGCAACTATTACATAGTAAGAGTGACATAGACGAGGATGACCAAATGACAAGGAATATGCATAACAAAAGAAAGAACTACCCATCCAGAACCAGCAGCAAAGACAACAAAGTCATTCAAAGAGATGATCCAGCACCATCATAATTTGCAGCCCCGCTTCAGCGACCAGTGATCCGGAGACACCAGTACTCCACCCTTTCGACTCAACAACCCAATTACCTACCAACCTGAAGGTTTGAACCACATCACTGCCTGTCGTAATTGAGACATCCAAGGATCAAAGTTAATCCGGATTCCTTTGTCATTCTCACCTTCTTTTGGCTGCAGGCTATATCGTTGACAATCAGGTGAGTTTGCTCCCGAACTCCCAGGGCTCGCCGTGTAGACACAGTTTTCCATAGCAAGCAGAGCCTCTCTGCCATCAAGGTCCTTGCCAACGGTGATCTTCTGGTTAATCGGATAATTGAGTCCAAGAAACAGAGAGTGTGAACCAAGGCTGTTTACCCGCCTCCAACTAAAAAATCCTGAAGGCCCCAACAAGCTGGTATCCTGCTCATAGACGTAACAACCACTGTCCGGATACTCACGTATTTCACGGTGCTTGTATACAGTGGGTTTTTTGCAATATAACTTTTCCAGCTCATGTGTCTGAATGATCATCAGTCTTTTGTTGTCGTCTGATCGAGAGAGGAACCAGTTGTGCTTCCTTGTTTTTGGCAAAGGTGGTGTGATTACAAAGGGCAGTAACTGTAGGGACACTGCATCATATCAAAAAGGACAGGCATTTTTAATGTAAAATCAGCATTGTTCAGAGTATGAGTAGGATAATGCAAGAAACAACATTGATATGTCCCTATTGGAGCTGGGAGGAAAATATAGGGAAATGTATACTGGGTTCAAAAATATAGAAGTGCCATGCATGGTTATACTCATGTTATCTCGCAATCGATTCTTCATAGGAAACTACCATGTCATGCATGTTATGTAATCATGTTTCGTCCTCTCAAACAAATTCTTCAAGGTAACTAACAGACCATGCATTGTTATATACTCGTGTTCTGTGGGCAAATTTTTTGTGAGGATATTATTCTATCCATTGATTGCTGAAGGGCGAATATAGGCATGTACACATGGTAAGCATTACAGGATTTCACTACTTCCAAATATAGAGTTCTCCATATGCACATTTACTTCCCTAATGTATGGTTAGATGAAACCAACAGTGTGGTGCATGTTTCTGCATCATGAAAATGAGGAAACTAACATGGCCATTGATACACACTCGTATTTAGTAGTAGTATATAGATTACTGTAAAATAAGGAGAATATCCATATATTCCTAACTGTTTGATTATTCAGGGGTACAAATTGGTCGTAGTGACATGGTCACAATCACATGAAATAACTCATTCCAAATATAGCGAATTTACGGCGTCTCTAATACATTGACATAGTTCTACTCAAATTATGCTCAAACAGGGATATGCCAATCATCACAAAAAGTTCAAACAGTGTCATGGCGTCATCATTAACATGAGAAGGAAACAACTTACACGCGCCATCCCAGTAATACATGGTGCCATCTGCTTTGTCGATTGCGTACATGATGCCATTGTATTCAATAGCATCACAGAAGTGTGTATCATCTTTGACAAGGATCCACTGCGAGCTGAGATGTCTCCAGCTAAAGAAGGCACCGGCGTAAAGATAGGCGAGTCCGCGGTCGAACAAGGCAATTAGCTTGAAGTCTGCGTAATTCGCATATCGTGTGGGTGATACGTCTCCGTAGTATCTATAATTTTTGATTGTTCCATGCCAATATTATTCAACTTTTATATACTTTTGGCAACTTTTTATACTATTTTTTGGGACTAACATATTGATCCAGTGCCCAGTGCCAGTTCCTGTCTGTTGCATGTTTTTTGTTTCACGGAAACCCAATATCAAATGGAGTCCAAACAAGATAAAAATGGACGGAGATTTTTTTTGAATATTTATGATTTTCTGGAAGTAAAATCAACGCGAAACGGTGTCCGGGGTGGCCACGAGACAGGGGGGCGCGCCCTCCCCCTGGGCGCGCCCTGGACTCTCGTGGGCCACCCATAAGGCGGTTGACGCTCTTCTTTTGGCGCAATAAAGCTAATTTTATGAGAAAGATCTGGGCGAAAGATTCACCCCAATCGGAGTTAGGGATCTCCGGATATTTAAGAAACGGTGAAGGGGTAGAATCTGGGAACGCAGAAACAGAGAGATAGATCCAATCTCGGAGGGGCTCTCGCCCCTCCCACGCCATGGGAGCCAAGGACCAGAGGGGAAACCCTTCTCCCATCTAGGGAGGATGTCAAGGAATAATAATAAGAAGGGGGCTCTCTCCCCCTTGCTTCCGGTGGCGCCGAAACGCTGCCGGGGGCCATCATCATCACCGCGATCTTCACCAACAACTTCACCGCCTTCATCACCAACTCTTCCTCCCCTTATGCAGCGGTGTAACCTCTCTCTTACCCGCTGTAATCTCTACTTAAACATGGTGCTCAACGCTATATATTATTTCCCAATGATGTATGGCTATCTTATGATGTTTGAGTGGATCCGTTTTGTCCTATGGGTTAATTGATGATCGTGATTGGTTTGAGTTGCATGTTTTATTATTGGTGCTGTCCTATGGTGCTCTCCGTGTCGCGCAAGCGTGAGGGATCCCTGCTGTAGGGTTTGCAATATTTTTATGATTTACTTATAGTGGGTTGCGTGAGTGACTGAAACACAAACCCGAGTAAGTAGGTTGTTGCGTATGGGATAAAAGGGGACTTGATGCTTTAATGCTATGGTTGGGTTTTACCTTAATGAATCTTTAGTATTTGCGAAGGCTTGCTAGAGTTCCAATCATAAGAGCATATGATCCAAGTAGAGAAAGTATGTTAGCTTATGCCTCTCCCTCAAATAGAATTGCAATAGTGATTACCGGTCTAGTTATCGATTGCCTTGGACAAATAACTTTCTCGTAACAAAAAGCTCTCTACTAATACTTACTTTATTGCATCTTTATCTAAACAGCCCCTAGTTTATGTTTACGTGCTCTTTATTATTTTGCAAACCTATCCTATCACACCTACAAAGTACTTCTAGTTTCATACTTGTTCTAGGTAAAGCGAACGTCAAGCGTACGTAGAGTTGTATCGGTGGTTGATAGAACTTGAGGGAATATTTATTCTACCTTTAGCTCCTTGTTGGGTTCGACACTCTTACTTATCGAAAACTGTTGCGATCCCCTATACTTGTGGGTTATCATTGGGCACTTGGCAGATTACAATCTTCTGCAAAACAAGGTCCGTCCAACTAACGTGGTAATCTAGATGACTTGGACCACGATGGTAAAACTCTATATAATCCAACGGAGGAAGGATGATCTCATGGGAGGTCTGGAAGTTCACGAGAACCAACTTTTTACTGTCTTCTCTGAAGGCAGCCATACAGTGGGAGTTCATGCCGGCTCAGTACATACCTGCCAAGAAGTTTCGGGCGATAGTGATCAGATCAAAGTCAAGGGAAATGATGTACGACGACCCACTACATACCTGCAAAGAAGTTTCGGCTAATGGAGATCGGATTGAAGTCGAGGGGCATCATGTACACCTCCGTATCATGGTGAGCCAATCTCGCAAGACCAGATAGCAGCAAGCAGGGTGTCTTGAAAAGCTTAGGCCTCGCTTCGACGATGGCCGTGTGCATGTCCCTCGAGCATGCAGCCAGCCACAGGGTGCTCAACATATCCATACATGAACAACAGAGGTCGAGGATGTCACTGGGGAGATTGCTCCAATCGCGGCTCATATGGATGTGATGTCTACTACGCAACCTTCTCCTTGTAGATGTTGTTGGGCCTCCAAGTGCAGAGGTTTGTAGGACAGTAGCAAATTTCCCTCAAGTGGATTACCTATCAATCCGTGGGAGGCGTAGGATGAAGATGGTCTCTCAAACAACCCTGCAACCAAATAACAAAGAGTCTCTTGTGTCCCCAACACACCCAATACAATGGCAAATTGTATAGGTGCACTAGTTTGGCGAAGAGATGGTGATACAAGTGCAATATGGATGGTAGATATAGGTTTTTGTAATCTGAAAATATAAAAACAGCAAGATAACTAATGATAAAAGTGAGCACAAACGGTATTGCAATGCTAGGAAACAAGGCCTAGGGTTCATACTTTCACTAGTGCAAGTTCTCTCAACAATAATAACATAACCGGATCATATAACTATCCCTTAACATGTACAAAAGAGTCACTCCAAAGTCACTAATAGCGGAGAACAAACGAAGAGATTATGGTAGGGTACGAAACCACCTCAAAGTTATTCTTTCTGCTCGATCTATTCAAGAGTCCATAGTAAAATAACACAAAATTATTCTTTCCGTTCAATCTATCATAGAGTTCGTACTAGAATAACACCTTAAAACACAAATCAACCAAAACCCTAATGTCACCTAGATACTCCATTGTCACCTCAAGTATCCGTGGGCATGATTATATGATATGCATCACACAATCTCAGATTCATCTATTCAACCAACACAAAGTACTTCAAAGAGTGCCCCAAAGTTTCTACCGGATAGTCAAGACGAAAACGTGTGCCAACCCCTATGCATAAGTTCATTGAACCTGCAAGTTGATCACCAAAACATACATCAAGTAGATCACGTGGATATCCCATTGTCACCACAGATAAGCATGGCAAGACATACATCAAGTGTTCTCAAATCCTTAAAGACTCAATCCGATAAGATAACTTCAAAGGGAAAACTAAATCCATTACAAGAGAGTAGAGGGGGAGCAACATCACAAGATCCAACTATAATAGCAAAGCTCGCGATACATCAAGATCGTTCCATAGAGAGAACACGAGAGAGAGAGAGAGAGAGAGATCAAACACATAGCTACTGGTACATACCCTCAGCCCCGAGGGTGAACTACTCCCTCCTCGTCATGGAGAGCGTCGAGATGATGAAGATGGCCACCGGTGAGGGATCCCCCCTCCGGCAGGGTGCCGGAACGGGCTCCCGAGAGGTTTTTGGTGGCTACAGAGGCTTGCGGCGGTGGAACTCCCGATCTATTATGTTCCTCGATGTTTTTAGGGTATATGGAGATATATAGGCGAAAGAAGTCGGTCAGGGAGCCACGAGGGGCCCACGAGGGTGGAGGGCGCGACCAGGGGGGTGGGCGCGCCCCCTGCCTCGTGCCCTCCTTGAAGCTTCCCTGACTTTAGATCCACGTCTCTTGGATCACATTCCTTCCAAAAATCACGCTCCCGAAGGTTTGATTCCGTTTGGACTCCGTTTGATATTCCTTTTCTTCGAAACACAAAAATAGGCAAGAAAACAGCTATTTGGGCTGGGCCTCTGGTTAATAGGTTAGTCCCAAAAATAATATAAAAAGTGCTTAGTAAAGCCCATAAACATCCAGAACAGATAATATAATAGCATGAATGCTTCATAAATTATAGATACGTTGGAGACGTATCAGCATCCGCAAGCTTAGTTCCTGCTCATCCTCGAGTAGGTAAATGATAAAAGAAAGAATTAATGAAGTGTGAATGCTAGCAATTGCACAAGTTTGATCAATGATAATTTCAATCACCTTTTCTAGCATGATTATTTGTCATAACAGTAGTTCATCTCATAAAACTTCTCAAGATCAATTAACAAGCTATTCACATGTTAAAGCATAGACCATAAACTTTATTCTCAGTCATCAAACAATTACAATTCATCTTATTTTCAGGAAGGGTCTATGTCAGAGCTTTGATTTAGCAACTCCACATACTCAACTATCATATAGTCTTCCATGATTGCTACCACTCAAAGCATATTCTTAGAACAAATAGCATCCATCGAACACAGAGAAAGATAGGGGCTTAGTGTTTCGCCTCCCAACTCACTTATCATATTGATAATTGTCAACAATAATAATTCATGATCAAATATATTTGCATGGCCATATATACTTAGATCTTTCCCCAACACACGATGCTTGCCAACTAAAGAGTAGGTAGGAATGAGAAGGAATACTACTGACTCTTTCATAAAAGTAAAAGATAGGCCCTTCGCAGAGGGAAGCAGGGATTTGCAGAGGTGCCTGAGCTCGATTTTGAAATAGAGATAAATAATTTTGAGAGGTATGCTTTCATTGTCAACATAACAACCAAGAGTTCCCAATATCTTCCATACTACATACATTATAGGCGGTCCCCAAACAGAATGGTAAAGTTTTTACTCCCCCTCAACCAACAATCATCAATCTATGGCTTGCCCGAAACAACGGGTGCCTCTAACTAACATCAATCCCGGGGGAGTTTTGTTTGCAATTATTTTTTATTTGATTTTGATCTTTTGATCATGGGACTGGGCATCCCGGTTACCAGCCATTTTTCTCGTGAATGATGAGTGGAGTCCACTCATCGTGAGAATAACCCACCTAGCATGGAAGATACTAACAGCCCCTAGTCGCTACATGAGCGATTCGGGCTTACAAAACAGATTATTATTTGAAGGTTTAGAGTTTGGCACATGCAAATTTACTTGGAACGGCAGGTAAATACAACATATAGGTATGTATGGTGAGACTTGGTTCAAGGGATTTGGATGCACAAGCAGTGTTCCCGCTTAGTACAGACATTTTGGCTAGCAAAGGATTCTAAAAAGCAAGCACCACATGTTGGAGGATCTATAAGAATATAACTTCTATACAAATATACCCAAGCATAACTCATTACATTGTCTTCCTTGTCCAACTTCAACTAATTTGCTCAGGTTTGAAAATAATTAATGGGGCTCACAATCATAGAAGATGTCTAAGACAGTATATTTATATGTGAAATCTCTCTTCCTTCAATATTCTTTCATGAATTGTTCAAGTGACCAATACAATGCTTGCTAACCTTAAATTTACTACCTCTACTTCTTAGATGTGAAGTCATTACTCCCAACGGGGTAAGCATATGAAACATATATAATTTCAGATTTATGACATTCAACTCATTCAACCATTTACTCATAGAATATAAGTGAAGCACACGAGTAAATGACAAACTACTCCAAAAAGATATAAGTGAAGATCAATGAGTAGTTAAATAATTATGTAGCTATGTGAAGACTCTCTAACATTTAAGAATTTCAGACCTTGGTATCTTATTCAAACAGCAAGCAAAACAAAATAACACTCCAAGCAAAACACATATCATGTGGTGAATAAAAATATAGCTCCAAGTAAAGTTACCGATGAACGAAGATGAAAGAGGGGATGCCATCCGAGGCATCCCCAAGCTTAGGCTTTTGGTTGTCCTTGAATATTACCTTGGGGTTCCTTGGGCATCCCCAAGCTTAGGCTCTTGCCACTCCTTATTCCATAGTCCATCGAATCTTTACCCAAAACTTGAAAACTTCACAACACAAAACTCAACAGAAAACTCGTAAGCTCCGTTACTATAAGAAAATAAAACAACCACTTAGGTACTGTAATGAACTCATTCTAAATTCATATTGGTGTAATATCTACTGTATTCCAACTTACCTATGGTTCATACCCTCCGATACTACTCATAGATTCATCAAAATAAGCAAACAACACATAGAAAACAGAATCTGTCAAAAACAGAACAGTCTGTGGTAATCTGTATCAAACATATACTTATGGAACTCAAAAAGTCCTACACAATTAGGAAAACCTGAGAAATTTGTTTACCAATCCATAGCAAAAAGAATCATATCAAAAGCACGTTGCTGTGAATTATCCAAACTAATTTACCGGGTGCAAAAGTTTCTGATTTTCAGCAGGATCAACACAACTATCATCGTAAGCTATCCTAAAGGTCTTACTTGGCACTTTATTGAAATAAAAGCTATAAAACATGATTACTACAGTAGCATAATCATGTGGACACACAAAAATAGTAAAGGTAAATATTGGGTTGTCTCCCAACAAGCACTTTTCTTTAATGCCTTTTCAGCTAGGCATGATGATTACAATGATGCTCACATAAAAGATAAGAATTGAAACATAAAGAGAGCATCATGAAGCATATGACTAGCACATTTAAGACTAACCCTCTTCCTATGCATAGGTATTTTGTGAGCAAACAACTTATGGGAACAATAATCAACTAGCATAGGAAGGCAAAACAAGCATAGCTTCAAGATTTTAAGCACATAGAGAGGAAACTTGACATTATTGCAATTCCTACAAGCATATGTGCCTCCATCATAATAATTTTCATTAGCATCATGAATGAATTCAACAATATAACCATCACCTAAAGCATTGTTTTCATGATCTACAAGCATAGAAAATTTACTACTCTCCACATAAGCAAAATTCTTCTCATTCGGAATAGTGGGAGTATCATAAGAAACTTGGATACTAAAAATTGTTTCCACATTAAAAGAGTAATGTTTAGAAAAAGGGTAATCATAATCATGACAAGTTTTATAAATATAATAATCACTACTTTTTATAGCATAAGTTTCATCACAATAATCATCATAAGTAGCAACTTTGTTCTCATCATAATCGATTGAAACCTCTTCCAAGATAGTGGAATCATCACTAAATAAAGTCATGGCCTCTCCAAATCCACTTTCATATTCATCATAGGTAAGAGGCATGCTATCATCATAACAACTTTGCATATCAAAACTTGGGAGGCTAAAAATATAATCTTCATTAAACGTAGCATCCCCAAGCTTGGGACAAACATTAACTTCAGCAAATATATTCCCAAATATTTCATCCTCATCAAAAATAGCTTCCCCAAGCTTGGGCCTTTCCGTATCATAAGCATAATCACTCTCATCATTAATAGTATGGATAGCACCAGTATATAGCAATTATCATCATCATAATGAGTAGTAGGAGCAACATCATTTGGGAGGGATACCTTTCTACCTTTGTTGCTCCTTCTTTTCTTTTTATTCTTCACATTATGTGTGGGTTCAACCTTCTTCTTTGTGCTCCTTATTGATGGTATTGGTTGAATAGAAAGCTCCTCCTCGTTACCTGATTCAACATAAGAAATAATAGTAGGATAATGGGAAGTCCCTTCCCTTTCATTAGTATTCTTTTCATCTTCCACTTGCTTTCTTTTCTTTAGGTAATTGGGAATATAAGGATTTTCAATGCAATTCACCGCACAATATAAATAAATCTCCTCTAGATTAATATCAAGAAAATTCTTAAGGTAAATTCTGGAAGGTGCTTAGTTGAACGTTTCAATTCTTCATAACCCAAAGGCAAACTAAGTTCATTATGATGTGCAAGGGAAATCAAGTCATAACAATTTTTGGACACGATTCGATCATGAAACAATTTGCATCGGAGATTTAAATGACCATGTTCATTGCAAAGTTCACAAGTACGGTAAAGATATCTTAAATTTTTAGCACTCTTATCTAGCCTTACTTGCAACCCTTTAGTTTCTAAATGCTTATGCCTCTTGCAATATCTATCTTCCCTATTTGGTGCGTACTTGCAAACCCAATACACTCCACAAAAATTGACATGCTTATAAGAGATATTTTCATCATGACTAGTGCAATCATCATTAGTACTATGGATATTCAAGGAGTTCATACTAACAATATTGCAATCATGCTCATCATTCAAAGATGTAATACCAAACATTTTATAGACTTGTTCTTCTAGCACTTGAGCACAGTTTTCCTTTTCATCATACTCACGAAAGATATTAAAAAGATGAAGCGTATGAGACAAACTCAATTCCATTTTTTGTAGTTTTCTTTTATAGACTAAACTAGTGATAAAACAAGAAACAAAAAGATTCGATTGCAAGATCTAAAGATATACCTTCAAGCACTCACCTCCCCGACAACGGTGCCAGAAAAGAGCTTGATGTCTACTACGCAACCTTCTCCTTGTAGATGTTGTTCGGCCTCCAAGTGCAGAGGTTTGTAGGACAGTAGCAAATTTCCCTCAAGTGGATGACCTAAGGTTTATCAATTCGTGGGAGGCATAGGATGAAGATGGTCTCTCTCAAACAACCCTGCAACCAAATAACAAAGAGTCTCTTGTGTCCCCAACACACCCAATACAATGGTAAATTGTATAGGTGCACTAGTTTGGCGAATAGATGGTGATTGTCGGTGTCAAAACCGGCGGATCTCAGGTAGGGGGTCCCGAACTGTGCGTCTAGGCGGATGGTAACAGGAGACAAGGGACACGATGTTTTACCCAGGTTCGGGCCCTCTTGATGGAGGTAAAACCCTACGTCCTGCTTGATTAATATTGATGATGTGTGTTACAAGAGTAGATCTACCACGAGATCAAGGAGGCTAAACCCTAGAAGCTAGCCTATGGTATGATTGTTGCTTGTCCTACGGACTAAAGCCATCCGGTTTATATAGACACCAGAGAGGGCTAGGATTACACAGAGTCGGTTACAATGGTAGGAGATCTACATATCCGTATCACCAAACTTGCCTTCCACGCCAAGGAAAGTCCCATCCGGACACGAGATGAAGTCTTCAATCTTGTATCTTCATAGTCTTGGAGTCCGGCTGATGATGATACTTCGGCTATCCGGACACCCCCTAGTCCAGGACTCCCTCAGTAGCCCCTGAACCAGGCTTCAATGACGACGAGTCCGGCGCGCATGTTGTCTTCGGCATTGCAAGGCGGGTTCCTCCTCCGAATAATTTACGGAAGATTGTGAACACCAGGATAGTGTCCGGCTCTGCAAAATAAATTCCACGCACCACCGTAGAGAGAATAATATTTACACAAGTTCAATCAGCTGACGTATTTGGTGGCGTGACGTCACACCACTACCAAGCCTTTACTTGAATCATTTTTATTGTACCACCTCAGCGTGTTTAGCGAAGCGGTTTCCTTGGCACGTCTTGTCGAAGTAGAGATCGTGTTCCCCTTATTCCGGGATTCCCATCAATACGGACGTGGGTAACCCAACCGCGCCATTGATTGCGGCGCTTGGGAGATAAGCGAGTTTTATCAGGCCGGTGGGGACACATGTTTTTGTCCGCCCATATAAGGGGATAAAGATACAACCCTTTTACCTGCACCTTCTTCCTCCTTGGCTTATCCATCTCTGCGAACTCGAGCTCCAGCGCCCAAGTCCGCACATCTCACCTCAACCTCCTCCAACTATGTCCGGAGCGGGAGGCAAGTGGATGGCCTCCTCCATCACGGAGGGGCACATCCAGAAGCTGCGCAACACCGGATATTTGTCCAGCAACATCGTGCATCGGCTCCCCGACGAGGGAGAGCTCATCCCCACCCCTAGGCCGCATGAGAGGGTAGTATTTCTTCCCCATTTCCTCCGCGGACTGGGCTTCCCACTCCATCCCTTTGTACGGGGGCTCATGTTCTACTACGGCCTGGATTTCCATGATCTGGCCCCGAATTTCATCCTCAACATCTCGGCGTTTATCGTCGTGTGTGAGGCCTTCCTCTGCATCCAGCCCCACTTCGGCTTGTCGCTCAACACCTTCAATGTCAAGCCAAAGGTTGTGAAGGGAAGCCAAGCGGAGTGCGGAGGCGCCATGGTGGGCAGGATGTCCAACGTTACTTGGCTTGAGGGCACTTTCGTAGAAACCATTAAGGGGTGGCAATCGGGGTGGTTCTACATCACCGAGCCACGTGACCCTGAATGGGCAGCGGCCCCCGAATTTAGATCTGGCATCCCCACACGGCTCACCTCCTGGAAAGAGAGCGGCCGAACATGGGGTGATTCGGAGGAGCTGACCGGACTCCAAGCCTGCATCCAAAAGCTAGTGGACAAGAAGCTCAAGCTTGTCAACGTAGTCCGGGTCATGATCATCCGCCGGATTCTCCCGTGCCAATGACGGGGCTTCAACATGTGGGAGTTCAATCTGGTGCAGCACCAGACTTTGAGTGGGCTCTTCAACACTACGTACAAAGATGGCTGGAAGGTGCTGTTCAAGGGCGCTGAGGCTCCCGCATCCGCTACTGAAGATCGCGGATTCAGCTCGCAGCGTCCGGCTGACGAGGTAAGTGATTTTGTCCTTTACGGGATGCTTGTTTTCCATAGTTTGACTCTATGCGGGATCTAAACTCCCTCCCCTTTGACAGGACTGGCTGGCGAAGGCCGAGAAGACTATCTGTCCGGCCCCATTGCCAGAGGACCCAGCGGACGCCCGCTTAACGGGGCTGCTGGCTCCGGCACCCCACGTGGTGCCGGAGAAGAAGGCCAAGAAGAAGGCCACGGGCACTCGGAAGAGTTCCCGTTTTCAGGTGTTATCGGATGATGACTCCGAGGCTGACTCCTCTCACAAAGGCGAGGAGGAGAAGAAGAAAGCCTCTCCCCCAGCGGGGGAAGGAAAGAAAAGGAAGGCCTCCCCAACGAGGGAGGCCGAAGGGTCCAAGAAGGGAAAAACTCTTTCCCCGGACTGCTCTGCCAATGCCAGCGACAACGACGAGGACTGGCCTCCAAGGGCCAAGCCCCTGGCGAGATCGTAAGTATCTGGACTCCCGAATAACTTCATGGTTTTTCTTTCTGCCACGTAACGTCTTTCTAATGCCGCATACAACCCTGCAGTCCGCCCAAGGATGATCTTCCCGCTTCGTCGAGCGGGTCCTTAGGTGCATCGGATATGGATTCTCTTCCAACCGCCTCCACCCCCCGTGATGTGGACGATGCCGAGGCGGGATCCCGGGAAGGGACCCACCAGGAGGAGGAGGCCCTGGAGGTGTCGCAGAACGACCTCCCGGACTTTGCACCGGACCCGGCCCCGGAACCAATAGTGGCTCCGGAGTCCGGCGGGCGGCCCCTTCGTAAGAAGGGCAAGACCGTGACACCGGTAGCCTCCATCCAACCGGAGGCGCCGGATAGCTTGCTGGAGGCGCTCAATGGCGCCTCCATCAAAGAGGAACACCACACTGTTATGAGTGCGGTGATTCAGAAGGTTCAGCTCGCCAAGAGCGGGCTGACCGAAGCCTGCAGCAGCCTTCTAACAGGCTTTGAGGTAAGAATTTTGATATATGTAAAATAGTACCACATAGATAGTAGCCCCTGATGCTCGGTTCGGTGTTCGGAAAGAAAAGCCGGACTGAGGATCTAAAAAGATATACGCAAGAGTCATAAAAAATATGTCAATATGGGATTGCAGGCTGCGCTGCTGACCTCTGCCGCATTGACTGCGGAGGTCAATGCTTTGAAGCAAAGCCTCGAGCGGTCCGAGAACGAGCTCGGCCGTGCCAAGAAGCAGATCGAGGACAAGGAAGGTGAGTAACACCTTATTAAAATTGTACCTTACAAAAAAGGATTTTGGTTGCAAGAAGAATGACAAGGATAACGTGAGTATTGCAGGGGCCACTAACGAGGTGGCGACCCTAAAGGAGGCGGTGGCTGCGGCCGAACGTAATACGGTCGCGGAGCGCACCGAGCGAGAGAAGCAGGAGGCGCGGGTGGCGGAGGTATAGCAAGAGCTCGAGGATCTCATGGAAAAACATGAGAGCCTGGAGCGTGACTCGAAGACTCGAGAGTCTGAGCTTGCATCGGCTCTTGAGAGTGCCAAAGCCGCTAAGGCCGAAGCCTACAAGGCCCTCCAAGAAATCGAGGCGTTAAAGAAAATAGCGACGGGTAAGGCATTTTTCATGCAAAGTAAGCATGTGAGTGTTAATTACCTGTTACTTACCCGAATTCGGAGCTCTCCAGGAGCGTTCGCAGATCTTCCTTGCAGCGTGTCCGATGCTACCGCGTTCTACCGGGCCGAGGAGGGGAGCTCGACGGAGAAGGTCTTCTGGTCTCAGTATGCTGAGGCCGGACATCCGGTGCCCCTTAGCGACCAGCTGAAGCAGCTGGTCGAACTCCACAATGTGGCCGAATAGGCCATGAAGGGCCTCATAGTTCGGCTGTGGCCTAAGGAGGCCATGCCTGGGAGCTACTTCGGCCTGGTGCGGCGGCTGGTGGATGCGTGCTCGTGGGTTGAAGTCATCAAGCACTCCGCCTGTATTGAAGGTGCCCGTCAGGCCATTGCCCGCGCAAAGGTGCACTGGGGCAAGATGGATGCCCAGAAGCTTGTGACGGACCCGCCACCGCAGGGCAAGGAGCATCGCATGCCCGAGATGTATTATAAGAGTGTCCTGAAGGGTGCCCGCATTATTGCGGGTGAGTGCTCCAAAGATGTAATATTTGAGTAGACTCGCATTTTGTTATCCTGTGCGCTGAAAACTTAGTTCATATGCACTAAGCAACGCTTGTTAATTCAAAATATTACCTTCTGTGCAGCTGTTTATCAAATCTGAGAGATGGCAAGTCGTCGGCTTCAGCCCCCATGCCACGAGTGCTGGGGTGTTCGGGATAAACTTAAGCACTCTTGTTCCCATTTTTGGGTCCATCTGGGGAGGCGCTCAACACAACGAACAAGGCAACCGGACTTATAATGCTTGAACACTCTCACTTAGCCATAGAATTCTATAATTTTAAATTTCAGCGAAGACCCTAGTCTTCGGAAGGCCGAATTTGGGGCGCTATCCACGCCTGGGCCGGACAAAGCTGGCTCCTCGCTCTAAGCGGCATAAGTCTTTAGGGACTCGCAAAAAACCTCTCGAACAGCGACCGGCTCTCGCCTCATCATGACGGTCAGTTTTAGCTTTCTCCACTGAGGCGCTCGCCCAGGTCAACTGGGGCGCAATCGCAGTGGTTCTCCCAGTGCTACCTTAGCCGATACAACGGAACGTAAGGTACCAAAACATGGGAGCCGGGCAAACCCAACTATTGACCCAAGACATGATTCGGAGCCGATGCATATAATGCTATAAGTTTGGGGTGCCGCACTTGTGAAAGTGTTCGGACTTATCACACCATGATGCGGGAAACATAAGCCCCTGGTGTATTTAGCCGTACCAAAATGTACGGATGCAACATGTCATAACTAAACATATGTATAAGAAAGGAATGCAATTGGAAGCAAAAAGGTGCTGCATTACTTATTCAAGAAAAACTGCTGTAAATGCAGAACGATACAAATGGTGCGATAAGCAAGGGATGGGACTATTAAACATGTCCCCCTCCAGGGGTAGGCTGCGGAATGG
The DNA here is from genome assembly GCF_018294505.1 of Triticum aestivum. Lineage (NCBI taxonomy): Eukaryota > Viridiplantae > Streptophyta > Magnoliopsida > Poales > Poaceae > Triticum > Triticum aestivum. The sequence continues at coordinate 166,936,812 of NC_057795.1, forward strand.
TGCATAAAACAGATTTAATTCTTGTAATGGAGACCACCTGGATATTCGTTGTAGCCTTTCTCCTTCCCTGGCTATTGCATCGTGAGTTCGGCAGGTCTGCTGCCGGACAGGGCCTCGGACGAACGGAGTCCTGTGGGTAAAAATAAAAAGAAAAAAAGAAAAAAAGAACGACACACTTGAGAGCCCCTGGTGTGGTTGATCCATATTCTGGGCCTATCATGGTCGTGCCCCTCTCCCCATGCCCATGGTATCTTTAGAGCGTAGTGGTGTACGCGAAGGACCTGTCTTGACGTTTTGCGGGGGCTGGGGTTGGGTCCGCACTACTACGCGTGCTCGGAACGTGCCAGGTGGTCTTGTTGTAGGTTACTCCGGGCGCATTTAGCCGTGTCCGGCCGCTTAACGGTCGGACTCGAGAATTGCCTTAAGAGGCTGCATTGTACTTCTGCCGCGAGAGCCGTTGTATGTTCCTCCGTTCGGAGAGAGTGTTCAGTGTTTCCGTTGACCGTGATGACTCCTCGAGGGCCTGGCATCTTGAGCTTGAGGTATGCATAGTGCGGCACCGCATTGAACTTTGCAAACGTGGTACGTCTGAGCAGGGCATGATAGCCGCTGCGGAACGGGACTATGTCAAAGATTAACTCCTCGCTTTGGAAGTTATCCGGGGATCCGAAGACCACTTCCAGTGTAACTGAGCCTGTACAATTGGCTTCTACACCTGGTATGACGCCTTTAAAGGTCGTCTTGGTAGGTTTAATCCTTGAGGGGTCTATGCCCATTTTACGCACTGTATCCTGATAAAGCAGGTTCAGGCTACTGCCGCCGTCCATCAGGACTCTGGTAAGGTGAAATCCATCGATGATTGGGTCTAAACCAATGCGGCGAATCCGCCGTGGCGGATGCTGGTGGGGTGGTCCCTTCTGTCAAAAGTGATCGGGCAGGAGGACCATGGATTGAACTTCGGGGCAACTGGCTCCATCGCGTATACATCCCTGAGTGCACGCTTCCGCTCCCTTTTGGGTATGTGTGTTGCGTATATCATGTTCACCGTCCGCACCTGTGGGGGGAAACCCTTCTGTCCTCTATTGTTCGGCGGTCGGGTCTCTTCCTCGTCATCGCTATGCAGCCCCTTGTTGTTGTTTTCGGCAATTAACTTGCCTGCCTGCTTGAATACCCAACAGTCCCTGTTGGTGTGGTTGGCTGGCTTTTCGGGGGTGCCGTGTATCTGGCACGAGCGGTCGAGTATTCGGTCCAAATTGGACGGACCCGGAGTAGTTCTTTTGAATGGCTTTTTCCGCTGACCGGGTTTAGATCCTCTGAATCCGGCATTGACTGTCGTATCTTCACTATTATCGCCGTTAATGCGGCGTTTGTTTTTATTGCGACGCGACCTGCCATTACGGTCCTTGATATCCAGACTGCTAGAATTTTTGCTGAGGTTGTTGCTGCGTGCTAGCCAGCTGTCCTCACCCGCGCAGAAGCGGGTCATGAGTGATGTGAGGGCGGCCATGGATTTCGGCTTTTCCTGTCCCAGGTGCCGGGCAAGCCACTCGTCGCGGATGTTATGTTTGAAGGCCGCGAGGGCCTCCGCATCCGGACAGTCGACGATTTGGTTTTTCTTGGTTAAGAACCGTGTCTAGAATTGTCTGGCCGATTCATCTGGCTGCTGAATTATATGGCTTAGGTCATTAGGGTCTGGTGGTCGCACATACGTGCCTTGGAAGTTATCAAGGAATGCGGCTTCCAGGTCTTCCCAACTCTCGATTGACTCTGCTGGCAGGCTGTTAAGCCAATGCCGGGCTGGTCCTTTAAGTTTGAGTGGAAGATATTTGATGGCGTGAAGATCGTCACCGCGGGCCATGTGGATGTGGAGGAGATAGTCTTCGATCCAAACCGCGGGGTCTGTTGTGCCATCGTAAGATTCAATATTCACGGGTTTAAACCCTTCGGGGATTTGATGATCCATTACTTCATCTGTGAAGCATAGAGGGTGTGCGGCGCCTCTGTACTGGGCGATATCACGACGGAGCTCAAAAGAGCTATGTCTATTTTGTTCGGCCCGGCCGGACTTACTGTGTCCGACGCGACGGTTGTCGTCGCGTATCATGGGGCGCCCACGTGATCCATAGATCGATCTTGATTGTCTTGCCTTATCCTCCAATATATCTCGCAAGTCCGGAGCGTTCCCCTGTGGCCTTGTGCTTTTCGAGCGATGCCGGGGTACGGTTCTAGTGAAGGGCCTAGAGGCCTCTCTGTCGCGACCACGGGGTGGTCGGTCAGCCGTATTGTCTGCTGGTGATGCAGGTTCATACGCCTCCTCCTCTAATCGGGGGAGCAGCTTGCGTTTAGGGTAGCTTTTGGAGGGGCGTTCGAGCTCATGCTCTTCGGCCGCGAGGACTTCGGTCCATCTATCGGCTAGCAAATCTTGATCAGCTCTAAGCTGTTGCTGCTTTTTCTTGAGGCTGTTCGCCGTGGCCATAAGCCTGCGTATAAAACGCTCTTGTTCGACGGGATCCTCAGGCACGACGAATTCGTCGTCGTCGAGGCTTGCCTCGTCTCCGGAGGGAGGCATATAATCCTCTACCTCTTCTTCTGCCGCTCTCTCATGAGGGCTGGCGTCTCCGTCCTCCTGTGCTGAATCTTGCTGGAGTGGGTTGTCTTCGGCACTGTCTGGGGTGTTATTATCTCTGGTGCCGGAATCTTCATTCTTGCTGTGGCGGGATTTAGAGCGGCGCCGCTGATGCCAGCGCTTGGGCTGTTTCTTGGAGGGGTCATCCTCCGCTGTTCCTTCGCCATTCCCATCCTTTGGGATATCCACCATGTATATGTCATATGATGAGGTGGCTTTCCAGTGCCCGGTAGGCGCTGGTTCTTGGTCGTCTCCGGCATCGTCGTCCATACCGTCGATGTCTTCGGAGTCGTAGTCTAGCATGTCGGTTAGATCGTCGACAGTGGCTACTAAGTGGGTGGTGGGTGGGCTTTGAATTTCTTCGTCGTCCGCATCCCAACCGTCCTGACCGCAGTCCGGCCAGGGCTCTCCTGATAACGAGAGATACTTTAGCAAACTCAAGATGTCGCCAAAAGGTGAGTGTTGAAAGATGTCCGCAGCGGTGAACTCCATGACCGGCGCCCAATCGGATTCGATTGGAGGGGGCGCGGGAGGTTCGGAGTCCGGCAAGGAGTCCGACACCTCGGAGTCACGAGCTTTATGAGGGACAAGGTCAGTGTTCGGCTCTATCGCCGTAGAGGTTGCAGCCCCCGAGGCGGTGTCTAGCCATCCGTCCTCGATCTGCGCAGCCGGCTCCGAATTGAAGATCGGAGCGGGCTCGAGTGCGGCCTCCAGGGTACTGTCCGGCTGCAGAGCTAAATCATGCCCGTCGTGACAGTGCGGCGCGCTTGGCTGTGGCTCGAATCCATCGAAGATCAAGTCCCCGCGGATGTCAGCCGTGAAGTTCAAACTTCCAAATCTGACCTGACGGCCAGGGGCGTAGCTTTCGATCTGCTCCAGATGGCCAAGCGAATTGGCCCGCAGTGCAAAGCCGCCGAATACGAAGATCTGTCCGGGGAGGAAGGTCTCACCCTGGACTGCGTCGTTGTTGATGATCGAAGAAGCCATCGAGCCTATCAGTGACGACACAGAGGAACTCTCAATGAAAGCACCAATGTCGGTGTCAAAACCGGCAGATCTCGGGTAGGGGGTCCCGAACTGTGCGTCTAGGCGGATGGTAACAGGAGACAAGGGACATGATGTTTTACCCAGGTTCGGGCCCTCTTGATGGAGGTAAAACCCTACATCCTGCTTGATTAATATTGATGATGTGTGTTACAAGAGTATATCTACCACGAGATCAAGGAGGCTAAACCCTAGAAGCTAGCCTATGGTATGATTGTTGTTCGTCCTACGGACTAAAGCCATCCGGTTTATATAGACACCGGAGAGGGCTAGGGTTACACAGAGTCGGTTACAATGGCAGGAGATCTACATATCCGTATCGCCAAGCTTGCCTTCCACGCCAAGGAAAGTCCCATCCGGACACGGGACGAAGTCTTCAATCTTGTATCTTCATAGTCTTGGAGTCCAGCCGATGATGATAGTTCGGCTATCCGGACACCCCCTAGTCCAGGACTCCCTCAGTGATACAAGTGCAATATGGATGGTAGATATAGGTTTTTGTAATCTAAAAATATAAAAACAGCAAGATAACTAATGCTAAAAGTGAGCACAAACGGTATTGCAATGCTAGGAAACAAGGACTAGGGTTCATACTTTCACTAGTGCAAGTTCTCTCAACAATAATAACATAACCGGATCATATAACTATCCCTCAACATGCAACAACGAGTCACTCCAAAGTCACTAATAGCGGAGAACAAACCAAGAGATTATGGTAGGGTATGAAACCACCTCAAAGTTATTATTTCTACTCAATCTATTCAAGAGTCCGTAGTAAAATAACACAAAGCTATTCTTTCAGTTCAATCTATCATAGAGTTCGTACTAGAATAACACCTTAAGACAGAAATCAACCAAAACCCTAATGTCACCTAGATACTCCATTGTCACCTCAAGTATCCGTGGGCATGATTATATGATATGCATCACACAATCTCAGATTCATCTATTTAACCAACACAAAGTACTTCAAAGAGTGCCCCAAAGTTTCTACCGGAGAGTCAAGACAAAAACGTGTGCCAACCCCTATGCATAAGTTCATTGAACCCGCAAGTGATCACCAAAACATACATCAAATAGATCACGTGAATATCCCATTGTCACCACAGATAAGCACGGCAAGACACACATCAAGTGTTCTCAAATCCTTAAAGACTCAATCCGATAAGATAACTTCAAATGGAAAACTCAATCCATTACAAGAGAGTAGAAGGGGAGAACCATCATGAGATCCAACTATAATAGCAAAGCTCGCGATACATCAAGATCGTGCCATAGAGAGAACACAAGAGAGAGAGAGATCAAACACATAGCTACTGGTACATACCCTCAGACCCGAGGGTGAACTACTCCCTCCTTGTCTTGGAGAGCACTGAGATGATGAAGATGGCCACCGGTGAGGGATCCCCCCTCCGGCAGGGTGCCGGAATAGGCTCCCGAGAGGTTTTTGGTGCCTATAGAGGCTTGCGGCGGCAGAATTCCCGATCTATTCTATTCCTCGATGTTTTTAGGGTATATGGAGATATATAGGCGAAAGAAGTCGGTCAGGGGAGCCACGAGGGGCCCATGAGGGTGGAAGGCGTGCCTAGGGGGGTGGGCGCGCCACTTGCCTCATGGCCTCCTCGAAGCTTCCCTGACTTCAGCTCCACGTCTCCTGGATCGCATTCCTTCCAAAAATCACGCTGCCGAAGGTTTCATTCCGATTGGACTCTGTTTGATATTCCTTTTCTTCGAAACACAGAAATAGGCAAGAAACCATCAATTTGGGCTGGGCCTCCGGTTAATAGGTTAGTCCCAAAAATAATATAAAAGTTCTTAGTAAAGCCCATAAACATCAAAAACAGATAATATAATAGCATGAATGCTTCATAAATTATAGATACGTTGGAGACGTATCAGGATGCTGCGCGGTTCGCGTTCGGCCATGGTGGAGTTTGGAAGGTGGGGGTTTTGGGGGGCTTGATTTACGGGGGAGAAGGCTGTCGGTGCTGGAGCGGCTAGCGAGGGAATAGTGGTACTGGGGGAGGCGAGCGAGGCGACGGTACACGGGGGCACAGTGGATGGAGACGGAGACAGAGATGGAGATGGAGATGGAGTGGTGCTATGGGAGGGGAGAGGGAGACGAGGCGAGGCATGCTAATGTGCTGTACAGCGGCGGTGACAGACTGCACAGTGCACAGGGTGAGGCTGACTTTGGTAACCCGAACACGCCGCCTGGACTAGTGTTGTCACGTCACTGTGAGGACCGGATGAATAGTATTTTGACCATCAAGTGTACCATAGTTGTACCGCTACTACTACTACTAGTAGGAACATGAGTACTCAAGTACTGTATAGCGGAAATAGGTCTCCCATGCTAGCATGCCTGTTCACTTCATCCTCCAGGTATCATCCATATTGCAAGCACAACCAAATTCTCGTGCATGCGGAAGCGCGAAGATGGGCCTTTGATGAGGATAACCGTGTACTCCCTCCGTCTAGGTGAGCGCAACCTAGGTGGTTGTAGATTGGACGAGAAAGAGCATCGGGATGAGCAAAACTTCCAACCACGGCACTATTACAAATGGAAGCAAAATCAACAATTAATACGTAGTTATAAGGATGCCTTTTCAGCTCTCCAAGTAGGCCCAATCAACGCCCTGCCGCAATGCATGCAGTGGTCGTTCTGGTGCATCAAGGACGGCATGCAGATCGTTCCACACTTGAGAATAGGAAAAATGGAAAGGTAGAACGCTGCAGCAGAGGAAGAGAACGCTGGCTAACGAGGCTGGGAGGGGATCGAGCAGGAAGTTAATGTTCCACGCCTAAAGGTTTTGGCAAAACCTGATTTTCATAAGGTGACTTACTCACCTAGACAGAGGGAGTATTCCTTAACCAGAGAATGTTGTGTCTCCCACGCACGCGCCAATATCCATTTGAACCAGCTACGACACATTTTTTTATCTGTTTGCATAGGTCCCACCTATCAGGAAGGATGGGCATGTACACGAACAGGTACGACTCCTAAGTCTACCCGCATAGCCTTTTTGTTTAGTCTACCTAGCTGTCTAATTAACTGCGTGCACGCCACTTCTCCCATTTACTTCTCCATCGGGAACCGATTTTCCTCGGCTTCTTCACCTCCCCTTCGTCTTCATTTGCATCCAAACCCCATTGTGTTCACATTGTTTTAACCTCTTTAAATAATCATCTACTACTTCAGTTAGACTAGCCATCTAATCCTAATTCTCTAAACCATAGCCCTCCGTTCCAGCGGTTCCAAATGGTGAAAGAGATCGAGATGCAGGTTTTTAGCGTCCAACATGTCCTCGTCGAAGGCTCGTTGAGCATAGTTGACATTGTCACCGTCCACCCAAGGGTTGTTCGGAAGTGGATCAACAATGTATCCAACTTCCTCGAAAAGGTAGAGACGAGGGTCATCGGTCTCGATGCAGAGTACATGGAGCGTGCCACTGGGAAGATTTAACGCGCCGCCGTCCTTCAGCTGTGCCTCGAAGATGATGTTTTGGTGTACCACACCATACACGCTCCCTTCATACCAGGTGAGCTTCACGATTTCTTGTCTCGGGAGGACATGTACTTCTGTGGGGCAGCCATCAAAGGGGACAAACTGAAGCTAGAGGCGTAGAACCTTGATTTGAAAAGCATCACTGACCTACAAACCAGAATCAAAATTCCTGTAGAAGATTGTGATAAACAGACACCATCCCTATTCAACGTAGCATATTTTGTGCTCGGTCCAAATCTTCAGAAGGGTGACGAGACGGTGGTATTAAGGTCGTCTGGATGGGGGAATTATCCCTTGACGTATGAGCAGATAAAATATGCTACCCTCGATGCCCGTGTGAGTTTCGAGATAGCTGCAAGGTCCAAAGAGCTTGTTGCGAAGCCGTCTCCCACAGAAAATGAGAACAACAACAACAACAACAACAACAAGAAGAAGAAGAAGAAGAAGAAGAAGAATAAGAAGAAAAGGCTGCACCAGCAGGAGGGCATTATGGATGGATGAACTATTTCCTCTCTTGTAAAAAAAATTATTCTCTCTCGGTGTATATTGGTATAGATGGACTATTTCGATGGTGTGCATGTCTTTGGAACAAGTAGTAGCGTTGGTCCGCTTGACTATAAGGAACTATTTATCCGCCTAGCTTTCTCTACTACTCCTTCCAGTGATCGGTATGCAATGCTTGTGTCCGTAGACATGGCAGCTTGTCCATGGAAGTTCAACTACGACAACCATCACGTTTCATCCACAGCCACTCGCGATTCCCACAACACCGCTCCAACCCATGGCACCACGTCCCCCGACGTGCGCCTCACCCATCTCGGCCGCACCGCCCCTCTACCTTTGTGTGCATGACATGTGGGCCACCTAAAATGCGGTGAGCATCAAATTTCTACCACAGCCACACACGATTCCCACGACACCACTCGAACCCATGACACCACACGTCCCCCGACCTGCGGCTCACCCCTCTCGGCCCCACTGCCCCTCTGCCTTCGGTAGCATTACATGTGGATGATAACCCACAAGTATAGGGGATCAATTGTAGCCTCTTTCGATAAGTAAGAGTGTCGAACCCAACGAGGAGCTAAAGGTAGAACAAATATTCCCTTAAGTTCTATCGACCACCGATACAACTCTACGCACGCTTGACGTTCGCTTTACCTAGAACAGGTATGAAACTAGAAGTACTTTGCAGGTGTGATAGGATAGGTTTGCAAGATAATAAAGAGCACAAAAATATAAACTAGGGGCTCTTTAGATAAAGAAGCAATAAAGTTAGTATAACAAGTGTGGAAAAATGGTGGTAGGAGTTGCGGAATTGTCCCTAAGCAATTGACTACTTTACTAGACTGATAGCAAGTTTTATGTGGGAGAGGCATAAGCTAACAAACTTTCTCTTCTTGGATCATATGCACTTATGATTGGAACTCTAGAAAGCATCCGCAACTACTAAAAATCATTAAGGTAAAACCCAACCATAGCATTAAAGTATCAAGTCCTCTTTATTCCCATACGCCATGACCCACTTATCCGTGTTTGTCTTTCAGTCACTCACGCAACACATACAATAAGCAAACCATGAACATATTGCAATACCCTACATCGGGAATCCCTCATGCTTGCGCGACACGGAGAGCACCATAGGACAGCAACATAACCACAAGCAAATTAAACCAATCATAGCAATTCACCAATTACCGATAGGACAACGAAAATCTACTCAGACATCATAGGATGGCAACACATCATTGGATAATAATATGAAGCATAAAGCACCATCTTCAAGTAGAGGGTACAACGGGTTGCGGGAGAGTGGACTGCTGAATATAGATGGGGGAAGGTGATGGAGATGTTGGTGAAGATGACATAGGTGTTGGTGTAGATCACGGTGATGATGATGGCTCCCGGCGGCGTTTCGGCGCCACCGGAAGCGAGTGGGAGAGAGCCCCCCTTCTTCTTCTTCTTCCTTGACCTTCTCCCTAGATGGGAGAAGGGTTTCCCCTCTGGTCCATGGTCTCCATGGCGTGGGAGGGGCGAGAGCCCCTCTGAGATTGGATCTGTCTCTCTGTCTCTCTCCGTTTCTGTGTTCTGGTATTCTGCCCTTTCACCGTTTCTTATATATCCGGAGATCCATAACTCCAATTGGATTGAAACCCTCGCCACGGTTTTTCCCCGAAAATTAGCTTTCTTGCGGCCAAAGAAGAGCAGCAACTGCCTTATGGGGTGCCCACGAGGGTCAGGGGCGCGCCCACCCCCCTAGGGCGCGCCCCCTGCCTCGTGGCCCCCTTGGGCATCGTCTCGCATTTATTCTTCTTCGCAAATATCACAAATATTCCAAAAATATTCTCTGTCCGTTTTTATCCCTTTTGGACTTCGTTTGGTATGGGTTTTCTGCGAAACATAAAACATGCAACAAACATGAACTGGCACTGGGCACTGGATCAATATGTTAGTCACAAAAATAATATAAAAAGTTGCCAAAAGTACATGAAAGTTGTAGAATATTGATAACCCACAAGTGTAGGGGATAATTGTAGCCTCTTTTCATAAGTAAGAGTGTCGAACCCAACGAGGAGCTAAAGGTAGAACAAATATCCCCTCAAGTTCTATCGACCACCGATACAACTCTACGCACGCTTGACGTTCACTTTACCTAGAACAAGTATGAAACAAGAAGTACTTTGTAGGTGTGATAGGATAGGTTTGCAAGATAATAAAGAACACGTAAATAAAAGATAGGGGCTGTTTAGATAAAGAAGCAATAAAGTAAATATAGCGAGTGTGGAAAAGTGGTGGTAGGAGTTGTGAAATTGTCCCTAAGCAATTGACTACGTTACTAGAAGGGTAATCACTATTGCAATTCTATTTGAGGGAGGGGCATAAGCTAACATACTTTCTCTTCTTGGATCATATGCACTTATGATTGGAACTCTAGAAAGCATCCTCAACTACTAAAAATCATTAAGGTAAAACCCAACCATAGCATTAAAGTATCAAGTCCCCTTTATCCCATACGCAAACAACCTACTTATTCGGGTCTGTGCTTCTGTCACTCACGCCACCCACCATAAGAAAATCATGAACATATTGCAAACCCTACAGCGGGGATCCCTCACGCTTGCGTGACACGGAGAGCACCATAGGACAGCACCAATAATAAAACATGCAACTCAAACCAATCATAGCAATTCATCAATCACCAGTAGGACAACAAAAATCTACTCAGACATCGTAGGATCGCAACACATCATTGGATAATAATATGAAGCATAAAGCACCATGTTCAAGTAGAGGGTACAGCGGGTTGCGAGAGAGTGGACCGTTGGATATAGATGGGGGAAGGTGCTGGAGATGTTGGTGAAGATGGCAGAGGTGTTGGTGAACATCGCGGTGATGATGATGGCCCCCGGCAGCGCTCCGGCGCCACCGGAAGCAAGGGGGAGAGAGCCCCCCTTCTTCTTCTTCTTCCTTGACCTCCTCCCTAGATGGGAGAAGGGTTTCCCCTCTAGTCCTTGGCTCCCATGGTATGGGATGGGCGAGAGCCCCTCTGAGATTGGATCTATCTCTCCGTCTCTCTCTGTTTCCGTGTTCTCAGATTCTGCCCTCTCGCCGTTTCTTTTATATCCGGAGATCCGTAACTCCGATTGGGGTGAATCTTTCGCCTGGATTTTTCTCATAAAATTAGCTTTCTTGCGGCAAAAGAAGAGCGTCAACCACCTTATGGAGTTCTCAGGAGAGTCCAGGGCGCGCCTGCCTCCCTGGGGCGCGCCCCCCTGTCTCGTGGCCCCCTCGGGCACCGTCTCGAGTTGATTCTTCCTCACAAAAATCACAAATAATCCAAAATAATTCTCTGTCCATTTTTATCCCGTTTGGACTCCGTTTGATATTGGGTTTCTGCGAAACATAAAACTTGCAACAAACAGGAACTGGCACTGGGCACTGGATCAATATGTTAGTCCCAAAAATAGTATAAAAATTTGCCAAAAGTATATGAAAGTTGAATAATATTGGCATGGGACAATAAAAAATTATAGATACGATGAAGACGTATCAAATATTTGCATGGAACAATAAAAAATTATAGATACGACGGAGACGTATCAGTGGACCAGTCACCTATCGGGACCACATGTTATTGTCTCAAAGGCAGGTGTAGTAAGGCGCTGAAGCTCAGTCCCGAGGGCCCTGAGAGGGAAATGTAACTCCTGCGCCAGGCCTTGTGGTGCTACCGCTGCACGAACTCGTGCCAAACTCGAGATTTGTTTCTTTACTATAAATGCACACAATGATTTAATGGACATTGTAATCTCAGCATGTGATGGGGAGCTCTAAATTTGAATTTGAAACTGATAAAATGAAAAGATTCAAAACAAATAAACTGGGAGAGAGGGAGTATATCGTAGGATGTGTCCCATACGAAATAAGTCCCCTGGTTTGTCACCGCAAAGATGCGGTTAGAAAGGAGCACAACGTCTTCGTACTCGTACGGCAACAAATTGGCCGCAGACAACATGGTCCGCCTTTGACCGCCATGTGCAAGGTTCGTGCTATCTTATTCAATCTCAACATGGTTCCATCGTACCAATTCATGTGGTGGCCCGTTGCATGGTTGATCCCAATGTTGGAAAAAGGTTATACGGGAACAATGTCACCGTTGTAAATGTTGTGCAAATTGATGTTGGTACCCTCCCGTACATATGCAAGCCAATATCCACTCACACCGAGCCTAACCTGTGAAACAATGGGCAGGGGAGAATTAGGAAATGGACACGGAAGTAGTCTTTAGAATGCATTTACTACATGATAAAACTCATCTTACCTGCTCATCGGAGGAAATCCGAGTGCCCCTCAACGTCAGCATCTCAAGGGGCGTCAACTTGCAACTACGGCCATGCCGCGCTGGAGAGACCCCCAAGGAAACATCCTCGTGCGTTCCACGGAACATCAAGATGCATTTGTATGAGTAGTTTATCTTATGAGAGAAAAGGATGAACGAGGGAAGGCCTCTAGAGATAGAGATAGACACTACTACTACCAATGTGCTGGCCCGTGCGTTGCAATGGATCCAAAGTAGTAGAATAATACTTGTTCATGTGCTTGAAATATAAACACTCCAGTTTTGATATACATGTGTCAGCAGACATGACAACTTGTCCATGGAAGTTGAACCACGACGACCATCACGTTTCTTGTTTCTACCACTGCCACACCCACACGCGATTCCCACGACGCTGCTCCAACCCACGGCACGACATCCCCCAACGTGGACATGGATCCTCTGGCGTGGCTATCACTGCCTTGCCCTGCCTTTCCTTTGCTGACAGGTGGGACCCACGCTTGGGGGTCCCACATGTCAGTGACAGAATGGTAGGATTGTTCACGTTAGGGGATCCTCATCCCCCCGACGTGCGCCTCATCCCTCTCGGCCCCACCGCTCCTCTGCCTTTGTGTGCATGACATGCGGGCTAGCTGAACTGCGGCGACCGTCAACTTTCTACCACAACCACACCCGATTGGACGCAGTTTGCCTGCTCCGCTGCTATGCTCCGATCCGTACTCCCGCACCATCAAATTTTCATCCAGCGGCTGTGACACATTTCGTCCCAGGCATCAATCCTTAGCTGGAGTACTTCTGTACTATAGGTAGTACCCGCTGGTGTGGCCATCTACGCCTCGTAACGCCCCAACGCCCAGCTGTGGCACCCTCGCCACGGCCACGCCACCATCGGCCGGTTAATCTCGAACGAGTGAGTCGCGAACCACGCCACCACCATGAGAATGACATGTGGGCCAACCGCATTTAAGGTCTGCATGCCATTGACTCATAGGCCGGGCACTAAGCCACTGAAGTTCGTCCCGTGGGCCCCGAGAGGGAAATGTAACTCCCGCGGCAGGCCTTGTGGTGCTCCCGTAGTACGAGCTCGTGCCAAACCCGGAATTTGTTTCTTACTACTACCAACTACTAGTAAGGTACACGTGCATTGCACGCATGAGATTCTGGTGGTTTGTGCATTATGCTTCTTCATGTGGAGTCTTCTAGATTCGACATGTGGCAAAATCTGGTGGAATGTAGATCATATCCAACGGCTAGTAGTGCTTGGATTTGCCATCTTTGTACCGTCGGATTGGCTTCATCCAATGACCAACTTTCAACGTTATTCACACACTATATAGGGGTATAGATATAGATGTTTGGTTTGCAGCCTAAGGTTGCCACGCCTAAGCTTAGGCGTGCCACAATATCTTAGGCATGTGTTTGGTTCATTGCTACTCTTGTGGCTTGCCACACTTTTCTAGCTACATGGTCCACATGTCATAGACTCAACTTCTTGCCGAATCTTGCCAAACTTGTGGTGACAATTTTGTTAGCCACATTTTTTGTGGCAGACACATGGGTTGTTTGGTTTTAGGCCTAGCAATGCCACACTTTATCATACAATGTTGCCAAACTTGCCTAAGGTTAGGGGCTGTTTGGTTTGTGACTAAGGGGCTGTTTGAATTGTGACTATCTTTGCCATATATTGCCACATGATTTTTGCCACACTTGCCTTAGTTGAGTTGCTAAAATTGTTAGCCACTTTGGCTAGCCTAAGGGAATCTTGCCACACTTTTTGTGTCTATGACATGTGGGGCTTACTGCTCATAAAAAAAATCTTTGCCTTAGGTGTGGCTAGAACCAAACACCTACCTAACTTGGTCAAACTTGCCTAAGGTTAGGTGTGGCAAAGTGTGGCAAGGTGTGGCTAGGAACCAAACAGCCACTAAGATTGCCAAAGATTGCCACATGTAAGGTTAGGCAAGTTTGACTAACTTAGGTGAGTGTTTGGTTCAAGCCACACCTTAGGCAAGCCACACTAAGGCCCCACATGACATACACACAAAAAATGTGGCAAGATTCCCTTAGGCTTGCCAACTTGTGGCTCTCATTTTGAAGAACTAACTTTGCATAAGCTTAGTTGTGGCAAAGTTAGTCATGAATTAAGTTCAACCATGGAGTCTTCTAGATTCTATATGTGGCAGAATCTGGTGGAATGTAGATGATATCCAACGGCCAGTAGTGCTCGGATTTGCCATCTTTGTACCGTCGGATTGGTTTCATCCAACGACCAACTTTCAAAGTTTTTCACACACTATATAGGGGTATAGATATAGATGTGCCGGCCCGTTGCAATGGATCCAAAGTATATCTATTTAGTGGAGTGCACTCTAAGCACATTATCTATTTATTTTTTCTCTAACCTTTCGTGGCCATGCAACCAAGCCACATAAGCTTCATGGATGCCCCCACATCATATTATTCATACTACGTTGACTGAAAAAAAAGATGAATCACCCAAAACAAGATCTTCCCATTTTTTGTTCCTACGATGCTGTGCCGTGCACGTACCTACCAGTTGTATAATGGTAGTACTAGTTGTATAGTACAAACTTGGTACTAGTAGGAGTAGTACTAAGATGGAATGCTCCTACTCTATTAACGAGCCCCATCTGACACCAAATTTCTTGGCTTCCGTGCTATAGCTAGATCTTCCCCTCGTTTCTATTTTCCAACCCGGCGACGGGCGGGGTGCGGTTTGCCAATAGTCGGTTTGCTTAACGGCGGTCCCACATGAAAGTGAAAATGCTAGGCAACACGCCTTACCTAAGCTATGTGTCGTGTCGGACGGGCCGTGGAGTACTCCTGATTCCCAGCCGTGTGGGGGTGCCACGCGAACGCGACAGGCCTTTTCCTTTTACTAGCAATGTGCCAGTGCGTTGCGACGGATCCAAAGTAGTAGAGTAGTAGTACTTGTTCACAAACTTGAAAGAAATCACTCTTGTTTTGATATTACTCCTAATATATTACTCCTTCCATTCCTAAATATTTGTCTTTTTAGAGATTTCAAATGGACTATCACATACAGATTATATAGACATATTTTGAAGTGTAGATTCACTCATTTTGCTCCGTATGTAGTCACTTATTGAAATCTCTAGAAAGACAAATATTTAGGAATAGATGGAGTACTTTTCACTCAAAATATATTTCTCAGGCTGTTTTGATGAGGTGAGGGAGGGATGTGGTTGCTTTCAAGATAATAAGGGGGTTTCTGCAAATTGGAGCAGAGAAGTGGGCTATTGTTGCAAAAATGCCACAACTTACCTCATAGCCATTAGATGCAGATCTAATGGTCAGAAACGACGGATGGCAGACACACCACCATCACCAACTGAGTCTTTTATAGGAGTAGGAGTAGAGAAACATGTATAAATTGTAACATTTGGTTTGGCTCCTTGGCACGATTGATAGATAGAAATAATGATTGGAAACGCTAGGGAGGGGCTATTTCTGCCAGATAAGCAGGGTATGTAGTAGCTAGGTTGGTGCATCGTCGGTTTGGTCACACGCCGTCCGACATGTTCTAGTGTTTCTAGCAAGATGCCCGCGCGTTTCACGAAGTTGATGGAAAAGGTAAGCACAACTTATAAATTGACGAATGGAGTACAAGTTACAGTGATGCATATAATTAAGCAAAGGGATCATATATGTCGGTATTGACTGGAACGAGAATGCAACAACACAATAAGAATTAAGGCCACGATGATGCGATCGCAGTGGTGGTTACAGAAGGCAAGAAGAAAGATGCATCCATCAAGGTACGACCTCCTCCTCCTCAACTGAGTGCGCTGGGCCACCGACCGGCGGCTAAGGAGCGGTAGCTTTTGTGGCGAGGTCGAGGTGCTTCTCAGCAAAGGCATCCAAGGCTTCCAGCTGGTTGAGGAAGGCCAACATCATAGCGTCCTTACTGGCCTTTTAGATACTTATGTACACGATTTGCTCGTACATGTGGATGTGTAGGTCAACAAATTCTTGTAGGGTGAGGCGCCTTGCAGCGAGCGCGACCTCCAGGTGGACATTCTTCGTGGCGTCGGCAGGCAGCCGCAGGGCCACCAGTGCTTGAAAGAGGTTCCGGCCATGGAGGCCGATTAGGGTGGCAGGCAATGAGGAGCCCGGGCGCGCGGGCTGGAGGAGTACGACAATGTCGTCCGCAAGCTTTTTGAGGACGGTGAACTTGTTGCTGGTGGCAATGATCATCTGGCCCAACTGAGAGTCGTAGTTGGCGTCGACGCCGGCCATCCACCAGCCGATCTCCAACACCATCTGGAGACGATCCTCGGCGCCATGTCGCAGGCCAGCATCGTGGACCATCTGGCACAGCCGCTGGCCACTCGCGCGCATCGACGCCATGGGTCTGGAGTGAGCTCTTTTGCGCTTAGTGTAGGTGCTTAGGCAAACTCTTAGGTGTGTACGATGTGGTAGATGCATTGGAATGGAGGGACGCCTTTATATGAGGGCAAACTGCGTTGCATTCACATCGTGCAACCTCTTTTCCCGGTCCTCCTCCCATTACTTCCCTCATGCATTAATTGAAGGAGGATGCATTGGTCGTTCAACATTTCTGGAACCGCTACTCCCTCCCTCGTCTGCATTAAAGCCATATCGGGAACTGCTCGCTCGCTGTCAAATCAAATAACTGTACTATTTAAAAGTCGAGGGCGGGGCTTTTCCTGTGCTGTAGGTGGGACAGTTCCGCCTAGTCGGTTCAATAGAGATGCAAGAAGATGAGGGAGTAGGCTGCTGCAAATGTAGGGCTGTGTGATTTGACAGCGAGTTACTGCTGGACAGGTGGGGCCCCGTGATTTGACTTGCCATTATCATTTTAACCGCGGCGCTACAACCAGCGTGAGTCTCTCGATTCCTGACCACCTCCATAGAGGTGCCTCTCCCAATGCTCCACCATGTAGAGGATGGCTCTTGCATGAGAGCCTACTTCTCCACTTTTTCCTTGCCTCTTTCCTCCACATATGCAAAAATGCCATGTAAAGCGGGCTTATATCCCACTATTGTACTTACTTGCTCCTGCAGGTGCTAAGCTTGCCACATAGGCATAAAGTCTGATGTGGCAAGTTAATTAAGAAGAGAGAGACTAGTTTGGTGACCCAAGGAAGAAACGGTGCTAAGCGCGTGTACCTAGATGAAAAGACAATTTTGAGTCTATAGCTAATTAAATGAAGCAAACTTAGCAACAAAAAACTAAGCACCTATGCATTGGGGACTTAATTCCTAAGCCATTTAATGCCCTTAACACCTCATCTAAGCACCATTTCATTGGAAGAGGTCACTCCTTGGCAAATGCAATAAATACTATGAAGAAAGAGATAGAGAGAAGTAAAAAAAATACACTTATAGCCAAACTTATAGCTAACCTTGTTGTAGTATGAGTGACTAAGTGATGACTATGTATTACATGCCAACATCAGATAGCCTAACGCATCGTGTTAAATCTCCAAGGGCGCGACCGCGTGAGTGACGCAACGGCCGTGGTAGGCGTGACTATGATACGGGCTGCTGGCATCCCTTGGACCTGAGATCGAACGGTCGCATGCTAAGTTACTGAAAATTAGCAGAATAACCCTCCAGGATAGGATATTCACCCATAGGTCTAGAATCACGCCATGCAACCATTCGATCTCAGATCCAAGGGCTCTTGGAAGCCCGTATCATGGGAGAATGGAAAGGCACTACCCTGCCGTTCGCTCCTACTCGTCCCCGCACGTCCTTTAATATTATGGTAGTTCACTCCTAGTCATCCCGTCCTTTCACATTACGGCAGTTCCACTAATCCTAACCCTCCTCCCAAATCCATGGCGTCTCAAATCCCCATGGTCGGCGGTGAGTAAAAGGTTAGAACCATCACCGGCAATGAGTTCGACGTCATCTACACCCGTTCTTCCACGACGGTGAAAGGATGCCTTGCTCGCTTCAGACGCATGTTCGAAAACTCAAATGATGAGTGGGTCACTGGGGTAGATGTTGAGTACACCACAGTCCTGGGACAAGAGAAGGATCTAAAGGAGGAAGAGAGGAAGAAGCCCGCCATGATCCAGGTTTGCGTGCATGACTTATGCTTGGTCTACATGCCATGCCGATGTTGAATGCCAGGATTTTAAGAACTTCCCCAAGAGCGACCTAGTCAAATTCGTTACTGTAGACTTTACGAACGATGAAAGAATCCTGGGTCGGATAGGCCTCGTTGTAGGCAACCCCTTCGACCTCCAGAAGAATCGGCTGCTGCCCTCCAGTGGTCAGCCTTCAATGCTGACCCTGGCAGGAGCCATGGTTCATCCTTCGTACGGTAAACTGGAGAAACCTCCGTACATGTTTCATCGTCATGCATGGCAGCAGAATGTACTAGATATAGACCACATCCACTATGCTGCAATGGATGGCTACCTTTGTTTCAATATCTACAAGGGTTGGATGAAGAGCAAGAGCCAAGTGTGCGGTTCAAGCAAAGAAGTATCCGCCAAGAGGAAGAGGGACAAGGACAAAGTCGAGGACGTGGACGAGGACTCCGAGTAGGGTGGCAGTGTCGTTGCTCATGGTGGTTCTAATGCAGTGTCTATCGGATTAGTTGCATAGTTTAATTTCAGGTGTGCTTAGTTTAATTTGAGGGGTGTGTTGTGCTGAGCCCCCAGCAGAACTATGTTATGTTTCTTCTCATTACTTTAACTCTTCAGTACGTACATACTAGTATTTCTTTAAGAATTTAGCACCCCATTTAAGCACGTACTAGCTTTTTTAATAGTACTATATGCATAATTTGGCAACGAGCGCTCTCTATATGTACCACCTTTTAATAGTACTATGTTATGTTTCTTCTCGTTACTTTAACTCTTCAGTACGTACATACTACTACTGTACAAAAGTGGAGTATACATTTTTTTAAAGGCTAGAGGGTGGGGCAGTCTAGCTTGGTCGGTTTCACGAGAGGCGAGGGCTTTTCTGATTTGACGGCTCATTACTACTGTCAAATCGAATAGTACTGCACCGCCCGCTGCACGCCCGGCTGAACACGCCTCCCCGCCTCCATGAAACCCCTCCGTTAAACCCGCATGCAAACCGAGAATCCTACTCCGGCCACACGTCCGTTCATGAGCGGGCCGGAATTAAACGCAACACCAGCCGAGCTCCTCCCGACCGCCCTCAGTTTAAACGAGGCCAGACGCCGGCCAAGCTCCTACCGTCCGCCCTCTATTTACATGAGGCCAGACAGACAACAGGCAAGAATTGCACCCCTCCGTCGCTCCCCCATCTCCTCCTTCACCATTTTCTCCACTCTTCCGATGGCTTCCGAGGAGCCGTTCTCCGGCATATTACCAGGCTGGGTGGCCCGCCGAGCCCTCAGGATACGGGCGAGGCAGCTTGGTGCTTCACCAACCTCGCTTGGCCCGACGGAGCCAGTTGCCATCCCAAGCAGGCGCGTGGTTCAGCAACTCGCCGCTCCAGTTCAGCTCGATGAGGAGTGGTGAGTTGCTCCACGTCGGCACGACGGCGAGCACGCCAGTACGGGCGTCGTTGCTGCCGCGTCGTACCGCGCCACTAGTATCTGCGGTGGCCGCACCTCCCGTGCCTGCAGCAGCGCCATGCAGGCAGAGACAAAAGCCGAGTACATGGAGAGCGATGAGTCGGTGGCCAGCTTCTCCGTGTCCGCCGCCATCATCGAGGAGAAGTAGAACACGGGAGGCCGCCGCCACTTGGGACCCATGAAGGCCACCGCCGAGGCGATGACCGCGCATTCAGGTGGTTTCTTTGCTGCATCGTCTCTTCCGAGGACCTTCGTCGACCCCGCAAGTGTCTAACGGACATGAGGAAGACAAAGGGACCCGCAAGCGGCCATTTAGATTATGTACTCCCTCTCCAGTTGGCGGGAAATAATTGTTCTAAGAATGGATAAATTGTATGCATCTACAACTAAAATAAGTCTAGATACATCCATTTCTAGGACAAGTATTTCCGGATGGAGGGAGTATTAGTTATACCAAGAGAGCCGGATTGGCACCGCTTAGTTCATGTAAATGTAATGAAATCCATCATGTTTATATGAAGATCCGGCTTTTTATATGAAATCCTTCAAGCTTATATGAAATCAGCCCGTGTTTGCACGAATTTCATATGGTTGGTTAGAGTTGTGAAAATGTATGCAGCTGGCGTTTGATGTCGTCCTCCGCGGAAGGAAGCGGGAGGAAATTTGCTGGCTGCCGTTGGAGATGCTCTTATGCTGGAAATAATAGAGTGACATCCAATCCATTTGAGTTAATTCCGTGTATGATTGTCCCTCTATAAAAAGTTAATTGCATGTACAGTGTACACGTGACTTGCAGGGTGGCTATAGCTTCGTACAGAAAGTTAAAAAAAACAAGTCCATCCTTAATCTTGTATTCTAAGTACTATGTGGGTTCCACTGTTAGTACAGTAGCGAAAGAAGTATATATTAAATAATTAATATATAATATAAAAACCTAAAGTTAAAGGCAAAATTCAAACTCATGTCATCGCGTTGCGAGCATGCGGCGCTAACCAGCCCAGCACATTTTTATTGTAGACCATGCTGGAAATATATCTCCATGTCTACTCTTATACTCCATCCGTTCCTAAATATTTGTCCTTTTCAGATTTCAAATGGACTACCACATACTGATGTGTATGTAGACATATTTTAGAGTGTATATTCACTCATTTTGCTCCGTATGTAGTCACTTGTTGAAATCTCCAAAAAGACAGATACTCCCTCCGTCCGGAAATACTTGTCTTCAAAATGGATAGAAGGAAATGTATCTAGACGTATTTTAGTTTTAGATACATCTCTTTTTATCCATTTTGATGACAAGTATTTTCAGACGGAGGGAGTATTTAGGAACGGAGGGAGTAGAAAACAGAGTTGGTGATGATGGTGTGCGTGCCATCCGGCAATATAGGCCGTCGGATTTATATCTAACGGATAGGAAGGAAACTATGGCAATTTTGCAAAAATATACCCTCACCCCTCTCCACATTCGCAAATAAGGCATTCCCTCGTTCTTCCTTTTCTCTCACAAGATAAACTACTCATACAAATGCATCTTGATGTTCCGTGCAACGCACGGGCATCTAGCTAGTTTCTTTTAAAATAGTTACTGTGATAATTGGGTTGAAGTGATATATTTTATGTCTGCCCCGAATGATTTCGGATGCACTAGTAGTAACAAATAAAAGGTTGCCTTGTTAATTAACAGAAAACATGATGAAAACTATCAGATGAGGCAGGTAAAAACAAGGCACACTGGGTTCAGCGTCATCGTCACTATAGCTGTGCGCGCGCGAGAAATCTACATATCGAGGGGGCTACTGAGCGAGGCACAGAGACACAATGTTTGAGAGAGAAACCAATTGACAGATTACGATCAGATCGAGTTGTCACCCTTCTGCTGTCATTGTTGGGGTGGGGGGGGGGGGAGGGGGAGGGAGAGAAAGACGTATCGAGAGTGTGCGCGGTAGGCACAGAGGCACAACTAGCGAGTGTGTGTGTTTGAAAGGGGAGTAGATAGATTACTATCAAGATCGAGGTGCCACCCTACTCCTTCGATGTAGGGTAGTGTGTGTGTGTGTGTGTGTTTGAGAGAGAAGCCAGTCGACATATTAGTATCAAGACCGAGGTGTCACCCTGCTCCTTCGATGTTGGGAAGTGTGTGTGCGTGTGGGTGTGTGGGTGTGTGGGGGGGGGCAGTGACACTCACATATCTCTACTCTTATAAAAAACAGAGTTGGTGATGATGGTGTTCCTGCCATCCTGCAATATAGGTCATCCGATTTATATCCGACGGATAGGAAGGAAACTATGGCAATTTTGCAAAAAGATACCCACACCCCTCTCCGCATTTGCAAATAAGGCATTCCCTCGTTCATCCTTTTCTCCCACAAGATAAACTATTCATACAAATGCATCTTGATGTTCCGAGCAATGCATGGGCATCTTGCTAGTAGGGAGAAGGAGTTTGTGTGACACATATCTAGCTATATTAAGGGATAGGTAGATAGCATTTGTGTGAGGCATACTTAAAGCATCACGAAGACAAACAAACGGTGTGCATGCATGTGCCGGAAAAAATGAAGCGAGAAACACTGTGCGCGCACGCGTGCTGTGTGTGAGAGAGAGAGAGAGAGGGAGAGAGAGAGGGAGAGAGAGAGAGAGCGAAATCTCAAAACAAAAGGTGCTCTGCTGGAATTCCATTGTATGTATTCATATGGTTCTGGAACTCGAGTTAACCTGAGGCATATGTGTGAGAGACATTATTATACCTTGAGACATTAGTGGCTGTGGGTGGGCGGAATTAAAGGGGTGGGCGTGTTAGATAGAGAGAGCGTGTGTGTTTCTGTGTGAGAGACTTGTAGGACGGGGTAGAAAGGCGAATTCTAACCTTGACGGAGGGAGAGAAATATACGAAGTGCGTGTTATGATTCCGATGCCCACAGGGAAATGAGATATGTATGCGTGTGAGAGAGATTGCACAATTCATTCATGTATCACTATCTAGCGATCGTGGACGTGCATCGCTTGAACATAAATCAATATCTACTTCGTATCGTGGCCAAAGGTACAATATCGATTCAATGCTATAAAGATTGGACACTCACATATCACATTTTTTTCTATTTAAATAAACCTTTTCAAATGTGCACGCCAAAGTTACAGTGATGTTTCTTCAAACAACCAATGTAGCTATCATGTACATGCACCATTGTTACTCATGCATTCAAATTCATTAATCTTGGATGATTTAAGGTTCTATTGTGAAGTAATATATGTAATATTCATATATGAATCCAACGGGTACGCAATTTACGAAATGGAGGTTATGTAATCATATGAGGTAAGTGATAACCCACAAGTATAGGGGATCAATTGTAGCCTCTTTCTATAAGTAAGAGTGTCGAACCCAATGAGGAGCTAAAGGTAGAACAAATATTTCCTCAAGTTCTATCGACCACCGATACAACTCTACGCACGCTTGAAGTTTGCTTTACCTATAACAAGTATGAAACTAGAAGGACTTTGTAGGTATGATAGGATAGGTTTGCAAGATAATAAAGAACACGTAAATAAAAAGTAGGGGCTGTTTAGATAAAGAAGCAATAAAGTAAATATAGCGAGTGTGGAAAAGTGGTGGTAGGAGTTGTGAAATTGTCCCTAAGCAATTGACTATTTTACTAGACCGATAGCAAGTTTTATGTGGGGAGGCATAAGCTAACATACTTTCTCTTCTTGGATCATATGCACTTATAATTGGAACTCTAGCAAGCATCCGCAACTACTAAAGATCATTAAGGTAAAACCCAACCATAGCATTAAATCATCAAGTCCCCTTTATCCCATACGCCACAACCCCCTTACTCGGGTTTATGCTTCTGTCACTCAAGCAACCCACTATAAGAGAATCATGAACGTATTGCAACACCCTACAACGCTAATCCCACACGCTTGCGCGACACAGAGGGAACAATAGGATAGCAACATAACCAGAAGCAAATTAAACCAATCATAGAAATTCATCAATCACCGGTAGGACAACGAAAATCTACTCAGACATCATAGGATGGCAACACATCATTGGATAATAATATGAAGCATAAAGCACCATGTTCAAGTAGAGGGTACAGTGGGCTGCGGGAGAGTGGACCGCTGAATATAGAAGGGGGAAGGTGATGGAGATGTTGGTGAAGATGATGGAGGTGTTGGTGTAGATCGTGGTGATGATGATGGCCACCGCCGGCGTTCCGGCGCCATCGGAAGCAAGGGGGAGAGAGCCCCCCTTCTTCTTCCTTGACCTTCTCCCTAGATGGGAGAAGGGTTTCCCCTCTGGTCCTTCGCTCCCATGGCGTGGGAGGGGCGAGAGCCCCTCCAAGATTGGATCTGTCTATCTGTCTCTCTCTGTTTCTGCGCTCCGGGATTCTGCCCCTTCACCGTTTCTTATATATCCGGAGATCCGTAACTCCGATTGGATTGAAACCTTCACCCAGATTTTTCTCCAAAAATTAGCTTTCTTGCGGCAAAAGAAGAGCGTCAACCGCCTTACGGGGTGCCCACGAGGGTCAGGGGCGTGCCCCCTGCCTCGTGGCCCCCTCGGGCACCATCTCACGTTGATTTTTCCTCCAGAAAATCATAAATACTCCAAAAATATTCTCCATCCATTTTTATCCCGTTTGGACTCCGTATGATATGGAGTTTCTGTGAAACATAAAACATGCAACAAACAGGAACTGGCACTTGGCACTGGATCAATATGTTAGTCTCAAAAATAATATAAAAATTTGCCAAAAGTATATGAAAGTTGAATAATATTGGCATGGAACAATAAAAAATTATAGATATGACGGAGACGTATCAGCATCCCCTAGCTTAATTCCTGCTCGTCCTCGAGTAGGTAAATGATAAAAAGATAATTTTTGATGTGGAATGCTACCTAGAATAATCTTGATCATATATCTAATCATGGCATGAATATTAAGATACGAGTGATTCAAAGCAATAGTCTATCATTTGACATAAAAACAATAATACTTCGAGCGTACTAATAAAGCGATCATGTCTTTTCAAAACAACATGGCCAAAGAAAGTTATCCCTACAAAATCATATAGTCTGGCTATGCTCCATCTTCATCACACAAAATATTCAAATCATGCACAACCCCGTTGACTAGGCAAGCAATTGTTTCATACTTTTCACGTTCTCAAACCTTTTCAACTTTCACGCAATACATGAGTGTGAGCCATGGAGATAGCACTATAGGTGGAATAGTGGAGGTTGTGTGGAGAAGACAAAAAGGGAGAAAGTCTCACATCAACGCGACTAATCAACGGGCTCTGGAGATGCCCATCAATTGACGTCAATGTGAGGAGTAGGGATTGCCATGCAACGGATGCACTAGAGCTATAGGTGTATGAAAGCTCAAACTGAAACTAAGTGGGTGTGCATCCAACTTTCTTGCTCATGAAGACCTAGGGCATTTGAGGAAGCCCATCGTTGGAATATACAAGCCAAGTTCTATAATGAAAATTCCCACTAGTATATGAAAGTGATAACATAGGAGACTCTCTATATGAAGAACATGGTGCTACTTTGAAGCACAAGTGTGGAAAAGGATAGTAACATTGCCCCTTTTCTTTTATCTTTTTCTGGGCGGGCTTCTTTGGCCCCCTTTTTTTATTTAGGCTTCTTTGGCCTCTTTTTTTCATGGGGCAATGCTCTATAATGATGATCATCACACTTTTATTTACTTACAGCTCGATACTAGAACAAATATATGACTCTGTATGAATGCCTCCGGCGGTGTACCGGGATGTGCAATGATCTAGCATAGCAAAGATATCAAAAAAGGACAAGCCATGAAAACATCATGCTAGCTATATTACGATCATGCAAGGCAATATGACAATGAGTGCTCAAGTCATGTATATGATGATGATGGAAGTTGCATGGCAATATATCTCGGAATGGCTATGGAAATGCCATGATAGGTAGGTATGGTGGATGTTTTGAGGAAGATATAAGGAGGCTTATGTGTGATAGAGCATATCGTATCACGGGGTTTTGATGCACCGGTGAAGTTTGCACCAACTCTCGAGGTGAGAAAGGGCAATGCACGGTACCGAAGAGGCTAGCAATGATGGAAGGGTGAGAGTGCGTATAATCCATGAACTCAACATTAGTCATAAAGAACTCACATACTTATTGCTAAAATTTATTATCCATCGAAACAAAGTACTACGCGCATGCTCCTAGGGGGGAGGTTGGTAGGAGATAACCATCGCGCGCCCCCGACCTTCACGCAAAGATAAACAATCAAAATACAATGCGCGCCAATTTGGTTACATAGTTAATAGACCATACGTGCATGCTTCGGGAATCACAAACCTTAACACCAATATACTTACTAAACACAACCATCTACTAGTACCTCCCACATATTATCATCACTATATCGCAAAATTATTGCAAGGAATCAAACATATCATATTTAGTGATCCACAAGTTTATGTAGGATTTTATGACTAACCATGTGAATGACCAATTCCTGTCATCTCTCTAAATAGATATAAGTGAAGCAAGAGAGTTTAATTCTTCCTACAATATATATGCCCATGCTCTAATAAATATAAGTGAAGCAAAAGAGCATTCTACAAATGGCGGTTTTCTATGTGAAGAGAAACAGACAATCCAAACTTCAAATGATATAAGCGAAGCACATGAAGCATTCTATAAAGCCATACTCAAAAGATATAAGTGAAGTGTAATGAGCATTCTATAAATCAAGCAAGGACTATCTTATACCAGCATGGTGCATAAAAGAAAAGTGAAAACTAAATGCAAAAGACGCTCCAAGACTTGCACATATTGCATGAACGGAACGAATACGAAAACATACCGATACTTGTTGAAGAAAGAGGGGATGCCTTCCGGGGCATCCCCAACTTAGACGCTTGAGTCTCCTTGAATATTTACTTGGGGTGCCTCGGCATCCCCACGCTTGAGCTCTTGCCTCTCTTCCTTTTCCTCATATCTAGACCTCCTCGATTAGACACTTCATCCACACAAAACTTCAACAGAAAACTCGGTAAGATCCGTTAGTATAATAAAGCAAATCACTACTCTAAGTACTGTAGCAAACCAATTCATATTTTGTTTTTGCAATGTGTCTACTTCAATATAACTTTTTCATGGCTTAATACACTGATATAAATTGATAGATTCATCAAAACAAGCAAACTATGCATCAAAAACAGAATCTGTCAAAAACAGAATAGTCTGTAGCAATATGAACATCCACCATACTTCTGGTACCCCAAAAATTCTACCAAAATTAGGAAACATAAAAAATTTGTACAGCAAACCA
Source organism: Triticum aestivum (assembly GCF_018294505.1). Taxonomy (NCBI): domain Eukaryota; kingdom Viridiplantae; phylum Streptophyta; class Magnoliopsida; order Poales; family Poaceae; genus Triticum; species Triticum aestivum. Next base: position 166,963,743 of record NC_057795.1, read on the forward strand.
GTGCAAAAGGAATCAGAACCATTTGATGTTCCAGTTAAAAATGTAAAATCGTTCATTACAGCCAAAGTTTCTGTCCTGCACCGTACAAACCAACAAGCATTGTAAACATCCTAAAGGCAAACCTCGGCACATTATTTTTATAATACAATGGAATTTTACAAGGGGATAATTATTTTTTATGAAAAGTTTCTGTAATCAAAATTCACAAAGTTTCCGTGAGCATGAACAAAGTTCAAGGCTAGCTCCCACTTCAATAATGCTTGTCTCTCTCACTTTCACTTTCCTTTTTGAAAAGTTTTTAGGTTCCCCTCTTTTTTTAACTATAAAAGCACTCAACAGAAATAAATGACTGTCTAAAACTTCCGGGCTGTCTCCCTGGCAGCGCTTTCTTTAAAGCCATTAAGCTAGGCATATAGTGCTCAAGTAATGAATCCACCCGGATCCCAAGGTATATCAAAGCCAATTTTAATTAACAATGATTTGTAATTTAGTAGTGAGCACAAAGTAACATATATCATGCAACAACGAAGTCTAACTCTCTTCCTATGCATCGACATGTCATAAAAGAACAATTCATGCACACATAGTAAAGGCCAATGCATAGTATAAGCAGTTTCTTGCAATTTTATCATATTGGAAACATAAAGAGGCGAAGATGTAGTTCCTCTCTCATAATAATTGCAAGTAGGAGAAGCAAGAACATACATATTATATCTATCAAAATCATCATGTGCAACGGTAGAAGGCAACCCATCAATATAATCCTTCATAAGCACAAACTTCTCCGATGTAGTGTAGTTTGGAGAATTCAAAAAGATAATAGGACTATCTTGCGTGGGTGCAATAGCAACAATCTCATGTTTAACATAAGGAACTATAGCAAGTTCATATCCATAAGCATAATTCATATTGGCATCTTGGCCACAAGCATAGCAAGTATCATCAAAAAGGGATATTTCAAACAAATTCAAGGGATCATAGGAATCATCATAGCAATCATCCTTCGGTAAGCACGAAGGGGAATTAAACAATGTATGAGTTGAAGAGTTACTCTCATTAGAAGGTGGGCACGGGTGATCAATCCGCTCTTCCTCCTTTTGTTCTTCGCTCTCCTCATCATCTTTTTCATCCAATGAGCTCACAGTTTCATCAATTTCTTCTTCCATAGCTTCCTGCAAAATATTAGTCTCTTCTTGGACAGCGGAGACTTTCTCAATAAATGCATCAATATTGTAATTATATTAATAATTGTCATAGCAATATCTCAATATAGCAAAATTTTCAGGCCTATAAACATCATCATCTAAAGCTTCATACTTTTCAAACAAAGATTCAATTTCATAAGCAGCCTTAAAAGCAACAAATTCTTCAATTCATTCAAAATCATAGTAATCATATATACCATTAGCATAAGAAGATAAGGTTTCATTATCATTAAATTTGCATGAAAAGGGAAGGTGTGGAGCCTTCATCCTAGAGCAACAATTATAATCATATCTCAAGCATAGATCCCGAGCATACCAATGCAACATATTAATTTGATCCCATAATAGTTTCCCTTCCTTTTGTCAAGCGATAATCCCTAAAGTATTCACGTTGATCCAACGTTACTCCCATTAAAGTTGAATCGGGTTTTCTCGGGATTATCAAAGTAGTACATAACATTTTGAACATAGCGAGCATTGAGGGTTTTAAGAGGTTCCTCATACCCTATTTTTTTGGTATTTCGTGTTCCATATCCATAAGTAAAGATAGAGAACAACTTAGAACAACAAATAAAAATTACTTAGTGATAAAGCAAACAAGCACACACGAGAATATTCACCCCACGCTATGACTCCCCAGCAACAGCGCCAGAAAAAGGTCTTGATAACCCACAAGTGCAGGGGATAATTGTAGCCTCTTTCGATAAGTAAGAGTGTCAAACCCAACGAAGAGATAAAGGTAGAACAAATATTCTCTCAAGTCCTATCTGCCACTGATATGACTCTACGCACACTTAGGGTTTGCTTTACCTAGAACAAGTATGAAACTAGAAGTACTTTGTAGGTGTTGTTGGATAGGTTTGCAAGATAATAAAGAACACGTAAATAAAAAGTAGGGGCTGTTTAGATAAAGAAGCAATAAAGTAAATATAGCGAGTATGGAAGAGTGGTGGTAGGAGTTGTGAAATTGTCCCTAAGCAATTAACTACTTTACTAGACCGATAATCACTATTGCAATTTTATTTGAGGGAGAGACATAAGCTAACATACTTTCTCTTCTTGGATCATATGCACTTATGATTGGAACTCTAGCAAGCATCTGCAACTACTAAAGATCATTAAGGTAAAACCCAACCATAGCATTAAAGTATCAAGTCCCCTTTGTCCCATACGCAAACAACCTACTTACTCGGGTCTGTGCTTCTGTCACTCATGCCACCCACCATAAGCAAATCATGAACATATTGCGAACCCTACAGCGGGGACCCCTCACGCTTGTGCGACATGGAGAGCACCATAGGACAACACCAATAATAAAAAATGCAACTCAAACCAATCATAGCAATTCATCAATCACCGACAGGACAACGAAGATCTACTCAGAAATCATAGGATGGCAACACATCATTGGATAATAATATGAAGCATAAAGCACCATGTTCAAGTAGAGGGTACAACAGGTTGAGGGAGAATGGACCGCTGAATATAGATGGGGGAAGGTGATGGAGATGTTGGTGAAGATGGCGGAGGTGTTGGTGAAGATCGCGGTGATGATGATGGCCCCCGGCAGCGTTCCGGCGCCACCGGAAGCAAGGGGGAGAGAGACCCCCTTCTTCTTATTCTTCCTTGACCTTCTCCCTAGATGGGAGAAGGGTTTCCGCTCTGGTCCTTGGCTCCCATGGCGTGGGAGGGTCGAGAGCCCCTCCGAGATTGGATCTATCTCTCTGTCTCTCTCTGTTTCTGCGTTTTTAGATCCTTCCCCTTCACCGTTTCTTTTATATCCGGAGATCCGTAACTCCGACTGGGGTGAATCTTTCGCCCAGATTTTTCTCATAAAATTAGCTTTCTTGCGGCAAAAGAAGAGCATCAACTGCCTTACGGGTGGGCCACGAGAGTGCCAGGCACGCCCGGGGGGGGGGGGGAGGGCGCGCCCCCTGTCTCGTGGCCTCCTCAGGCAACGTTTCATGTTGATTCTTCCTCTGGAAAATCCCAAATATTCCAAAATAATTCTTGTCCGTTTTTATCCTGTTTGGATTCCGTTTGATATTGGGTTTCTGTGAAACATAAAACATGCAACAAACAGGAACTGGCACTGGGCACTGGATCAATATGTTAGTCCTAAAAATAGTACAAAAAGTTGCCAAAAGTATATGAAAGTTGAATAATATTGGCATGGAACAATCAAAAATTATAGATACTACGGAGACGTATTAGCAGGGGATCGAGGTAGAGGCAAAGGGGAGAGGAGATGCAAGCGGGCAGGGCAATGAACGCTTGCGTGTTTGTTTTTACTTGAGGGCTAGGTGTGACACGGGCGTCAGCAATTGCATTTTGAGTGTAATATAGGCAGACAACAGAGTCACTTCACTATTCCCTTCCCTTCAGTTTTTAGTGAGGTTTTACCTGAAACACCCCCCTCCAAAGCGAAATTAGTTAAGCCCAAGCCCATAACTCAAAAATGACTTCTTTACATCTTTTATGGCTTATTTTGACAATAAGCCCTGAAAAGGTAGAATCGAACTGGCCCTTAACCTGCAATTCAATTGTGTGTGCAATGATGAATCACTCATGCCTGCTATAGTGTACATTTAGGCATCATCATACATGGCATAACCTAATACATGTGAATTCCATTGTAGAATATGGAATATGCAATGTTTATGTTAGTTCATACGATGCACATGATGTTTAAATGCCCCTTAAATCTGGTCAGTCAAGTGATGGTCTTTAAGCCTCCTTCTTTGCTTCTTTTCTTGATATGTAAGATTTGCTCACACATCTGTTCAATTGCTTGTTTGCATCAGCCAGCCATACTAGGACTGTTTGCTTTGATTACCTATTGTTCTTGACCTAACACTCTAACAGAGCTTGTCAATGATTTAAACACTAAGGGCTGCTGTAGTGGGGCCTTGTCTAACTCATAGGCGACCTAAAGGTTTGGCTGTACACTAAAGTAGGCTCTCCAAGAGTACCTGGAGATCCAGTTCGAAGGTATGCCTAGTTTTTACATAGTGCAGACATAGTATATCCTCATTTCACTGTGTGCAAGTGCAAGAGATGCGGCATGTTTCATTATGTGGTGTTGTTTTGTTATAATCTCATCCTTTTGTGTTCACAAACTGGAAAGGATGCATATTTATCTTCCAAGGAGACGAGTAACTAGTTTGTGTCACCTTGCAAAGGGGGTGCAATGAAGATAAGATTGAGGATTTCCAAATACAAGATGTTAGGATGGAGCCTTGCAAGAGAAGTAGGAGCTGCGCTGAGCCTCTTCAACCTGTTAAGGTAAGTCGCTGTATCCAACTCAACAGTTCAATTCCTTGTTTGTTTCGGGCATAGTTAATTTGCTCTTTTCAATTGCTTTATTTGTCCTCAGTTAATGACATGCCCAAAGAATGATGCCTGATGTTGGGTACTTGTATAACTATTAGTTGACATAATTAAAGGCCTTACCATTTAATTACTCTGCCGAAGTGTGCCTGAAGCTTTGAATCTATTGACCAACTATTATTGCATGAGGCTCACAATCTAGTTTATACGAGGCTAATGATTGCATAATTTTGCTTGTTGTAGTATGTTTGTATGCAACCCTCTGCTGTTCATTATGATCTCTAAGACTTTAATTGAGCTACAAAATGGCCAACTGCTTGCTTACTTATACGCAACGTGATGTCTAAATTTGTAACTTGTCTGTATTTTGGATTGGGCCCCAACATCATGCTCCTCTGGTGAGCTAAGAGACATTTCTGTATGCAGGCTGCAGAGACTTCCTTTTTTATAATTTTTAAAATATCACCTGCTTATGCTTCATGACGTGTAACATTATTGTCAGTCCTGTTTTGCCATGTACTCCCTCCATCTCAAAATAAGTGTCTTAACTTTGTACTAGCTCTAGTACAAAGTTGTACTAACCTTGAGACACTTATTTTGGGACAGAAGGAGTACAAAATAGTCTGTCTTGCTCGCTTCACTGTTGTAACTATATTTTTTCCCTAGTCATGTGTACTTACAGAAACATTTCAAGATGAAGTGACATCAACACAAAGATCTGCGAGCAGTGCGGCATGGCCATTACCGAATGATTATGGATTGGAATAGGAATGTGCTGATGTTCTCGAGAATCAACTAGAGGTGGCAAGACAACATACAATCAACAAGTTGATTCTCAACGTACAATCAACAAGTTGAGACTGGACATGCAGGTATTAGATCCAGGAGTCAAAAAAATGAAACAAGACACTGAGGTAACCATGAAGGAATTGGAGATTTTGCAGACTAAAATTTGTGCTATCTGAATCCGGCCAATCCTATTTTCTGAAGAGATTATAGTTCAAATGGAGTTAAGTTGATGTGCGTCCATGATGTATGAGCTGTATTTGCCCAGTGTATGTAATCTGCTGTTTGTGTATGCTTTATTATGACCGGTGCCGAACCATAATGCCCAGTGGGTACAATCGGCTGTAATTTCTTTATTGTATAGTGTAGGATTATTCTACGTTTCTATGACTTGGTCTCTTTGTTGTATAGTGTATGTTTTTTAGAGGTGATAGTATAGAGTTGGATAATTCTTTGAATATGCTATATCATTCAAACGAGGGCCAAATCGCCCAAACGTTGTAGTGGCCATGGCCCTCCACGGGCCACACAATCCATAGGCCATCTACAGGGTGGACGATCCACGACCTTCTATGGGCTATCGGATCCATGGGCCTTTTATGGGCCATCAGATCCATGAGCCTTCTATGGGCCGTCGGATCCATGGGCCTTCAATGGACCGTCGGATCAATGGGCCTTCGACATCCCGTAGGATCCATGGACCTTCTACGGGCCATCTCATCTATGGGCCTTTTACGGGCCGTATAATGGGCCATAAACGGGCTAGAGTGGAAATCATACGTTTTATGGGCTGACCATAACGGGCCGTTAATAGGCAGTATTTGATGACGCTATGAAAATGGTCCAACAGATTAACGGGCCACAAATGGGCTGACTGTATCCACGGGCTGAATTTGGCCACAAGCAGAAAAGGCCAGTAACGGGCCGTAAGTAACCGAATGCTGGATATGAGCCCAAGAATAAATGGGCCATGAGAAGGTCGAAAGATAACATGCGCTTGAAACAGCCCAATGGAATAATGGGCCATTAATGGGTATAAAGTGATACACTGTTCATTACAGGCCGGTTTCACCACGGGCCGTTAATGGGCCAAGAGTTACAAAGGGATTCATATGGGCCGAAATACGTCATGGGCCATACATGGGCCGGAAGTTACAACGGGCTGGAATCATATTGGACGGCCCAGATGATGCTACTGGGCCTAATACCGTTAGGCCGTAACGGGCTGTGAGTTAGCGGGCTGTAAATGGGCTATATGCGGACATGCCGTTAACAGGCTTTCCATGGGCCGGCCCGCCACCTTTTGACTAAGTCAAACGGGCTGGCCTTTTCACAGGAATGGGCCTCTATTGGGTCGTGCCACGTGTCGATGTATCATAGGCGCCTTGGGTCCAATGAGTGGATGACATCTGTCCCAACAGTGAGCCAAAACATGTTTCCACCGGCCAATGATGATTTTACACGTGGAAAATCCCCATTGGTCGGGGCTGTTAATGGGTTATTGGATCCAAAACCGGACCCGATAGCTTAACAACGTTCTGTTACGGTGGATTCCACGTGTTGGTCACCCTTGACGAAAGCATTTCTGTGACGCGCGATTTATCATCATGCAAGTGGACACTTCCGTGATGATAATTTTGGTAATGTCATGGAACACTTCTACGACAGCACAGGTATGACTATCTTGATTCTGTCATAAAATCGTCAGGGATGTACATGCATGACAAAAAATGCGACCTATTGTGACAAACACGTATCATCACGGAAGTGTATTTTTTTTGTAGTGCTACTTGAAGTTCCCTTTGCCCTTTTCTTGAAACTAGTGGTCTTGTCAATCATCAACACTTGATGCTCTTTCTTGATTTCTACCTTCGTTGATTTCAGCATCACGAAGAGCTTGGGAATCATTTTCGTCATCCCTTGCATACTATAGTTCATCACAAAGTTCCAGTAACTTGGTGATAGTGACTAGAGAACTCTGTCAATCATTATTTTATCGGGAAGATTAACTCCCACTTGATTCAAGAGATTGTAGTACCCAGACAATCTGAGCACATGCTCACTGCTTGAGCTATTCTCCTCCATCTTTTAGCTATAGAACTTGTTGGATACTTCATATCTCTCAACTTGGGTATTTGCTTGAAATATTAACTTCAACTCCTGGAACATCTCATATGATCCATGACGTTCAAAACGTATTTGAGTCCCGATTCTAAGCCGTAAAGCATGGTGCACTAAACTATCAAGTAGTCATCATATTGAGCTAGCCAAACGTCCATAACGTCTGCATCTGCTCTTGCAAAAGGTTTGTCAGCTAGCGCTGCATCAAGGACATAATTTTTCTGTGCAGCAATGAGGATAAACCTCAAATCACGGACTCAGTCCACATCATTGCTACTATCATCTTTCAACTTAGTTTCTCTAGGAACACATATAAAAACATAGGGAAGCAACAACGTGAGCTATTGATCTACAACATTATTTGCAAAATACTATCAGGACTAAGTTCATGATAAATTAAAGTTCAATTAATCATATTACTTAAGAACTCCCACTTAGATGGACATCCCTCTAATCATCTAAGTGATCACGTGATCCAAATCAACTAAACCATGTCCGATCATCACGTGAGATGGAGTAGTTTTCAATGGTGAGCATCACTATGTTGATCATATCTACTATATGATTCATGCTCGACCTTTCAGTCTCAGTGTTCTGAGGCCATATCTGCATATGCTAGGCTCATCAAGTTTAACCCGAGTATTCTACCTGTGCAAAACTGGCTTGCACTTGTTGTATGTGAACATAGAGCTTATCACACCCGATCATCACATGGTGTCTCGGCACGACAAACTATAGCAACGGTGCATACTCAGGGAGAACACTTGTACCTTGAAATTTAGTAAGGGGTCATCTTATAATGCTAGCGACGTTCTAAGCAAAATAAGATGCATAAAGGATAAACATCACATGCAATCAAAATATGTGACATGATATGGCCATCATCATCTTGTGCTCATGATCTCCATCACCGAAGCATCGTCATGATCTCCATCTTCACCGGCGCGACACCTTGATCTCCATCGTAGCATCATTGTCATCTCGCCAACTATTGTAACTACGACTATCGCTACCACTTAGTGATAAAGTAAAACAATTACATGACAATTGCATTGCATACAATAAAGCGACAACCATATGGCTCCTGCCAGTTGCCAATAACTTTGTTACAAAACATGATCATCTCATACAACAATTTATATCACATCATGCCTTGACCATATCACATCACAACAAGTCCTGCAAAAACAAGTTAGACGTCCTCTACTTTGTTGTTGCAAGTATTACGTGGCTGCTACGGGCTTCTAGCAAGAACCGTTCCTACCTACGCATCAAAGCCACAACGATTTTTCGTTAAGTGTGCTGTTTTAACCTTCAACAAGGACAGGGCGTAGCCACACTCGATTCAACTAAAGTTGGAGAAATAGACACTCACTAGCCACCTATGTGTGAAGCACGCCGGTAGAACCAGTCTCGCGTAAGCGTACGCATAATGTCGGTCTGAGCCGCTTCATCCAACAATGCCACCGAATCAAAGTATGGCATGCTGGTAAGCAGTATGACTATTATCACCGACAACTCTTTGTGTTCTACTGGTGCATATAACATCTACGCATAGACCTGGCTCAGATGCCACTATTGGGGAACGCGGTAATTTCAAAAAAAATTCCTACGATCACGCAAGAGTTATCTATGTGACGCATAGCAACGAGAGGGGAGAGTGTGTTCATGTACCCTCATAGACCAAAAGCGGAAGTGTTATGACAATGCGGTTGATGTAGTCGTACGTCTCCATGATCCAACCAATCTTAGCACCGAACGTACGGCACCTCCGCGATTAGCACACGTTCAGCTCGGGGACGTCCCTCGTACTCTTGATCCAGTTGAGGCCGAGGGAGAGTTTCGTTAGCACGACGGCGTGGTGACGGTGATGATGAAGTTACAGGCGCAGGGCTTCTCCTAAGCACTACGACGATATGACCGAGGTGTGTAACTGTGGATGGGGGCACCGCACATGGCTAAACAATGTCAACTTGTGTGTCTATGGGGTGCCCGCTCCCCCATATATAAAGGAGTGGAGGAGGGGGGAGGGCCGGCCCTCTATGGCGCGCCCTGGAAGAGTCCTACTCCCGCCGGGAGTAGGATCCCCCCTTCCCTAGTTGGACTAGGAGAGAAGGAAGGGGGAGAGAGGGAGGAAGGAAAGGGGGGCCGGCCCCCACCCAATTTGGATAGGGCTTGGGGGGGGGGCTCCACCTGGCCGCCTCCTCCTCTCTCCCACTATGGCCCAATAAGGCTCATATGCTTCCTGGGGGGTTCCGGTAACCTCCCGGTACTTTGGTATATGCCCGAACTCACCCGGAACCATTTCGATGTCCAAACATAGGCTTCCAATATATCAATCTTCATATCTCGACCATTTCGAGACTCCTCGTCATGTCCGTGATCACATTCGGGACTCCAAACTACCTTCGGTACATCAAAACACATGAACTCATAATACCAATCGTCATCGAACATAAGCGTGCGGACCCTACGGGTTCGAGAACTATGTAGACATGACCGAGACATGTCTCCGGTCAATAACCAATAGCGGAACCTGGATGCTCATATTGGTTCCTACATATCCTACGAAGATCTTTATCTGTCAAACCGCATGACAACAAACGTTGTTCCCTTTGTCATCGGTATGTTACTTGCTCGAGATTCGATCGTTGGTATCTCAATACCTAGTTCAATCTCGTTACCGGCAAGTCTCTTTACTCATTCCGTAATGCATCATCCCGCAACTAACTCATTAGTCACATTGCTTGCAAGTATTATAGTGATGTGCATTACAGAGAGGGCCCAGAGATACCTCTCCGATGCACGGAGTGACAAATCCTAATCTCGATCTATGCCAACCCAACAAACACCTTCGGAGACACCTGTAGAGCATCTTTATAATCAGCCAGTTACATTGTGACATTTGATAGCACACAAGGTGTTCCTCTGGTATTCGGGAGTTGCACAATCTCATAGTCCGAGGAACATGTATAAGTCATGAAGAAAGCAGTAGCAATGAAACTGTAATGATCATAATGCTAAGCTAACGAATGGGTCTTGTCCATCACATCACTCTTCTAATGATGTGATCCCGTTCATCAAATGACAACATATGTCTATGGTTAGGAAACTTAACCATCTTTGATAAACAAGCTAGTCAAGTAGAGGCATACTAGGGACACTTTGTTTTGTCTATGTATTCACACATGTACTAAGTTTCCGGTTAATACAATTCTAGCATGAATAATAAACATTTATCATGAAATAAGGAAATAAATAATAACTTTATTATTGCCTCTAGGCATATTTCCTTCACTTTGCAGCACCTTTCCTTCACTTCGATGGAGCATCGTCCATTTATCCATGTCTCTGCGATATGAAGGCAGCCAAGTGCTAAAGCCTGTGTGGCGTGCGGCAGTATTGCTCAAGGGAGCGGTAGTACCACAGGGGCCAGCGATAGTACCGCTCCTTGTGAGAGGTAGTACCGCTGGCTCCAGCCCTGACGCTGATGCATGCGGAAGTAGGTGCAGATGTAAACTTTTACATCCGCCTTTACGCGGTATACTGCAACGTCTGACCGTTACTACCATGCCGACTTTTGCACAGTTCCAACCTCAGCAGAAGTTGTTACGGAAGTAATTTATTACTTCTATGCATTTCCAGTGCCAGTTGATACCTACCTTATAGTAGTACCGTAGGGGCGCGTGGTAGTACCGCTCCGACGGTTCTACCGCTTGTTGCCCTGTGCAATAGGCCCTCATCTGGTCACTACCTCGCAAGCGGTAGTACCACAACCATGTGCGGTAGTACCGCGGTCTTGTGCGGTAGTACTGCATCGCGCGGGCTGAGAGAGGGGATAACGGTTGGATCTTTCCCCCCACTATATAAAGGGGGGTCTTCTTCCCCAAGAAGACCACCTCTTCCCTCCCCAAGCTCGATTGTTGCTCAAACCTCCATTTTTGCCCGACCTCTCTCCCTAGACAATCAAACTGTTGATTTTCTAGGGATTGGTTGAGAAGGCCCCGATCTACACTTCCACCAAGAGAAATTTGATTCCCCCCACTAATCCCTTGCGGATCTTGTTACTCTTGGGTGTTTGAGCACCCTAGATGGTTGAGGTCACCTTGGAGCCATATTCCATTGTGGTCAAGCTTCGTGGTGTCATTGGGAGCCTCCAATTAAGTTGTGGAGATAGCCTCAGCCTTGTTTGTAAAGGTTCGGTCGTCGCTTTCAAGGGCACCAATAGTGGAATCATGATATCTCTCATTGTGTGAGGGCGTGAGGAGAATACAGTGGCCCTAGTGGATTCTTAGGGATCATTGTGCCTCCACACCGCTCTAACAGAGACATACTACCTCTCAAAGGGAAGGAACTCTGGTAACACATCCTCGTCTCCACCGGCTCCACTCTTGGTTATCTCTTACCTTTACTTGTGCAAGCTTTTATTGCGTTGTATCCCTTGCTTGCTTGTGTGCTTGTTGTTGTTGCATCATATAGGTTGCTCACCTAGTTGCACATCTAGACAACCTATTTGATGCTAAGTTTAATTTGGTTAAGAAAAGCTAAAAGTTGCTAGTTTCCTATTCACACCCCCCTCTAGTCAACCATATTGATCCTTTCAATTGGTATCAGAGCCTCGCCTCTTTATTAAGGTCTTTACCTTCGAAAGACTATGGTTGGCACCACAGACGAGGGGGAGGAGCACTCTGGTGTGAATCCGTCCTTGTCTACAGCCTATGGGGAATCCTCGGTCTCTCGTGAGGAGTTCAATGCAGCTTTGGAAACATTGAAAACCTCCATGACGACTGAGGTTAAAGGCATGTTTAAGGAGTTTCTTGAAGGCCTTAAATTATCCACCGCACCGTTGGAAGTGGTTGATCCCGGTAATAAGGTAGCGGATGCTAACTCCAATAAGGGGGAAGCTAGTAGTGGCCAAGTTCCTTTGCCTAGTGGTAAGAGTGGGAGTGGCATCTTTGCCCATGTTGAACCTCCCCTTACCTACGGAGGACCGGTTCCCTCAACGCATATGAATCATGTTGGTCCTCCTCCTAAGCTTGTGAAAAATGAGGATTTTGCCGCTTGGGTGTATCGCTTTAAACATCATTTAAATCATAGTTCTACTAATATTTGGAGAATTATTGAGCAAGGTTTCTACCCGCATGATCCAAGCAACTTCACTCCTAAAGAAGCCACAGATCAGCAGTTCAATGAGTCCGCTCTCTTCATTCTCCTGGAAGCTATTCCTACCGAAGATATTGCGCATCTCCGACCTTTCACTATGGCCAAGGAAGCATGGGAGCATATTGTTTCCTTGTACAAGGGAAGCACAAGCATTCAACGCTCAAACTTTGAACTGGTGCAAGATGAAGCCGATGAGCTTGCCATGATTGAAGATGAAGAACCTCGAGAGCTTTATCAAAGATTAACTACTCTCGCGGTCTCACTCCGAGATCATGTGAGCAAGGATACGAATGACAATTGGATCAAGCGCAAGTTTCTCAAGGCCATGATGCCTTACCATAAGTCCATGTCCTCCGTCATCCGTCAAAGGCCGGACTTCTAGGCCTTGTCCTCAAGTGAAGTGTTGGATGAGTTTGTTGCAATGAGGATCTTGGGACAAGACCGCCGACAATGCGGTGCTGCGTGCTCAATGATCAAAGAAGCCCAACCTTGCTTTGAAGGCCAAGGCTAGTGCGGAAGAAGAGGATGAAGCGGAAGAAGAGGAGAGTTGCCCCGAAGACACCAAATATGCCTATCATGAGCACATGGCTCTTGTGATACGTCTCCAACGTATCTATAACTTTTGATTGTTCCATGCTATTATATTACCCGTTTTGGATGTTTTTGGGCTTTACTATGCACTTTTATATTATTTTTGGGACTAACCTATTAACCGGAGGCCCAACCCAAATTTTTGTTTTTTTGCCTATTTCAGTGTTTCGCAGAAAAGGAATATCAAATGGAGTCCAAACGGAACGAAACCTTCGGGAGAGTTATTTTTGGAACAAATGCAATCTAGGAGACTTGGAGTGGACGTCAAGAAGCAATCGAGGAAGCCACGAGGCAGGGAGGCGTGTCCTAGGGGGGTGGGCACGCCCCAACCTCATGGGCCCCTCGTGGCTCCCCTGACCGACTTCCTTCGCCTATATATATCACCATACCCTAAAAACATTCAGGAGCACCATGAAACCCTATTTCCACCGCCGCAACCTTCTGTACCCACGAGATCCATCTTGGGGCCTTTTCCGGCACTCCGCCAGAGGGGGAATCGATCATGGTGGGCTTCTACATCAACACCATAGCCTCTCCGATGAGTTGTGAGTAGTTTACCACAGACCTTCAGGTCCATAGTTATTAGCTAGATTGCTTCTTCTCTCTTTGAATCTCAATACAAAGTTCTCCTCGATCTTCTTGGAGATCTATTCGATGTAACTCTTTTTGCGATGTGTTTTTCGAGATCCGATGAATTGTGGGTTTATGATCAAGTTTATCTATGAGAAATATTTGAATCCTTTGAATTCTTTTATGTATGATTGGTTATCTTTGCAAGTCTCTTCGAATTATCAGTTTGGTTTGGCCTACTAGATTAATATTTCTTGCAATGGGAGAAGTGCTTAGCTTTGGGTTCAATCTTGCGGTGTCCTTTCCCAGTGACAGCAGGGGTAACAAGGCACGTATTGTATTGTTGCCATCGAGGATAAAAAGATGGGGGTTTTATCATATTGCTTGAGTTTATCCCTCTACATCATGTCATCTTGCCTAATGCATTACTCTGTTCTTATGAACTTAATACTCTAGATGCGTGCTGGATAGCGGTTGATGTGTGAAGTAATAGTAGTAGATGCAGAATCGTTTTGATATACTTGTCACGGACGTGATGCCTATATACATGATCATGCCTAGATATTCTCATAACTATGCACTTTTCTATCAATTGCTCGACAGTAATTTGTTCACCCACCGTAATACTTATGCTATCTTCAGAGAAGCCGCTAGTGAAACCTATGGCCCCCGGGTCTATTTTCCATCATATAAGTTTCCCATCTATTTTATTTTGCAATCTTTACTTTCCAATATATATCATAAAAATATCAAAAATATTTATCTTATTATTATCTCTATCAGATCTCACTTTTGCAAGTGGTCGTGAAGGGATTGACAACCCCTTTATTGCATTGGTTGCGAGGTTCTTGTTTGTTTGTGTAGGTACGAGGGATTTGCGTAGCCTCCTACTGGATTGATACCTTGGTTCTCAAAAACTGAGGGAAATACTTACGCTACTTTGCTGCATCACCCTTTCCTCTTCAAGAGAAAACCAACGCAGTGCTCAAGAGGTAGCAAGAAGGATTTCTAGCACCGTTGCCGGGGAGGTCCACGCTCAAGTCAAGACATCCCAAGTACCCATCACAAACTCTTATCCCTCGTATTACATTATTTTCCATTTGCCTCTCGTTTTCCTCTCCCCCACTTCACCTTTGCCTTTTCTTCGCCCTTCTTTTGTTCGATATTATGTTTGCTTGTGTCTCCATGTGCCTTCTACGTGCTTGCATCTTTGCTTGCTAAAAATCTATTGATATGGATCCACTTAATGTGTTCTACTTGGATCATCTTCGATCCTTATGCACTCGTGCTGAAATCCCAACTAGCCTAGTTGATGGGAAATCTTTAGATGAGCATGCTCATTTTGTGTGTCATCATTTGTCTGAAAAAGGGAGACTCTTATGGGATCAAATAAACAGATTGTTGTGTTATGCTTGGAATCTTTGTGAAATTTATGATTTTATTTGTTGCTCTAAGAACCCTAAAAAACACCTTTCCTACCTATGTGAGTTTAATGATAATGAAATATTATCTTCTTATGCAAAGGGTGTTTATAGTTACTATGATATCGAACAAATTGAAGAATTTGTTGCTTTTAAGGGTGCTTATGAAGTTGCTTCTTTGATTGAAAAGTATGATATTACTCTCCACGAATCTGAAAATTTTGACATACTTAAATATTGCTATGAAAACTATGCTCATAATGTCTATGTCAAAGAATTTATTGAGAGAATGATCGTTGGTTTGGAAGAAAATAATGATATGCATGAATCTATAGATAATGATGATTCCGATGATTTGATTGAAATTTCCCTTGATGAACATGATGCCTACTATTCTTGTGGCCATGATGCCAATATTTATGAAGATGAATTTGCTATAGTTCCTTATGTTAAACATGAGATCGTTGCTATTGCACCCATAATTGATAGTTCCTTCGATGAAAAGCATGATTGCAATGATGTTATTATAAATTCTCTTGATGTCAATTGTGCTAATAATATGCAAAACCCTAAGCTTGGGGATGCCAATTTTGCTATGTCTACCACTTGTTGCAATGATCATGATTGGGGTGACTCTTCTTATGATCTTGAAAATTTATTTAAGCCCCATGATGAATATGAGATTGATAATAGTGTTTGCAATCATATTAAAAGTGGGTTTGGAGAGGTCATGAATTTAGTTAATGATAATCCCACTATTTTGGAAGAGTGTCAACTTCACATGCATGTGGATCATGTTGAGAATATGTTATGTGATAGCTATTTTATTGAATTTGCCTATGATCCTACATGTAATTATTATGAGAGAGGAAAATATGGTTGCAGAAATTTTTATCTTACTAAATTACCTCTCGTCATGTTGATATTGCTATCGTCTCTTTCTTCTTCCTTGCATATGCCAGTTTTTGCTTGCCTTGCAAATTTGTTTGCTTATAATATGCCTATGGATAGGAAGTATGTTAGACTTAGATGTGTTTCTCACGTGTTTTATGATGCTCTCTTCGTGTTTCAATTGCTATCTTTCATGTGAGCATCATTGAAATTATTAATGCCTAGCTAGGGGCATTAAACGATAGCGCTTGTTGGGAGGCAACCCAATTTTATTTTTGTTCTTTACTTTTTGTTCCTGTTTAGTAATAGTTAATTTATCTAGCCTCTGGTTAGATGTAGTTTTATGTTTTAATTAGTGTTTGTGCCAAGTAGAACCTATAGGATAACCTACGGTGAAAGTTAATTTGATCGTGCTGAAAAACAGAAACTTTTACGTGCACAAGAATAATTTTAATAAATCACATAAACGTGATTTTTAGTTGACCTTTTTTGAAGAATATTAATAGATAAATTTACCAGGACTTCCTATTTTGGTAGTATTTTTAGATTTCCAGAAGTATTTGGAAGTTACAGATTGCTACAGACTGTTCTGTTTTTGACAGATTCTGTTTTTCGTGTGTTGTTTGCTTATTTTGATGAATCTATGGCTAGTATCGGGGGGTATGAACCATAGAGAAGTTGGAATAAAGTAGGTTTAACATCAATATAAATAAAGAATGAGTTCATTACAGTACCTTAAAGTGGTGGTTTAATTTCTTGCACTAACGGAGCTCATGAGATTTTCTGTTGAGTTTTGTGTTGTGAAGTTTTCAAGTTTTGGGTGAAGATTTGATGGATTACGGAATAAGGAGTGGAAAGAGCCTAAGCTTGGGTATGACCAAGGCACCCCAAGGTAAAATTCAAGGACAACCAAAAGCCTAAGCTTGGGGATGCCCCGGAAGGCATCCCCTCTTTCGTCTTCGTCCATCGGTAACTTTACTTGGAGCTATATTTTTATTCACCACATGATATGTGTTTTGCTTGGAGCGTATTGTATGATATGATTCTTTGCTTTTTAGTTTACCACAATCATCCTTGCTGTACACACCTTTTGTGAGATACACACATATCAGAATTTATTAGAATACTCTATGTGCTTCACTTATATCTTTTGAGCTAGACAATTTTGCTCTAGTGCTTCGCTTATATCTTTTTAGAGCACGGCGGTGGTTTTATTTTGTAGAAATTATTGATCTCTCATGACTCACTTATATTATTTTGAGAGTCTTTTAGAACAGCATGGTATTTGCTATGGTTATAAAATTGGTCCTAATATGATGGGCATCCAAGTTGGGTATAATAAAAACATTCATAGAAAGTGCATTGGATACTAAGATAGAATTGATACTTGATAATTTTTGAGATATAAAGGTGGTAATATTAGAGTCATGCTAGTTGGATAGTTTTGAATTTGAGGAATACTTGTGTTAAAAGTTTGTGATTCCCGTAGCATGCACGTATGGTGAACCGTTATGTGATGAAGTTGGAGCATGATTTATTTATTGATTGTCTTCCTTATGTGTGGAGGTCGGGATTGCGCGATGGTTGACTCCTACCAACCCTTCCCCTAGGAGCATGCGTGTAGTACTTTGTTTTGATAACTTGTAGATTTTTGCAATAAGTATATGAGTTCTTCATGACTAATGTTGAGTCCATGGATTATACGCACTCTCACCCTTCCACCATTGCTAGCCTCTCTTGTGCCGCGCAACTTTTGCCGGTACCATACACCCACCATATACCTTCCTCAAAACAACCACCATACCTACCTATTATGGCATTTCCATAGCCATTCCGAGATATATTGCCATGCAACTTTCCACCGTTCCGTTATTTATGACACGCATCATCATTGTCATATTGCTTTTGCATGATCATGTAGTTGACATCATATTTGTGGCAAAGCCACCATTCATAATTCTTTCATACATGTCACTCTTGATTCATTGCATATCTCGGTACACCGCCGGAGGCATCCACATAGTCATATTTTGTTCTAAGTATTGAGTTGTAATTCTTGAGTTGTAAATAAATAAAAGTGTGATGATCTTCATTATTAGAGCATTGTCCCAAGTGAGGAAAGGATGATGGAGATTATGATTCCCCCACAAGTCGGGATGAGACTCCGGACTTTATGAAAAATAAAAGAGGCCAAAGAAGCCCAAATAAAAAAAGAGGCCAAAAAGCCCCGCCAAAAAAGGGAGAAGAAAAAAAAGAAAAAAAGAGAGAAAAAGAGAGAAGGGACAATGTTACTATCCTTTTTCCACACTTGTGCTTCAAAGTAGCACCATGATCTTCATGATAAAGAGTCTTTTATGTTGTCACTTTCATACACTAGTGGGAATTTTTCATTATAGAACTTGGCTTGTATATTCCAATGATGGGCTTCCTCAAAATGCCTTAGGTCTTCGTGAGCAAGCAAGTTGGATGCACACCCACTTAGTTTCTTTTTGAGCTTTCATACACTTATAGCTCTAGTGCATCCGTTGCATGGCAATCCCTACTCACTCACATTGATATCTATTAATGGGCATCTCCATAGCCCATTGATACGCCTAGTTGATGTGAGACTATCTTCCCCTTTTTGTCTTCTCCACAACCACCATCCTATTCCACATATAGTGCTATGTCCATGGCTCACGCTCATGCATTGCGTTAAGATTGAAAAAGTTTGAGAATACTAAAGTATGAAACAATAGCTTGGCTAAAACCAGGGTTGTGCATGATTTAAATATTTTGTGTGATGAAGATAGAGCATAGCCATACTATATGATTTTGTAGGGATAACTTCCTTTGGCCATGTTATTTTGAGAAGACATGATTACTTTGTTAGTATGCTTGAAGTATTATTATTCTTATGTCGAACTTTTATCTTGAATCTTTTGGATTTGAACATTCATGCCACGATAAAGAAAATTACATTGAGAAATATGCTAGGTAGCATTCCACATCAAAAATTCTATTTTTATCATTTACCTACTCGAGGACGAGCAGGAATTAAGCTTGGGGATGCTTGATACGTCTCCAACGTATCTATAATTTTTGATTTTTCCATGCTATTATATTACCCGTTTTGGATGTTTTTGGGCTTTACTAAGCACTTTTATATTATTTTTGGGACTAACCTATTAACCGGAGGCCCAACCCAAATTGTTTTTTTACCTATTTCAGTGTTTTGCAGAAAAGGAATATCAAACGGAGTCCAAACGGAATGAAACCTTCGGGAGAGTTATTTTTGGAACAAAAGCAATCCAGGAGACTTGGAGTGGACGTCAAGAAGCAATCGAGGAAGCTAAGAGGCAGGGAGGCGCGCCCTAGGGGGTGGGCGCGCCCCCACCCTTGTGGGCTCCTCGTGGCTCCCCTGACCGACTTCCTTCGCCTATATATATCACCATACCCTGAAAACATCCAGGAGCACCACGAAACCCTATTTCCACCGCCGCAACCTTTTGTACTAGTGAGATCCCATCTTGGAGCCTTTTTTGATGCTCCGCCGGAGGGGGAATCGATCATGGAGGGCTTCTACATCAACACCATAGCCTCTCCGATGAGTTGTGAGTAGTTTACCACAGATCTTCGGGTCCATACTTATTAGATAGATGGCTTCTTCTCTGTCTTTGAATCTCAATACAAAGTTCTCCTCGATCTTCTTGGAGATCTATTCGATGTAACTCTTTATGCGGTGTGTTTGTCGAGATCCGATGAATTGTGGGTTTATGATCAAGTTTATCTATGAGAAATATTTGAATCTCCTCTGAATTATTTTATGTATGATTGGTTATCTTTGCAAGTCTCTTCGAATTATCAGTTTGGTTTGGCCTACTAGATTGATCTTTCTTGCAATGGGAGAAGTGCTTCACTTTGGGTTCAATCTTGTGGTGTCCTTTCCCAGTGACAGCAAGGGCAGCAAGGCAAGTATTGTATTGTTGCCATCAAGGATAAAAAGATGGGGTTTATATCATATTGCTTGAGTTTATGCCTCTACATCATGTCATCTTGCCTAATGCGTTACTCTGTTCTTATGAACTTAATCCTCTAGATGCATGCTGGATAGCGGTTGATGTGTGGAGTAATAGTAGTAGATGCAGAATCGTTTCGATCTACTTGTCGCGGACGTGATGCCTATATACATGATCATGCCTATATATTCTCATAACTATGCACTTTTCTATCAATTGCTCGACAGTAATTTGTTCACCCACCGTAATACTTATGCTATCTTGAGAGAAGCCACTAGTGAAACCTATGGCCCCTGGGTCTATTTTCCATCATATAAGGCTTTGATCTATTTTATTTTGCAATCTTTACTTTCCAATCTATATCATAAAAATACCAACAATATTTATCTTATCATTATCTCTATCAAATCTCACTTTTGCAAGTGGCCGTGAAGGGATTGACAACCCCTTTATCGCATTGGTTGCAAGGTTCTTGTTTGTTTGTATAGGTACGAGGGATTTGCGTGTAGCCTCCTACTGGATTGATACCTTGGTTCTCAAAAACTGAGGGAAATACTTACGCTACTTTGCTGCATCACCCTTTCCTTTTCAAGGGAAAACAAACGCAGTTCTCAATAGGTAGCATCTTGCTTCATGGCAATTTTGGGGCAACAAGAAGAACACAAGGCCCAACTTCAACAAGAACAACTCAAGTGGCGCCAAGGGCAAGCAACGTGTGAGGACGTGCTATAATTGTGGCAATGTGAGCCAGTTTGTTGTGGATTGCCCTTACGAGAAGAGGGAAGACAATGGTGGCAAGCTTACCCGAAAATACAAGGCCAAGTCTTTCCCCAACAAGAACAACTTCACCAAGAAGACTCCTCCCAAGGGGTTGGTGGCACAAGAAGAGTACAATGAGGATGATGATGATGATGATGAAGATGGTGAGACGGTTGCCATGGCCTATGTTGCCATTGCAACAACTCCACGAGTGTCCCTCTTCGATTCACCCAACGAGAACATCACTGCCAAGTGCCTCATGGCTAAAGCCACCAACAAGGTAACCCCCAACATCAAGTATACCATCACTACTAATCCTTGCTTGACGGATTGCATTGATGAAAGTGAGGGGGCGAAGGAGGAGGAGAATAAATTTGAGTCTTTCATGAGTAAGATCAAAGGTAAAACCAAGAAGCACTTCATTGCTCTCTTGGAACAACTTGGTGAAGCCAATGACATGATCGAGGCTCACGAAGAGACCATCTCTAAGATTGAAGGGCATAGTCGCGACTATGCCGATGAGATATCAGATCTCTCTAATGCGCTTGAGGAAGAGCGTGGTCATCGTTTGGCTCCTGAGGAGCCACGCAACGATGATCATGCTAAATTAAAGAAAGATCTTGATCATGCTCTTGTTGTCTCTTGTGTGCTCAACTCCGAGAAGGCCGAACTTGGGGTTGACCATGCTAGACTCAAGGAGGAGTTTGATCTACTTGACAAGGGTCACAAGGCCTTGAAGAGTGTTCATGCTAGCCTCAAAGTGTCTCATGATCAACTAAAGTGAAGCTAACCAAGGAGAAAGCCACATTTCCACATATGGTCTTAATTGATAATGCAAATGCTACTA
Source organism: Triticum aestivum (assembly GCF_018294505.1). NCBI lineage: Eukaryota > Viridiplantae > Streptophyta > Magnoliopsida > Poales > Poaceae > Triticum > Triticum aestivum. The sequence continues at coordinate 166,985,425 of NC_057795.1, forward strand.
ACCTATGTTGTGAGCATGTGCATCTTGTGGAGGAGAATGCCAAATTGAAGGAGCAACTTGAGAAAGGCCTTGTGTCTTTCATACAAGGTGAGAAGAACCTCAACAACCTTTTGAGCAATCAAAAGGAAGTTGTGGGCAAGGAGGGGATTGGGTTTGCACCCAAGTCCAAGAAGAAGAAGAAGAAGAATGACAAGACCAAACAACCTCCTCCTCTCAAGCAAAGGTTTGTGAAGGAGGGAGAGGGTACTCCTAAGGAGAAGAAGAACAATGCAAAGGGTGGTGGTGTTAAGAAGGGAAATGCCACTCCTTCCAACAAAGCCGGCGACTTTAACCCTTCTTATGTGTTATGCCGTGCTAGTGATGGGCATGTTTATGCCAAATTTGTTGGTTCTTCTTATGAGTACATTGAATGGTCTATTTGAGTTTAAGACCCTTGTTGCTCACATCAAAGGACCCATTACAAAATGGGTACCTAAAACCAAGCATTGATATCTTGTAGGTGTTTGCTTCCGGTGGGGGATCATGGTTGCTCGATATTGGAGCCACAAATCATATGACCAGAAGCAAGGACTTGGTGGTGGACATGCACAAGGTTTCATCTATGCCCACCAATGTAGAATGGGGTGATGCCTCATCTTCTAAGGTATTGGGTCTTGGAAAGATTGTCATTTCTCATGATCTCACGATCAAGAAAGTCATGCTTGTTGAGTCCCTTGCATACAACTTACTTTCTGTTTGTCAACTTGCACTCATGGGCTTTGCCACTTTCTTTGATATTGATTCCATGGCCCTCTTGTGGATCAAGACTCTTAAAGTAGCCTTTGTTGGGCATGTCGAGAACAGTCTTTATGTGATTAATTTTTCGGAGCGACCCACTAAGACCGCAACATGCCTAATGGCTAAAGCTGGTGTGGGATGGCTTTGGCATCACCGTTTAGCCCACGTCAATATGAGATCTTTGCAAAGTCTTCTCAAGGGGGACCATGTCCGTGGACTAACAAATGTTAATTTTGCCAAATATCGTGCTTGCAGTGCTTGTATCAAAGGAAAGCTACATGAGAAGGCTCACCCTCCCACGACTATCATCTACTCGACTAGGCCTTTGGAGCTTGATACATCTCCAATGTATCTATAATCTTTGATTGTTCCATGCTGTTATAGTATCATTCTTGGATGTTTTACAATCATTTTATAATAATTTTATATTATTTTTTGGTACTAACCTATTGACATAATGCCCGCTGCCAGTTGTTTTCTGCTTGTTTTTTACATCGCAAGAAATCAATACCAAACAGAGTCCAAACGCAGTGAAAGTTTTTGTGGATTTTTTCTGGACCAGAAGACACAAGATGGGCCGAAGAAGTACCAGAGGGGTGCCCCGAGGGGGCACAACCCACCAGAGCACGCCTGGGGGCAAACGCGCCCAGGTGGGTTATGCCCACCTCGGTGGCCTCCCGCACCGCCTCTTTGCTCTATAAATACCCCAATATTCCAGAAACCCTGGGGGAGTCGACGAAAATCAATTCCAGCCGCCGCAAGTTCCAGAATCACCAGATCCAATCTAAACACCATCACGGAGGGGTTCATCATGCCCATTGGTGCCTCTTCGATGATGCATGAGTAGCTCGTTGTAGACCTACGGGTCCGTAGTTAATAGCTAGATGGCTTCCTCTCTCTCATTTGATTCTTAATACAATGGTCTCTTGGAGATCCATATGATGTAACTCTCTTTGTGGTGTGTCTGTTGGGATCCGATGAACTTTGAGTTTATGATCAGATCTATATTTTTATCCATGAAAGTTATTTGAGTCTTCTTTGATCTCTTATATGCATGATTGCTTATAGCCTCGTATTTATTCTCTGATATTTGGGTTTTGTTTGGCCAACTTGATCTATTTATCTTGCAACGGGAAGAGGTGCTTTGTGATGGGTTCGATCTTACGGTGCTTGATCCCGGTGATAGAAGGGGAACCGACATGTATGTATCGTTGCTATCAAGGATAACAAGATGGGATCTATTTATACATAAATAGATCTTGTCTACATCATGTCATTTTTCTTATTGCATTACTCCGTTTTCCCATGAACTTAATACACTAGGTGCATGCTGGATAGCAGTCGATGTGTGGAGTAATAGTAGTAGATCCATGCAGGAGTCGGTCTACTAATCTTGGACGTGGTGTCTATATAATGTTCATTGCCTGGATAACGTCATGATTATTTGAAGCTCTATCAATTTCCCAACAGTAATTGTTTTCTCATCGTTTGTATCTTTCTCGAGAGAAGCCACTAGTGCATTATGATACTATCTGAAGGAGGGAGACCGCTCCTCTAGCCCCCCGCTCCTAGCCCCCCGCTACGGACGCCGTCCGTGGCCACTCCGGCCCCGGCGTCCACCTCTCATCATCTACGTTCTCTCATCCCAGGTGATCTTCTCCCTTTTCGCCATGTCTCTTGCAGATCGGAACTTCGACACAGTGCATGACTTTGCGGCCGAAGTCTGGAAAAAGTGGGGTGTTATGATCAACTATGAGGAAGGCAAGGATATGGAGGAGTTCATCCTCATTGCCGAGTTCACCAGATCTCGTATCAGCCTCACGGAGGAATCTGTAAGCACTATCCTCCTTTCTTGTTTCGATGGGTGTGCTCCTCTCTATAAGGTCTCTCGTCTTCAGAATTGGTCGTTCAAGTTTTCTGTCTCATCCAAAGAAATTGGTTTCTCCATTATCAAAGAGGGTAATTGATACATCCATTTTGCATCATGCTTTTATATCAATATTTATTGCATTATGGGCCATTATTACACGTTATATCACAATACTTATCCCTATTCTCTCTTATTTTACAAGGTTTACATGAAGAGGGACAATGCCGGCAGCTGGAATTCTGGGTTGGAAAAGGAGTAAATATTAGAGACCTATTCTGCACAACTCCAAAAGTCCTTAAACTCCATGAAAGTCATTTTTGGAATTAATAAAAAATACTAAGCAAAAGAAGTACCAGAGGGGGCCCACACCTTGGCCACGAGGGTGGGGGCGCGCCCTACCCCCTGGGCGCGCCCCCTGCCTCGTGGGCCCCCTGGCAGCCTTCCGGTGACCATCTTCTGCTATATGAAGTCTTTAACCCTGGTAAAAATCATAAGCAAGCTTTCGGGACGAAACACCACCGCCACGAGGCGGAACCTTGGCGGAACCAATCTAGGGCTCCGGCGAGCTGTTCTGCCGGGGAAACTTCCCTCCGGGAGGGGGGAATGATCACCATCATCATCACCATCGATCCTCTCATCGGGAGGGGGTCAATCTCCATCAACATCTTCACCAACACCATCTCCTCTCAAACCCTAGTTCATCTCTTGTATCCAGTCTTTGTCAAAAAACCTCAGATTGGTACATGTGGGTTGCTAGTAGTGTTGATTACTCCTTGTAGTTGATGCTAGTTGGTTTATTCGGTGGAAGATCATATGTTCAGATCCTTAATGCATATTAATACCCCTCCAATTATTAACATGTATATGATTTGTGAGTAGTTACATTTGTTCCTGAGGACATGGGAGAAGTCTTGCTATAAGTAGTCATGTGAATTTGGTATTCGTTCGATATTTTGATGCGATATATGTTGTCTCTCCTCTAGTGGTGTTATGTGAACGTCGACTACATGACACTTCACCATTATTTGGGCCTGGAGGAAGGCATTGGGAAGTAATAAGTAGATGATGGGTTGCTAGAGTAACAGAAGCTTAAACCCTAGTTTATGTGTTGCTTCGTAAGGGGTTGATTTGGATCCATATGTTTGATGTTGTGGTTAGGTTTACCTTAATACTTCTTTTGTAGTTGCGGATGCTTGCAATAGGGGTTAATCATAAGTGGGATGCTTGTCCAAGAAATGGCAGTACCCAAGCACTGGTCCACCCACATATCAAATTATCAAAGTAACGAATGTGAATCATATGAGCGTGATGAAAACTAGCTTGACGATAATTCCCATGTGTCCTCGGGAGCGCTTCTCTCTATATAAGAACTTGTCCAGGCTTGTCCTTTGCTACAAAAAGGATTGGGCCACCTTGCTGCACCTTATTTACTTTCATTACTTGTTACCCGTTACAAATTACCTTATCACAAAACTATCTGTTACCGATAATTTCAGTGCTTGTAGAGAATACCTTACTGAAAACCGCTTGTCATTTCCTTCTGCTCTTCATTGGGTTCGACACTCTTACTTATCGAAAGGACTAGATAGATCCCCTACACTTGTCGGTCATCAAGACTCTTTTCTGGCGCCGTTGCCGGGGAGTGAAGTGCCTTTGGTGAGTGGAACTTGGTAAGGAAAAATTTATATAGTATGCTGAAATTTACTCTCACTTGTTACTATGGAACATAATCCTTTGAGGGGCTTGTTGGGGGTATCTTCACCCCCACCAGTAGAGCAAAGAGTTGCTCCTCAACCTACTGAACCTACTGAAAATGTTTACTTTGAAATTCCTTCGGGTATGATAGAGAAACTGCTAGCTAATCCCTTTACATGAGATGGAACATTGCATACCGATTTACACCTAATCTATGTGGATGAAGTTTGTGGATTATTTAAGCTTGCAGGTATGCCCGACGATGTTATCAATAAGAAGGTCTTCCCTTTAACTTTGAAGGGAGAGGCATTGATATGGTATAGGCTATGCGATGATACAGGATCATGGAACTACAACCGATTGAAATTGGAAGTTCACCAGAAGTTTTATTCTATGCATCTTGTTCATCGTGATCGTAATTATATATATAATTTTTGGCCTCGCGAAGGAGAAAGCATCGCTCAAGCTTGGGGGAGGCTTAAGTCAATGTTGTATTCATGCCCTAATCATGAGCTCTCAAGAGAAATTATTATTCAAATTTTTTATGCTCGACTTTCTCTCAACAGTCACTCCATGCTTGATACTTCTTGTACTGGTTGTTTTATGATGAAGACTATTGAATTCAGATGGGATTTATTGGAAAGAATTAAACGCAACTCTGAAGATTGGGATCTCGACGAAGGTAAGGAGTCAGGTATGACATCTAAGTTTGATTGTGTTAAATCTTTTATGGATACCGATGTTTTCCGTGAATTTAGCACTAAATATGGACTTGACTCTGAGATAGTAGCTTCTTTATGTGAATCATTTGCTACTCATTTTGACCTCCCTAAGGAGAAGTGGTTCAAATATAATCCTCCCGTTGAAGTAAAAGTAGTTGCACCTGTTATAGTTGAAGAAAAGACTATCACTTATAATGATCCTGTTGTTCCTACTACCTATACTGAGAAACCACCTTTCCCTGTTAGGATAAAGGATCATGCTAAATTTTCAACTGTGGTTTACACCACCTGAGCAAATTAAAGTTGAATATAGTATTGCTATGGTTAAAGATCTATTGGATGATGATATTGATGGGCATGTTATTTACTTCTGTGATGAAGCTGCTAGAATTGCTAGACCTGATACTAAGAATAAACATAGACCTGTTGTAGGCATGCCTGTTATTTCTGTTAAAATAGGAGATCATTGTTATCATGGCTTATGTCATATGGGTGCTAGTGCTAGTGCAATACCTCACCTTATACACAGAAATTATGCATGATAGTGCACTTGCTGAGATAGAAGAAATTGATGTTACAATTAAGCTTGCCACTAGAGATACTATTTCACCAGTTGGGATTGTTAGAGATGTTGAAGTCTTGTGTGGGAAAGTTAAATATCCTGCCGATTTTCTTGTTCTTGGTTCCCCACAAGATAGCTTTTGTCCCATTATATTTGGTAGACCCCTCTTGAATACTGTTAATGCTAAGATAGATTGAGAAAAGGATGTTGTTACTATTGGTTTGGGGGATATGTCTCATGAGTTTAATTTTGCTAAATTTCGTAGACAACCCCATGATAAAGAATTGCCTAGTAAGGATGAAATTATTGGTCTTGCTTCTATTTCCATGCCTCCTAATGATCCTTTAAAACAATATTTGCTAGACCATGAAAATGATATGTTTATGAATGAAAGAAGGGAAATAGATGAAGTATTCTTTAAACAAGGACCTATTTCGAAACACAACTTGCCTGTTGAAATTCTAGGGGATCCTCCACCACCCAAGGGTGATTCCGTGTTTGAGCTTAAACCACTACCTGATACTCTTAAATATGCTTATCTTGATGAAAAGAAGATATATCCTGTTATTATTAGTGCTAACCTTTCAGAGCAGGAAGAGGAGAGATTATTGAAAACTCTGAAGAAGCACCGTGCTACTATTGGATATACTCTTGACGATCTTAAGGGCATTAGTCCCACTTTATGCCAACACAAAATAAAATTGGAGAAAGACGCCAAACCAGTTATTGATCACCAACGATGGTTAAATCCTAAGATGAAAGAAGTGGTAAGAAAGGAAATACTAAAGCTCCTGGAGGCAGGTATAATTTATCCCGCTGCTGATAGTCAGTGGGTAAGTCATGTCCATTGTGTCCCTAAGAAGGGAGGTATTACTGTCATTCCTAATGATAAAGATGAATTGACCCCGCAAAGAATTGTTACAGGTTATAGGATGGTAATTGATTTCCGCAAATTAAATAAAGCTACTAAAAAGGATCATTGCCATCTGCCGTTTATTGATCAAATGCTAGAAAGATTATCTAAACATACACATTTTTGCTTTCTAGATGGTTACTTTGGTTTCTCTCAAATACCTGTGTCAGCAGAGGATCAAGAAAAGACCACTTTTACTTGCCCTTTCGGTATGTTTGCTTATAGACGTATGCCTTTTGGTTCATGTAATGCACCTGCTACCTTTCAAAGATGCATGATGGCTATATTCTCTGACTTTTGTGAAAAGATTGGTGAGGTTTTCATGGATGAATTCTCTGTTTATGGATCTTCTTTTGATGATTGCTTGAGCAACCTTGATCGAGTTTTGCAGAGATGCGAAGATACTAGTCTTGTCTTGAATTGGGAGAAGTGCCACTTTATGGTTAATGAAGGTATTGTCTTGGGGCATAAAATTTCTGAAAGAGGTATTGAAGTTGACAAAGCTAAAGTTGATGCTATTGAAAAGATGTCATGTCCCAAGGACATTAAAGCTATAAGAAGTTTCCTTGGTCATACCGGTTTTTATAGGAGGTTCATTAAGGACTTATCTAAAATTTCTAGGCCTCTGACTAATCTCTTACAAAATGATACTCCTTTTGTCTTCGATGATGATTGTGTAGAAGAATTTGAAATACTTAAGAAAGCTTTGATTTCTGCACCTATTGTTCAGCCACCTAATTGGAATTTACCCTTTGAAATTATGTGTGATGCTAGTGATTATGCTATAGGTGCTGTTCTAGGAAAAAGAGTTGATAAGAAACTAAATGTTATTCAATATGCTAGTAAAACTCTAGACAGTGCCCAGAGAAATTATGCTACTACTGAAAAAGAATTTTTAGCAGTTGTATTTGCTTCTGATAAGTTCAGACCTTATATTATTGATTCTAAAGTAACTGTTCAGACTAATCATGCTGCTATTAAATATCTTATGGAAAAGAAAGATGCTAAACCTAGACTTATTAGATGTGTTCTTCTACTACAAGAATTTGATTTGCATATTATTGATAGAAAGGGAGCTGAGAACCCCGTTGCAGACAACTTGTCTAGGTTAGAGAATGTTCTTGATGACCCACTATGTATTGATGATAGCTTTCCCGATGAAAAATTAGTTGTCATAAATGCTTCTCATACTACTCCATGGTATGCTAATTATGCTAATTACATTGTTGCTAAATTTATACCACCTAGTTTCACATAATAGCAAAAGAAAAAGTTTTTCTATGATTTAAGACATTACTTCTGGGATGACCCACACCTTTATAAAGAAGGAGTAGATGGTGTTATTAGACGTTGTGTACCTGAGAATGAACAGGAACAGATCCTACGCAAGTGTCACTCCGAGGCTTATGGAGGACACCACGCTGGAGATAGAAATGCACATAAGGTATTGCAATCTGATTTTTATTAGCCTACTCTCTTCAAGGATGCTCGTAAGTTTGTCTTGTCTTGTGACGAATGTCATAGAACTGGTAATATTAGTAGACGTCAGGAAATGCCTATGAATTATTCTCTTGTTATTGAACCATTTGATGTTTGGGGCTTTGATTATATGGGACCGTTTCCTTCCTCTAATGGGTATACACATATTTTAGTTGTTGTTGATTACGTTACTAACTAGGTAGAAGCTATTCCAACTAGTAGTGCTGATCATAACACCTCTATTAAGATGCTTAAAGAAGTTGTTTTTCCGAGGTTTGGTGTCCCTAGATACTTAATGACTGATGGTGGTTCACATTTTATTCATGGTGCTTTTCGTAAAATGCTTGCTAAGTACCCCCTCCGTTCCAAAATAGATGACTCAACTTTGTACTAACTTTAGTACAAAGTTAGTACAAAGTTGGGTCATCTATTTTGAAATGGAGGGAGTATGATGTTAATCATAGAATTGCATCTCCTCATCACCCACAGTCTAGTGGCCAAGTAGAACTGAGTAATAGAGAACTCAAATTAATTTTGCAAAAGACTGTTAATAGATCTAGAAATAATTGGTCCAAGAAACTTGATGATGCATTATGGGCTTATAGAACCGCATATAAAAATCCTATGGGTATGTCTCCATATAAAATGGTTTATGGAAAAGCATGTCACTTACCTCTCGAACTAGAACATAAGGCATATTGGGCCATTAAGGAGCTCAATTATGATTTCAAACTTGCCGGTGAAAAGAGGTTATTTGACATTAGCTCACTTGATGAATGGAGAACTCAAGCCTATGAGAATCCAAACTATTTAAAGAAAAAGTTAAAAGATGGCATGACAAAAGGATACAAAAGTGTGAGTTTAATGTAGGTGATTATGTGTTGCTTTTCAACTCTCGTTTAAGTTCTTTTTGCAGGAAAACTCTTCTCTAAATGGGAAGGGCCTTACGTTATCGAGGAGGTCTATTGTCCCGGTGCCATAAAAATCAACAACTTCGAAGGCACAAATCCGAAGGTGGTAAATGGTCAAAGGATCAAACATTATATCTCAGGTAATCCCATAAATGTTGAAACCAATGTTATTGAAACCGTAACCCCGGAGGAATATATAAGGGACACTTTCCAGAACGTTTCAGACTCTGAAAAGGAATAGGTATGTGGTACGGTAAGTAAACCGACTCCAAAACAGTTCTAATAGCAATTTTTCTCCATTTTGGAATATTTAAGAAAATAGGAAAACAAGAAGTAGTCCGGTAAGGACACGAGGCGTCCACGAGGGTGGAGGGCGCGCCCTACCCCCTGGGCGCGCCCCTGCCTCGTGGGCACCTCGTGTGCTCTCCGGACTCCGTTTTCTGGCACGATACTTCTTTTGGTCGGTAAAAATTCATTATATAATCTCCCAAAGGTTTTGACCACCGTATCATGCAAATATCCTCTGTCTTTGTTTCGAGCTATTTTTCTGACAGATTTAGAGCACCATGACGTCTTCAAGCGCCCCCAAGGACAAGTTTTTCGAGAAGGTCATCAACCCCTACCTTGCGGAGGTGCCGCATCACCCTCAAACCATTGAGATGCGTGAGGGGGTGCTACACATCCATGATGTTGAGGGACCAAGGAGGACCGGAAGCGTGGAGACAAGACTAGAAGCAATGGAACAACAAGTTTTCAAGTGCCAAGGGATGGTGGAACGTAGACTCAACACCAACCAGATGATGATCGCGGAGTTCACCAACTACCACAAGCTGGATGCCAAGAACATTGGGGAGACCATCTTGAAAATCGAGCACCTCCAAGCCCAGATCTATGACCTTCAAAACCAAAACTGTGAGTATGAGTATAGATTCAAGAGGATGAGTTTGGCTGCAGATTTGAGGATCCCGGAGACTCGATCCTCCTTCTATGATGGTGAGCCTATGCCTTGGAATACGGACGAGAAGCCTACATCATCAACAACTCCATCATCACCACTTCTGAAGAAGGATACATAAACACATGGGTATGGGCACTCCCCTTGGCAACTGCCAAGCTTGGGGGAGGTGCCCCGGCATCGTATCACCATCGCACTCCTATCTTTACTGTTTTACTTAGTTCGATCCTTTTAATAATATCTTGATCTAGTAGAATAAATTTTTGGTATGATTTAGTTTTGAGTTTTGCCTTATGATCCTTCTATGTAATCGAGTCCGTGAGCTATATATAATAAAGATTAGTGTTGAGTCAAGGGCTTTGCTATCTTGCTATGATCTTGAGGGAATAAAAGAAATAATAAAAAGAAATAAAAGAGATCATATTGATCTTCTGGAGAGTAATGGCTTCACATATAAAGAGTATGATGAATAAAAGTTGTTGAGAGTTGGCAAACATAGTTTTGGTCATCGTTTCAATTAATACGAAGTAATAAAGAAAGAGAGGTTCTCACATACAAATATACTATCTTGGACATCTTTTACGATTGTGAGCACTCATTAAAATATGACATGTTAAAGAGTTGACGTTGGACAAGGAAGACAACGTAATGGGTTATGTTTTCTTATATCTGAAATAAAGTATATTATCATGGATCATCCAACATGTTGAGCTTGCCTTTCCCCCTCATGCTAGCCAATTTCCTTGCACCAAGTAGAGATACTACTTGTGCTTCCAAATATCCTTAAACCCAGTTTTGCCATGAGAGTCCATCATATCTACCTATGGATTGAGTAAGATCCTTCAAGCAAGTTGTCATGTTGCACGCAATAAAAATTGCTCTCTAAATATGTATGACTTATTAGTATGGAGAAAATAAGCTTTATACGATCTTGTGATATGGAGGCAATGAAAGCGACGGACTGCATAATAAAGGTCTGTATCACAAGTGGCAATATAAAGTGACATTCTTTTGCATTAAGATTTCGTGCATCCAACCATAAAAGCACATGTAAACCTCTTCTTCCCTCTGCGAAGGGCCTATCTTTTATTCTTGTCTTATACATTAAGAGTCATGGTGATCTTCACCTTTCCTTTTTACATTTTATCCTTTGGCAAGCACCTCGTGTTGGAAAGATCCTGATATATATATCCAAATGGATGTAAGTTAGGATGAACTATTATTGTTGACATTACCCTTGTGGTAAAAGGTTGGGAGGCAACACTATAAGCCCCTATCTTTCTTTGCGTCTGATTAAAACTCCATACCCATAAGTATTGCGTGAGTGTTAGCAATTGTGAAAGACTAAATGATAGTTGAGTATGTGGACTTGCTAAAAAGCTCTTATATTGACTCTTTCCGATGTTATGATAAATTGCAATTGCCTCAATGACCGAGATTATAGTTTGTTAATTTTCAATGAAGTTTCTGATTCATACTTGATATTGTGAATAGATTGTTACTTTAGCATAAGAAATCATATGACAAAATATATATATGTTGATGTTATAAGAATGATCATGATGCCCTCATGTACGTATTTTATTTTATCGACACCTCTATCTCTAAACATGTGGACACATTTTTCGATTTTGGCTTCTGCTTAAGGACAAGCGAAGTCTAAGCTTGGGGAGTTGATACGTCCATTTTGCATCATGCTTTTATATCGATATTTATTGCATTATGGGCCGTTATTACACGTTATGTCACAATACTTATGCCTATTCTCTCTTATTTTACAAGGTTTACATGAAGAGGGAGAATGTCGGCAGCTGGAATTCTGGGCTGGAAAAGGAGCAAATATTAGAGACCTATTGTGCACAACTCCAAAAGTCTTGAAACTCCACGGAAGTCATTTTTGGAATTAATAAAAATAATGAGCAGAAGAAGTACCAGAGGGGGCCCACACCCTGGCCACGAGGGTGGGGGCGCGCCCTACCCCCCTGGGCGCGCCCCCTGCCTCGTGGGACCCCTAGCAGCCTTCCGATGACCATCTTCTGCTATATGAAGTTTTCTACCCTATAAAAAATCATAAGCAAGCTTTCGGGACGAAACACTGCCGCCACGAGGCGGAACCTTGGCGGAACCAATCTAGATCTCCGACGGAGCTGTTCTGCCAGGCAAACTTTCCTCCAGGAGGGGGGGAATCATCACCATCGTCATCACCATCGATCCTATCATCGGGAGGGGGTCAATCTCCATCAACATCTTCACCAGCACCATCTCCTCTAAAACCCTAGTTCATCTCTTGTATCCAATTTTTGTCTCAAAACCTCAGATTGGTGCCTGTGGGTTGCTAGTAGTGTTGATTACTCCTTGTAGTTGATGCTAGTTGGTTTATTCGGTGGAAGATCATATGTTCAGATCCTTAATGCATATTAATACCCCTCTGATTATGAACATGAATATGATTTGTGAGTAGTTACGTTTGTTCCTGAGGACATGGGAGAAGTCTTGCTATAAGTAGTCATGTGAATTTGGTATTCGTTCGATATTTTGATGAGATGTATGTTGTCTCTCCTCTAGTGGGGTTATGTGAACATCGACTACATGAAACTTCACCATTATTTGGGCCTAGAGGAAGGCATTGGGAAGTAATAAGTAGATGATGGGTTACTAGAGTGACAGAAGCTTAAATCCTAGTTTATGCGTTGCTTCGTAAGGGGCTGATTTGGATCCATATGTTTCATGCTATGGTTAGGTTTACCTTAATACTTATTTTATAGTTGCGGATGCTTGCAATGGGGGTTAATCATAAGTGGGATGCTTGTCCAAGAAAGGGCAGTACCCAAGCACTGGTCCACCCACATATCAAACTATCAAAGTAACGAACGCGAATCATATGAGCGTGATGAAAACTAGCTTGACGATAATTCCCATGTGTCCTCGGGAGCACTTCTCTCTATATAAGAACTTGTCCAGGATTGTCCTTTGCTACAAAAAGGACTGGGCCACCTTGCTGCACCTTATTTACTTTCATTACTTGTTACCCGTTACAAATTACCTTATCACAAAACTATCTATTACTGATAATTTCAGTGCTTGCAGAGAATACCTTACTGAAAACCGCTTGTTATTTCCTTCTGCTCCTCATTGGGTTCGACACTCTTACTTATTGAAAGGACTACGATAGATCCCCTACACTTGTGGGTCATCAGTAATGTTTCTCTCCCACTGATAAATATCAATTTCCTTCTCTGGGGTAATGGGGGTCCTAATTCTAGCTGGGAACTTGATTAATATCTGCAAGAGAAAGAAGATGCATGGACTTACATTTTCAGAAACCATCGTAGAAAATCATATCTTCAAGCTCTTAGATCTCCTGCTACCTTCAGAGATTTAGGCTATGCAAATCTTTCGGTTGATCGTCTATGTCAGGATCAAGCGCGTTCAGCACCCTCCTCGCATGCAGCTCATCAACAGGGAGCTAATGCTCATAATGCTTCAGTTACTACTTAGGAGGCGGGATCATCTCGTTTTCAAAAAAGTCCACAGAGGGATTACTGCGTCCGTTGTCTTCTTCCGGGCAATAGAAGGCCCAACTACACGAATCATATCAAGTGCCACAAGTGTAAGAGATGGGGCCACATTGGACGGGATTGTTATTCCCAAGCCCATCAAGACCCAGTCAACAAGCCCAATCCTCAGAGTCGCCCGACGGTCGAGTTTCCGAGGCAACTGGCCACTGTTCGCGCGACGGTGACTAATCAGGTAGTCACACCGCCGACCACCCAGGCTAATCAAATTAATGCCCTTCCTCTCCGCTGTGTTGGTAGCCCTCAAAGCATCTCCTTCCAAACTTCAATCGCTCAATGTCTCCTCGTAGCCACCATCTCGCCCGATCCATCCTCCATAGCTTCCCCTTCCCCATTGCAGCAGAATAGCAGAGTCGGCTCTATGGCCCCTTTTCCGTTTGATCCCATGCCATTTCTTCCGCCGAATCACCAAAGCATCGAGGTGGAGGGGAGGCCCGCGTGCATCAAGATCATCAATGGAGCAGCGCCGGCAACCCATGAGGAATGAGCCATTGCAACAATTGTCCCTATCCCTAATCTGCCTGTGGCGTTCAATACGATCAGAGAGGTACTCACTGATTTTCTCCATGATAAGCACATAGGGTTTCCAGAGATTGAGCCTTGTTCGTTTGGCCAAGCTTACATAAATATGGCGAGTGTTTTCGATAGAGATGCACTGGTTTATGATAGCCCCCATCCATTCACTGATGTTCATGTGGTTTTTCAACCACATAACAAGGGCCTGAATTGGAGGCGGCTGGTTATGAACATAGATGTACGGATCCTACTCTGTGATTATCCTTTTGATAGGAGAGATATTCAAGAACTGAATAATGCAGTCAGCAAGTTTGGTAAGTTCCTTAGCTGGGACAGAAATAGAAGCACATGTGCAAATCTGCTAGTGAAAGTGAGAGTTGAACAGCTGAGTGATATTGCTGCCAGCTTAGTTTTCAGAGAAGGTTATGATTTTCAGACAGATTCCCTCACTGTCCCAATAGTCATCTTGCAGCATCAGATTTTTGGAGTTGAGGCACCTGATGAAGACCCAATTGAGCCTTTTGGCAATCCTCATCCAGCTCCAACCCAACTTAACTTCCATCCTAATCAACATAATCATTTTGTTGGACCACTTCAGCAGCATGAACATGATGATGTTCATATTCCAATACAGTAGAATGATCCTTAGCTCAATCTCCAACTTGCACTTGAACCAGTAGAGGGGCAAGTTGCTGAACAAGAACATAATGTTGAAGAGGATGAAGAGGAGGATTTACCAGGCTGGGGACATTGGGCTCCCCCAAAATGCTGACATTGAACTTCATGCTGGTGAAATTTTTGGCTCTCGATGATCTGATGGCACCAATGTATGAAGAGGTCAATGTGGTTCAAGATGCCATCAGTATTGTCACTGTTTCTCATATCCCACCTGACAATAGTGCTAGTTCAGATGTTTCTGCTAATGGCCCTTTGGCGCCAATGCAGGTGATGCTTCCAGATTTGAATGAAATACAGCCCAATGGACCTGAACTTGAGCCCGTGTTGGCCCAACAAGAGCTACCTGTGCCAGTGTTAGCCCAACAGGAGATACCTGTGCCTGAAGCCCAACCAATTCAGCCAATGTTGGTTAACGCACCTGCTCTTCCTGTCTTGCCCTTGGTGCCGCTGAGGGATCCTATGCTTGAAGCTTTCAACACATTTTCTGATATTGATACCAGAGATTCACATGATGATCCTATGCTCTCTGAAGTTCTTGCTAATGTTAGAAGACTGAACTCAACTTCTCAGTATGATAATATGCATCCACTTAAGGTATCAGAGGATAATGGTTTAGCTGAGGAAACAATGGATGGAGTTGATAACACTCTAATTCTGGACACTCAGGCTACTGACAGAGATATGGAGATGGCTCATGGAAACACAGGTATAGACAAACTTCTCAGATTTATCTGCTCCACCTGGTTTCCCTGTCCCAGCCTATGCTAATCAAACACACACCCTTTGCCCAGAATCTTCCACTGTTGGAAAAGATCATGAGGTCCAGCAAGTGATCAATGAAGAAGCCCTTCTTGGTAAAGAGGGAGCTAAGATCTGGAAGCAACACTTTGCCCCAAAAACTGACAGTGTTAACATCATTCAGGTACCTTCAGATTGGGTCAACTTTCTATCAGTTAATTTCCTAAATCTAGATAAATTCCCATGGGCCAAAAAAATCATTTCATCCTCAGTTTGGGATATCATCAAGCAAGCTTCTTCTTGTAATTCTACTCTACCTTTCTCTGTCCCTGAGATCTATCATAGCAGTGATGTCTTGGCATGTCTTGTATCCACTCCATCACAGGAATCACAGGAACAAGGAGTGGAGGCTTCAAAGGACAAGTGTCTCTCTGAATCTATGTCAGCCTCTTCCACATCTGCTCTACACAAAAGCAAGAAGAGGAAGGATAACATCCCCCTGGTGGAAACTGAGGTAAGGAGGAGCTGCAAATTACAAAAACTGTCCAAAGGATTCAAGCAAGCTGTATGGAGAGACAAGAATTGTCTGGCTTGTCATGCTGCCCCACATGTACTATCTGCTAAAATAGTTAAGTCTTTGAATACCTCTTTCTGCAAGGTACCTGACAAGGAAACATCTGGAGACCTACTTATCAAGAGATCCAAGAAATGCAAAGGAGAAGGCCTGGTGATGGAAGGTAACAAGGTCACCAAAGAGAAGAGCAAGAAATGGTTCTAAAGCCATTTTAGAGATCATTTGAGGACCAGTTTTTGTATCAGACCCTCTATGTATGCAATGTGTCTGATGTATCTGCAATCCATGTTAAGTGTGAACAGTAGTTGGAACACTTATTATCTGAACATCCTGGTGCAGACTTTGTGGTACTTTCCACAACAAGATCCATCTTTGTTTCTGGTTATGGGTATTTGTTGTCCTTCTTATTTTCTTACCTGTTCTGTGATGTCTTGTTCTGCTCAATATCCTCTTTATGAACAGAAATTGGGATATTCTGAATTGGAACATTCATGGGCTTAACAATCCAAAGAAGTGGACTGCTATATCCAACAAACTGCAGGAATCCAAATGCTCTATCCTTTGTCTTCAAGAAACCAAGAGAGAGCAGATTGACTCAGCTTATCTGAAAAACTTCTGTCCTAGGACAATCTCTAAATTCTCCTATCTTCCTTCTGTGGGTGCTTCTGGAGGTCTTTTGATTGCTTAGAATGATAACATCTTCTCTGGTCAACTACATCACATCAATGAGTTCTCCTTGACCATGCAATTCTCCTCAAAGCTGGATGGTGAGTCTTGGTTTCTCACAAATGTGTATGGGCCATGTCAACCCAATGAAAGGACAAACTTCATCAACTGGTTTCATAACTTCCCTATGGCAGATGATGCAAACTGGATCATTATGGGGGATTTCAATTATATCAGGTACCGACACAATAGAAGCAGAGAAGGGGGGTGCATTAATGACATGGTCTCTTTCAATGAAGCTATTAACAAACAAGCATTGATTGAAATCCCACTCAAAGGCAGAAACTTTACTTGGAGCAATATGCAAGATGCCCCACTATTGGAGAAGTTGGACTGGTGCTTTACCTCTGAAGCTTGGACACTTAAATACCCTATCACCATGGATCATCCACTTGCAAAAACAACCTCTGATCATATCCCAATTATGATTTCAATTGGTACACGCATTCCCAAATCCAAGGTCTTCATATTTGAGAACTACTGGTTAGAGCATACACAGTTCAAAGAGATTGTACAAGATATTTGGGCACATCCAGTGGATGTACAAGATAGTGCTAAAGTGATTGCTACCAAGTTTAAAAGACTGAGGAAAGGATTAAAGAACTGGGCTTGGGAACTCTCTGATTTGAAGAAGATCATTGATAATTTCAATTTCCTTATTCTTTGTTATGATTACTTTGAGGAGTGCAGAAGTTTGACCAATGATAAAAAAAGGGTAGAGCTGCTGTAAAGGAACACTTACAAGTCATTTTGGAACATCAAAGAGTCTATTGGAAACAAAGAGCCACTATTGGATAGATCAAAGTGGGTGAAGGCAACACTAAATACTTTCAAGCAAAGGCTACTATCAAATTGAAAATGGGTTTGAACATCATGAACATCATGGCAAGGCTGCCATCCTTCACAGGGCTTTTAAAGCAAGAATGGGCTCTAAAGCATCCACTAGTAACCCACTTCAGATCCACTAGCTATTGAACCCCTTGGAGGATCTCTCTGCTCTTGAAACTCCTTTTACCAAAGAGGAGATTGACAAAGTTGTTCATAACATGCCTACAGAGAAATCTCTAGGGCCTGATGGCTTCAATGCTGCTTTTTTGAAACACTGCTGGGACATTATTGCTGCTGATTTCTACAAGTTGATTGAAGACTTCCACTCTGGAAAAGTTAATCTTCAAAGCATTAACTATTCCTTCATCACTCTCATTCCCAAGAAGGATTCTGCTGTTTGCCCATCAGATTTTAGGCCCATCTCCCTGTTGAACTGTACTCTTAAGATAATCACAAAACTACTGGCAAATAGGTTGCAAGGATACATTCTGAATATGGTGCATAAGAATCAATATGGCTTTCTTAATAAGAGATGCATCAAGGACTGTCTAGCATGGCATATGAGTATATGCACCAGTGTTATCAGAGCAAGCAAGAACTCATTATGTTGAAATTGGACTTTGAAAAGGCTTTTGACATGCTTAGCCATGACACAATTATTCAGACACTTCAAGCCAAAGGATTTGGGGGGAGAGATGGATTAGTTGGATCAAGATGATTTATGGAACTGGATATTCTTCAATCCTGCTAAATGGTGTTCATGGAAAGCAATTTTTATGCTTGAAAGGGGTCAGATAAGGAGATCCCCTATCTCCATTGATCTTTGTGATTGCAGCTGATATTCTGCAAAGCATGCTTAATGAAGCCACAAGACACAACTTGGTGCATCCACCACTTTAACACACCACTTCTGCCGATTTCCCAATTGTACAGTATGCTGATGACACTGTACTTGTGCCTCAGGCTGATCATAGACAAGTCCAACATATCAAAAATCTGCTTTTGCACTATGCTGAATTTTCTGCAGATTAATTATTCCAAATCCACTCTCATCTCAATTAATACTCCTCATGAGAAAATGCTGGAACTGTCAGCTCTGCTTGGTTGTAATATTGGTTGTTGGCCTCACACTTACCTGGGACTCCCTTTGAGCTCTTCCAAGCCTAAAGTTCAAGACTTTTTGCCTCTGTTGAAAAGAATTGAGAACAGATGCTTAGCTGCTCAACCATGTTATCTACAGGAGATAGGCTTACCTTGCTCAAGTCTGTCTTCACAAGCATGCCAACATTCTTCATGTGTACTCTCATGATCCCAAAGACCGTTCTTAAGCAAATAAACTCCTACCCGATGAATTGCTTCTCGAGGAAATATGGATCACAGGACTGAGGCCTGGTATTGATTTCTTGGGAGAAAGTCTGTCTGCCTAAATCCCATGGTGGTTTGGGTGTATTAGATCTACAGGCTCATAATCAAGCCCTTCTTATAAAATTTCTGCATAAGTTCCTCAATAGAGAGGACATCCCATGGGTGAATATTGTATGTGAAGCATATTATCAAGACAGTCTACCTGGAGATAGATTGATTGGATCCTTTTGGTGGAAATCAATATTGAAACTTCTGCCTACATTCAAAGACCATACAAAGTGCAAAGCTGGAAGAGGAGACACCATTCAATTCTGGTCATATAAGTGGATGAACATGCCTCTGAACACCCTGTTCCCTGAACTTCACTCATTTGCTATCAATTCAGACATCACTCTGTCATAGGCACAACAGTATGAGGACTTAAGTACTATTTTACATAGACCTTTATCACTCAAGGCCTACAATCAGTTCAGTGAATTACAAAACATAATTGCAACTAGGGAACACTCATCAGACAGAGATTCTTGGATCATGGCAGGCACCACTCAGAAATTTTCCTCTATGAGCATGTATAAAGCCATTTCTGGCCCAAGTAAAGCACATGAGATCTTTCAGAAGGTTTGGAAAACAGCATGTACGCTCGGGCACAAGATTTTCTTTTGGTTATTACTTCATGACAGACCGAGCACAAGAAATATGATTAAACGCAGAAACATGCACTTAGAGGATTATAGTCGTGCCCTCTGTGCTGAGCCTACAGAGGAAACTAGCATCCTCTTTTCTGGGACTGCCAATTTGCTGGATTCTGCTGAAGCAGAATTGCACCTGATAAGCATAGAGGTACATCCACCTATAATGAAGTTATTTTCACTCTCAGTGTGCTTCCTAAGTATATTGCTATGGAAGTGGTGATTATGGGCTGTTGGAGCACCTGGATGATCAGGAATGACAAAATCTTTAGAAAGGCTCCAATGAATTATGGATCCTGGAAGCATTATCTCAGAGAAGGCTTGGAAATGACTAGGCTACGAGCAAAGAAAAAAGAAAGCCGATTTGATTACCAGTTGGATAGAACAGAATCTCTAAATTCTCTAATGTTTCCAAAAACTGGTGTGGGTTGATGTTCTGTATTCTGGCTTTCTAGCCTTTTGTAATTGTAGTTTTTATTTATTAATATAGAAAATACCTTAGAACGATTGTTCTACGATCTCGGCTAAAAAAAAACACCGCCCCAGATCTCTTCTTTAATATATTTGCCTTTGCAATCTATTTTTATTTGCTTTTATTTTTCAGATCTATTAAACCAAAAATACAAAAATACCTTGCCGCAATTTTTAGTAATTTATTTTATCTCGCGTTCCGGCGAGATCTATTTTTCCAATCTACTACAATTTTATCTATCTTTTTACCCGTGAGGGATTGACAACCCCTCTCTTACGTCGGGTTGAAAGTATTTGTTCGTTGTGTGCAGAAGCTGTTTACGTGGTGTTGCGTGGTTTTCCTACTGGTTCGATAACCTTGATCTCATCACTGAGGGAAATATCTACCGTTGTTGTGTTGCATCATCCCTTCCTCTTTGGGGAAATACCGACGTAGTTCAAGCCAACATCAAAAGGAATTTTTGGCGCCGTTCCCGGGGAGGATCACGTCAAGATAGCCTCCCGTCAACGTGCTTTTTGGCGCCATTGCTGGGGAGACATCATCAACATCAACCAGGTTCCTAATCACAAATCTCATCTCCTTGCAATTTACGTTATTTGCTATTTGCCACTCGTTTTCCCCTCCCCCACTTCACAAAAATTTGCCGTTTTATTTGCCCTCTTTTTCGTTCGCCGTTTTCTCGTCAGATCTGTTTTTGAGTGCAATCTTGTTGACCACTTTTTGTCGTTATGGATAGTTCTTCCTCTATTGCGTACACCCCCGAGAACGAGGTTCTTAACTTTAAACAAAGGGGAGGGGAGAATTTAAAAGATGCTTGGTATAGGATCGGCAATGCTCATAATAGATCTATCTGTAAGCAATCTACCGTTGTTCTTCTTTGCTGTTTTTATGTGGGCATCACCACTTGGTATAGATTCGTCCTTGATACAATTACCAGTGGAATTTTTTTGATGTGTCCTTCTCTTGATGATTTTAACGCTATGGGCAATTTAGTTGGTTCACCATCGCTTATGGTTAATGAAACAACTTTGACTCTTGAGCATGTTATGGAAAGACTAGATGCTATTGAAAAGAAAATGCTTACCGAAGAACATATTTAAAACTTGGATATAAAGATGCAAATTTTTGCTACTAAAATTGGGTCAAAAGTGGGAGAAGTTTTTAAGTTGTTAAAGGAAAGGGGGACAATAATTCATGAAAGAATTGAAGAAAGCCCGTCTAGGATTGATTAACTGGAAGAGATCTTTACTAAGTTAAGTACGGCTTTTGCTTCCTCCAAAACTCCCTAAAAATTGGCAAGACTAATCAAGTTACTAAAAACAAGGGTGCAACTTCTAGTAATGATAAAGGAGATCTTAAGATGATTAGCATCCATTCCAATTTTATTAAAGTGGTAAGAGCCCCTATTTGCAAGAATGAATTTTTCAATCTCGTGCCTAGAAGTATTGTCGTTGAGAATTTATATGTTAAATCCTTGAAAAATTCTAAGTGTTTGATTGAAGAGTTGGAGACCAAAAATGACAACACTTAGATCCTTTGCATTATGCCTAGCAAGGGGCGTAAAATGATAGCGCTCATTGGGAGGCAGCCCAACTTGTATCTTTTTGCTTTTTGCTTTTCTTGCTGTTTTCAATAAATTACCCAATTATGCCTCTGATTAGATGTGTTTTTGTGGTTTAAATTAGTGTTTGTTCCAAGCAAAGCCTTTGGGATGATTTGGGTGAAAGTTGATTTGATCTTGCTGAAAAACAGAAACTTTTGCGCGCATGATTTTTTTCTCATTTTTAATAGAAGAGTGATTTTGAGTTGATTCTTTTTGCAGAATATTAATAAACAAATTGCTCACATTGTCCTAATTTTTCAGAAATTTTGGAGTTACAGAAGTATTCGAAGTTTCCAGATTGCTACAGAGTGTTCTGTTTTTGACAGATTCTGTTTTCTTTTCGTTGTGTGCTTGTTTTTATGATTCTATGGTTTCCTTTGAAGAGTTTTTGCCATAGAAAATTTGGAATACAGTAGATATAATGCAAGAATAAAATATGAATGGGTTTGCAACAGTACTTGTAGTAGTAGTTTGCTTTCTTATACTAACGGATCTCATGAAGGTTTTGTTGAGTTTTGTGTGATTGAAGTTTTCAAGTTTTCGGTGATATTACTGTCGGCGTTCTGGGAACGTGGGTACCCAGACTTCCCTGCCTGCGGCCTGCAGCGTGGCTCAAGGAGAGGCCCAATACGGCCCATCTACATCAACACATGCTCAAGACCCTCGCGAGAGGCCAAGCCTCGCGGGGCGGACGACAGGAGGCTTCCTCAGGCACGGCCTCGTCAAGCTGGCTCACGAGGAGGCGGAGAGATCTAGGCGGGTTACCTCACGAGGTGCCCGTAACGCAAGCCATGACGACCAAGGCCAGGCGGGCGCCGGCCTGCGCAGAGTCCTTGTTTCCCCTTTGGTGCAAAGGGGGCAAGCGCAGGCAAGGGTATCAAGCAAACGCAACCATTTCGGTGCAACAAGACCAAGACCAGCAGGACGGCAGAACGGAGGTCATCGTGGAGCCCAAGCCAGCGTCATCGTCAGGGCCTTTTGGCAGGCGAGGACCAACTTTAGTCAGGATAAGTGTAATAGATGTTCCCCTTCAAAACGGCCAATTGTTGGCGCCCTTTCCGCTCAATATTTGGGAAGAGGCCCGGGGCCTTCGCCTATAAATAGGACTAGCCACCCACAGGGTAGGGGAGCAAGATCTAGATCTGATCGGATTGACACCCAAGAGAGAGAGAGAGAGAGAGAGAGGCGACTGAACTCCCCTAGCAGTTCATCGCCCCAACCTAGAACAGACCCTCACGAGGCTGTTCTTCCCTTGTACTATTCCTCATCAGCCCCAGAGGCAATCCACACACCATAAACTGGAGTAGGGTATTACACCACAATGGTGGCCTGAACCAGTATAAATCTAGTGTCCCTTGTGTTGTTCTTCGTGTAGTTTAGATCCTAGCGAGGCGGTGAAACATGGGTAGGCTGAGGGTGTGATCTCCGCATGCACCCCAGTGTTCGAACCTCAAGGGTCTGCCGGAACCCGAAATCCGACAATTACGATCGATGAAGGAATAAGGATTAGCAAAAGGCTAAGCTTGGGGATGCCCGAGGCACCCCAAGATAATATTCAAGAAGTATCAAGCAACTAAGCTTGGGGATGCCCCCGAGTGGCATCCCCTCTTTCTTCTAACAACCATCGGTATTTTACTTGGAGCTATATTTTTATTTCACATATTATGAGTTTTGCTTGGAGCATCTTGTATGATATGAGTCTTTGCTTGTTTTGCTTTGTGTTTTAAGTCTTGAATCCTTGCTGGACACACCTTTTTGAGAGAGCCAAAAATTATGCTATGCTTGCTCCTATGCTTCACTTAAATTTTTAGACCATGGATTTGCTCTAGTGGTAATAGCGCGTTCTTTACCAGGCGCCACTGGTACATACCAGTAGCATGGGGTACATACTAGAAACCCTATTCGCAGCCTCACCGCTACGGGGCCGACCAGGTTCGCCTCGGAAGGACGAGTAGATGCAGCAGGGGAAAGCACGGAGCCACATAGAGAGCCGTGACACAGGCAAAAGGCGAGGAGACTCCATGCCCCCGCAAGCGGCAACACGGCCGAGCCAGGCGTCGTAATCGCCGTTGGCAGGACGATAGCACCGCAACTCACGCGCCATGAGGAGCGCGGCTTGCGCGTCCACCGGACTACGATGATTGTAGGAGGATGACGCCATGGCGGGGTCGTAGGAAGGCATGGCCATCACGCAGCTCGAAAAGATACAACAAAGAATCCTGCTGCCCGTGAATGACAAGGTTAGTGGCAGCGCTCACCATTGGGGGAGCTGAGCGGCGAGGAGCGCTGTGGCCCGCCGGGGGCGTCTGAGCCACGCGAGCGGCCCGGCGCTCACCACGGATGCAGCGAGCTTCTGCCATGGATGCAACGGGCAGAGGATGGAGCGCGCTTGATGAAGAAACAGAGGCTTCGACAAGCCCCCTACCTGGCGCACCAAATGTCGGAATCAGGGCTCCGAGGACCCTAAACAAGTTCAAACTCTGGGGCGTGTACAGAGGTTCTCGCTTCATGATGACGCTCCGCTCACCACCCACACGGCCTGATCTCACCGAGTACGCGCGAGCTGGGAGAAAGAATGAACATGGAGATTTACCCAGGTTCGAGCCACCTTGTGGTGTAAGACCCTACTCTTGCCTTGTGGTGGATTGGCCTCGCCTCACGAGGAGGTTGAAGATGAACTGGTACAGAGGATGAGCTGCCTCGTGAGGGCTTAGAGGATGAGAATGAGTCGACCTGCTCTGTGGTGGAGCCTAGCCTATATTTATAGTGGCCTTGGTCCTCTTCCCTCATCGCTTAGGCGGGAAGGGATACCACAGCGGCCACTTTTGAAAGGGGACAAGAGGTACATCTTATACTGACGAAAGGTGGTCTTCACCTGCAAAGCTCTGGCCATGACGCAGTGGTGGGCTTACTGATGACATCTGTCCTGCCGAGCTCGTGGTCTTGGTCTTGTTGCACCAAAATGGAAACCTTTGGGGGCTCCCTCGGGAATCTGCACCTGTCCTTGCTTCCTTAGCACCAAAGAGGAAACTGTCCTCCTCTGAGCCTGCTGGCGCCCGCCTAGTCTTGGTCGTCATGGCTCATGTCATTGTGAACCTCGTGAGGCGGGGCACCTGCATAGAGATCTCCGCTCCTTGGGAGGCAGGCTTGGGGAGCTGCTCCTTGGGAGGTCTCGATGTCGTCCACCTCGCTGGGCCGGGGGTCCTCGTGAGGGCCTTGCCCATGTGGTCTTGTAGCTGGGCCATGCTGGGTCGTCTATGAAGTCAAGGGTTGGGCCGCAGGCAGGCAGGTCTGGGTACCCCCAATCTCAAAACCCCGATTGAGGCCAGCTAAAGTGGCGGGAAAATAGGGGGTTGATCCTCAAATGGACCAGTATAGTTAAAAAAGTCCATGGACATATAAGGTGTGAAAATAGCCCAATCCAATTGAAGATGGTCAAACGATCCCCTGTTACATAAATCTACATATGATCACCATACTGTTGCATATTTTTTTGTGAAACACCGTCGAAACATAAGTATTGGATCGAATATCGGGCTTCCAAGCAACCCCTAGGAGCATCTCCAATAGCTGCCCAAAATAGGGCACTAAAAAACTAATTGAGGGCACGAAAAAGTGAGTTTTATTGCACCAGCTTTTTTTCTCTCTAACAACTGCCCTTAAATAGGGCACTAGAAGTGCATACATGTTGAAATATATTGAAACAAATAATACCAAACCAAATGAATCAAAAACAAACAAAACACAAATAGTACAAACATCAAATTCATTAATCCACAACATCAAATTATTACATAGTTTAGTAATCCATAACATAAAATTCAATGCAAATTGTTCATCACAAGTGGCAACAAACACAGAGATAAAACTATTGGTCTTGTTGCCCACGGCATGCTCACCACTCCTCGATGATATATTTTTGAAGATCTTCGTGTGTATCGGAATCTCGAATGTCAAGCTACACCTCAAGAAAGTGTCGGCTTCGCTCTTCCCATTCTACATGTCTGCATCGGTTGTCTCATGAGCTCATAGAAGGCGTAATCCAAATATTTGCCACACACTCATTCTCAATGATCATGTTGTGCATGATCAAGCCGGCTGTGATGATGTACCAAAGGATATCTTGATACCAAAACCTAGTCGGTCCTCGCACAATAGAAAATTGGGCTTGCAAAAACTCAAAAGCCCTCTCCACATCTTTCTTAGCAGCCGCTTGAGCATTATGGAAGTAGAGTTCTTTATTACCTTGGGGGCTTGAAATTGGTTTCGCAAAAGTAGCCCACTTCGGATATATCCCATCTGCAAGGTAGTAGCCCATGTTGTATGTGCGGCCATTTGCTTCGAACTCCACTAGTGGTGATTCCCCATTGGCTAACTTTGCAAAGAGAGGTGATGCTGGAGAAAATTGATGTCATTGCAAGATCCAGGCATCCCAAAATACACATGCCAAATCCATGTCTCCTAATCGACAACGGCCTCAAGAATTATGGTGGCATCTTTCTTGTGTCCTTTGAACTACCATGCCATGCTATAGAGAGAAGTTCTCTGACTTCCAGTGCATGCAATCAGTGGATCCAAGCAAACCTGGAAACTCAAAGGCTTTGTTCATCTCCAAAAGCATCGACGTGCCTTCAGCATTGGGTGCTCTCAAATACTCTACCCTAAACACTTCAACCACCGCCTTTGCAAATTTCTCGACATAAAAGATTAAAGTACTCTCTCCCATTGGTAAGTTATCATCAACAAAATCTGCTGAAACACCATGCAGAAGTCACCTTCTGGATGGTGTTGTGTCCAAGATTTCCGGTGCAATTCCTCCTCTGCTCGAATGATCGATCATGTTGCTTCACACAGTTGGCAATGTGAAGGAACAAATCCAGAGGCATCGTAAAACGGTCGTGAAAGTATAGCTCTCGATAAACTGGAGTTGAACCAAAATAGTTGCGCATCAATCTGTTGCTTATCCCTCCGAATCAACTAATGCCCGAAAATGGAACCACCATGCTCCGGCCTCTTGTTCTTGTGCATCATCAATATCAAAACAATGTATTCATTCCATATTCCTCTTTGGACGAGGAATCATCCCGCAGAGAGGGTTCAAATGAACTCGTCTACATACAATAATTTCCACTACAATCTACTCATTTGACCACAACAAGAAAGAGAGAAGCAAACAAAATTTAGCTTGTAGGCAATTCTTCGAATACGAGTGTGAGGAGGAGGAAATCGGATGGTTGCATGCTGGAGCTGAGGTGGTTGCCACGCCGGGTCGAAATGGCCTCGTAGACGATAGGAAGGGCGAGTTTGCGGACAAAAACAGTGACGCCGCGCTATTGACGTCGGCCAATGCAGCACAGCTGCCCCGCTCGGTTGCGGCGGCCGCAAGGTCAGCATCGTCCGTTCGACGACCACTAACCCGTGTCTACGGCCAGCTGTGGGGCCGCGGCCGACCGCATTCTGCCCGGATCCGGCACGTCGGCAGATCCCGGATGGGCACGCTAGCGGGGCTGACGCGGCCGTCTGGAGCAGCAGGATGGAGCAGGTTAGTCGCAGGCAGGCGGAACGGCAGTGGTGGCGTTGGTGGGCGAAATCGAGCCGGCGGCTGTTGGGCAGAGGTGGGGCGCGGCGGGATGAATGTTTAGCGTGGCAGTTCAGTGTGTGCAGAGGACGTTTTTTGTTTTGCGGCAGCATGCGTGTGCTGCAGAATTACAACACTAGAGACTGTTTTTTCTTCCGGGCTGTCTCAAAATGGTACAAAAAAGAAGAGATAAAGACAATTGTTGGACAGATATTGGCTTGTTATTTTCTATGTTTATGGTTGTTTCTCGGCACCATTGTACCGTGTCGTTGTTTTTATGTGTGTTGTGGTGCTGTGCTGTACTGGTGAATATAAAGGCCTCACAAATTTAAGCTGGGCGGTAGCCTTTTTCCAAAGAACGTTTTTTTTTGGACGGGTCGCTCTCTCCGGTCTAAACGTGTCACTGTTCAGTCAATCTCTCCGGTCGCCTCTGCTATTGTCCGTCCTCACGTGGCGCCACACCAATTTCAACTAACCCCATCCGCCCGTGGCCTTCAAGGAACTTGAGCGACAGTTCTTCAATCCCCATCAGATCCGTGGCCTCCAAGGCGTTCCTGAGAGTGGATCCTACGAAAGAGAAAGGGACTAAAGAAACAGCAAGTGTACATTTCCGTATGTGTGTGGCTGAGAGCATCCCATTTCGCTGGAGCTTAGAATCTCTAGAGATGTGCGCGCGCCCTTATAAAACGCCGCTCGGTCTAATCAATTTGTACAGCTCACTCCATACTCCAAAAGGAGCACAAAAACACTCGACCAGTAAGAACTAGCCAACTAGGAGTAGAATGGTGCTCCAAGCAGCAGCAACATCCCTGGTGGCTTCTCTGCGGTCACCATGGAGCGTGCTCTGCGGTGCCGCCGCCCTGCTAGTCGTATGGGCGGTCGCCCTGGCGGCCGAGAGTTACTGGCTGAGGCCCCGGCGGCTCGGCCGGGCGCTCCGGACGCAGGGTCTCGGCGGCACGGCGTACCGCTTCCCCGCCGGGGACTCAGCCGAGAACGCCCGGCAGAGCCAGGAGGCGCTGTTCAAGCCCATGCCGCCGTCGTGCCACGACGTTGTTCCCCGCGTGATGCCGCACCTCCACAAGACTGTCAAGGAACACGGTACGCGCGCGAATCATGCATTGATGCCACTGGCCCATACGACTCATGGCTGCTGGCACTGAACGCTTAACTGAACTGCATCTGCATCCCGTAGGTGAAGTGTGCATCACCTGGGACGCCCCGGAGCCCAGGGTCGTCATCGCAAAGCCAGAGCTGGTGACCCAGATCCTATCTAGCAACTCTGGCCACTTCGAGAAACTCAGGACCAATCTTGGAGACCTGGTATGCCGCGGGGTCGGGACCTACGACGGCGAGAAATGGGCGAGGCATAGGAGGATTCTCAACCCTGCTTTCCATCTTGAAAAGCTCAAGGTACTTATTACATGTCTACATCACATGCCACTAATGTAAGTACATATGTGTGTGCGTGCGCGCGCTCTTACTGATGAAGCCATTTTTCAGGCCATGTTCCCTGCTTTCTCCACGTGCTGCACCGAGCTGGTGGACAGATGGGAGAGTAAACTACTGGCTGCAGGTTGTGAGGGGTCGGTCGAACTCGACGTCTCCCAGGAGTTCCCGGTCCTCACCGGAGACGTGATCACCCGCACATCGTTCGGTAGCAGCTTCACCGAAGGAAGAAGAATCTTCGAGCTTCAAGTAGACCAGGCAAAGAGACTTATGAAGCTCCTCCAGTATTTGTACATCCCGGGCTTCTTGTAAGCACACTATTCTCCCAACTACTCCACCTTTCTAGTTTTTTGTTAGTCAACCCATTGCACATGGACCGTGCTAGTATTTTCCGGAAGCAAATATTCTACTTTGAACAAAAACCACAACACTTATTTTGAATCCGAGGGAGGGAATACTTTTTTGCGAGGATTAATCAATTAAAGTAAGCCCTTTGATGCGACGTGTTATTTTTTTTTATAAAAGGAGGATGACCGCCGGCCTCTACATCTGGGAGATGTATGCGGCCACTTTATTGATTATTCTCGAGGACTTTACAAAGTATTACAACAATATGCCTGAATCTGCCATCTTGGCAACATATGTCACTACTCCTATCCATATGATGAGGGATGCTAGCTGGGCCAAATACCCAGACCACTCACCTAAACCTATCATCAAAAGCCGGAAGCCCCAACTGAACCACATACCGGGTCTGGGGCACAAACCGGTTTGACACACTCACATGTGTCGTCTCCGTCATCTTCCACAGGTCCGTCTTCAGAGCAGATATTAAGGCTTCTACCTTGTCAGGCCACTCAGCCATCGATGCCACCATGACGCCACACAGCCACCTCCTCCTGCGCGAGTTCATCTACACGCATCGGGCGCCGAGTCTCCGCTGTGCCACGCCGCTGAGATCCGCCGTCTTTGATGCGGAGGAGGAAACACCGCTCCACCTCTGGGCGCATCATCGGCCACCTGCCGCGATGTCGTGCAAGTCCAGCTCCGGGAAAGCATGCAGGAAATCACGATCTTCAAGACGACGCCCTCAGTAGGGGAAGCGACGTATCAAGCCATCGTCTGGTCTTGCACCGCAGGTCCTGGGCTTTCACCCGAAGAAAGGGACCCGAGAGCGGAGGAGGTCGGAGAGCTCCACAATGGCCCCCAGGAGGAGAGCGACATCCGCAGACACCGCGCCGTCGGCTTTCGCCCGGAGCAACCCTACCTCCGCACTCTCATGCTGTCGGACGAGGATGGGGGAACCCCAGCGCCGCTAGCATGCGAACCAACCTCACCGCCGGCCGAAGCTAACGGGCCAGATCGGCCGAGCCCGCCACGGCCAGATCTGAAACCTCGGCACGCCGTCGCGTCGAGGCAGCCACGAGCAGCCGGCAGCCCATCACCTGCGAGAGGACGAGGATGCCGGGCCGGGCAGCCGCCACGCCGGCCGGAGACGCCGAGGACGAGTCTCCCACCACCACGGGCTCACGCCGGCAACCGAGGCCGCCGAGCGCGCGGAGATCCCCGCCGCCACCGTCCTCCGGTGCGGGCTTCGCCCGGCGGACTCATCCGGCGGTGGCGGGAGGGAGGACGTGCTGTAGAGGGGGCGGGCGGCGGCGTACCTAGTGTTCCCCTGAGCCGCCCTGGGGATGACGCGGGGGTCGGGCAGTTATTAGTTCCTATGAATAATGCGATCGAGTGTACCCCTCTTATTTGCAGGTCCTTTCCTACTGAAAACAACAGGAGGATGTGGGAGAACAAGCGGGAGATAGAAGGGCTCGTGAGAGGGGTCGTCCAGAAGAGGGAGCGCGCGATGGACAAGGACGGGGACATTGGCAACGACATGCTTGGCCTGATGCTGCAGTCCAACAGGTCATCCAATTCCGACTTGCGGATGAGCACTCAGGACGTCATCGAGGAGTGCAAGCTCTTCTACTTCGCGGGAATGGAGTCCACGCAGCAGCTGCTCACATGGACAGTCGTCATGCTAGGCATGCACCCCGAGTGGCAGGACCGGGCGAGGGAGGAGGTTCTGGGCGTCTTCGGCAGGGACGGCAAACCCGGCTTCGACGGCCTTAATCGACTCAAAACGGCAAGTGCATCGTCCAAAGTTTGCCCTCAAATCAAACATTCGATTGCTCTCGTTGCTAGTACTAACTAACTAGGATGATTTCGGTCCAATTTTTCTACATATATTTCCAGATGACGATGATAATGTACGAGGTGCTCAGGCTGTACACGCCGGTGGTCACCATGAACCGGAAAATAAACAAAGAGATGCGGATCGGGGGCGTCACCTACCCTGCCGGAACGGTCCTGGAGCTACCCTTCCTCATGGTTCACCACAACCCGAACGTGTGGGGGGAGGACGTGTCCGAGTTCAAGCCGCAGAGGTTCGCGGAGGGGATCTCCAAGGCGACCAAGAATGGCCAGGTGGGCTTCTTCCCGTTCGGCTGGGGGCCGAGGATCTGCATCGGCAATAACTTCGCCATGCTCGAGGCCAAGATGGCCGTGAGCATGATCCTTCAGCGTTTCGAGTTCCGGCTCTCGCCTTCTTACGCCCATGCGCCCTGCACCGTGATAACGCTGCATCCTCAGCATGGCGCGCAAATCATACTCAAGAGCCTCTGATTTAGCCAGTCCGGCCGGCATCTTTGTTTTGTTAGCATGTCCTTACTTGAAATTCCAAATCAAAAAGATATGTGCCTGGCAATCCTTACACTTCCCCTAGAAAACATCACATTGAACTTCACAGAATATGGTTGTGGGGTGAAACCTACAGCGGAGTCTCATAGGGCAATGCTAGGTTTGACCCACTGTAGAGTTCGTCGGTGCATGTCACCTTTGCATCTTCCAATTTAATATGCTACGTATTTGCTACACCATCAATGAATCAACCATAAGTCCTCCATCCTTGTGGAACTGCATTTTGGCATGGAAATCCTTCAAATGAGTAAGATCACAAATCACAACAAAGCATAGATTGGGATCAACACAACTTAGCAAAAACAAAAAAGACGGAAATATATCATATTTACAACTCAAATATGGCAAGATTTTAAGCAATATTAGAAGGCTGGTTGAGATGAATATCACCTACCAATTGACTGAACTTCTCTATCCAAGCAGATATCACATCAAAGGAGACACAACCGCTATGGTCAAACTATTACCCAGCATAACTGCAAAATGAGGATCTCGTAAGCAAAGTGTCATTCAATTAACAGATAATAATCATAAAACCAATAACTTATTCTTTCACATTAGCTTCCTCAAGTCGGGCAAGGTTTGAGCCTTTTCTTGGGCTCGGCCTTCGCCTTTTCTCTAAAACGTTAGCTTCCTGAATTCACACACACAGAGAAGATGGCAACTAAAAACAAAACAAGGCTATGAGCAAGTGTTTACTTCTCGGGTGGTGAAAAAACCGTAGACCCAACTCATTTTTGTGAAGAAATTCAAATGTTATCTTTTAGAACTGGTTTAAGGCTCTAATTTGAAGAACATTAGCAAAAAAAGTAATCATGAGTATTAAGAGGTAACGCCAAAGAGTGAGTGATGCAAAAGGTTGACTACATGAACTAAAGATAGAGAATAGTCTGTACATAAGCGAAAATGCCTAGGAGCACCTGCGGGCTCACCATCCTGATATCTCACCATTAAATAATAATAGGGATCTGTGCCACTATATTAGGCTGCATGTATTCTTCAGTTTCGGAGAGGTATAGAGTCTGTATTAAGATCTCTGACTGAGAATAAATGCATCGACATGTGGGTGGCTGGACTGACATCTGACATCGGCCCCACACACATGCAAATTTTATTGAGCCATGCGTTATGAGCCTTTCCCCTTGCGTCGCCTCCCCTGGGCGACGCCAGGGGTCCCGAACCTAAGCGCCGCCAGTCTCCAGATCCATTCTCCACTACCGCCGCTGCCGCCGGCTAGGTCCGCGGTGGCGGCGGGCCCGACGCCAAAGGCGCCTGGGCGGGCGGTTAGCAGCAGGACTCCCGCGAGGTGGCAGGGGCATCTCTTGCGGAGGGTGCGCGGGCAGCAGTTTGAGCGGCGACTCAGACTGACCGGTGGCGGCCGACGATACTCGGCTTGCGGGCGGGGCTGGTTCCTCTACCTATAGTCGGAATCTGCTGGTGGCCGCGGATCTGGCGTCCCGGCCAGATCCGTCTCGGCGTGTCTTTGGATGGCCGACGACGCGCGGAGGGACCGGTGAGGGGCGGCTGGAGGCTCCCTGCCGGCGTTCCGGTGGCAGCGGTCGTCTTCACGACGAGGTTCTACTCGGATCCAGTCGGCTGCAAGATCGGGGTGACGCGACATCCAATGAAAATCGCGCCGACTACGATCATGGCGGACGATGGCGGCGTCTGTGACGTCGTTTCCCTTCTCGAGGCATCATTGTGGCAGGTCGCGGCACCACGCT
This sequence comes from Triticum aestivum, assembly GCF_018294505.1. NCBI lineage: Eukaryota > Viridiplantae > Streptophyta > Magnoliopsida > Poales > Poaceae > Triticum > Triticum aestivum. Next base: position 167,018,569 of record NC_057795.1, read on the forward strand.
CGAGATGCTCCGGGGGAAACCCTAGATCTGGATCTTTCCGGATCGGACGATGGAGACATCTTTGATGTCGTACTCCCTCCAGGGGGCATCGTTCTGGAGCAGGTGCTGACTGGAAGGGCACAGAGGCGGAGCGGGGACGACAGATCTCGGCAGCGTGGCGCAGTGGAGTCTCGGCGTCCGATGCGGGTGGATGGACTAGCGCAGGAGGATGGCGCTATCTGGCGTCGTGGTGGCGTCGACAGCAGGCCAAACATGGTCGTTGCGTCCGTTCATGTTCTGAAGATGGATCAGTGAAAGACGGCGGTGACGACACATGATAGTGCGTCGGACCGGTTTGTACCCCAATCCCAGTATGTGGCTTGGTTGGGGCATCCGGCTTTAGATGTTAGGCTTTGGTGCGAAGTCTGTTTGGTATTAGGCTCGGACTATGGGCACGCCTTCATCAAATGGATTTGAGTAGCGACCGTTGTTGCTAAGATGGTGGCTTTAGACTACCTGATGTACTGCTTTGTAAGGTCTGTGAAAAAAATAATAAAATGGCTGCATGCATCGCTCAGATGCAGAGGCCGGGGGTAATCCTCCATTTCTAAAAAAAATAATAACACATCTAATATTCAGTTCTACCAAGTTTCAAACTGCAATATAAATTCAACTTTCAAAATATATTTTGCAGGTTTATGTTTTTGTTTAAGTTTTAAAACTGTAATATCATTTATTTCAATCAAGTTATGTGTCTTCTATAAAAACTGAGAATCCCGTCCTGGGGTAGTTAAAACAGTGGATTTCCATGATTGTTAGAATTTGAAATACAAAAAAGAGAATTCCAATATTCTAATTCCTGGAAAATTCATGGAACAAATTCCATGAAATTAAGTCTTTTTATCTTTTATTTTTAGTGAAAACCTGAGAACTTCATGAAATTCTAGAAACTTTAATTATACTAATCTCAAAACTTTTCCTTCTCTAAAAGACTACGTTATTTGTCATGTTGCCTGCTTTATCAATGCAATGTGGCCGCATTTAAAATAGAAAAAGAGAATTCCGATCCTGGAAAATTCAAGGTACAAATTCCAAGAAATTACGTCTTTCTATTTTTTTTAATGAAAATCAAGAACTTCATGATAATAATTCTAGACAATTTAATTATACTAATATGAAAACTTTTTCTCCTCTAAAAAACTACATTATCAGTCATAGTGCCAAGTTTATCAATGCAGTGTAGCCGCACCTAATCGTTCATCTTCATGTCCAACAAAGATGAATTGAAGTAATTACACTGCGGGCAGCTTTTTTGCTTTCATTTATTGAGCCGCATCATACTCTGACATATCTGTGTTGGCAGTGGAAAGACAACACGTTTACTTTTCTTGCATTCAAACGTTGGCTTCATTAGTTAGGACTATTGACTTTCTATGCATATCATAGCAGAGCACTGTGTATCATGTTCGCGGTGCAGATGTAGTAAATAGCACAGCACATGTATCTACTGTTACTACATACCCGTGGGACACATATTCACACATTACATATCATTTCCTAAATGGCGTGAATTCCGAGCGAGAAAGTTGGCAGACGAGATTTAGGAGGGCTGCGTCGCCGAGTGCTCCTAGTCCGCATCCGAAAACCGGTAGGTGATACAGGATTTGGTGGAAGGTTTCAGGTGTGTGATGAAAGAGAAATGGAGTATATCAGACGTCTCGTACAAAATGTTTCCCTTGATTCTTTGCTGATACCAAAGTTGACATGAAAAGTAGGTGAATTTACTTATGGTTACAGTTTTTTGTTGCATCAGCTCAATTAATCCGTTTTCATTATTTATTTTTAGTTCTGTCCTACTCCCTCCGTCCGAAAATACTTGTCATCAAAATGGATAAAAAAAGATGAATTTAGAACTAAAATACGTCTAGATACATCCCTTTTACCCATTTCGATGACAAGTATTTCCGGACGGAGGGAGTACTATTTTGGTTTGAGAAATGGTGATGTCCGAATGAGTGTTGAGGGTTATTTATGCTAACTAGGTTTGTCTATCTATGTTGTTCTAAGTGCACAACTGCCGGCCGTTGCGCAAAATCATTTTACGCGTTAACGTTACATACCGGTAACATGTCTATCCTCCATCCAGACATCAAGATGTGTGCAATTGCTAGCTATTTATTCACATTTTTCTACTATACAAAAATTACACCTAACGAATACAGCTTTTTTGGCCCCACTATTATCCTCCACTTGGCCCGGCGCTTCCACCATAAAAAAATTCCGGCTCTGCTATTCAAGCTTGATATCAAGAAGGCTTTTGACTCGGTTCGTTGGGATTACCTCCTTGAGTTGCTGAACCATCTAGGCTTCCTTCCGCGCTTTCGAGGTTGGGTCTCGGCCCTGCTTTCTACCGCTTCATCGAGGGTACTTCTCAATGGTGTACCTGGATGCCCAATTTCCCTTGGATGTGGCTTGAGACATGGGGACCCCCTTTCCCCCCTCCTCTTTGTGCTTGCAATTGATCCTCCACACCATATCCTACAGAAGGCCACAGAGCAAGGCAAGTTGCACCCTCTTGATGGAAATGCGATGGTGATTTGTGCCTCCTTATACGCGGATGATGCTGCGGTCTTCCTTGCGCCAGTTAAATATGAAATCTGAAACCCTTGCGTGCTTTGGGGAGGTCACTGGCCTGGTCACGAATTGCTCTAAAAGCATGGTTGCTCCCATCCGATGTGACCACTTGGACCTTGATGATATTCTGCATTCCTTCCCGGCCAACCGATCTACCTTTCCGATGAAGTATCTCGGATTGCCACTGTTGGTCAAGAGGCTAAATAGGATCCACTTCCAGCCCCCGGAGGACAAGATTGCGGCCAAGCTTACTTGGCTGGGCATGCTTATGGCATCTCCGGGAAGGGCGGTGCTGGTGAAGTCTATCATCACGGCCATCGCTATATACTATATGACAGCGTTAAACCTACTGATTGAGGTCCTGGAAAAGATTGATTCTCTTCGCCGAGCCTTCCTTTGGGCTGGCAGTGACAAGGTCATTGGTGGCAAATGCAAGATCAACTGGATGTAGGTCTGCAAGTCCAAGGCTCATGGGGGGCTGGGCATCTTAAATCTAAAAATGTTTGCGTCTGCGCTTCGCATCCAGTTGTTTTGGGCAGAATGGTCGGATCCGCCGAAGCCATGGGTTCGCTTGGGCAATCCTTACGACGACAATGGTAAAAACATTTTTGCAGCTGCCACCAAGGTGCTTCTCGGCAATGGTCTTCAAGCCTCTTTCTTGGAGTCCGTTTGGCTCGCTGGTTTGAGGCCCAAAGACATCGCCCCGAAGATTTTTAATATATCAAAAATAAGGGGCTGTTCGGTTCAAAAGGCATTGGAGAATAATTTCTGGGTCTATCAAATTAACACAGACGGGATCACCTCCACCAGACATCTGACCGAGTTCGTCAACCTTTGGGAGAAGACATCTATGGTGCACCTAAACCCCGAGATGGCTAATTCTATTTCCTGGAAACTCACTAACGATGGCATTTACTCTGCATCCTCGGCCTACAAGGCCCAGTTCCTTGTTTTGGTTGACTCCAACATGCAACAATTGATGTGGAAGATCTGGGCTCCCCCCAAATGCAAATTCTTTGCTTGGCTAGTTATCAATAACAAGATCTGGACGGCCAACAGGCTGTTGGGGAACGTAGCAGAAATTCAAAATTTTCCTATGAGTCACCAAGATCTATCTATGGAGAGACTAGCAACGAGGGGAAGGAGAGTGCATCTACATACCCTTGTAGATCGCTAAGCGGAAGCGTTCAAGAGAACGGGGTTGCAGGAGTCGTACTCGTCGTGCTCCAAATCACCGGAGATCCTAGTGCCGAACGGACGGCACCTCCGCGTTCAACACACGTACAGCCCGATGACGTCTCTCATGCCTTGATCCAGCAAGGAGAGAGGGAGAGGTTGAGGAAGACTTCATCCAGCAGCAGCACAACGGCGTGGTGGTGATGGAGGAGCGTGGCAATCCTGCAGGGCTTCGCCAAGCACCGCGGGAGAGGAGGAGGACTTGGGAGAGGGGGAGGGCTGCACCAGAACTTGGGGTGCGGCTGTCCTCCCACCCCTCCACTATTTATAGGTGGGGAGAGAAGGGGGCTGCCCCCCTAGATCCCATCTAGGGTTGGGGGCGGCGGCCAAGGGGGGAGGAGTGCCTCCCAAGTCAAGTGGAGGCCCTCCCCTTTAGGGTTTCCCCTCTCCCATGCGCATGGGCCTTGGAGGGGCTGGTGCCCCTGGCCCGTTAAGGCTAGGGTGCCCCCTTAGAGCCCATGCTGCTGTATTGGACGTGGTGGAACATTTTCCGGACCTCCGGACCCCTCCGGAATCCTCCGGAACCTTCTAGAAGCTTCCCGGTACAATACCGGAAAAAACCGAACTTTTCCCGGAACCCGAACAACAACTTTCCATATATAAATCTTTACCTCCGGACCATTCTGGAACTCCTCGTGACGTCCGGGATCTCATCCTAGATTCCGAACAACATTTGGTAACCACGTTTATCTATTCCCTATAACCCTAGCGTCATCGAACCTTAAGTGTGTAGACCCTACGGGCTCGGGAACCATGCAGACATGACCGAGACGTTCTCCGGTCAATAACCAACAGCGGGATCTGGATACTCATGTTGGCTCCCACATGTTCCATGATGATCTCATCGGATGAACCACGATGTCAAGGACTCAATCGATCCCGTATACAATTCCCTTTGTCCAGCGGTATTATACTTGCCCGAGGTTCGATCGTTGGTATGCCGACACCTTGTTCAATCTCGTTACCGGCAAGTCTCTTTACTCGTTCCGTAACACATCATCCCATGATCAACCCCTTGGTCACATTGTGCACATTATGATGATGTCCTACCGAGTGGGCCCAGAGATACCTCTCCGTCAACCGGAGTGACAAATCCCAGTCTCGATTCGTGCCAACCCAACAGACACTTTCAGAGATACCCGTAGTGCACCTTTATAGCCACCCAGTTACGTTGTGACGTTTGGTACACCTAAAGCATTCCTACGGTATCCGGGAGTTGCACAATCTCATGGTCTAAGGAAATGATACTTGACATTAGAAAAGCTTTAGCATACGAACTACACGATCTTTGTGCTAGGCTTAGGATTGGGTCTTGTCCATCACATCATTCTCCTAATGATGTGATCCCGTTATCAACGACATCCAATGTCCATGGTCAGAAAACTGTAACCATCTATTGATCAACGAGCTAGTCATCTAGAGGCTTACTAGGGACTTGGTGTTGTCTATGTACCCACACATGTATCTGAGTTTCCTATCAATACAATTATAGCATGGATAATAAAAGATTATCATGAACAAGGAAATATAATAATAATAACTAATTTATTATTGCCTCTAGGGCATATTTCCAACAGTCTCCCACTTGCACTAGAGTCAATAATCTAGTTCACATCGCCATGTGATTAACATTGACAGGTCACATCGCCATGTGACCAACATCCAAAGAGTTTACTAGTGTTACTAAACTAGTTCACATCACCATGTGATTAAGACTCAATGAGTTCTGGGGTTTGATCATGTTTTGCTTGTGAGAGAGGTTTTAGTCAACGGGTCTGCAACATTCAGATACGTATGTATTTCGCAATTCTCTATGTCATATTGTAAATGCTGCTTCCACGCTCCACTTGGAGCTATTCCAAATGGTTGCTCCACTATACGTATCCGGTTTGCTACTCAGAGTCATTCGGACAGGTGTTAAAGCTTGCATCGACGTAACCCTTTACGCCGAACTCTTTATCACCTCCATAATAGAGAAACATGTCCTTTATTTACTCCAAGGACAATTTTGACCCCTGTCCAATGATCCATTCCTGGATCATTCTTGTACCCCTTGACTGACTCATGGCAAGGCACACTTCCAATCCGGTACACAGCATAGCATACTATAGAGCCTACATCTGAAGCATAGGGGACGACCTTCGTCCTTTCTCTCTCTTCTGCCGTGGTCGAGCTTTAACTCTTAACTTCATACCTTACAACTCAGGCAAGAACTCCTTCTTTGACTGATCCATCTTGAACACCTTCAAGATCATGTCAAGATATGTGCTCATTTGAAAGTACCATTTAGCGTTTTTGATCTATCCTCATAGATCTTGATGCTCAATGTTCAAGCAACTTATTCCAGGTTTTCTATTGAAAAACACTTTTCAAATAACCCTATATGCTTTCCAAAAATTCTACATCTTTTCTGATCAACAATATGTCAACAACATATACTCATCAGAAATTCTATAGTGCTCCCACTCACTTCTTTGGAAATGCAAGTTTCTCATAAACTTTGTATAAACCCAAAATCTTTGATCATCTCATCAAAGCGTACATTCCAACTCCGAGATGCTTACTCCAGTCCTTAGAAGGATTGCTGGAGCTTTGCATATTTGTTAGTGTTCTTCAGGATTGACAAAACCTTCTGGTTGTATCACATACAACCTTTCCTCAAGGATATCGTCGAGGAAACAATGTTTTGACATCCTATCTGCAAGATTTCATAAATCTTGCAGTAATTGCTAATATAATTCCAACAGACTCTTAGCATCGCTACGAGTGAGAAAGTCTCATCGTAGTCAACTCCTTGAACTTGTCTGAAAACATCTTAACGACAAGTCAAGCTTTCTTAATGGCGATACTTACCATCATTGTCTGTCTTCCTTTTAAAATCCATCTGTACCCAACGGCCTTACGACCATCAAGTATTTCTTCCAAAGTCATGGATCCTCTCTCGGATTTTATGGCCTCGAGCCATTCATCGGAATCCGGGCCCACCATCGCTTCTCCATAGCTCGTAGGTTCATTGTTGTCTAGCAACATGACCTCTAAGACATGATTACGTACCACTCTGAAGTAGTACGCGTCCTTGTCGACCTACGAGGTCCGATAGTGACTTGATCCGAAGCATCATGATCACTATCATTAGCTTCCACTTCAATTGGTGTAGGTGCCACATGAACAACTTCCTATGCCCTGCTACTCACTGGTTGAAGTGATGGTTCATAACCTCATCAAGTCTCCACCATCCTCCCACTCAATTCTTTCGAGAGAAACTTTTCCTCAAGAAAGGACCCGTTTCTAGAAACAATTACTTTTGCTTCCGGATCTGAGATAGGAGGTATACCCAACTGTTTTGGGTGCCCTATGAAGATGCATTTTTATCCGCTTTGGGTTCGAGCTCATCAACCTGAAACTTTTTCACATAAGTGTCCCAGCCCCAAACTTTTAAGAAACGACAACTTAGGTTTCTCCAAACCATAGTTCAAACGGTGTCGTCTCAACGGAATTACATGGTGCCCTATTAAAGTGAGTGCGGTTGTCTCTAATGCCTAACCCATGAACGATAGTGGTAATTTGATAAGATACATCATGGTACGCACTATATCCAATAGGGTGCAAATATGATGTTCGGACACACCATCACGTTATGGTGTTCCAGGCGGTATTAATTGTGAAACAATTTCCACAATGTCTTAATTGCGTGCCAAAGCTCGTAACTTAGATACTCATCTCTATGATCATATCATAGACATTTTATCCTCTTGTCACGATGATCTTCAACTTCACTCTGAAATTACTTGAACCATTCAATAATTTAGACTTGTGTTTCATCAAGTAAATATACTCAATATCTACTTAAATCATCCGTGAAGTAAGAACATAACGATATTCACTTCATGCCTCAGCACTCATTGGACTGCACACATCAAAATGTGTTACTTCCAACAAGTTGCTATCTTGTTCCATTTTACTAAAAACGAGGCTTTTCAGTCATCTTGCCCATGTGGTATGATTTGCATTTCTCAAGCGATTCAAAATCAAGTGAGTCCAAATGATCCATCTGCATGGAGTTTCTTCATGCGTATACACCAATAGACATGGCTCGCATGTCTCAAACTTTTCAAAAACGAGTGAGTCCAAAGATCCATCAACATGGAGCTTCTTCATGCGTTTTATACCAATATGGCTTACATGGCAGTGCCACAAGTAAGTGGTACTATCATTACTATCTTATATCTTTTGGCATGAAAATGTGTATCACTACGATCGAGATTCAATGAACCATTCTTTTAGGTGCAAGACCATTGAAGGTATTATTCAAATAAATAGAGTAACCATTATTCTCCTTACATGAATAACCGTATTGCGATAGACATAATCCAATCATGTCTATGCTCAACGCAAACACCAAATAACAATTATTTAGGTTTAATACCAATCTCGATGGTAGACGGAGCAGGCGATGCTTGATCACATCAACCTTGGAAACACTTCCAACACACATCGTCATCCACCTTTAGCTAGTCTCCGTTTATTCCGTAGCTCTTTTATTTCGAGTTACTAACACTTAGCAACCGAACCGGTATCTAATACCCTGGTGCTACTAGGAGTACTAGTAAAGTACACATTAACATAATGTATATCCAATATACTTCTATCGACCTTGCCAGCCTTCTCATCTACCAAGTATCTAGGGTAATTCTGCTCCAGTGGCTGTTCCCCTTATTACATAAGCACTTAGTCTCGGGTTTGGGTTCAACCTTGGGTTTCTTCACTGGAGCAGCAACTGATTTGCCGTTTCATGAAGTACCCCTTCTTGCCCTTGCCCTTCTTAAAACTAGTGGTTTCACTAACCATCAACAATTGATGCTCCTTCTTGATTTCTACATTCGCGGTGTCGAACATTGCGAATAGATCAAGGATCATTATATCTATCCCTGTTATGTTATAGTTCATCACGAAGCTCTAGTAGCTTGGTGGCAATGTCTTTGGAGAAACATCACTATCTTATCTGGAAGATCAACTCCCACTCGATTCAAGTGATTGTTGTACTCAGACAATCTGAGCACAAGCTCAAGATTGAGCTTTTCTCCCTTATTATGCAGGCTAAGAAAATCGTCGGAGGTCTTATACCTCTTGACGTGGGCACGAGCCTGAAATCCCAATTTCATCCCTCGAACCATCTCATATGTTCTGCGACATTTCAAAAATGTCTTCGGTGCCTCAATTCTAAACCATTTAACATTACCGAACTATCATGTAGTCATCAAAACGTGTATGTCAGATGTTCGCAACATCCACAGATCACGTTCGAGGTCCAGCACACCGAGCGGCGCATTAAGGACATAAGCCTTCTACTGTCCGCATAATTGCTACTGTCAACTTTCAACTATATTTTCTCTAGGAACATATCTAAAACAGTAGAACTAAAGCGCGAGCTACGACATAATTTGCAAAAACCTTTTGACTATGTTCAGAATAATTAAGTTCATCTTATGAACTCCCACTCAGATAGACATCCCTCTAGTCATCTAAGTGATTGCATGATCCGAGTCAACTAGGCCGTGTCCGATCATCACGTGAGACGGACTAGTCATCATCGGTGAACATCTTCATGTTGATCGTATCTACCATATGACTCATGCTCGACCTTTCGGTCTCTTGTGTTCCGAGGCCATGTCTGTACATGCGAGGCTCGTCAAGTTAACCTAAGTGTTTCGCGTGTGTAAATCTGGCTTACACCCGTTGTATGTGAACGTTAGAATCTATCACACCCGATCATCACGTGGTGCTTCGAAATGACGAACTTTCGCAATGGTGCACAGTTAGGGGGAACACTTTCTTGAAATTTTAATGAGGGATCATCTTATTTACTACCGTTGTTCTAAGCAAATAAGATGCATAAACATGATAAACATCACATGCAATCAAAAAATGACATGATATGGCCAATATCATTTTGCTCCTTTTGATCTCCATCTTCGGGGCTCCATGATCATCATTGTCACCGGCATGACACCATGATCTCCATCATCGTGTCTCCATGAAGTTGTCTCGCCAACTTATTACTTCTACTACTATGGCTACCGGTTAGCAATAAACTAAAGTAATTATATGGCGTTGTTCAATGACACGCAGGTCATACAATAAATAAAGACAACTCCCATGGCTCCTGCCGGTTGTCATACTCATCGACATGCAAGTCATGATTCCTATTACAAGAACATGATCAATCTCATACATCACATATCATTCATCACATTCTTCTTGGCCATATCACATCACATATCATACCCTGCAAAAACAAGTTAGACGTCCTCTAATTGTTGTTTGCATGTTTTACGTGGCTGCTATGGGTTTCTAGCAAGAACGTTTCTTACCTACGCAAAAACCACAACGTGATATGTCAATTGCTATTTACCCTTCATAAGGACCCTTTTCATTGAATCCGATCCGACTAAAGTGGGAGAGACTGGCACCCGCTAGCCACCTTATGCAACAAGTGCATGTCAGTCGGTGGAACCTGTCTCACGTAAGTGTACGTGTAAGGTCAGTTCGGGCCGCTTCATCCCACAATATCGTCGAAACAAGATTGGACTAGTAACGGTAAGCATATTGAACAAAATCAACGCCCACAACTACTTTGTGTTCTACTCGTGCATAGAATCTACACAATAGACCTAGCTCATGATGCCACTGTTGGGGAACGTAGCAGAAATTCAAAATTTTCCTATGAGTCACCAAGATCTGTCTATGGAGAGACTAGCAACGAGGGGAAGGAGAGTGCATCTACATACCCTTGTAGATCTCTAAGTGGAAGCGTTCAAGAGAACAGGGTTGAAGGAGTCATACTCGTCGTGATCCAAATCACCGGAGATCCTAGTGCCGAACGGACGGCACCTCCGCGTTCAACACACGTACAGCCCGGTGATGTCTCCCATGCCTTGATCCAGCAAGGAGAGAGGGAGAGGTTGAGGAATACTCCATCCAGCAGCAGCACAACGGCGTGGTGGTGATGGAGGAGCGTGGCAATCCTGCAGGGCTTCGCCAAGCACCGCGGGAGAGGAGGAGGACTTGGGAGAGGGGGAGGGTTGCGCCAGAACTTGGGGTGCGGCTGCCCTCCCACCCCTCCACTATTTATAGGTGGGGAGAGAAGGGGGCCGGCCCCCCTAGATTCCATCTAGGGTCGGGGCGGCGGCCAAGGGGGGGAGGAGTGCCTCCCAAGTCAAGTGGAGGCCCCCCCCTTTAGGGTTTCCCCTCTCCCATGCGCATGGGCCTTGGGGGGGCTGGTGTCCCTAGCCCGTTAAGGCTAGGGCGCACACTTACAGCCCATGATGCTGTATTGGATGTGGTGGAACATTTTCCGGACCTCCGGACCCCTCCGGAATCCTCCGGAACCTTCCAGAAGCTTCCCGGTACAATACCGAAAAAAACCGAACTTTTCCCGGAACCCGAACAACAACTTTCCATATATAAATCTTTACCTCCGGACCATTCCGGAACTCCTCGTGACGTCCGGGATCTCATCCGGGACTCTGAACAACATTCGGTAACCACGTTTATCTATTCCCTATAACCCTAGCGTCATCGAACCTTAAGTGTGTAGACCCTACGGGTTCGGGAACCATGCGGACATGACCGAGACGTTCTCCGGTCAATAACCAACAGCGGGATCTGGATACCCATGTTGGCTCCCACATGTTCCACGATGATCTCATCGGATGAACCACGATGTCAAGGACTCAATCGATCACGTATACAATTCCCTTTGTTCAGCGGTATTATACTTGCCCGAGGTTCGATCGTCGGTATGCTGATACCTTGTTCAATCTCGTTACCGGCAAGTCTCTTTACTCGTTCTGTAACACATCATCCCGTGATCAACTCCTTGGTCACATTGTGCACATTATGATAATGTCCTACGGAGTGGGCCCAGAGATACCTCTCCGTCAACCGGAGTGACAAATCCCAGTCTCGATTCGTGCCAACCCAACAGACACTTTCAGAGATACCCATAGTGCACCTTTATAGCCACCCAGTTACGTTGTGACGTTTGGTTCACCCAAAGCATTCCTACGGTATCCGGGAGTTGCACAATCTCATGGTCTAAGGAAATGATACTTGACATTAGAAAAGCTTTAGCATACGAACTACACGATCTTTGTGCTAGGCTTAGGATTGGGTCTTGTCCATCACATCATTCTCCTAATGATGTGATCCCGTTATCAACGACATCCAATGTCCATGGTCAGAAAACTGTAACCATCTATTGATCAACGAGCTAGTCATCTAGAGGCTTACTAGGGACTTGGTGTTGTCTATGTACCCACACATGTATCTGAGTTTCCTATCAATACAAATATAGCATGGATAATAAACGATTATCATGAACAAGGAAATATAATAATAATAAACTACTTTATTATTGCCTCTAGGGCATATTTCCAACACAGGCTTCAACGTTGGGGTTGGCCTAACTGCGACCGTTGCCCCCTATGCAAACAAGTTCAAGAATCCGCGGCCCACCTACTGTTCCAATGCCGCTACATGGTTCGAGTTTGGGGAATGATCAAGTCTTGGCTTGGCTTGGTGGATTTGCACCCTTCTGCTTGGATGGCTATCCATTCGGTAAAGGCCTAGTGGAACCTTATTAATTCCAATATGTAGCAATCTAGACGGCCGATGATGTCCCTCATTATGCTTATCTCGTGGGAAATTTGGAACGAGAGAAACGCATGTGTGTTCCATAACACCGCGGTGCCGGTAGGGGTTCTTGTTGCTAGAATAAAAGATGTATCCAAGCTACGGTGTCTTGCAGGGGCAAAGTATTTGAGTAATGTAGTGCTGCGAGAGTAATGTGTTGTAACTCGACTTTTTGGCCAAAACCTCTAAACCTTCTTCTTAATCAATGAAAGTGGCAAATCTTTTGCCCAGTTTCAAAAAAGACAAGCATGGCAGAAAGTTGACAGCCCACACTCTCTTATCTCACACAATAAACCCAACCTTTTATTACACCTTTGCTAGATTAGAACGTTTGTATCTTTTAAACCATAAGTTTGTATTCAAAATAATTTATATATTTGAACTCCTAGCACCAAGACCTTTAGAACTAGACTGGTCTTTGATACATTTCAAACACATTAATTTCAATGCTTCACATTTTGTATGTGAAACAAACACATTTCACTTGAAAAATGTGAAATAAACTTTTTTCAATAGAAAAACGTGGAGCCAACCTATTTCACTAGAAACCTATTTAACCTAAATAAAATTGAAATGTCAACACGTGAAACTGATTATTTTAAAACATGAAACAATTTATTTAAAAAGAGTGAAAATAGGTTATTTGAGAAATGTGCAATCGAAATAGACCAATCTTTGTTACATTTCAAACACGTATAATTTTCAACCTTTCACATTCCATATGTTGAACACACCTTTTTCACCAGAAAAATTGTGAAACAAACCTATTTCACGATAAATATGTGAAACAAACCCATTTCAGCAGAAATCTGTTTAACCCAAATATATTTCAAATACATGAAACAAACCTTTGCCACACACACTAGAAATGTGCAAAACAAGCCAGTGAAAATAGAATGTAGGTTCTGTATTGCGGAATAATAATTAAAAAATGGAATTGTAATGTAACATTGTGAAACTGATTATTTATAAATGTGTAACATTTTATTTCTAAATAGTGAAATATGTTATATTTTCAAATAATCAGTCTCACAATCATATATTACAATTTTATACTTTTGAAAAAAAAACCGTGTCACATTCCAAATAATCAGTTTCACAATCATATATTACAATTTTATTTTTTGTAGTTATTGTTTCATGATTCTGAAATATGTTACTAGCTTATCTCACAAATATCACATCTACTTCAATTAACTTTTGTAAAATTATATATCTCACATTTTATAAATTGACTATTTCACATTTCTTAAAAACAGTTTCAAAATCATACAATAGAAAATTCACTCCTTGTAGTTATTTTTCACAATTCCGAAATATGCTATTGGCTTTTTTCGCAAAAACAATCACGTCAATTTCAACTACACATTTGTGAAATTACATGTTTTCACACACTTTCAAATAAATTGTTACTCATTTCCAAATAATCAATGTCACATTTCAGTTTGATATTTGGATTACTTCTAGTGAAATAGGTTGGTGTCGGATTTCGGGTTCCGTCAAAACCCTTGAGGTTCAAACACTAGGGTGCACACGAAGATTTCCCCGTACCGAATCTCGCTCTCAGCCTCGCCACGATCCCTAAGCTTAGCTCGATGAACTCACAACACAAGTGACACAAGATTTATACAGGTGCGGGCCACCGTTGTGGTGTAATACCCTACTCCTGTGTGGTAGTGGTGGATTGCCTCTTGCGCTGATGATGAATAGTACAAGGGAAGAACAGCCTCCTGAGGAGAGGTGTTCTTGAGCTGGTGTGGTGTTCTACTTGTTCTTGTTTTCGGTCCCTTTCTACTGTGGTGGCTAGCCCTATTTATAGAGGCCTTGGTCCTCTCCCCAGATATTGAGCGGGAAGGGGTCTAACAACGGCCAATTTGAAAGGGGACAGCTAGTACGAGCTATCCTGACTAAAGGTGGTCTTCGCCTGTCAAAGGTGCTGGTGATGACGCCGTCTTGGGCTCCACAAGACCTTCGTCCTGCCGTCCTGCTAGCCTTGGTCTTGTTGCACCGATATGGAAACCTTTGCCTGATGCCTCGGTACTCCGCGCCTGCGCTTGCCCTCTTAGCATCAAAGGGGAAACGAGGACACTGCGCCCGCTGGCGCCCGCCTTGCGCTCACCTGGCCTTGGTCGTCATGGCTTGCGTCACGGGAACCTTGCGAGGTACCCCTTGTCTTGATCTCTCCGCCCCCTCACGAGCCTGCCTGGTGAGGCCGCTCCTGAGGAGGTCTCGTGTCTTCCGCCCCGCGAGGCTTGGCCCCTCGCGAGGGTCTTGAGTGTTGGTTGATGAAGACGGGCCATACTGGGCCACTGGTGGAGTCACGTCGCGGGCTGCAGGCAGGCAAGTCTGGGGACCCCCGTTCCCAGAACGCCGACAGTAGCCCCCGGGCCCAAGGCACGCTCGGACTTGGCTTAGCGGCGAATCCAAAGGGTAAGTGCGGAGCGCCGCGGGCCCCAACAGGCTACGGCCTTGGTCTACGCGTGGCGACTGATTGGATGTGGGCGTCTCCGCTTCCCCACACTGCCCCAATTTCCGCCTGGCTAGGCGGCCACGGCTCCCTACATAGTTATTTCCTCCTTGCAGGCGGCATGCTTCCTATCCTCCCTTCTTTCTCGAGCCCCTGCTTCTGCTCCCAATCTGACTCGACCTCTGCCCTCTCCATTGCCATGGCGCCGACTAGCATGGAGAAAGGGAAGAAGCCTCTATCCTCAGCCAACCCGCCCCCGACAATCGAGCTCGCCATCGGCCGATCGCGGGTGCTCAACTTGGAGGCCATGGGCAAGGTCTGCCCTGCGCTCGCTTCCAGCTTGAATGAGTGGTGAAAGGCGGTGGCTTGTCCTGCGTCCCGGGCCTCCATTGACAGGACAACCACCGAGGTTCGGTTCTTCATTGACGCCTTGTGGGCTGGCCTGGTTCCCCCTTTCTCCGCCTTCTTCAACGCAGTGCTTTCCCATTACCAGATTCACATGCTGCATCTTGATCCCCAATCCGTTGCCCTTCTCGCCGTCTTCGCCTTTGTTTGCGAGGCCATGGTGGGCATTGCTCCTTACGTTGCCCTCTTGCGCCATTTCTTCTTGCTGCATCTGACCGACCCCTCACAGTGCTCGGGGTGCCTGAGCTTCCAGGTTGTGGTAGAGACAGCCGCCTCGGGAATTGATTTTGATCTCCCACTGTCCACGAGCGGGTTTCGGATGCAGTGGGTGTACGTGGATATCGGAGTGCTCAGCCCCCTGCTCTCGCCACCGTTGCCGCCCGCCATCCCCAACTCCGGCTGGGGCCACGAGAGGCTCGCGACCTCTCGCCTTTCCTTCGTCTGGCTCCGGCTGAAGAGGTTGAGAGACCTTGGCGTGACTGCGCCCCAGTTGGTGAAGGAGTTCCTCCGGCGTCACATTGCCCCTCTCCAGCGCCATTGCCGACCGATGTGGGCCCTGACCGGTGACCAGGATCACATGAGGCTTCAAGAGTCGGGGCTCTCGCACGAAGCGCGGAGGACGGTGCTTGAAGTCTTGATTGGCAACCCCTCACCAGGCAATATGCCGCAAGAGGGTTGCCTCTTGTATCTCTGCTCGAACAGGGTTGAGTTCGCGGGACAGATGCCCTCCTTCGACGAATGGGGTCTGCACCCGCTTGGCCTTGTGGGGCCTCGCGAGAATCCTGTCGTCGTGGCTCCCCTCCTTGCCGCCAACATCGAGCTTGCCCTAAGAGTGGTCGCAGGCAGGCAAGCATCGCTTGAGGCCGGAGGCACGGGTGTCGAGCTGCCGACGCCGCTTGAGGTTCCCGAGGCGCCATCCTCCTGAACCCATGAGGCTTGCCCTGGGGCAGTCGCTGAGGAGCAGATGAAGTCTGCGACTCCCGAGGCCGAAGCTCCTGAGACCTCGGCAAGCCAGCATGAGGCGGGGCCTGATTGCTCTTCCCAGCTTGGCGCTCCTGGGGTCGACCGCCCAGGTGCCTCTCCAGCCGCGCCCAGCACTGGCCCCCACGTCCAGTGCCTAGGCCGGTTCCGCGTGGACTTCGCCACGCTCCGCAAGAGGAAGGAGTCTTCGAGTTGTAGTGGTGGCACCATCCTCCCGTTGAAACATAGAAAGTGCATCGCCATAGACGAGTAAGTACCTTATTGATGCGGAGCATCCCTCGGTCATCCCCATGGACCTTCCATCGACTATCCAAGCTCCAAGTGGACCCATGACAAGAGCAAGGGCTTGTGCTATTCAATTCGAGGTGACATCACTCCTATTTGAGTCCCCCTTTTCTTCCAGTGAGACATGGCTACTGCCTAAGTCCGAGATGCTATGCGTGATCAGGTACAACACTCAAGCCACAGAGCCAGGAGCTGAAGAAGAAACGACAGGCGTCAACTCTCTGGATAGCCCGGAACTTCTGGCCAGAGCCCTGAACCTCCGGCCCCCATAACGTCCGGCCTACCCGGAGCTTCTGGCCTCCTACGACATCGACCAGCCCGAGCGTGCCAACTCTCTGGTTAGCCCGGAACCTTCCCGGAACCCATCCCGGAACTTCCGGCCCCAGGAACCTCCGGCCCGCCCGGACCTTCCGGCCCCCGGACGCCAGACCAGCTCCACCCGCACCAACTCTCTGGTTAGGCCGGACCCTGCCCGGACCCTCCGTCGCCCGGAACTTCCGGCCCGACCCGCGCGCAGCCACTTGGGCCGAGGCCCGTGTACTCTAGCTCATTCGTACCAGATCTACTCCACGTGAGGGACCGTGCCTCCTCGGAGAAGATCCATTCGGATTCAAGGCCTCCATCCGGAGAAGACAATCAAGACCTCCTCACGGAGAAGAACGGCTACTCTTGTATCTTCCCTTTGTTGATTTTGAATCTTGTGCCACCTTATGCTTTCGGTGATCTAGCCCTTGTGTGATCAATTACTTGTCGGTTGACTGTTCCTCTCATTTCTCCCCGTGTTTTCCCTTGTGTTCTTCCGCGCGTTCTTCGTATTTCCCCCCGTAGGTTCCACTCCAAACGTGAAAGATCAGCCCCTTAGGGATCCGCCCTACATCACTTATCCTTGTAATTCCTCAATCGTTGCTTCCCCTCCTGTCTGTGGCTCTTCAGGACCCCTCCTACCAAGCCTGCGGAGTCTCCCGAGAAGCAGCCTCTTCCGGCCTTGTCTTCATCGCTAGCCTTGAGCACCCCAACCCCGCACACCGGCCCTGGCGTGGGGTCAGCCGGGGAAGCAAGCCTGCCTGCTAGGTGCCTTGAGCCTGTGTCCTTGCCGCCTTTCCTTCGCAACCTTGCCTGGAGCGCGGCCAGCCTACCCAGGGCTCCTCCTCTGGTCGTGGACGGCAACTGGTTGGCGTCGATCCTGGGCTCCTCTTCAAGTGGCGAGCCTGCGCTGGTCCGGGTCCCTTGCGAGGCCTGGCCAGCGATCGTGGGGGCTCCAGTCCCCAGCCCGCTACCGAGAGGGGGCGTACCGCTTCGGACCCCTCAATGGCGCCAGCGACGGGGGACGACATCAGCAGCGTGCTCAAGCTTGCGTGCGAACGCAGTGTCATCCACCACGAGTTTTTCCAAAAGGCGATGGACGCGATGGGCTAGCTTGGTGGAGAGCTCGCGGATGTAGACGAGCGCCTTGAAGCCGAGGGCCTATGGCTGATCAAGGAGTGACACAAACTGAAGGTGGCCATCAACCTCGCGCGCCACCAGCGCGAGCTTGACAACACGAAGGCCAAGGCGTCCCTTGCGGCCTCGCGTGAAGCCTGCTCCCGAGCTTTGGAGGAGGCTCGGGACGCAGATCGTCGTCGCGAGATTGCAGAGAAGCGCGCATGGGAGCTCCAAGCGTGGAGCGCTTCCTTGAAGCAGCAGGTGGAGTTGCGCCAAGCCGCCCTTGCATCGCTGAGGGGGACGCCTGTCGAGAAGGAGGAGCTCCGGAAGTGTGAGGAAGCGCTGACGCTGGAGGTCGCCGAGCGCAGTCTTGAGCTTGAGCGGTTGGAGACGAGGGAGCACCAGGTTGCCCAAGCGGAGGATGACGTTGGCGCGCACGAGGCCCGGGTCCAGGAAGAGGTTGACCACCACGTGGCCGAGGCTCGCGCAGATCTTGCGAGTAGGTATGACCTGAAGCTGAAGCTGGTCGAAGCCGAGGTTGCGGGCAGGACTGCCGCCCTTAGGTCCAGGCTGACTGAAGCGGAACGGCGCGCGGAGGCCGCCGTAGCCACCCTGGTCTCGGCGCAGGCCGAGCTGACCTCCGCCCGTGCCGAGGTGCTTCCTCTTCAGCAGCGGGTTGCCGACGCCAAGTCCATCATGCAGCAGAACAGAGAGGAAGTTTTATATGTCCGAGACCAGGGGCGGAGAGGAAGTTCTATTGAAAAAGGTTTATTTCATATTTTTCAAGAAACATTGAAATATATCCCACATCAGTCTAGTTCTAAAGGTCATGGCGCCGGTAGTTTAAATGTATAAACTATTTTAAATAGGAATTAATGATTTAAAAGATATGAATGTTTTTAATTGGGTAAGATGAAATAAAGTACATGAATTTGTTTGCATGGGAGGGAGAGGAGCCAGATGCATACATGTCCTTGTCTGACAAAAAGTAGTGCTCTGGGCCTGCTAGACTGATAAAATAATACTCTGATAATGAACTAGCGGTTGAAGTACTAATATTTCATGAACATTGGATTTTTTTATATGAGTACAACACATGAATCAATATACGATACACAGGTATCACTGGCTAATAGTCCAGACAGCTACCGGGAGGTGACGGCATCGCGCAATTTTTTTCATTTTGTCGGTCACGGATGCGCTCCTCTCTAAAAGCCACCCTTGCTTGACCCACTTTTTTGGGTTGCAATAATACGGGCATGTTTTCTATTAAAAATTGATGCATATCTAAACATGCCCAAAAAGCATTCAGGGCTGCGATTACCAAATCCGGCGTCTTATATGTCCGAGAATGCGCTCCGGCACGCCCATGGACTGTGACCGGCCAGATCTCAAATTCTCGCCCGCACATCCGCGGACCTCATATCCGGCATCCTATATCCATACTACGCATGCAACGTAAACTAATCTACGTAGATCAAACAACAAATATAGAAATCAGTAGACGAACACAAAAATCCACTTTACTTCATCCAAAAGATCACCACTTTATTGCCGGACAGGTTCTAAACAAAACAACTAAAAAACGATAATAATAAACAGAGGAGGAGCATCTTCACCAGCTCCTCGCATGCCCTTTGTCCTTCCGATCACCGGCACAGTTGTAAGCATCCGCGGCAGATGGTGAATTGTTCGAGTTGTTGGAGTCGGAGACGTGGTTGTTGTTGTCGTCCGAGGAGGAATCGAAGATGACGATGAGCCCCTTCATCCGCCAGAGGACCCGGTCCTACTGCTGCTTAAGCTTCACCACCCAAGCTGCTTCCGTCGCTTCGTGCTTCGGCTGCTCAATGGCTAGCCAGAGCGCCTTGGCGTTCTTCCCCCGGAGCTGGCAAGCATCCGTCTATGCCATCGTAAGCGAACGGCGTTAGGCCCAAGCAAGGAGCCGCTCGTCCTCGTCGGGCTCCGCCGGCAACCCGTGCGGCGGCGAACGGATTGCTCTGCTGCGTCCCTCTCTCTTGCCCGCTACCTCTCGCGGCAATTCGTGTGCGTGTCCGCATGGTCGACGGTGCGGGGTAGCGGAGTAGCGGTCGAAGGGGTAGGTGGATGACGGAGGGCCACACGGACTGCGCAATCCTCACGGAGTTGCGCGGGGGGCGGGTGAGGCCAGCTCTAGCGTCCGCGCTACGTCGGCGGGGGATAGACGAGGGGGCAGATCCCAAATTGCTCCCCGTTTCCACCTTCAACCTCTTCATGGGTATGCGGAGGGCCAGCTCCTTGTCGACATCGAGGTCAGAGTCGGAGCGGCTGTCGGCCCTCGACATGCTCGCGGAGTCGTCGGATTGGATTGAAGAAGGGGAGAAGAACAGACGGAGCGAGAGAGGAGAGTGAAGTGAACTAGGATTCCGGATTGGGTTTTTTGTGGTGATAGAGTGGGTTTGACGGTGACCCAGGCTAACATGGCGGACGCGCCCGGCTCGGGCCATATTCACCATGTATTTGAGCTGGATACGAGGAGCGCCGGAGAGCCTAGGCATTTGAGACTGATTTGAGACGTTGGGATGGGCCAGTTTCTTTTTTACCAGTTCAGTGATCGAGTCCGAGCGTTTAACACCGGTTTAAGAGCATCTCTAGCAGACCCCATATAACACCGACCTACAAAACGCGTATATAGTTCGTAGGAAAATGGCTTTGCAGGCTGGCGCGGGCGGCGGCAGAGTCAGACCCCGCAAAACGGACCCATACAAAAGGATATTCACAGAGTATGCTCTTTTACGGGTCGGTTTTGCGGGGTCTGCTTGGGCGCTGCCCCCGCCGGCCCGCAAATCCGAAATTTGCATTTCAATTTCACACATGAAAATACATTTCTTTGCTTTTTATTTTCTTCAAAGGCATTGGATACATAGTAATTCACCAAATCTTTGCTAGAATAGTAAGGCCAAAGAAAACAAGAGCCACAATTATGCATTTTAGAAGGTATCCAACTTCCATAACTGCTCCCAATAGTTGGACCTATATCTTCTCCATGCATTCGTTGTTAATCTGTGGATTGTTGATCTTTCATTCTTCATTCTTCTTCTTTGGTTCTAAAGAAGTAGACGTTGCTTCTGATGTCTGCTAGAACTACGTCAGTATTTCCCCAAAGAGGAAGGCATGATGCGGTATAGCGAGTGTAGGTATTTCCCTCAGTGATGAGACCAAGGTTATCGAACCAGTAGGAGAACCTCCTCACACCACGTAAACAACACCTGCACACAAATAACAAATACTCTCAACCCGACGTGTTAAAGGGGTTGTCAATCCCTTTCGGGTACGACGCCTCAAGATAGGCAAAACATGACGTAAAAAGTGGTAGATAGGATAAATAGATTGCGGAACAAATAAATTGCAGCAAGGTATTTTTGTATTTTTGGTTTGATAGATCTGAAAATAAACGCAAGAAAAAATAGATCGCAAAGGCAAATATGATGAAAAGAGACCCGGGGGCCGTAGGTTTCACTAGTGGCTTCTCTCGAGGAAAATAGCAAGCGGTGGGAAAACAATTACTATTGGGCAATTGATAGAACTTCATATCCAGGCAATGATCATTATATAGGCATCACGTCCAAGATTAGTAGACCGACTTCTACCTGCATCTACTACTACTACTCCACACATCGACCGCTATCCAGCATGCATCTAGTGTATTAAGTTCATTAGAAAATGGAGTAATGCAATAAGAACGATGACATGATGTAAACGAGATCCGTTTATCTATTGCGGAGATATAAATCTCATCTTGTTATCCTTAGTAGCAACGATACATACATGTCGGTTCCCTTTCTGTCACTGGGATCAAGCACCATAAGATCGAACCCACTACAAAGCACCTCTTCCCATTGCAAAATAAATAAATCAAGTTGGCCAAACAAAACCCAAATATCGGAGAAGAAATACGAGGCTATAAGCAATCATGCATATAAGAGATCAAAGAAGACTCAAATAAATTTCATGGATAAAAATATAGATCTGATCATAAACTCAAAGTTCATCGGATCCCAACAAACACACCGTCAAAAGACTTATATCATATGGATCTCCAAGAGACCATTGTATTGATAATCAAGAGAGAGAGAGAGAGAGAGGAAGCCATCTAGCTACAAACTACGGACCCGTAGGTCTACAAAGAACTACTCACGCATCACAGGAGAGGCACCAATGGAGGTGGTGAACCCCTCCATGACGGTGTCTAGATTGGATCTGGTGGTTCTGGGCTCTGCGGCGGCTGGAACAATATTTCGTCGACTAACCTAGGGTTTCTGGAATATTTGGGTATTAATAGAGCAAAGAGGCAGTTCGGGGGGCACCCGAGGTGGGCACAACCCACCAGGGCGCGCCTGGGCCTCCTGGGGCGCCCTGGTGGGTGCTGCTCCCCTCGAGCAGCCCCCCAGGTGCTTCCTTGGCCTACTGGCTTTCTTCTGGCCCAAAAAAAATTCCTCCAGGAGTTTGGTTGCGTTTGGACTCCGTTTGATATTGATTTCCTACGATGTAAAAAACATGCAGAAAACAGCAACTGGCACTGGGCACTATGTCAATAGGTACCAAAAATGATATAAAATGACTATAAAATGATTGTAAAACATCCAAGAATGATAATATAACAGCATGGAACAATCAAAATTATAGATACGTTGGAGATGTATCAACATCCCCGAGCTTAATTCCTGCCATCCTCGAGTAGGTAAATGATAAAAACAGATTTTTTGATGTGGAATGCTACCTAACATGTTCATCATATTCTTTTCTTTATAGCATGGACATATGGAATTTTATATGATTCAAAGCAATAGTCTAGTTTTGACATGAAGACTTTAATGCTCAAGCATACCAACAAGCAACCATGTCTTTCAAAATATCAACACTAAAGCAAGTTATCCCTAGCCCATCATGCTCAATCATTGATCCATTCATGAAACACACTCGAATATTAGCTAGACCCAATGCTCAAATACGATCATAGTGCCCCTTAGTTGGTGCTTTATAGGAGAATGGAGACTCAAAAAAATGCATAAGTAAAAGAAAGGCCCTTTGCGGAGGGAAGTAGGGGTTTGTAGAGGTGCTAGAGCTCAATGCTTAAATTGAGAGATAAAAAAATATTTTTGAGAGGCATACTTTTCCTACCAACGAAAACGACTTGGAGCGTCCCAACACTTTCCATGCTAGATACATCATAAGCGGTTCCCAAACAGAAAATAAATTTTATTCCTTTTTTCACCATACTTTCATTTTCCATGGATATATGTATCCACGGGTGCCCTCCATACCAACACTTTCCAAAGAATTTATTATTTGATAACATAAAGTAAATTCGTTTTTTCATTTCGGGACTAGGCATCACAAATACCTTTTCCGTACTCTCGTGCAATGACAAGTGAATAAACACTCATCATGAGAATAACACATCTAGCATGGAAAAATATCGGCCACCCCTCGCGAGTAGTAGAGCACACAAAAGAGAAATATATTTTGAATATTAGAGACGACACATGCAAATTTGCTTAGAGCGGCATGGAAATACCGAATATAGGTAGGTATAGTGGGCTCATAAGGCAAAACTAGTTTAAAGGGTTTTGGATGCACAGGTAGTGATCATACTTAGTGCAAAACGAAGGCTAGCAAAAATATTGAGAAGCGACCAACCAAAAAGCAAAAAATCTCGTACCCAAGCATTAAGCATAAGTAACACCGAATAATGCACCATAAGTAGGATATAAATTTCATTGCATAACTATTGACTTACGTGCTTGCATAGGGAATCACAAAGCTTAACATCAATATTCTTACTAAAGCACAATTACTCATCAACATGACTCACATATCATATAGTCATATCTCAAAACCATTACTAAGAATCAAGTTTATTTCTTCCAGTGATCTTCATGAGAGTTTTTGTTATATCCTCCTTGGATATCTATCACTTTGGGACTATTTTCATGTGTTTCTTTTGATAAGCTCAAACAAATATAAGTGAAGATCATGAGATTTTTTTTCTTTCTCTCAAAATAATCTAAGTGAAGCAAGAGAGTTTACTAAATCCCAAATAAATCTAAGTGAAGCATGAGATCATTTCTTCAAAATTAACAAAGCACACCGTGCTCAAAAAGATATAAGTGAAGTACTAGAGCAAATCCATGACTCTAAAAATTTAAGTGAAGCATAGGAGCAAGCATAGCATAATTTTTGGCTCTCTAAAAAGGGTGTGTCCAGCAAGGATTCAACACTTAAAATACAAAGAAATACAAGCAAAGACTCATATCATATAAGACGCTCCAAGCAAAACTCATATCATGTGACGAATAAAAATATAGTTTCAAGTAAAATACCGATGGTCGTTAGAAGAAAGCGGGGATGCCACTCGGGGTATCCCAAGCTTAGTTGCTTGCTACTTCTTTGAATATTATCTTGGGGTGCCTCGGGCATCCACAAGCTTTGCCTTTTGATTATCCTTATTCCTTCATCCATCATAAGATAACCCAAAACTTGAAAACTTCAATCACACAAAACTCAAACAAAACCTTCGTGAGATCCGTTAGTATAAGAAACCAAACCACTACTATAAGTACTATAGAAAACCTATTGTTATTTTGTTTTTGCATTATATCTACTGTATTCCAACTTTTCTATGGCCAAAACTCATCAAAGAAAACCATAGAATCATCAAAACAAGCACATAATGCAAAGAAAACAGAATCTGTCAAAAACAGAACAGTCTGTAGCAATCTGAAAATTTCGAATACTTCTGTATCTCCAAAAATTATGAAATAAATTTGTGGATGTGAGTAATTTTTATATTAATCCTTTGCAAAAATAATCAACAAAAATCACTATTCTGTTAAAAATGACAAATAATCTCGTGAGCGCAAAAGTTTCTGTTTTTCAGCAAGATCAAATAAACTTTCACCCAAGTCTTCCCAAAGGTCTTGCTTGGCACAAACACTAATTAAGACACAATCATAAAAGTAGCATAATTGTGCTAACACTCAAGAACAGAAAACAAAAGGCAAAAATAAATTTTATTCATTGGGTTGCCTCCCAACAAGCGCTTTTCTTTAAAACCTTTTAGCTAGGCATTGAGATTTCAATGATGCTCACATAAAAGAGAAGAATTGAAGCACAAAGAGAGCAATATAAAACATGTGACAAACACATCTAAGTCTAACATACTTCCTATGCATAGGCATTTTGTAGGCAACCAAATTATCAAGACAAGAAACATCTAGCATATGCAAGGAAGAAGAAAGAGACAATAACAATCTCAACATGACGAGAGATAAATTAGTAGCATGAAAATTTCTACAAACATATTTTCCTCTCTCATAATAATTACATGTAGGATCATACTCAAATTCAACAATATAGCTATTTTCTACATGATCCACATGCATGCAAAGTTGACACTCTTCCAAAATAGTGGGATTAACATTAACTAAAGTCATGACCTCTCCAAACCCACTTTTATAAAAAATTTCATAAGATTGAACATTCTCCAAAGTAGTGGGATATAAAGTTGACACTCTTCCAAACCCACTTTCAATATTATTGCAAACACTATTATCAATCTCATATTCATCATGGGGCTTAAATAAATTTTCAAGATCATACGAAGAATCACCCCAATAGTGATCATTGCAACAAGTAGTGGACATAGCAAAACTAGCATCCCCAAGCTTGGAGTTTTGCATATCATTAACATAATTGGCATTAATATAATTTATAATAACATCATTGCAATCATCCTTTTCATTCAAACATCTATTGTGAATCACTTCATAAATCACTTCATCACAACTTTCAGATTCACGAATCTCAAGCAAAACTTCATAAAGATAATCTAGTGTACTCAAATCACTAGCACTTTGTTCGTTATAATTGGATCTCTTAAAAAGACTAGCAAGTGGATGAGGATCCATATCAAGAGATATTTAGCAAGCAAATATAAGACACATTGCACACAAGCAAAGAAGAGATCTGAAGAGAAAACGACGAACGAAAAAGAGGGCGAATAAAATGGCAAATTTTTGTGAAGTGGGGGAGAGGAAAACGAGAGGCAAATGGCAAATAATGTAAATTGCGAGGAGATGAGATTTGTGATTAGGAACCTGGTTGATGTTGAAGATCCTCCCCGGCAACGGCGCCAGAAGGCAAGTTGACGGGAGACTATCTTGAGGTGATCCTCCTCGGCAACGGTGCCAGAAATTCCTTTTGATGTCTGCTAGAACTACGTCGGTATTTCCCCAAAGAGGAAGGGATGATGCAGTATAGTGATGGTAGGTATTTCCCTGAGTGATGAGACCAAGCTTATCGAACCTGTAGGAGAACCTCCTCACACCACGTAAACAGAACTTGCACACAAATAACAAATACTCGCAACCCGACGTGTTAAAGGGGCTGTCAATCCCTTTCGGGTACGACGCCTCAAGATAGGCAAAAGGTGAGGTAAAAAGTGGTAGATAGGATAAATAGATCACGGAACAAATAAATTGCAGCAAGGTATTTTTGTATTTTTCGTTTAATAGATCTAAAAATAAACACAAGGGAAAATAGATCGCAAACGCAAATATGATGAAAACAGACCCGGGGGCCATAGGTTTCACTAGTGCCTTCTCTTGAGGAAAATAGCAAACGGTGGGAAAACAATTACTGTTGGGCAACTAATAGAACTTCAAATAATCATGATGATATCCAGGCAATGATCATTATATAGGCATCACATCCAAGATTAGTAGACCGACTCCTGCCTGCATCTACTACTATTACTCCACACATCGTCCGCTATCCAGCATGCATCTAGTGTATTAAGTTCATGAGAAAACGGAGTAATGCAATAAGAACGATGACAGGATGTAGACGAGATCCGTTTATCTATTGCGGAGATATAGATCTCATCTTGTTATCCTTAGTAGCAACAATACATACGTGTCGGTTCTCCTTCTGTCACTGAGATCAAGCACCGTAAGATCGAACCCACTACAAAGCACCTTGTCCCATTGCAAGTTAAATAGATCAAGTTGGCCAAACAAAACCCAAATATCGGAGAAGAAATACGAGGCTATAAGAAATCATGCATATAAGAGATCAAAGAAGACTCAAATAACTTTCATGGATAAAAACATAGATCTGATCATAAACTCAAAGTTCATCGGATCCCAAAAAATATACCGCCAAAAGACTTACATCATATGGATCTCCAAGAGACCATTGTATTTGTCGGAGTAAATGACCATGTGTAGCCTTATCTGCTCCCCATGATGTTTCAAGACATCGGGGCCAGTTGCGCCCCTCAAGCATCAAAGACATAGGACCGCCTTCTTGATGTCGGCTGGCCCAAGCGGCCGGCTGCAGGAAGGCGGCAAGGCCCAAAGAGCGGCTCCGGCGCGGGCCGAGTCCTAGCAGGCGGCCATCATAGTGGGCCGACTCCTAGCAGGCGGCCACCAAAGCAGCCGAATCCTAGCAGGAGGCCCACCCTCGCACGCTCAAAGTTTGCACCCACATAACGGCGACGAGAAGGGGTGTGACTACAGTACAACCTGCCACCCCCGAATCTCGGAACGGGCGTGGCCACAGTGCGACGTACTGGGCGGCCATCCCTAGCCCGGCGCGACACTGTTACCACGCTGCCCATGCCATCATCCATGGCAGAGGAAGCCATGCTCCCACGACGGGCTGTCGGTACGGCCCGCATGCGGCGGGCCTTACCTGTCCGTGAGATGCCAGAAGACAGCAAGCCCCGACCAGTCGGCCTGGGGGGAGGCTGACTCCTAGCAGCCGACCTTCCCCTTCCCTTGAAGTTTGTGCGCCATTAACCAGATAAGACGGGGTGTTGCTACAGTGAACGCCCACCAGGCGGCGGTACTGTAGCCACACCCTCCTTGACCAAGCCCTCGTCATCAGAGGCAGGGCTACAATGATGAGCAGCCGATAGGGCCCACAGGCGGCGGGCCCTACCTGTCGACCGAGATCTCGGCAACCGGCAGGACCCACCAGGCGGCGGGCCCCAACAGCCGGCGGAGAAGCTGGCAACCATAGACACTGATGGCTTGGGCCTACACCTGGCCAGATTACCATTGTACCCCTGGGGGTAGGCCTATATAAACCCCCCAGGGCACCCATGCAAAGGGTTCAGCTTTCTTAGATTACACACACACGTAGAGAAAGGAGTAGAGCTAGCCTTACCCTTCTTCCTCCTCTAGCCGAACAACTCAAGGAGCAACCTTGTAGCCCCTTGTTGATCTAGTGATCATGCGGAGACCCATAGAGCAGGACTAGGGGTGTTATCTCCTAGGAAAGCCCCGAACCTGGGTAAGATGCGTCGGCGTGCATGTTTACGCCTTATCCCGTTTCCAAGCACCGACAAAGTCTTACTAGCTCCCACTATGATTAGCCATCCTTTGGCATATGTTCACCAACCACCCGACATTTGGCGCCCACCGTGGGGCTAGGTGCACCGTCGTCCGAAGACCTGCTCTGGACAGGAACTTTGTTCCTCCCTGGAGAGTGCAGCCAGCCCAGCACGCCCGATGGCGTTTGCACCGACGTGTTGCATGGTGTCGAAGTCGCCTACGTGACGAGCTGCCTCGCTGATCTCATCAGTGAGATCCACCTCTCCGACGAGCCCGTGCCAGGCACGGGCGTGGCCAGCTCCGAGAGCTGCCTCATTGATCTCCTTGGCAAGCTCGACATCGCCAACGAGCCCGCCTCTGAGTTGGAGTCGATCGGCTGCACCGACCCGATGCTTGTCGAGTCTGACACGGCATCCCTTGATGCCTTCCCTACCAACGTGGTGGTCATCGACGACCCGCTTCCCCATGCGGACAGTGGCGGATCCACCGTCACTGAGGTGCTCATCATCAGCCACGGCGGAGCCTCCGGCGTGGACGCCCATGACCCGATGTAGGCGATGATGCGGGACCTGTCGGTTCCCATCGCAGGAGACACCGGCGCCGAGACGCTAGAGGCCCACCACCTCGCACTTATCGAGAGCAGCAAGAAGTTAGCCACCATGAGACGCCTCAGTGAGGCCTATCAGCGTGAGGTTGATCGTGCCGTCTGCGGCACGCCAGCTGCAGGTGAGCCGAGCCACGTGGGCATTGTCAAGCAGCATGGCGCGACCATCACCAGCATGCTGGGGGCCGACCGCCTTGTCTACGCCACGCCCATCGAGAACCTGCATGCTGCCCAGGCGGCAGCAAACGAGCTAGAGCACTTGGATGGTGACGAGCGGTGCTGCATGATGGAGCGCATTCAGTAGCTCATCAACGCGGCTGCCGTGTAGCAAGAAGCCGGCACGCGCGTCGAGAATCATCCCTCTCGCCGAGAGCACGGCGCAACCTCCCGGCCGCCGACAGCAGGCGGCACCCGCGACCGCCAAGACAAAGATCCGGCTGCTAGCCGCAGTCGGACGCGCCTGACCATTGAGAGCGACCAGGATGGCCGCCTGCAAGCCGTGGAGCGGCGGGACGACTGTCCGCCGCCTGCTCCACCCCGCAGGGAGAGGTACGCCTCCCCACCTCCTGTTGAGCACCCGACGCTCAGCGGTCGGCTAGGCCGCTGTGAAGGAATGGGAGAAAATGATGGCTGCCATCGGGTCGACTGCCTGGCGTGATCCCTGGCGCTAGAAGAAGAAGATGCGATTGGTCCGCCTTGTTTTGGCCCCCGCATTCGCAACGAGCCCTTCCCCAAAGGGTTCTCACTCCCAAGAGACACGCCCAAGTACAACGGCTCGGTAAAGCCGGAAGACTGGCTGGTCGACTACTCCACCGCAGTCAGCATAGAAAACAACAACAAGCGCGTTGCCATGAAGTACGCCCCCCTCATGCTTCAGGGCACGGCGTGCACTTGGCTGAACAACATCAACAGCTGTGTAGATTTCACTGAAGTCTTCATCCGCAACTTCACCAGCACGTACAAGCGGTTGCCTAAGCCTCGCCAGCTTTCTCTGTGCGTCCAAGGCCCAATCGAGTCCACTCGCGATTACCTGACCCGGTGGGCCGAGCTGCGTAACTCCTACGAAGGG
Source organism: Triticum aestivum (assembly GCF_018294505.1). NCBI lineage: Eukaryota > Viridiplantae > Streptophyta > Magnoliopsida > Poales > Poaceae > Triticum > Triticum aestivum. The sequence goes on from NC_057795.1 coordinate 167,048,721, forward strand.
GTGCACAAGGTGCAAGCCATAGAGTACTTCACCGTTGGGTGCAGAGAAGGCACCCTCCTCAAGCACTGACTCCTCTGCGACGAGCCGGCTATGCTCGACGAGCTGCTGATCATAGCAGACAAGTACGCCACTACTGACTCCTCCATGAAGTCGGAGCTTCAGGTGGACGCCTCTGGTAAGGTGCTTCCTCCGGCTCCCAGAACGCCGACTGGTGACACTGGTCGGCGCTAGCAGAACGACAGCAAGCGCAAGGCGCCGATGCCGGCCTCCACCAGCCGGCAGGTGGCAACAGTCAAAGATCAGTAACCAAAGGGGCAGCCCATACCCAAGTGTCAGAAAGGCAGCAAGCCTGCTTGGTAGACCGCCTTTTCCTATGAGCAAACCCTTGACGCACCCTGCAAGTTCCACAGCGGCGCGAAAGCCATCCAGTCACACTACCCGGAAGTGCCACTGGCTCACCCAAATCTCCAAGGGCGAAGGGCTGCTGCCCCCATCGCCTGCCGGCCAGCCGCCTCCACCTCCTCAGCAGCCGGCAGCCCTCCCGGCAGTCGGTGCAATCCAAGATGAATTCCCTGAAGAGCATGGAGCCTATGTTGTCTTCACAAGCCATGCCGATGACAGGCGCAGCCGGCGCCAGCAGCATCAAGAAGTCAATGTTGTCGCCTCTAAGGTCCTAGAGTTCATGCACTGGTCCGAGAAGCCCATTAGTTGGAGCCGAGCTGACCACCCGGAAGTGATGCCTTCCCCGGGTTCCTATGCTCTAGTGTTGGATGCCACCTTCGCAACAGAGAGGCGAGCTGCTTGTTTCTCCCAAGTCTTGATAGATGGCGGCAGCATCAACATCCTTTACCGTGATACCATGGAGAAGCTGAACATCAAGGCAAAGTAACTCCGGCCCAGCCAAACCATCTTCCATGGCATTGTGCCTGGCCTTTCTTGCTGACCAATCGGCAAGATCAAGATAGATGTTCTCTTTGGAGACAAAGATCACTTCCACCATGAAGCAATTTGGTTTGAAGTAGTGGACCTGGAGAGACCTTATCATGCATTGCTTGGCCGACCTGCTTTGGCCAAGTTCATAGCAGTGCCTCATTACGCCTACCTCAAGATGAGATGCCGGGAACCAAGGGCATCATCACCATAGTTGGATACTACAAGAAGTCATCCGCCTATGCCGCAGCAAGCAGTCGGCTGGCCGAGTCCCTCATGATTGCCGCAAAAAAGAAGCTCCTTGACCAAGTTATGGCCATGGCCGGCAAGCAGCTAGACCTGTCACTAGATCCCAAGGAGTCGGAGACCCAGGGCTCCTTCCAGCCGGCCGAAGAAACCAATAAGATACCCTTGGACCTGGACCACCCGGAGAGGTTTGCCCTTGTGGGAACCACCCTTGAAAGCAAATAGGAAAGCGAGCACGTCGATTTCCTCCGTGAGAATCGGGAAATCTTTTCATGGTCCCCCAAGGACATGTCGGGTGTTCCGACGGATTTCGCCGAGCACAAGCTACATGTTAGAGCAGATGCAAAACCAGTCAAGCAACCACTCCGCCGACTGTCGGAGGAGAAGAGAAGAATTGTTGGTGAAGAGGTAGCCCAGCTTCTAGCAGACAGCTTCATTATGGAAGTGTTCTTTCCAGAATGGCTTGCCAATCCAGTCCTTGTACTGAAGAAAAACAACAAGTGGCGCATGTGCATTGATTATACCAGCCTCAACAAAGCTTGCCCCAAAGATCCATTTGCTTTGCCTCGGATCGATCAAGTGATAGACTCCATAGCCGGATGCGAGCTGTTGAGTTTCTTGGATGCCTCCTCAGGTTACCACCAGATCAAGTTAAACCCAGCTAACCGCCTGAAGACCGCCTTCATCACACCATTTGGAGCCTTCTGCTACCTGACCATGACATTCGGCTTGAGAAATGTCGGTGCCACTTTTCAGCATTGCATGCAGAAGTGCCTCCTCAAACAGCTCGGCAGAAATGCCCATGTCTATGTAGATGATATTGTTGTGAAGACGGAGAAGCACGACACCCTGCTGGAAGATCTCAAGGAAACATTTGACAATCTGCGCCGCTTTCAAATCAAGCTCAACCCTGAGAAATGTGTCTTCGGAGTACCAGCCAGCCAGCTCCTTGGCTTCCTGGTCTCCGAACGTGGCATTGAGTGCAAACCTGTGAAGATCAAGGCCATTGAGAGGATGGAGATACCCACCTGACTGCGAGACGTCCAGAAATTCATCGGGTGCTTGGCATCCCTTAGCCGCTTCATCAGTCGGCTGGGAGAGGAGGCACTTCCCCTGTACTAGCTCATGAAGAAAACCACTCACTTCGAGTGGAATGACCAGGCGGATGAGGCCTTTCTACAGCTGAAGAGGATGTTGAACACACCGCCTGTCTTGGCGGCCCTGAATGACAAAGAGCCCATGCGTCTTTACATTGCCGCAACCAGCCGGGTGGTCATCACAGTCATTGTGGTACAACGCCCAGAGGACAACAAGGCATAGCCGGTCCAGAGGCCTGTGTACTATTTGAGCGAGGTGATGTCAGCCTCGAAATAGAACTACCCCCACTATCAGAAGATGTGCTATGGCGTGTACTTTGCCGCCAAGAAGCTCAAGCCTTATTTTCAAGAGCACCCCATCACGGTTGTTTGCACTGCCCCACTTTCCGAGATCATGGGCAGCCAAGATGCATCAGGCCGGGTGGCCAAATGGGCCATCGAGCTGGCTCCATACACCATCTTCTACCAGCCTCGCACCGCCATCAAGTCCCAAGCGCTGGCCGACTTCCTCGTTGACTGGGCCGAGACCCAGTACCTGCCGCCAACGCCAGACTCCACCCATTGGCGAATGGACTTTGATGGCTCCAAGATGCACACCGGTCTGGGGGTCGGCATCATCCTCACCTCTCCCAAGGGCGACAAGCTCAGATACACATTGCAAATTTACTTCACCGCCTCCAATAATGTGCCGAGTATGAGGCGCTCGTACATGGGCTCCGGCTGGCCAAAGAACTCAGCATTCACCGGTTCCTGTGCTACGGCAACTCGGACTTGGTGGTCCAACAGTCGTCAGGCGATTGGGATGCCAAGGATGCAAACATGGCAAGATACCGCTTCCTCGTCCATCAACTCAACAGGTATTTCGAGGGGTGCGAGTTCCTTCACGTGCCATGGACCGACAACGAGCAAGTAGATGCCCTGGTGCGAATCGGCTCCACCCGGCAAGCCATACCAACCGGCGTCTCCCTTCAGTGCCTCCTCAAGCCGTCTATCAAGCCTTCGCCGGAATCAGATTCTTCGTGCCGGCTACTCCCGGATCCGACTTGGGGACCTCAGCAGCCAGCTCGGGGACTTCGGCAGGTGGCTCGGGGACTGCAGCAGCCGCACTCGGCCCGGGGACTTCAGATCCTGACCCAGGGACTGCAGCAGTCGTCCCGGGGACTTCAACGACACAGCAGGCGGTGGTCGACTCCAACCCGCCACCTCCCAGCCCAACCGCCCTAGTTGTAGTGGTAGTGCTAACAATAGAAGAAGTCGCAACTCCATCATGGGCGCAGCCCATTCTCAACTTCCTGGTGAACAGAGAGTTGCCGACTGATGAGATCTCGGCCCAGCAAGTGCAGCGCTGGGCAGGAGCCTACATGATAGTAAACATAGAGCTTGTTAGGAGCAGCGTGACTAGAGTCTTCCAGCGATGCGTAGAGCCATAGAAAGGCAGGGCAATCCTCAAAGATATCCACCAAGGCGAATGCGGCCACCACGCGGCCTCAAGATCACTTGTTGCCAAATCTTTCTGCCACGGTTTCTTCTGGCCGACTGCTTTGGAAGACGCCAAAGACTTGGTCAAGCATTGCAAGGGTTGCCAGAAATTCAACTCCAAGCAACACCTGCCGGCCTCTTCACTCAAGACCACCCCCCTCACTTGGCCCTTTGCCGTTTGGGGGTTGGACATGGTGGGCCCATTCAAGATGGCACGCGACGGCATGACTCATCTGCTTGTTGTCATGGACAAATTCACCAAGTGGATTGAAGAAAAGCCCATCAAGAAGTTGAATGGGCCAACTGCCGTGACCTTCATCACAGATATCACCATCCGATACGGCATACCACACAGCATCATCACCGACAACAACACAAATTTTGCCAAAGGAGCTTTGGCCCGTTTCTGCGCAACACATGGCATCTGACTAGACGTAGCGTCCGTTGCTCATCCACAATAAAATGGCCAAGTCGAGCGAGCAAACGGCCTCATCCTCTCCGGCATCAAGCCCCGACTGGTCGAGCCACTGGAGCGCTCGGCTGGCTGTGAGATCGATGAGCTACCGGCCGTCCTCTCAAGCCTGCGCACCACTCCAAACAAGTCAACCGGCTTCACTCCTTTCTTCCTTGTGTATGGGGCCGATGCTGTCATCCCAACTGACATCGAATTCGACTCACCTCGCGTCACCATGTACACGGAGGCGGAGGCAAAGGAAGCGCGAGAAGACGGCGTCGATCTGCTCAAAGAGGGCCGGCTGTTGGCACTCAGCCGGTCCGCCATATACCAGCAGAGCCTGCACCTCTACCACAGTCGAAAGGTTAGGCCAAGATCCTTCCAAGAGGGCGACCTCGCGCTCCGGCTGATCCAGCGAATAGCTGGCCAGCATAAGCTCTCGGCCCCTTGGGAAGGCCCGTTCATCATCAGCAAGGCCTTGGGCAACGACTCATACTACCTGATTGATGCACAGAAGCCCAGGGCGTGCAAGAGGGACGACTCCGGCAAGGAATCAGAGCGCCCATGGAACACAAATCTCCTTCAAAGATTTTATAGTTGATGCAGTGTGTACCACACTACCTTTTATATTAAGTACAAGACATCGGGTCCCCCGAGGATCACTCAGGGACTACCCTTTTTATCTATATGATAAAGTTCCATGCCTATGAATGTATTATTTCATTTTTTCCGCCTGGCACCGGGTTTGACCAGTCAGCCCGGGGGCTTGCCGCCTTGTATTATGTCAATGCTACCTGCAGTCTGACAAGTAATGTGCCGGCATCTAAGCCCGCTCTTGCCACAAGCTGCAGCTCACGGAGCGGTTGTCCGGCTGGCAAGAGTCGAAGGCAGGAAAGATGCCCACATAAAAAATGGCTAAGGACCAAAGCATTTACATAGGGTAGGCCGGCTTCCCAACTCGCCGACAGGCTGCTGTGCAGCCGGCCGGCCAGCTTTTCACTTACCTTGCTACGCCCTAAAAGGCCGAAGTACTTGTCCTCCCAAATGGCTAAGTACTTGTCCCAGCCACAGTCCGCAGAGCGGCTGCTTGGCTGGCAAGACGGCAGCCAAGGGAGGGATGCAAAGGAAAAAGCCAAAAAGGATCAAAATGCAAGGAAAGTCAGGATTCAGCACAAGCACAACACGTGCGAGATAATATTTACACAACAAGGTTTTTAAGCCGGAATTCAACAAAGTTTGAATACACCCCCAGTGGGTGGAAACTGCACGAGTTTAACGATATTGTTCAAAAGGCTACAAAGCAGGAAAAAGATAAAGATAAAAGTCGGCCACCTAGGCCAAGGGAGCAGCAAGCGGTCCGACAGGTTGGTGGAGTTGGCGATGCCGGCTGGTGGAGTGGTCGGCTGGCGAGTCTCGGCTTGGTCGTCTCCAGTAGCAGTCAATGCCCTCGCACACAACTCATTGTTTGAGGCACGGTTGAGTTGAGGCTGGCCTTCAGCTCTGTCCTATGGTGCGGCATCTTCACCATCCTCGCTCTTCTCGTCTTTGCCCTCGTCGCTGGAGGCGATCTCCTCCGCCGAGTCCTTGCCGTCTTCCGGGTTCAGCCCGAACAAGTTCGGCGGCACCTCAGCACCCTCTTCATTCAGCTCGGGGACGAAGAAGCTGGTGTCGGTGTACTCAGCGATCACCGCGGCGCGATGAATGAGAGCAGGCCTCACCGCCACCAACTCTTCATTGGCCTCCTGATGGAACATGGCCAACTGGGCTAGATCTAGCCCAGGATACCATTCCCTGATAGACTGCAAGGCCCGCCGTGCGCCTTCCTGGGCCGAGGAACCCTTCCACGCCACGAAGTGGCCGACAGCCACGTCCAGCCAGTCGACTGTCCGACAAGGGGTGTGCGAAGCTTGGACGCCTGGCCAGAGGGCGGAGATCACCTGGGCTCCAACACGTTGAAGCCGGCGGGGCATCCAATGAGCCGGCCGGAGACGAGCCTAGATGGCAAGGAGCTGCTCGTCGAGCGACCGACGGGCGTTTGGCACGATGTCCGCACCAGCCCGCCTTCGCTCTTCGCGGAGAGCTTCGATGCCCTGGCTGGCGGCAACGGCGTATCCAGGGAAGTACTCTGCACAAGAAGATAAAAAGAAATATGAAGTCAGAAGCCATGTCATATAGTAGTCAGCAGAGAAAGAAAGTAGAAGGCAACTCACCGTCAACCATGTCCTCGATCCGGCTGTAGTCGTCATTCGGCGCCCTCTCTGTATCGTCCCAGTTCGAGCACTGAGTCTCGAACTCGGCTTGGGGGGTGGCCTTGGTGTCCTTCGCTGTCTGAAGGGCCACCTTGTGAAGCTCCACCTGGTCGGCCAGCTCCTTGACCAGTCGGTCACGCTCCTGGGAAGCCTTGCTACACTCCTCCTCCTTGGCGCGCAGCGCGGTTTGGGCCTCGCCCAACTATTGCTACAAGGTGGCATTGGCCTATGCAAAGACAGCAAAGAAAGACGGTTAGTAAGCAAGAAAGAAGACAAGAAGTTGCCAGAGAGATCTGGACCGACTGCTCAGCAGTCGGCCCGCATCTCGGGGACTACACCCAGCGGGTGCGTTGACGCGCCCCCGCAAGAGAGAGAAGGCGGAGTGCTTACTATGGCTCTCGGACAAATCATCGGTCCATTGGGCCAGCTCCCAGACCTGGGAGTTGAAGGCGGTCACGCGGAGGTTGTGATAATCCTGCAACAAAGACAACAGAAAAGAAAGCAAGTCAACACTCGAGCCTACTTGAAAGTTCCAAGCCGCCTGCTCAGCAGCCGGCCCAAAACTCGGGGCCTACACCCAGTGGGTACGCTGACGTGCCCCCACGGAAGAGTACAAGAATCAAATACAAGAAGCATGCCTGGATGACTGCCCCTGATGCCAGGAACTCCTGCGTGTAGTGCTGGAGAGCAGCGGCCTGAGCCTGGAGCCGGGCCTGGACGTCCTGTGCAGCCGCGTTCAGAACGGCCGTTCCGCCCCTAGGCGTCCACTACGGCGAGCCCATGCTGGTGGCCTCCACCTCCAGGGCCGACGAGCTTGCGGTCCCGACCTCCTGCGACTGTGGTGCCGAAGCCGCCTTCATCGCACGTCGGTGTGCCGGGGAGCTAACCATGGGGGACGCCCCCACCGCTAGTTCGCCACCAGCCGGCGACATCAGTGGCACATCGGGCCGGCCGCCATGATCCTCGACGGTCGGTGCCGGCGGAGGCGTCTCCGCCCCCGAGACAACGCCGCCGCCCCCTTCCCTCTCCATGACCGGATGGTTGCTGTCGACTCCTCCAGGCGGCGCTGAGACCTCATGTGCGGGTGGCACGGCGCGGAGGGTATGACGAGTTGTGGGGCCTGGCCGCGTGCGGCCTCTTCCGCCCGCGCCTTGGTTGCGGCGTCCGCCTGGGCCTTGGTCGCGACATCAGATTGCACCTTTGCGGCCACGTCCACCTCGTCCTGCGTCACCTTGGCCGCCGCCGCCTTCTACCGCTCCACCTCCTCCTGCTCCTCGCGCGCCTCCTGCGCGTTCCTCTCTGTCGCCGCCTGGAGCTCAGCGCGCGGGTCCACGCGGCGGGTGTTGGCGGAGCCATCCGCCGTCCCAACCATGGAGGCGGCGCCAGACCGCTCAAGAGAGAGGGGGGCCTGATCAAGTACAAATAAAAAAGAACTCAGAATGACGTGCCCAAGGAAAAAAGAAGAAGGGACGCGAGAAGAAACCAAATACTTACGCAAACACCATCTGGGGCTACTTCACGGCCTTCCGAAAGCGGTTGGCCTTCGCGGCGGCCTCCTCCCGCTTGGTCGCCACCGCCGAGCTCTTGGACTTCTTCGGCCGGCTGCCGTACATCGATGGCGTGGCTCGGCGCTTTAATGCGCCGCCCGGGGTAGTCGGCGCGACTGATGAGCTCGCGCCTGCCTGGTCGGTGGCCAGATGGGGCGCGGTGCATTCTCCTTCTCATCATCATCCAGCCAGTCATCGAGGCCGCCTCCACCCCCGGAGCCGCCTGCTCCGCCGCCACCGCCTGTGGCGTTGTCTTCTTCCATGGCGGCCGCCCCCAAGTCGGGGTCGTCCATGTTACTCATCGATTGGTCGGGGAGATATTTGTGGCCCTGCTCTAAGGTGTCGGCTGCCGACTGGGTGGTGAAGATCTGCTCCATGGCTAACTGGTCAAGCGGCAAAGGAGAACCTGGCAACTAAAAAGAAAAGAGAAAGAGTTGAGGACTCACCATAGGTGGCGGGTGCACGCAGGAGTAGGTCTCCTTGCCGAACTGCCACTCCTCCTTCGGGAGCTTGCAGTTCGAGATGTAGTTCACTAGATGAGCCACCTCCGCGTGCACCATCTCCTTGGTGCACATCCGGCACGGGTCTTGGTGCCCGCTCATCTGGCTGATCATATGAGGTCGGCCTTGAAGGGGGAGCACTCGACGCACCATGAAGGCGGTCAGCAGATCCGACCCCCTGAGGCCTTCTACCTCCGTCAATACCTTGAGCCGCGTGATGGCAGTAGAGGAGGCGGCTGACAGCGTCTTCAGGCGGAATGCCCAGTTGGTGCAGGGTTCAGCGGCGGGCCGGCTACATAAGCCGGCAGGCTGGTGAAGTCGGCCGCCGGGTGGACGTTCTTGACATAAAAATAAGATTTTTGGCACAGCTTGACCGACTGTGTCAAGCTGATGGCCGGGAAGCAGTTGTCAGCGCCTGGACGCCGCGCGACAAAGGCGCCACACTGAGCCGCCTTCCCCTTAGCGTAGGTGCCAAGCTTGGTGTAGAAAAACTCCCACCAGAGCTCGACGGTGGGGAGGATGCCGAGGTAGCCTTCGTAGAGAGTCACAAAGGCCGACAGCAGCACCACCGTCTTTGGCATGAGGTGGTGCGGCTGGAGTTTTTAGAGTTGGAGGAAGGAGCGGAGGAAGCCGCTCGGCGGCAGGCCGAAGCCGCGAAGGCAGTGCAACCTGAAGACGACGCGTTCGCCTTCCTCCGGCACCGGTGAGATCTCCCTCTTGGGTGGCAGGCGTACCTCGACGTAGCCAACGCCGGGCAGCCACCGCATCTAGCGAAGGAAGGCGAGGTGATCCTCGTGGACGTCGGAGCCGTCCCAATCCCTATAGCTCACCCGCTGACGCACCATGAGCACTTGGAGCTTGACGGAGGCGCGGTACGGCGGTGAATACGCGAGCCCGCGGCGGAGCAAGGTGGCTGGAGCCGGCAGCGCCGAACTGCAGCGGCAGTGGAGAGAGGAAGAAGAAGATGGCGAAGAGAGAGGTGGGCGCGCATGCATCTGCCGCTCCCCTCTGATGTCTACTACACAACCTTCTTCTTGTAGACGTTGTTGGGCGTGCAAGTGCACAGGTTTGTAGGACAGTAGCAAATTCCCCTCAAGTGGATGACCTGAGGTTTATCAATCCGTGGGAGGTGTAGGATGAAGATGGTCTCTCTCAAGCAACCCTGCAACTAAATAACAAAGAGTCTCTTGTGTCCCCAACATACCCAATACAATGGTAAATTGTATAGGTGCACTTGTTCGGTGAAGAGATGGTGATACAAGTGCAAAATAGATAGTAGATATAGGTTTTTGTAATCTGAATAATAAAAACAGCAAGGTAACTAATGATAAATGTGAGCGTAAACTGTATTGCAATGGTAGGAAACAAGGCCTAGGGTTCATACTTTCACTAGTGCAAGTTCTCTCAACAAAAATAACATAGATAGATCATATAACAATCCCTCAACATGCAACAAAGAGTCACTCCAAAGCCACTAATAGCGGAGAACAAACGTAGAGATTATGGTAGGGTACGAAACCACCTCAAAGTTATTCTTTCGGATCAATCTATTCAAGAGTTTGTACTAGAATAAGACCTTAAGACACAAATCAACCAAAACCCTAATGTCACCTAGATACTCCATTGTCACCTCAAGTATCTGTGGGCATGATTATACGATATGCATCACACAATCTCAGATTCCTCCAACCAACACAAAGTACTTCAAAGAGTGCCCCAAAGTTTCTACCAGAGAGTCAAGAACTTGTGCCAACCCCTATGCATAGGTTCATGGGCGGAACCCGCAAGTTGGTCACCAAAACATACATCAAGTGGCACATGATATCCCATTGTCACCACAGATAAACACGGCAAGACATACATCAAGTGTTCTCATAAAAGACTCAATCCGATAAGATAACTTCAAAGGGGAAACTCAATTCATCACAAGAGAGTAGAGGGGGAGAAACACCATAAGATCCAACTACAATAGCAAAGCTCGGGATACATCAAGATCGTGCCATAGAGGGAACACGAGAGAGAACACGAGAGAGAGAGAGATCAAACACATAGCTACTGGTAATACCCTCAGCCCCGAGGCTGAACTACTCCCTCCTCATCATGGAGAGCACTGGGATGATGAAGATGGCCACCAGTGATGGGTTCCCCCTCCGGCAGGGTGCCGGAACGGACTCCCGAGAGGTTTTTGGTGGCTACAGAGCCTTGCGGCGGCGGAACTCCCGATCTATCTTCATTTTCGGTGGTTTTAGGGTACGTAGGGTTATATAGGCGAAAGAAGTTGGTCGGGAAGTGCTCGAGGGGTCCACGAGACAGGGGGGCGCGCCCTGTAGGGGGGGGGGGGTGCCCCCTATCTCCTGGTCTCCTCGAGGGTCTTCTGACTTGATCTCCAAGCCTCCAGGATGATATTCTTCCAAAAAATTACGATGCCGAAGGTTTCATTCCGTTTGGACTCCGTTTGATATTCCTTTTCTTCGAAATACTGAAACAGGCAATAAAACAGCAATATGGGCTGGGCCTCCGGTTAGTAGGTTAGTCCCAAAATTGATATAAATGTGTAAAATAAAGCCCATAAACATCCAAAAGGGGTAATATAATAGCATGGAACAATCAAAAATTATAGATACGTTGGAGACGTATCAAGCATCCCCAAGCTTAATTCCTGCTCGTCCTCGAGTAGGTAAATGATAAAAAGAGAATTTTTCATGTGGAGTGCTACCTAGCATAATTCATAATGTAATTTTCTCTATTGTGGCATGAATGTTCAGATCCAAATGATTCAAAATAAAAGTTCATATTGGCATAAGAAATAGTAATACTTCAAGCATACTAATCAAAGTAATCATGTCTTCTCAAAATAACATGGCCAAAGAAAGTTATCCCTACAAAATATATAGTCTGGCTGTTGCTCTATCTTAATCACACAAAGTATTTAATCATGCACAACCCTGATGACAAGCTAAGCAATTGTTTCATACTTTAATAATCTCAGACTTTTTCAACTTTCACGCAATACATGAGCGTGAGCCATGGACATAACACTATTTGTGGAATAGAATGGTGGTTGTGGAGAAGACAAAAAAAGGGGAAGATAGTCTCACATCAACTAGGCGTATCAACGGGCTATGGAGATGCCCATTAATAGATATCAATGTGAGTGAGTTGGGATTGCCATGCAACAGAGGCACTGGAGCTATAAATATATGAAAGCTCAACAAAGGAAACTAAGTGGGTGTGCATCCAACTCGCTTGCTCACAAAGACTTAGGGCACTTTGAGGAAGCCCATCATTGGATTATACAAGCCAAGTTCTATAATGAAAAATTCCCACTAGTTATATGAAAGTGACAACATATGAGACTCTCTATCATGAAGATCATGGTGCTACTTTGAAGCACAAGTGTGGAAAAAGAGATAGTAACATTGTCCCTTCTCTCTTTTTCTCTCATTTTTTTTTCTTTCTTTTTTTTCCTTTTTTTCTTTTTTTCCTTTTTTTCTTTGGCCCTCCTTTTTTTTCTTTTTGGCCTTTCTCCCTTTTTTTCTTTTTTTTCTTTTTGTAAAGTCCAAAGTCTCATCCCGACTTGTGGGGGAATCATAGTCCTCATCATCCTTTCCTCACTAGGACAATGCTCTAATAATGAAGATCATCACACTTTTATTGATTTACAACTCAAAGCTAGAACAAGATATGACTCTATATGAATGCCTCTGGCGGTGTACCGGGATATGCAATGAATCAAGAGCGACATCTATGAAAATTATGAAGGTGGCCTTGCCACAAATACAATGTCAACTACATGATCATGCAAAAAGCAATATGACAAAAGTAATGCGTGTCATATGAACGGAACGGTGGAAAGTTGTATGTCAATATATCTCGGAATGGCTATGGAAATGCGATAATAGGTAGGTATGGTGGCTGTTTTGAGGAAGGTATATGGTGAGTGTATGGTACCGGCGAAAGTTGCACGGTACAAGAGAGGCTAGCAATGATGGAAGGGTGAAAGGGTGCGTATAATCCATGGACTCAACATTAATCAAAAGAACTCATGCACTTATTGCAAAAGTTTAGAAGTCATCAAAAACCAAAGCACTACACGCATGCTCCTAGGGGGATAGATTTGTAGGAAAAGACCATCGCTCGTCCCCGACCGCCACTCATAAGGAAGACAATCAATCAATAAAATTGTGCTCCAACTTCATCACAAAGCGGTTCACCATACGTGCATGCTACGAAAATCATAGAATTCAACACAAGCATTCTTTAAATTCATAATCACCCAACTAGCATAACTTTAATATTACTACCTCCATATATCAAAACAATTATCAAGCATCAAATTGATCATAGCATCCAATTCACTTTCTATGATAGTTTTTATTATACCCAACTTGGATGCTCATCATTCTAGGACCAACTTTATGACCATAGCAAATACCATGCTGTTCTAAAAGACTCTCAAAATAATATAAGTGAAGCATGAGAGACTAGCAATTTCTACAAAATATAACCACCGCCATGCTCTAAAAGATATAAGTGATGCACTAGAGAAAATGACAAACTACTCCGAAAAGATATAAGTGAAGATCATTGAGTAGTCGAATAATTGTGCAACTATGTTAAGACTCTCTAACATTAAGGAGTTTCATAACTTGGTATTGTATTCAAACAGAAAGCAAAACAAAATAAAATGACACTCCAAGCAAAACACATATCATGTGGTGAATAAAAATATAGCTCCAAGTAAAGTTACCGATGAACGAAGACGAAAGAGGGGATGCCTTCCGGGGCATCCCCAAGCTTAGGCTCTTGGTTGTCCTTGAGTATTACCTTGGGGTGCCTTGGGCATCCCCAAGCTTAGGCTCTTGCCACTCCTTATTCCATAGTCCATCGAATCTTTACCCAAAACTTGAAAACTTCACAACACAAAACTCAACAGAAAACTCGTAAGCTTCGTTAGTATAAGAACACAAAACCACCACTTAGGTACTGTAATGAACTCATTCTAAATTCATATTGGTGTAATATCTATTGTACTTCAACTTATCTATGGTTCATACCTTCCAATACTACTCATAGATTCATCAAAGTAAGCAAACAACACATAGAAAACAGAATCTGTCAAAAACAGAACAGTCTGTAGTAATCTGTATCAAACGTATACCTATGGAACTCCAAAAATCCTACCAAATTAGGAAGTCCTACGAAATTAGTTTACAAATCCATAGCAAAAGGAATCAGATCAGCAGATCGTTTCTGTGAATTAACAAAACTAATTTACTGGGTGCAAAAGTTTCTGATTTTCAGCAGGATCAACACAACTATCACCGTAAGCTATCCTAAAGGTCTTACTTGGCACTTTATTCAAACAAAAGCTCTAAAACATGATTACTACAGTATCATAATCATGTGGACACACAAAAACAGTAGAGGTAAATATTGGGTTTTCTCCCAACAAGCGCTTTTATTTAATGCCTTTCTAGCTAGGCATGATGATGGTAATGATGCTCACATAAAAGATAAGAAGTGAAACATAACGGGAGCATCATGAAGCATATGACTAGCACATTTAAGTCTAACCCACTTCCTATGCATAGGGATTTTTTGAGTAAACAACTTATGGGAACAATAATCAACAAGCATAGGAAGACAAAACAAGCATAGCTTCAAGATTTTCAACACATAGAGAGGAAACTTGGCATTATTGCAATTCCTACAAGCATATATTCCTCCCTCATAATAATTTTCAGTAGAATCATGAATGAATTCAACAATATAACCAGCACCTAAAGCATTATTTTCATGATCTACAAGCATAGAAAATTTACTACTCTCCACATAAGCAAAATTCTTCTCATTCGGAATAGTGGGAGTATCATAAGAGACTTGAACACTAAAAATTGTTTCCACATTAAAAGAGTAATGTTCAGAAAAAGGGTAATCATAATCATGACAATATTTGTAAATATAATCATCACTACTTTTTATAGCATAAGTTTCATCACAATAATCATCATAAGTAGCAACTTCGTTCTCATCATAATAGATAGAAACCTCTCCCATGATAGTGGAATCACTAAATAAAGTTGACACTCTTCCAATCCACTTTCATCAATATAATCATCATAGGTAGGAGGCATGCTATCATCATAACAACTTTGCATATCAAAACTTGGGATGCTAAAAATATCATCTTCATCAAACATAGCATCCCCAAGCTTGGGACAAACATTAATTTTAGCAAATATATTCTCAAATATTTCATTCTCATCAAACATAGCTTCCCCAATCTTGGGCCTTTTCATATCATAAGCATAATCACTCTCACCATTAATAGTATGGATAGCACCAATAGTATAGCAATTATCATCATCACAATGAGTAGTAGGAGCAACATCATTTGGGAGGGATACCTTTTTACCTTTGTTGCCCCTTCTTTTCCTTTTCTTTTTCACATTATGTGTGAGTTCAACGTTCCTTTTTGAGCTCCTTATTGATGGGATTGGTTGAATAGAAAGCTCCTCCTCGTTACCTAATTCATCACAAGAAATAATAGGAGGATATTGGGGAGTCTCTTCCCTTTCATTAGTATTCTCTTCATCTTCTATTTGCTTCCTTTTCTTTAGGTAATTGGCAATATAAGGATTTCCAATGCAATTCTCCGCACAAAACATATAAATCTTTTCTAGATCAATATCAAGGAAATGCTCAAGATTAAATTTTGGAATAGGCTTAGTTAAACGTTTCAACTCTTCATAACCCAAAAGCAAACTAAGTTCATTATAATGTGCAAGGGAAATCAAATCATCACAATTTTTGGACACGATTCGGTCATGAAACAATTTGCATTGGAGATGTAAATGACCACGTTCATTGAAAAGTTCACAAGTATGGCAAAGGAATTTTAAATTTTCAGCACTCACATCTAGCCTTTCTTGCAACCATTTAGTTTCTAAATGTTTATGCCTCTTGCAATATATATCTTCTCTATTTGGTGTGTTCATGCAAACATGCACTCCACAGAAATCAACATGCTCATAGGAGACATTTTCATCATAACTAGTGCAATCATCATTAGTACTAAGGATATTCAAAGAGTTCATAATAACAACATTGCAATCATGCTCATCATTCAAAGATTTAGTACCAAGCATTTTAATTCATTCTTCTTCTAGCACTTGAGCACAATTTTCCTTTCCATCAAACTCATGAAAGATATTAAAAAGACGAAGCGTGTGAGACAAACTTAACTCCATTTTTTTGTAGTTTTTATTTTATAAACTAAACTAGTGATAAAACAAGAAACAAAAAGATTCGATTGCAAGATCTAAAGATATACCTTCAAGCACTCACCTCCCCGGCAACGGCTCCAGAAAAGAGCTTAGTTGACGGGGTGTGAGTGAGTGCCCTTTACCTAGCCTCCCCAGCAACGGTGCCAGAAAAGAGCTTGATGTCTACTACACAACCTTCTTCTTGTAGACGTTGTTGGGCCTGCAAGAGCACATGTTTGTAGGACAGTAGCAAATTTCCCTCAAGTGGATGACCTAAGGTTTATCAATCCGTGGGAGGCGTAGGATGAAGATGGTATCTCTCAAGCAACCCTGCAACTAAATACCAAAGAGTCTCTTGTGTCCCCAACACACCCAATACAATGGTAAATTGTATAGGTGCACTAGTTCGGCGAAGAGATGGTGATACAAGTGCAAAATAGATAGTAGATATAGGTTTTTGTAATCTGAAATAATAAAAATAGCAAGGTAACTAATGATAAACGTGAGCGTAAACGGTATTGCAATGGTAGGAAACAAGGCCTAGGGTTCATACTTTCACTAGTGCAAGTTCTCTCAACAAAAATAACATAGATAGATCATATAACAATCCCTCAACATGCAACAAAGAGTCACTCCAAAGCCACTAATAGCGGAGAACAAACGTAGAGATTATGGTAGGGTACGAAACCACCTCAAAGTTATTCTTTCGGATCAATCTATTCAAGAGTTCGTACTAGAATAACACCTTAATACACAAATCAACCAAAACTCTAATGTCACCTAGATACTCCATTGTCACCTCAAGTATCCGTCGGCATGATTATACAATATGCATCACACAATATAGATTCATCCAACCAACACAAAGTACTTCAAAGAGTGCCCCAAAGTTTCTACCGGAGAGTCAAGAACTTGTGCCAACCCCTATGCATAGGTTCATGGGCGGAACCCGCAAGTTGGTCACCAAAACATACATCAAGTGGCACATGATATCCCATTTTCACCAAAGATAAACACGACAAGACATACATCAAGTGTTCTCATAAAAGACTCAATCTGATAAGATAACTTCAAAGGGGAGACTCAATTCATCACAAGAGAGTAGAGGGGGAGAAACATCATAAGATCCAACTACAATAGCAAAGCTCGGGATACATCAAGATCGTGCCATAGAGGGAACACGAGAGAGAGAGATATCAAACACATAGCTACTGGTAATACCCTCAGCCCCGAGGCTGAACTACTCCCTCCTCATCATGGAGAGCACCGGGATGATGAAGATGGCCACCGGTGATGGGTTCCCCCTCCGGCAGGGTGCCGGAACGGACTCCCGAGAGGATTTTGGTGGCTACAGAGCCTTGCGGCGGTGGAACTCCCGATCTATCTTCATTTTCGGTGGTTTTAGGGTACGTAGGGTTATATAGGCGAAAGAAGTCGGTCGGGAAGTGCTCGAGGGGTCCACGAGACAGGGGGCCGCACCCTGTAGGGGGGGGGGGTGCCCCCTATCTCCTGGTCTCCTCGAGGGTCTTCTGACTTGATCTCCAAGCCTCCAGGATGATATTCTTCCAAAAAATCACGATGCCGAAGGTTTCATTTCGTTTGGACTCCGTTTGATATTCCTTTTCTTCGAAATACTTAAATAGGCAATAAAACAGCAACATGGGCTAGGCCTCCGGTTAGTAGGTTAGTCCCAAAAATGATATAAATGTGTAGAATAAAGCCCATAAACATCCAAAAGGGGTAATATAATAGCATGGAACAATCAAAAATTATAGATACGTTGGAGACGTATCAAGCATCCCCAAGCTTAATTCCTGCTCGTCCTTGAGTAGGTAAATGATAAAATGAGAATTTTTCATGTGGAGTGCTACCTAGCATAATTCATAATGTAATTTTCTCTATTGTGACATGAATGTTCAGATCCAAATGATTCAAAATAAAAGTTCATATTGACATAAGATATAGTAATACTTCAAGCATACTAATCAAAGTAATCATGTCTTCTCAAAATAACATGGCCAAAGAAAGTTATCCCTACAAAATCATATAGTCCGGCTGTTGCTCTATCTTCATCACACAAAGTATTTAATCATGCACAACCCCGATTACAAGCCGAGCAATTGTTTCATACTTTAATAATCTCAAACTTTTTCAACTTTCACGCAATACATGAGCGTGAGCCATGGACATAGCACTATTTGTGGAATAGAATGGTGGTTGTGGAGAAGACAAAAAAAGGGGAAGATAGTCTCACATCAACTAGGCATATCAACGGGCTATGGAGATGCCCATTAATAGATATCAATGTGAGTGAGTAGGGATTGCCATCCAACGGATGCACTAGAGCTATAAATATATGAAAGCTCAACAAAGGAAACTAAGTGGGTGTGCATCCAACTCGCTTGCTCACGAAGACCTAGGGAACTTTGAGGAAGCCCATCATTGGAATATACAAGCCAAGTTCTATAATGAAAAATTCCCACTAGTTGTATGAAAGTGACAACATATGAGACTCTCTATCATGAAGATCATGGTGCTACTTTGAAGCACAAGTGTGGAAAAAGAGATAGTAGCATTGTCCCTTCTCTCTTTTTCTCTCATTTTATTTTTCTTTTTTTCTTTTTTTTTCTTTTTTTCCTTTTTTTCTTTGGCCCTCCTTTTTTTCTTTATGGCATTTCTCCCTTTTTTTTATAAAGTCCGAAGTCTCATCCCGACTTGTGGGGGAATCATAGTCCTCATCATCCTTTCCTCACTAGGACAATGCTCTAATAATGAAGATCATCATACTTTTATGGATTTACAACTCAAAGCTAGAACAAGATATGACTCTATATGAATGCCTCCGGCAGTGTACCGGGATATGCAATGAATCAAGAGCAACATCTATGAAAATTATGAAGGTGGCCTTGCCACAAATACAATGTCAACTACATGATCATGCAAAAAGCAATATGACAAAAGTAATGCGTGTCATATGAACGGAACGGTGGAAAGTTGTATGGCAATATATATCGGAATGGCTATGGAAATTCCATAGTAGGTAGGTATGGTGGCTGTTTTGAGGAAGGTATATGGTGAGTGTATGGTACCGGCGAAAGTTGCACGGAACAAGAGAGACTAGCAATGATGGAAGGGTGAAAGGGTGCGTATAATCCATGGACTCAACATTAATCAAAAGAACTCTTGCACTTATTGCAAAAATTTAGAAGTCATCAAAAACCGAAGCACTACACGCATGCTCCTAGGGGGATAGATTTGTAGAAAAAGACCATCGCTCGTCCCCGACCGCCACTCATAAGGAAGACAATCAATAAATAAAATTGTGCTCCAACTTCATCACAAAGCGGTTCACCATACGTGCATGCTACGGGAATCACAAACTTCAACACAAGCATTCTTTAAATTCATAATCACCCAACTAGCATAACTTTAATATTACTACCTCCATATCTCAAAACAATTATCAAGCATCAAATTGATCATAGCATCCAATTCACTTTCTATGATAGTTTTTATCATACCCAACTTGGATGCTCATCATTCTAGGACCAACTTTATGACCATAGCAAATACCGTGCTGTTCTAAAAGACTCTCAAAATAATATAAGTGAAGCATGAGAGACTAGCAATTTCTACAAAATATAACCACCGCCATGCTCTAAAAGATATAAGTGATGCACTAGAGAAAATGACAAACTACTCTGGAAAGATATAAGTGAAGATCATTGAGTAGTCGAATAATTGTGCAACTATGTTAAGAATCTCTAACATTAAGGAGTTTCATAACTTGGTATTGTATTCAAACAGCAAGCAAAACAAAATAAAATGACACTCCAAGCAAAACACATATCATGTGGTGAATAAAAATATGGCTCCAAGTAAAGTTACCGATGAACGAAGACGAAAGAGGCGATGCCTTCCGGGGCATCCCCAAGCTTAGGCTCTTGGTTGTCCTTGAATATTACCTTGGGGTGCCTTGGGCATCCCCAATCTTAGACTCTTGCCACTCCTTATTCCATAGTCCATCGAATCTTTACCCAAAACTTGAAAACTTCACAACACAAAACTCAACAGAAAGCTCGTAAGCTCCGTTAGCATAAGAACACAAAACCACCACTTAGGTACTGTAATGAACTCATTCTAAATTCATATTGGTGTAATATCTACTGTACTTCAACTTATCTATGGTTCATACCTTCCAATACTACTCATAGTTTCATCAAAATAAGCAAACAACACATAGAAAACAGAATCTGTCAAAAACAGAACAGTCTGTAGTAATCTGTATCAAATATATACTTATGGAACTAAAAAAATCATACCAAATTAGGAAGTCCTAAGAAATTCGTGTACCAATCCATAGCAAAAAGAATCAGTTCAGCAGCATGTTTCTGTGAATTAACAAAACTAATTTACTGGGTGCAATAGTTTCTGATTTTCAGCAGGATCAACACAACTATCACCGTAAGCTATCCTTAAGGTCTTACTTGGCAATTTATTTAAACAAAAGCTATAAAACATGATTACTACAGTAGCATAATCATGTGGACACACAAAAAAAGTAAAGGTAAATATTGGGTTGTCTCCCAACAAGAGCTTTTCTTTAATAGGCGAAAGAAGTCGGTCGGGAAGTGCTCGAGGGGTCCACGAGACAGGGGGCCGCGCCCTGTAGGGGGGGTGCCCCCTATCTCCTGGGCTCCTCGAGGGTCTTATGACTTGATCTCCAGGCCTCCAGGATGACATTCTTCCAAAAAATCACGATGCCGAAGGTTTCATTCCGTTTGGACTCCGTTTGATATTCCTTTTCTTCGAAGTACTGAAACAGGCAATAAAACAACAATATAGGTTGGGCCTCTGGTTAGTAGTTAGTCCCAAAAATGATATAAATATGTAAAATAAAGCCCATAAACATCCAAAAGGGGTAATATAATAGCATGGAACAATCAAAAATTATAGATACATTGGAGACGTATCACCCTCCTCCCCCTACTTATAGCCCTGGGTGCAGGAGCCGAGGGGGCAGGGCGTGGGGATCGTGGGATTAACTGCGCCCATGTCCCCATCACCCCGCGTTTACCGTGCCATAACGGCGCACATTTATCGTGCCCCGAACACCAGCAGTCCGCCTCAGCCACAGCGGATCCATGCGCGTGCCGAGGCACGGTAGTGGCGGGCCCCAGCCTGTGGCGACGTCCCGTCACGCGCGTGGGCTGGCAGGCTGGTCCAGCCGGCTAGCGCCGCGTAGCGTGCGGTCAGCGGGCGGCCGGCTCGACGCCCAACGAGCGCACCACCTAACTCCCGCCTTCGCATTTCGAAATCACCAGACGACACGTTTGGTCGCAGCTGACTCCCAGCTGTCGGCTCTTCAGAATAGGAAGCTGCGAGGCCTCTCGCCTTTTTAGCCACGATGCCCCACCAGCTACGGGGACTACTGTCGGAGTAAATGACCACGGGTAGCCTTATCTGCTCCCCATGATGTTTCAAGACATCCGGGCCGGCTACGCCCCTCAAGCATCAAAGACAAAGGACCGCCTTCTTGATGTTGGCTAGCCCAAGAGGCCGGCTGCAGGAAGGCGAGAAGCCCAAAGAGCGGCTCTGACACGGGCCGAGTCCTAGTAGGCGGCCATCAGAGTGGGCTAACTCCTAGCAGGCGGCCACCAAAGCAGCCGACTCCTAGTAGGCGGCCCACCCTCGCACCCTCAAAGTTTGCACCCACATAACGGCGACGAGACGGGGCGTGGCTACAATAGAGCCTACCACCCCCGAATCCCGGAACGGGCGTGGCCACAGTGCGACGTTCCTGGCAACCATCCCTAGCCTGGCACAGCACTGTTGCCACGCTTCCCATGACATCATCCATGGCAGAGGAAGCCATGCTCCCACGATGGGCTGTCGATACGGCCCGCAGGCGGCGGGCCCTACCTGTCTGTGAGATGCCAGAAGACGGCAGGCCCCGACTAGTCGGCCTGGGGGGAGGCCGAGTTCTAGCAGTCGGCCTTCCCCTTCCCTTGAAGTTTGCGCGCCATTAACCAGATAAGACAGGGTGTGGCTACAGTGAACGCCGACCAGGCGGTGGTACTGTAGCCCCGCCCTCCCCGACCAAGCCCTCATCATAAGAGGCAGGGCTACAGTGATGAGTGAGGGAGTCTACGATTACGGGGTCCTCGGATGGCCGGACTGTTAACATGGGCCGAACTATTGGGCTATGAAGATACAAGACAGAAGACTTCTTCCTGTGTTTGGATGGGACTCTCCTTTGTGCGGATGGCAAGCTTGGTAATTCGGATATGTAGACTGCTTTCTCTATAACTGACTTCGTATAAACCCTAGTCCCCTCCAGTGTTTATATAAACCGGAGGGTTTAGTCTGTAGAGGCAATCACAATCATAATCACATAGTCTAGACTTCTAGGGTTTAGCCATTACGATCTCGTGGTAGATCAACTCTTGTAATATTCATATTCGTCAAGATCAATCAAGCAGGAAGTAGGGTATTACGTCCATAGAGAGGGCCCGAACCTGGGTAAACATCATGTCCCCCGCCTCCTGTTACCATTAGCCCTAGATGCACAGTTCGGGACCCCTACCCGAGATCCGCCGGTTTTGACACCGACATTGGTGCTTTCATTGAGAGTTCCGCTGCATCGTCACCAGAAGGTTTGATGGCTCCACCCATCATCTACAACAACCCAGTCGAGGGGGAGATTTTCCTCCCCGGACATATCTTCATATTCGGCGGCTTCGCACTGCGGGCCAACTCGCTTGGCCATCTAGAGCAGATCGACAGCTACGGCCCTTGCCACCAGGTCAGGTTTGGAAGATTGAATTATGTTGCCGATATCCGTGACACTACAAAGAAAATACACTTCCGTGATGATACGTGTTTGTCACAGTAGGTTGCGTTTTTTGTCATGCATGTACATCCATGACAAATTTATGACAGAATCAAGATAGTCATACATGTGCTGTCGTAGAAGTGTTCCACGACATTACCAAAATTATCATCATGGAAGTGTCCACTTCCATGACGATAAATCGCGCGTCACAAAAGTGCTTTCGTCAAGGGTGACCGACACGTGGCATCCACCGTAACGGAACGCCGTTAAGCTATCAGGTCGGGTTTTGGATCCGATAACCCGTTAACAGCCCCGACCAATGGGGATTTTCCACGTGTAAAATCATCATTGGCTGGAGGAGACACGTGTCAGGTCCGCGCTGGCACAGGTGTCACTCATCCAATGGGCGAGACGCGCCTATGATATGTTGACACGTGGACCGACCCATCAAGTTTAAATGGGCCGGCCCAACTAAAGGCCCACAAGATTTTGCGGACCATAATGGGCCGGCCCAGCTAAAGGCCCACGAGATTTTGCGGACCATAATGGGCTGGCCCAGCTAAAGGCCCACGAGATTTTGCGGACCATAATGGGCTGGCCCAGCTAAAGGCCCACAAGATTTTGCGGGCCATAATAGGCCGGCCCAGGTAAAGGCCCATAAGATTTTTGTGTGCCATAATGGGTCGGCCCAGGTAAAGGCCCACAAGATTCTTGTGGATCATAATGGGCCGGCCCGGCTAAAGGCCCACGAGATTTTGTCGACATTAATGGGCCGGCCTAGCTGTAGGCCCACAAGAATTTGAGGACCCTAGTAGGCCGGCCCATTAACTGGCTGCCATGTTTTGGGCCAAATGCCGGCCCATATTTGATCCGGTTCATTAATGGCCTGCCACGTTCCGGGCCTAATAGTGGCCCATATGAGATCCAGCCCGTTAAAAGCCTACCATGTTCTAGGCCAAATTATGGCCCAGATCAGGTCCGGCCCTTTAAGAGGCTATGGGCTCAATTATGGCCCATATCAGGCCCGTCAACTAGACACTATGCTTTTGGGCCCACTTGCTAAAGGCCCACTTAGTAATTCAGCCTGATATTAGTTTTGGCCTCTTAAGGGCCCGTTTAACATTTGAGCCCTATATTAATTTCGGCCTGTTAAATGCCCGTCATATAGTTGGGCCTAACTACGGCCCGGTTTGCATCCGGCCTACTCGCAGCCGATATCTGATTGGGCCAAACACTACTAGGGAAAAGCTTATACACAGACGCTTACTGGTAGCGAGGGTTAAAAACCCTCGCTACTGCTACTTACTAGCAGCGCAGGTTTTTAAACCTCGCTACTACTAAGTTGATAGCAGTAGCGCGGGTTTTTAACCCTCCCTACTACTAAGCTGTCTCTACCGTGCCCCCCGGGATATGCCATAGTAGTAGCGCGGGTTTTTAACCCTCGCTACTACTAAGTTGATAGCAGTAGCGTTGGTTTTTACCCCTCGCTACTACTAAGTGGTCTCTACCGTGCCCCTGGACCATGCCATAGTAGTAGCGATGGTTATAAACCCGCGCTACTACTAAGTTTTTACCCCTGGCTACTACTAATCGGTCTCAACCGTGCCCCTCGGGGACATGCCATAGTAGTAGCGAGGGGTAAAAACCCGCGCTACTACTAAATACTGGGTTTCAAACTCTACCCCCCCCCCCCGTGGATCGCCTTTTCAGTTTTAAAAAAATAAAAGAAAATGATGAATAGATCTGATGTGCAGCGATACAAGCAAAAGGTACAACCAAGAGCAATGCACAGCTAAACTTCTTCAGTACCAACCTTATGGTAAGAGTAAATATAGATCTGATGTGTAGAAAATGGAGGGCAAAGGAAAATAAGCTGCAGAGTGATGGTACATGAACAACTACCTGTCATTATAAGTACACTGATAAAGGACAGCATGTACTAACAAGAACAATGCAGAGCTAAAAAACATTGGCATTGGATATATTCTACACTAATGTAACCATTCATACAGATCATATAATTTGGAGTGAACAATTGATAAGCAAGCTATCATGCATACTGCTGTCACATAATGAACCAGGTATGTATGCAAGTACAGTGATACGGGACAACATGTACTAACAAGAGCAAAGCAGCGGGCAGCATATTTGCGATATTCTGTCGTTCTTTTCAAACCGGAATTCTTCTTCGAGCAGATTTCCTGCAAAAAAGATCCGTAAGGCACATGCGGAAAAGTAGAAGTTCAAATTGTCATGTGATTTCATAGACAGTACCTCATCCTGGGAATGAGACCAGTGCATAACAAGGTTTTTCCATTCATTGTCTTCTAAATTTAGCACAGGGGACTTCACCGGAAATTCTTTATAGACTTGCCACCAAAGTGTGATTTCCTTAGGTAACACCGATACTGCTGCAATGCTTCCTTGAAAAGCACAAGCAAGCTTTGCTCGTCATGACTATCCAGATTGACCCTGGCCTAGTTACAACAATGTAATGTAAATCATTGATGTGTTCAGTCAGCAGAAAACAGGAAAATAATAACCATAAATAATAGCACTTACACGTAAGTTGGACAGGAAGATGTGAAAATGGTGTTTGTCTTCATAATAATCTTCCCATGATGGGAATATATGCACGTAGTCCCTAACAACATTGAAAGCATTGTCTTTTAAACTGGGAATAAATGGAATGGGGTTCCAATCTGTAGGAATTGGCCGTCTCTGCAGTTGGGATAGGTCTTCGGCCGGTGGACTTGCTGTACTTTTTGCTGGAGTGGGATTTTTCTGTGGTACAGCTGGTGCTATGGCAAATGAAATCGGTATACCTTTTGCTGGAGTGCAGGTCCTGTGTGGTGGGGCTAGTGGTGTGGCCAGTGAAGTATGGGTACGGTCTGCTTGAGTCGGTCCTACGTTTTGTGTCACTGGTTGTACATCCAATATAAGTGGGGTGCTATCTGATTTCTCCGGCACCACCATGTTTTTCAAGGACTTTGCTGGTGCTCCTTCAGGTTCGGCAATCACCCTCTTCCTTTTTGATGTCTGATGCACACGAACAACATTTGAGTGAAAAAACATGGTATGATGACAGATGGAATATGTATTGATAATGAATGGGCATGGCATCTCGACATATATGATGAGTAAACTAAGCAGATGGCGGTGCAACAAAGTACAAGAAATGCAAGACAACATATGCAAGATACCCGCAATCAATAAAACATTGCCAAATTAGAACAGGCACCTTGATGGGTGAATAGGACAGACCATCTGCCTTTGACTCCTCGAGGTTAGAATAGTCATTAGGATCATATTCTGAACAAGAGTCAACAGGTGGGGAGCCTATGAGTTTCATTGCATCCATAATGGCACTCAATGTCTCGGTGCCAATTTTGTAAGTCATTGCAGTGTTTAGCTTCAAGAGTGGAATGCTGCTAGTGCGACACAAAGCAGCTACACAGATCATAGTGTAGATATAACGGGAAAACCTTAAGCATCAGAGTAAAATCAGCAAAGTGGAACTTGCTGGAATGTATGTGCTAGTATTGCCGATACGACTAGAAAGGCTTCGGATACCGGCTCTCTTCAAGTGAAGGTGCGGTACTGTTAATATCAGTGTAACTCTCAAAGGCGACACAACTCCGTGCATTTCCTTGCTATTCTTATAGGATTCAAGTGAGCAGGCCACTACAAATCCTATTCCTATGTTTACAAGATCCTACGAATCAAAGAGGCTCAAAGTGTCCATCACAACCGACCGTATAGACCTCTACACTGCAAATGTCCCTGCTCATCTTCAGTACAAGGAACATACTGTACTACTAGCATACTCCCTCCATTCCGAAATATAAGTCTTGGTAGAGACTTCCACTATGGATCACATACAGATGTATCCAGATACATTTTAGAGTGTAGATTCACTCATTTTGCTCCATATGTAGTCCATGGTGGAATCTATACAAAGACTTGTATTTAGGAACGGAGAGAGTACATATTAAAGAAGAACGGAAGAGGAACATGGTAAAGAAGAGCAAGCAGATTTTGGATAATAAAATGTTGGTTGCGCAGTGCCCACACATGATGAACCAGAGCGCATTAAGAATGCAACTCCCAGTTGTCTCTCAACCATTTCAGGCGGTTGGATGAAGATCCTATGTCTCCTAACCCTTCTTCTTCCTCGTCTCTGATTCTTCCCATACAGAACACCGCACGGGCCGCCGGCCGGACCATCGGCCCCCACCGCCTGTGTTCCTCCGCCACCCCCACCCCCCACCTGCGTCGAGTTTTCTTCGTTCGGCGAGGCCCCACAACCACCCGAGCCCCTTGGATCGCACCGGCGAACTCCGGTGATCTCTGAAAAATCGACTGACCCAATTTTGAAATTTAGTCTACTGTGATTTAACTAGTGTGGAATATAAAAGGGGAAAACCATAAGCATTGGGAGTATAGTGTTGAGCATGCCATGGTGGATCTGAAGGTGCAAACCGGACAAAGGCAACTTCGCAACCAAGACAAGAAATCAGAGTAAAGCAGTGGCGATCTATTTTCTTGCTGCGATAAATAAGTTGAGCAGATACGAAAGAGTACCGCCTCTGGTGCGGCGCCGTGTACGCATCTGCTGAGAATTTGACGGTGCTCTGGTAGCGATGGCTGTCGGTGATACGTCTCCGTCGTATCTATAATTTTTGATTGTTCCATGCCAATATTATTCAATTTTTATATACATTTGGCAACTTTTTATACTATTTTTTGGGACTAACATATTGATCCAGTGCCCAGTGCCAGGTCCTGTCTGTTGCATGTTTTTTGTTTCGCAGAAACCCAATATCAAACGGAGTCCAAACGGGATAAAAATGGACGGAGATTTTTTTTGGAATATTTATGATTTTTGGGAAGTAAAATCAATGCGAAACGGTGTCCGGGGTGGCCACAAGACAAGGGGGCGCGCCCTCCCCCCTGGGCGCGCCCTGGACTCTCCTGGGCCACCCGTATGGCGGTGGACGCTCTTCTTTTGGCGCAAGAAAGCTAATTTTATGAGAAAGATCTGGGTGAAAGATTCACCCCAATCGGAGTTACGGATCTTCGGATATTTAAGAAACGGTGAAGGGGTAGAATCTGAGAGCGCAGAAACAGAGAGATAGATCCAATCTTGGAGGGGCTCTCACCCCTCCCACGCCATGGGAGCCAAGGACCAGAGGGGAAACCCTTCTCCCATCTAGGGAGAAGGTCAAGGAAGAAGAAGAAGAAGGGGGGATCTCTCCCCCTTGCTTCCGGTGGCGCCGGAACACCGCCGGGGGCCATCATCATCACCGCGATCTTCACCAACACCTCCGTCGTCTTCACCAACACCTCCATCACCGTCCCCATCTATATCCAGTGGTCCACTCTCCCGCAATCGTCTGAACCCTCTACTTGAACATGGTGCTTTATTCTTCATATTATTTTCCAATGATGTGTTGCCATCCTATGATGTCTGAGTAGATTTTCGTTGTCCTATCTGTGATTGATGAATTGCTATGATTGGTTTGAGTTGCATGTTTTATTATTGGTGCTGTCCTATTGTGCCCTCCGTGTCGTGCAAGCGTGAGGGATTCCCGCTGTAGGGTTTGCAATATGTTTATGATTTGCTTATGGTGGGTTGCGTGAGTGACTGAAACACAAACCCGAGTAAGTAGGTTGTTTGCGTATGGGATAAAGGGGACTTGATACTTTAATGCTATGGTTGGGTTTTACCTTAATGAATCTTTATTAGTTGCGAATGCTTGCTAGAGTTACAATCATAAGTGCATATGATCCAAGTAGAGAAAGTAAGTTAGCTTATGCCTCTCCCTCAAATAGAATTGCAATAGTGATTACCGGTCTAGTAACATAGTCAATTGCTTAGGGACAATTCCACAACTCCTAGCACCACTTTTCCACACTCGCTATATTCTTTATCTAAACAGCCCCTAGTTTATATTTACGCATTCTTTATTATCTTGCAAACCTATCCTATCACACCTACAAAGTACTTCTAGTTTCATACTTGTTCTAGGTAAAGCGAACGTCAAGCGTGCGTAGAGTCGTATCCGTGGCCGATAGGACTTGAGAGAGTATTCGTTCTACCTTTAGCTCCTCGTTGGGTTCGATGCTCTTACTTGTCGAAAAAGGCTACAACTATCCCGTATACTTGCGGGTCATCAGTCGGCGGCGTGGAAGCAGATCTAGGAGGGTAGATGGTGGCGGCAGGGCGCGGTGGACAAGACGGTCGTAGGAGCAGCGCCGGCAAGGTGGACGGCGGCGGGGATGAAGCGAGAGGACGGGATGCAAGGATCCCGGTCCGAAGGCGTGGATGAGAGAGGTCGATCTCTTGTAATGGACGGCGGCATCGGGGTATCAGCTCTGGCATGGTGGAGGAGGACGGCGGTGGATGGGGTGGTGGACGGCGGCGGACGGAGGAGGGTGGGGTGGAGAGGGTGTTTTGGCGCCCACGGAGTACGAATAGGGAAAAGGGAGGTAGAGAGGAAGGGGGGGAACCATGTATTCAGGGCGCGTTTGTCTCAAATGCGAGGAAATTTACAAACTTAGCCCCCATTTCAAATTTCTACTACATCACAGCAACATTAGTCGGTTGGGGATAGGACGCCACCGGGGGCCATCATCATCACCGCGATCTTCACCAACACCTTCGCCGTCTTCACCAACACCTCCATCACCTTCCCCCATCTATATCCAGCGGTCCACTCTCCCGCAACCGGCTGAACCCTCTACTTAAACATGGTGCTTTATGCTTCATATTATTTTCCAATGATGTGTTGCCATCCTATGATGTCTGAGTAGATTTTCGTTGTCCTATCAGTGATTGATGAATTGTTATGATTGGTTTGAGTTGCATGTTTTATCTCCATGTCGCGCAAGCGTGAGGGATTCCCGCTGTAGGGTTTGCAATATGTTTATGATTTGCTTATGGTGGGTTGCGTGAGTGACTGAAACACAAACCCGAGTAAGTAGGTTGTTGGCGTATGGGATAAAGGGGACTTGATACTTTAATGCTATGGTTGGGTTTTACCTTAATGAATCTTTATTAGTTGCGGATGCTTGCTAGAGTTCCAATCATAAGTGCATATGATCCAAGTAGAGAAAGTATGTTAGCTTATGCCTCTCCCTCAAATAGAATTGCAATATGGATTATCGGTCTAGTAACGTAGTCAATTGCTTAGGGACAATTCCACAACTCCTACCACCACTTCTCCACACTCGCTATATTTACTTTATTGCTTCTTTATCTAAACATCCCCTAGTTTATATTTACGCGTTCTTTATTATCTTGCAAACCTATCCTATCACACCTACAAAGTACTTCTAGTTTCATACTTGTTCTAGGTCAAGCGAATGCCAAGCGTGCGTAGAGTCGTATCCGTGGCCGATAGGACTTGAGAGAGTATTCTTTCTACCTTTAGCTCCTCGTTGGGTTCGACACTCTTACTTATCGAAAGAGGCTACAACTATCCCGTATACTTGCGGGTCATCAAGACCTTTTTCTGGCGCCGTTGCCGGGGAGTCATAGCGTGGGGTGAATATTCTCGTGTGTGCTTGTTTGCTTTATCACTAAGTATTTTTATTTGCTGTTCTTAGT
The DNA here is from genome assembly GCF_018294505.1 of Triticum aestivum. Lineage (NCBI taxonomy): Eukaryota > Viridiplantae > Streptophyta > Magnoliopsida > Poales > Poaceae > Triticum > Triticum aestivum. The sequence continues at coordinate 167,078,938 of NC_057795.1, forward strand.
TGTTCTCTATCTTTAGTTATGGATATGAAACACAAAATACCAAAAAAATTAGGTGTACTTGCTACTCATGGAGATGGGGTAACTCCTAAGACCCTCGATTCTCATTATGCAAGAGATATTATATACTACTTTGATAATCCTGAGTAAACCCCATTCAACTTTATAATGGGAGACACGTTGGATCAACGTGAATACTTTAGGGATTATCGCTCGACACAAAAAGGGAAACTATTATGGGATCAATTCATTATGTTGCGTTGGTATGCCTGGGCTCTATGCTTGAGATATGATATTACTTGTTGCTCTAGGATGGAGGCTCCACACCTTCCCTTTTCATGCAAATTTAATGATAATGAAACCTTAGCTTCTTATGCTAATGGTATATATGATGTGGAACAAATAGAAGAATTTGTTGCTTTTAAGGCTACTTATGAAATTGAATCTTTGTTTGAAAAGTATGAAGCTTTAGATGGTGATGTTTATAGGCCTGAAAATCTTGCTATACTTAGATATTGCTATGAAAATTATGAATACAATTACTATATTAATGCATTTATTGAGAAAGTCTCCGCTGTCCAAGAAGAGATTAATATTTTCCAGGAAGCTATGGAAGAAGAAATTGATGAAACTATGAGCTCATTGGATGAAAAAGATGATGAGGAGAGCGAAGAACAAAAGGAGGAAGAGCGGATTAGCTACCCGTGCCCACCTTCTAATGAGAGTAACTCTTCAACTCATACATTGTTTAATTCCCCTTCGTGCTTACCGAAGGATGATTGCTATGATCCCGTTGATTCTCTTGAAATATCCCTTTTTGATGATGCTTGCTATGCTTGTGGCCAAGATGCCAATATGAATTATGCTTATGGAGATGAACTTGCTATAGTTCCTTATGTTAAACATGAAATTGTTGCTATTACACCCACGCATGATAGTCCTATTATCTTTTTGAATTCTCTCGACTACACTATATCGAAGAAGTTTGTGCTTATTAAGGATTATATTGATGGGTTGCCTTTGACCATTGCACATGATGATTTTAATGAATGTGATATGCATGTGCTTGCTGCTCCTACTTGCAATTATTATGAGAGAGGAACTATGTATCCACCTCTCTATGTTTCCAACACGATAGAATTGCAAGAAACTGCTTATACTATGCATTGGACTTTACTTGGTGTGCATGAATTGTTCTTTTATGACATGCCGATGCATAGGAAGAGAGTCAGACTTCGTTGTTGCATAATATATGTTACTTTGTGCTCACTACTAAATTACAAATCATTTTTAATTAAAATTGGCTTTGATATACCTTGGGATCAGGGTGGATTCATTACTTGAGCACTAAATGCCTAGCTTAATGGCTTTAAAGAAAGTGTTGCCAGGGAGACAACCCGGAAGTTTTAGAGAGTGATTTATTTCTGTTGAGTGCTTTCTTATAGTTTAAAAACAAAAAATAAAGAGGAACCTAAAAACTTTTCAAAAAGGAAAGTGAAAGTGAGAAAGACAAGCATTGTTGAAGTGGGAGCTAGCCTTGAACTTTGTTCATGCTCACGGAAACTTTGTGAATCTTGATTACAGAAACTTTTCATCAAAAATAATTATCCCCTTGTACAATTTCATTGTTTTATAAAAATAATGTGCTAAGGTTTGCCTTTAGGATGTTTACAATGCTTGTTGGTTTGTACGGTGCAGGACAGAAACTTTGGCTGTAGTGCGTGATTTTACATTTTTAACTAGAACGTCAAATGGTTCTGATTTCTTTTGCACTGTCTTGCTATACAGCGTGTTTATTTTTCCTAATTTTGGTAGAATTGTTGGGGTACCAGAAGTATGGTGGATGTTCAGATTGCTACAGACTGTTCTGTTTTTGATGCATAGTTTGCTTGTTTTGATGAATCTATCAATTTATATTAGTGGATTAAGCCATGGAAAAGTTATATTACAGTAGACACAATGCAAAAACAAAATATGAATAGGTTTGCAACAGTACTTAGAGTAGTGATTTGCTTTATTATACTAACGGATCTTACCGAGTTTTCTGTTGAAGTTTTGTGTGGATGAAGTGTCTAATCGAGGAGGCTTCGATATGAGAAAAAGGAAGAGAGGCAAGAGCTCAAGCTTGGGGATGCCCAAGGCACCCCAAGTAAATATTCAAGGAGACTCAAGCGTCTAAGCTTGGGGATGCCTCGGAAGGCATCCCCTCTTTCTTCAACAAGTATCAGTATGTTTTCGAATTCGTTTTGTTCATGCGATATGTGCAAGTCTTGGAGTGTCTTTTGCATTTAGTTTTTATTTTTCTTTTATGCACCATGCTGGTATGATATAGTCCTTGGTAGATTTATAGAATGCTCATTGCGCTTCACTTAAATCTTTTGAGTGTGGCTTTATAGAATGCTTCATGTGCTTCATTTATATCATTTGAAGTTGGATTGCCTGTTTCTCTTTAAATAGAAAACCGCCATTTGTAGAATGCTCTTTTGCTTCACTTATATTTGTTAGAGCGTGGGCATATCTTTTGTAGAAATAATTAAACTCTCTTGCTTCACCTATATCTATTTAGAGAGATGACAGGAATTGGTCAATCACATGGTTAGTCATAAAATCCTACATAAACTTGTAGATCACTTAATATGATATGTTTGATTCCTTGCAATAGTTTTGCGATATAAAGGTGGTGATATTAGAGTCATGCTAGTGGGTGGTTGTGGATTGTAGATACACTTGTGTTGAGGTTTGCAAGTACCATAGCATGCACGTATGGTAACCGGTGTGTGACAAATTTGAAGCATGGGGTGTTTCTTTGATTGTCTTCCTTATGAGTGGCGGTCGGGGACGAGCGATGGTCTTTTCCTACCAATCTATCCCCCTAGGGGCATGCGTAGTAGTACTTTGCTTCGAGGGCTAATAAACTTTTGCAATAAGTATATGAGTTATTTATGACTAATGTGAGTCCATGGATTATATGCACTTTTACCTTTCCATCATTGCTAGCCTATTCGGTACCATGCATTGCCCTTTCTCACCTCGAGAGTTGGTGCAAACTTCACCGGTGCATCCAAACCCAGTGATACGATATGCTCTATCACACATAAGCCTCATTATATCTTCCTCAAAACAGCCACCATACCTACCTATCATGGCATTTCCATAGCCATTCTGAGATATATTGCCATGCAACTTTCATCATCATCATATACATGACTTGAGCATTCATTGTCATATTGCTTTGCATGATCGTAAGATAGCTAGCATGATGTTTTCATGGCTTGTCCGTTTTTTGATGTCATTGCTACGCTAGATCATTGCACATCCCGGTACACCACCGGAAGCATTCATATAGAGTCATATCTTTGTTCTAGTATCGAGTTGTAAGTAAATAAAAGTGTGATGATCATCATTATTAGAGCATTGTCCCAAAGAAAAAAATGAAAAAAGGCCAAAAGAAAAAAAAGAAAGGCCAAAGAAAAAAAAGAAAAAAAGGAAAAAAATAAATAAAAAGGGGCAATGTTACTATCTCTTTTCCACACTTGTGCTTCAAAGTAGCACCATGTTTTTCATATAGTGACTCTCACATGTTGTCACTTTCATATACTAGTTGGAATTTTTCATTATAGAACTTGGCTTGTATATTCCAACGATGGGCTTCCTCAAATGCCCTAGGTCTTCATGAGCAAGCAAGTTGGATTCACACCCACTTAGTTTATTTTGTTGAGCTTTCATACACTTATAGCTCTTAGTGCATCCGTTGCATGGCAATCCCTACTCCTCGCATTGACATCAATTGATGGGCATCTCCATAGCCCGTTGATTAGCCGCGTCGATGTGAGACTTTCTCCTTTTTTGTCTTCTCCATATAAACCTCCACCATCATATTCTATTCCACCTATAGTTCTATATCCTTGGCTTGCGCTCATGTATTGCGTGAGGGTTGAAAAATCTGAAGCGCGTTAAAAAGTATGAACCAATTGCTCGGCTTGTCATCGGGGTTGTGCATGATGGGGGCATTTTGTGTGACGAAAATGAAGCATGGCCAAACTATATGATTTTGTAGGGATAAGCTTGCTTTGGCCTTGTTGTTTTGAAAAGACATGATTGCTTTATTGGTACGCTCGAAGGATTAACATTTTTTATGTAAAATGATAGACTATTGCTTTGAATCACTCGTGTCTTAATATTCATGCCATGATTAGACATATGATCAAGATTATGCTAGGTAGCATTCCACATCAAAAATTATCTTTTTTATCATTTACCTACTCGAGGACGAGCAGGAATTGAGCTTGGGGATGCTGATACGTCTCCATCGTATCTATAATTTTTGATTGTTCCATGCCAATATTATTCAACTTTTATATACTTTTGGCAACTTTTTATACTATTTTTTGGGGCTAACATATTGATCCAATGCCCAGTGCCAGTTCCTGTCTGTTGCATGTTTTTTGTTTCGCAGAAACCCAATATCAAACGGAGTCCAAACGGGATAAAAACAGACGGAGATTTTTTTGGAATATTTATTATTTTTGGGAAGTAAAACCAACGTGAAACGGTGTCCGGGGTGGCCACGAGACAGGGGGGCGCGCTCTCCCCCCCTGGGCGCGCCCTGGACTCTCGTGGACCACCTGTAAGGCGGTTGACGCTCTTCTTTTGGCGCAAGAAAGCTAATTTTATGAGAAAGATCTGGGCAAAAGATTCACCCCAATCGGAGTGACGGATCTCTAGATATTTAAGAAATGGTTAAGGGGTAGAATCTGAGAACGTAGAAACAGAGAGATAGATCCAATCTCGGAGGGGCTCTCGCCCCTCCCACGCCATGGGAGCCAAGGACCAGAGGGGAAACCCTCCTCCCATCTAGGGAGAAGGTCAAGGAAGAAGAAGAAGAAGAAGAAGAAGAAGGGGGGCTCTCTCCCCTTGCTTCTGGTGGCGCCGGAACGCCACCGGGGGCCATCATCATCACCGCGATCTTCACCAACACCTTCGCCGTCTTCACCAACACCTCCATCACCTTCCCCCATCTATATCCAGTGGTCCACTCTCCCGCAACCGGCTGAACCCTCTACTTAAACATGGTGCTTTATGCTTCATATTATTTTCCAATGATGTGTTGCCATCCTATGATGTCTGAGTAGATTTTCGTTGTCCTATCAGTGATTGATGAATTGTTATGATTGGTTTGAGTTGCATGTTTTATCTCCATGTCGCGCAAGCGTGAGGGATTCCCGCTGTAGGGTTTGCAATATGTTTATGATTTGCTTATGGTGGGTTGCGTGAGTGACTGAAACACAAACCCGAGTAAGTAGGTTGTTGGCGTATGGGATAAAGGGGACTTGATACTTTAATGCTATGGTTGGGTTTTACCTTAATGAATCTTTATTAGTTGCGGATGCTTGCTAGAGTTCCAATCATAAGTGCATATGATCCAAGTAGAGAAAGTATGTTAGCTTATGCCTCTCCCTCAAATAGAATTGCAATAGTGATTACCGGTCTAGTAACATAGTCAATTGCTTAGGGACAATTCCACAACTCCTAGCACCACTTTTCCACACTCGCTATATTCTTTATCTAAACAGCCCCTAGTTTATATTTACGCATTCTTTATTATCTTGCAAACCTATCCTATCACACCTACAAAGTACTTCTAGTTTCATACTTGTTCTAGGTAAAGCGAACGTCAAGCGTGCGTAGAGTCGTATCCGTGGCCGATAGGACTTGAGAGAGTATTCGTTCTACCTTTAGCTCCTCGTTGGGTTCGATGCTCTTACTTGTCGAAAAAGGCTACAACTATCCCGTATACTTGCGGGTCATCAGTCGGCGGCGTGGAAGCAGATCTAGGAGGGTAGATGGTGGCGGCAGGGCGCGGTGGACAAGACGGTCGTAGGAGCAGCGCCGGCAAGGTGGACGGCGGCGGGGATGAAGCGAGAGGACGGGATGCAAGGATCCCGGTCCGAAGGCGTGGATGAGAGAGGTCGATCTCTTGTAATGGACGGCGGCATCGGGGTATCAGCTCTGGCATGGTGGAGGAGGACGGCGGTGGATGGGGTGGTGGACGGCGGCGGACGGAGGAGGGTGGGGTGGAGAGGGTGTTTTGGCGCCCACGGAGTACGAATAGGGAAAAGGGAGGTAGAGAGGAAGGGGGGGAACCATGTATTCAGGGCGCGTTTGTCTCAAATGCGAGGAAATTTACAAACTTAGCCCCCATTTCAAATTTCTACTACATCACAGCAACATTAGTCGGTTGGGGATAGGACGGTAATCTCGCATACACCGAATATTTGCTGACGAGAGTTTGTTTTTGGCGCCCACCGTGTATGAATATGAATTGGGGAGGGAGTCGATTTCGGCCGAGGGCACACTGTGTTTTGGCGCCCATCGTGTATGAATCAGGGTGAGAGGCGGTTACGTCACGTTTGGGTGAAATTACAAACCTACCCCTATCGAAACCTATAGAAATCCAGCAGATAGGCTTTGCGTGGCAGGGATAGGCAGTAGTGATTTCCATCTCGCAGATTCTTGTTTCGGGCGGTTACTGCGACTTTCCCCGCTTCGTTCAAATTTTGTTGACTGCACGTTTACCGTGCCAACTCAATTCGAATCTCGTTTGTATTCTACTATTTTTTTCGGGCGGGATCCATTTTCAATTGGAATTACATTCTATATACATCATTTTTTTATATATATTTTCAAAAGCACAACAAAGAATTCTGCTCCTTTATATGTATAATATGATTTACAAATACAACGATCTCGAAATCTTAAGGTTGAATTCGAATTTTTTTTAACCAAATTATGTTCTACTAAAATGTATGGATCAGTAATATCTACATATTAAATAACTTAGATGTGCGTGAATTCATATGAGTATGCATGTTTGATAGATCAATTTTGGTTCGAGTATGGATTACATGTATCATCATCTCGAATTCAAATATTTGAATCCCTTTTTTGTTCACTTCTTTCACGCCCATCTCTCTCACATGCATGCTCCTTCAGGTAGCTATCACTCTCTTTTCTCCAGCTCACCCGCACGCTCACTTCATGTTTCTCCTATCCTCGCAAACATGGTCTCTCGACGTCTCCCTTGAGAAGTGTCACACTCTCCCTATCATTATACATTACACGGTTTTCATTATCTCTCACGTCTCTACTGTTCTCTGGTATCACTCGGTACCTAAGCTTTCTTTTTCACCGCCACACACACAGTCTCCACTCGTATTTCACTTTGTCTTTCTCTCTATGGGATTCTCTCACACACCCTATATGTCTCTACATATGACTCATACCACTAAAATTACTCTCTCTCTCTCCCGTAGACACAACATTTGTTGCGGTCTCCTTTTCGTCTCCATCCCAGACTGACATTATTCATTTGTTTACTGATCGGACAACCCCGACTGCCGTCTCCTCTCTCTCTCTCAGACACACACACAACTCCTGCTTCCACTCCCCTTCCCGACTACCGTCTCTCTCTCTCACACACAAAACTCTCGCTTTCGCACCCCGACTCGTATTTCTCTCACAAACATTTATCGACTAGCTAGCCTCTAGATAGGTTTATACACCCGCACACTCGTGCTTCCACCATCGCACACATGTCTCTCTCCCGCTCCTTGTATCTATGTAGCTTTTTCTTCCCTTCTTGAGACACGCCCTCTCGATCGTGCACACACACACTATCGCCTCATTTTAAGCTAATACCTATCGCACACACACTACTTGTGTCTTTGTCACACATGCACTTCGTCCTCCTCCACTCTCTGTCTCTCTCTCACACACATGGTCTTTTTGCAACAACTAGCAAGATGCCCATGCGTTGCATGGAACATCAAGATGCATTTGTATGAGTAGTTTATCTTATGGGGGAAAAGGATGAATGAGGGAAGGCCTTATTTGCAAATGCGGAGAGGGGTGTGGGTATCTTTTTGCAAAATTGCCATAGTTTCCTTCCTATCCGTCAGATATAGATCGGACGGCCTATATTGCAGGATGGCAGGCACACGATCATCACCGACAATGCTTTTTATAAGAGTAGGGATAAAAAATAGAGTTGGTGATGATGGTGGGCCTGCCATCTTGCAATGTAGGTCGTCCGATTTATATCTGATGGATAGGAAGGAAAATATGACAATTTACCTGCACTCTTCACCACATTTGCAGATAAGGCCTTCCCTCGTTCATCCTTTTCTCCCACGAGATCTTGATGTTCCGTGCAATGCACGGGCATCTTGCTAGTAAGAGTAGAAATTAGACATATACCACTTTTCGAATCTTGAAACCAACAACATTCCTCCCTTATCTCATCAAAACCGCCAAAGGAATATATTTTGAGTGAAACATAACATATTTTTAGTGATATACGTATTTCAAAACTAGACTTTTTTCTATCAAATCGGTGAATATGTATTAATCTACTTTGATCGTGTGGCAACGCATTGGCACATTGCTGGTATTTATTATAATTTTTTGGACACCAGGCAAACGGTGGAGTACATATACGAAGAGAAGAGACGCACACACGCAGTCGGCCTCTCGCTGTCTCGCACACATGAGTGTTACGTAAAGGCGACGTTAACAAATAAACCCTAAAACCCTAGGTGCACGATTGCTGCATTCGCGGGTACCGGGTACGTGGTGGAGCACCTTTGTAGGAGTTGATGGTCGGGACCACAGGTGAACGACTTGGAGCGCGGTGGCTCGCCAGTTGCCACAGATCGAGTAGCCACGTTTAAAATATCGTTTTTAGCAGGGTTAAGAGTTCCAATTTTGAATGTCACGTTGTAAGTAGTAAGTAGTTTTTAGAACGATTGGTATGGGGCGAAAATGGAATTCATAGTACTACGTACCTCCTTGGCGTATGGTTGTATGGGTTTATGTTGCGAGATGTTGAACCTGGTAGTTCTAGGGCAAATACTATGGTTTAGATTTAGATGCTGGTTTTCAGTAATCGGAAGGGGAAACCCTTCTTTGATTAAAAAAACTACTACATCCATTCTGGTTTACTAGTCCCCATCGTACTTTGGGTCAAAATTTGTCCACGAATTTTACTTGTAAAATGTGAATGGAAAACGAGATTTTGTTATACCAAAACAAAAAAGGACTGGAGGGAGTGATTGCTCTGACACGGACACGACCTCTTAGAGTGTAGGCATTGAACCGGCACGCCGGCCAAGAGGGCCGCACTCGCTGCAGGCCCGGCTAAGCACGCCTCCTTACCGCGTGCAACCAGCTTAAGACTGCCCCGCCTGCCTTCATTGAATCCGCGCGTGTGTTAGCAACACGTCCTTCCGCGAGCCGGCAGGCATTTTAGAACAGAAAAAATGACTAAAATATAATTAATTTACGCATGTTCTTGACTTGTTGTGCTCGCACTGGTAGCAGGAACTAGTAGAGGTTTTTCTTTATTTATAAATCTCCTCACATTTTTTGGCTTTGAAGTGAATCATGGTTGTGGACATTATGTATGAATGTGCAGATATCTGTGAACATGAGTTTGATGTGGAAGTTGAACTTGGAATGTCGGGCTTGCGCGTGAACTATACCATGTCCAATGCTTCATCTGTTATTGTTTGGAAAGTAATTGCTGTTATTACATGACCCAAAAAAACATTTTGTGCCACATCAGTAGATGCACAGACATCACAACAGGCATGCTGACTGGATAAACATTTGAACCTAGCTATTATGAAGGAAATTTTGTATTGACAACAGTTTTAGATAGCAGGAGACACCTAGCCTGCTCTGCCTCTGCTAGCTTATTTCTGGCTTCTTCCATCTCTTCTTTGGCTTGGGTGAAGAGAGCATTTGATTGCTCTTTTCGCTTCTTCAGGAACTCAGCTACATTCTCAAGGGCTGATGCATGCTTTCTTTCAGCCTTTACTAATGCCATGAGGACACGAACAGCTGACGACTCCACTTGGCTTGTGTGTAATCCAGCATTATCTGGGAATTTACACCTTGTGTCTAATCCAACATCATTAGGGAACTGGCACCTTGTGTGTAATCCAGCCTCATTTTGGAAACATGATCTCGAGGTTGACCATACTTCCCTCCTCGCAGGAACTGCATCCTGACATAAAGTTACTTCTTTTTTAGACCAATACTCAGAGAAACCTAGATCCATTTAGTAGAAGCCAGATAAACAGAACTCGGAGAAGTGAATTCAAAAGGAAAAGAAATATAAAAATAGACTACAAGGTGAGAACACCCACTTCCTACATCAAGTTAAAAACGAAAGCATTAAGACAATTAAGACTCTTCTTATTACACATCGAAGAACACCACGCTTAAGAGAAACAGAAACTACCACATATACACATCGAAGAACACGAGGCTAAAAGAAAGTAATTGAAAGGGTGTTACTTACCAAAGCTCGTTTTACAGGTTCGGTGCACCTCCTCTTTAACTTGCCACGCTCCTTGCAGATGTCCCAAATATCCCGTGTTTGGTCTTCATTGCTCCTCTGCATGTTCACACTCGTGGTTTTAAAATCTCAACATGGCAAGAAAAATACTACTAGTAATACTCGCGCATCTTGTGGGCAACATTAAAGCACCCGTCTGCCATGTTAGAGCATCTCCAACAGAATTGCAATGCACGACACTTTAAAAAAGCATTTACAGTGCTAAGATCGAGAAGTAGATTCTAGAGAGTAGAGGATAGTTCTCAGCATAGATAGATAAAAAAAAAGATAATTCAACTACTCCTCGTCGTCCGACTCCTCCTCGGTGATGTCCTCCTCTGACGTCTGACTGTAGGCGTGAAGATACCGATCATCATCGGATTCCCAAGGCGACACTTCTCCTAGCCTCATGTTGAATTGAGCGTCTGCTTTTCGCCTATGCTTGTCCTCGCGATAGGCGGCTCGCTCCGCCCTCCTCTTATCCCTCTCTGCCCTCCTTTGCGCGTAGAACTCGCGCTCGTTGATGATGTCCTGCGGGAAGTGTTGGCGCCACAACGACATGGCTTCCTCGTCCATCTCGGCGATGCCAAGATGGTGCTCCCGCCTCCGGTTGTCGTGACGATCCTCGTAGGTGCTAAGCCGTGGCAGAGGCGCAAGCTCCTGCGCCCGCTCCCGCGTCGACACGTTGGGGAAGTTCAATCTTCTATGAGGCCACCAGAGGCGCCACGCCGCCGCGTCATACGCGCGGGTGGCCTTGTTGGCGATGTCAAAATTGCCGAGGCCGAGGCGCATCCCGCGGAACCGGATCTCGATGGAGAAGCCGCCAGAGGGGCGCGCGCGGACGCCGCGGTATCCCCAAGTTTCCCGGCGACGCGGCGGCATGGTGGCGCGGCGGCGGCGAGGCGAAAAAGAGCGGGGAGAGAGCGGTGGCGAGGCACAGAGCGGTGGCAAGGCACAGAGCGGTGGGAGGGCATTGGATTTTATAAAGCGTGCCGGATGCCGCGCGCCAAAACTAGCGCACGCCCGGCCGCTTTTTCCGGCGCGCGCGCGATCCTTTCCCGACGTGTCTGCTATCTCTACTCTCTTCTCTATGATTATATTTATTTTATATTTAATATTTAATATTTATGTCTACTTCCTTTACTGTCTACTTTTTTCTCTATACTTTTTTTCTTGCAATATAGGCCGTCCGATTTATATCTGACAGATAGGAAGGAAACAAATGGGAATTTTGCAAAAAGATACCCATACCCCTCTCCAGATTTGCAAATAAGGCCTTCCCTCGTTCATCCTTTTCACCCACAAGATAAACTACTCATACAAATGCATCTTGATGCGTGCAACGCATGGGCATCTTGCTAGTTCTAAAAACCTTTACATCATTTGCCACACTACTGGTTGCACATGAAAAACCTACCCAAGCACAGCGCGATACAGGAGCGACGCACAATTACAAGCTGATATTCTGTTGGACAATGGAGGCTATAACCAATTACTTTTACGGGAACAATAGCACCCTTCTACCTCTTGAGCACTGCGTTGGATTTCCCCGAAGAGGACAGGATGATGCAGCAAAGTAGCATAAGTATTTACCTCAGTTTTTGAGAACCAAGGTATCAATCCAGTAGGAGACCACGCACAAGTCCCTCGTACCTACACAAAACGATAGCTCCTCACAACCAACGCGATTAGGGGTTGTCAATACCTTCATGGTCACTTACGAGAGTGAGATCTGATAGAGATGATAAATAACATTTTTGGTATTTTTGGTATATAGATGCAAAGTGAAAAGTAAAAGGCAAAGTAAAAACAAAGCAAGTAATAAAGTAACGGAGATTGATATGATGAGAATAGACCCGGGGGCCATAGGTTTCACTAGTGGCTTCTCTCAAGAGCATAAATATTCTACGGTGGGTGAACAAATTACTATTGAGCAATTGATAGAATTGAGCATAATTATGAGTATATCTAGGTATGATCATGTATATAGGCATCACGTCCAAGACAAGTAGACCGAAACGATTCTGCATCTACTACTATTACTCCACTCATCGACCGCTATCCAGCATGCATTTAGAGTACTAAGTTAAAAACAGAGTAACACCTTAAGAAAGATGACATGATGTAGAGGGATAAATTCATGCAATATGATAAAAAACCCATCTTGTTATCCTCGATGGCAACAATACAATACGTGCCTTGCTGCCCCTTCTGTCACTGGGAAAGGACACCGCAAGATTGAACCCAAAGCTAAGCACTTCTCCCATTGCAAGAACTACCAATCTAGTTGGCCAAACCAAACGGATAATTCGAAGAGACTTGCACAGATAACTCAATCATACATAAAAGAATTCAGAGAAGATTCAAATATTATTCATAGATAAGCTGGATCATAAACCCACAGTTCATTGGTCTCAACAAACACACCGCAAAAAGAAGATTACATCGAATAGATCTCCATGAGAGAGGGTATTGAGATCCAAAAAGAGAGAAGAAGCCATCTAGCTACTAGCTATGGACCCGAAGGTCTGAAGTAAACTACTCACACTTCATCGGAGGGGCTATGGTGTTGATGTAGAAGCCCTTCATGGTGGATGCCCCCTCCGGTGGAGCTCTGGAATAGGCCCCAAGATGGGATCTCATGGATACAGAAGGTTGCGGGTGGAATTAGGTTTTTGGCTACCCTTCTGATCGTTTGGGGGTACGTAGGTATATATAGGAGGAAGGAGTACGTCGGTGGAGCAACAGGGGGGCCACGAGGCAGGGGGCACGCCCTAGGGGGGGCGCCCCCCACCCTCGTGACCGCCTCTATTACTTCTTGGAGTAGGGTCCAAGTCTCCTGGATCACGTTCGGTGAGAAAATCACGTTCCCGAAGGTTTCATTCCGTTTGGACTCCGTTTGATATACCGTTTCTTCGAAACACTGAAATAGGCAAAAACATCAATTCTGGGCTGGGCCTCCGGTTAATAGGTTAGTCCCAAAAATAATATAAAAGTGGAACATAAAGCCCAATATAGTCCAAAACAGTAGATAAAGTAGCATGGAGCAATAAAAAATTATAGATACGTTGGAGACGTATCAGGCATCCCCAAGCTTAATTCCTGCTCGTCCTCGAGTAGGTAAATGATAAAAAGAGAATTTTTGATGCGGAGTGATACTTTGGCATAATTTCAATGTAAATCTTCTTAATTGTGGCATGAATATTCAGATCCGAAAGATTCAAGACAAAAGTTCATATTGACATAAAAATAATAATACTTCAAGCATACTAATCAAAGCAATCATGTCTTCTCAAAATAGCATGGCAAAAGAAAGTTCATCCCTACAAAATCATATAGTTAGGCTATGCTTCATTTTTGTCACACAAAGATGTTCCCAACTTCTGTACCCCCGATGACAAGCCAAGCAATTGTTTCATACTCAAACTTTTTCAACCTTCACGCAATACATGAGCGTGAGCCATGGATATAGCACTATGGGGTGAGTAGAATATGATGATGGGGATTGTGTGGAGAAGACAAAAAAGGAGAAAGTCTCACATTGACGAGGATAATCAACAGGCTATGGAGATGCCCATTAATTGATGTCAACATGAGGAGTAGGGATTGCCATGCAACAGATGCACTAGAGCTATGAATGCTCAACAAAAGAAAACTAGTGGGTGTGCATCCAACTCGCTTGCTCATGAAGACCTAGGGCATTTGAGGAAGCCCATCGTAGGAATATACAAGCCAAGTTCTATAATGAAAAATTCCCACTAGTATAAAAAGACAACTTATGAGACTCACTACATGAAGAACAAGGTGCTACTTTGAAGCACAATATATGAGACTCACTACATGAAGAACAAGGTGCTACTTTGAAGAACAAGTGTGGAAAAAGAGATAGTAGCATTGCCTTTTTATTTATTTATTTATTTATTCTTTTTTTGGGCCTTTCTTTTTTTTCTTTTGGCCTTTTTTTGGGGCAATGCTCTAATAATGAATATCATCACACTTCTATTGATTACAACATAAGGATTACAACTCGAAACTAGAACAAGATATGACTCTATATGAATGCCTCCGGCGGTGTACCGGGATGGTGCAATGAATCAAGAGTGACATGTATGAAAAATAATGCATGGTGGCTTTGCCACAAATACAATGTCAACTACATGATCATGCAATGGCAATATGACAAAAGTAATGTATGTCATGAATATGATGATGGAAGTTGCATGGCAATATATCTCGGAATGGCTATGGAAATGCCATGATAGGTAGGTATGGTGGCTATTTTGAGGAAGATATAAGGAGGTTTATGTGTGATAAAGCTTATCGTAACACGGGGTTTGGATGCACTGGTGAAGTTTGCACCAACTCTCAAGGTGAGAAAGGGCAATGCACGGTACCGAAGAGGCTAGCAAAGGCGGAAAGGTAAAAGTGTGTATAATCCATGGACTCAACATTAGTCAAAAGAACTCATATACTTATTGAAAAAATTTAGAAGTCATCAAAAATCAAGTACTACGCGCATGCTCCTAGGGGGATAGATTGGTAGGAAAAGACCATCGCTCGTCCCCGACCGCCACTCATAAGGATGCACAAGCCAGGTACACTTCATGTTTCAAATTTGTTACACAACTTTAACCATACGTGCATGCTACGGGACTTGCAAACTTCAACACAAGCATTTCTCAAATTCACAATTACTCAACTAGCACAACTTTGATATTATCACCTCCATATCTCAAAACAATTATCAAGCATCAAACTTATCTTTGTATTCAACGCACTCAAAAGAAAGTTTCACATATCTTGAGTACCAAGTATATTAATATTAAGCAAATTACCATGCTATTAACGACTCTCAAAATAATCTAAGTGAGGCATGAGAGATCAATAGTTTCTTTAAAACAAATCCACCACCGTGCTCTAAAAGATCTAAGTGAAGCACTAGAGCAAAAATTATCACGCTCAAAATATATAAATGAAGCACTATGAGCAAAACTATCAAGCTCAAAAGATATAAGTGAAGCACATAGAGTATTCTAGCAAATTCCAATTCATGTATGGCTCTCTTAAAAGGTGTGTACAGCAAGGATGATTGTGGTAAACTAACAAGCAAAGACACAAATAATACAAGACGCTCCAAGCAAAACACATATCATGTGGTGAATAAAAATATAGCTCCAAGTAAATTACCGATGGAAGTAGACGAAAGAGGGGATGCCTTCCGGGGCATCCCCAAGCTTTGACGTGTACTTGGATTGTCTTGGGGGTGCCATGGGCATCCCCAGGCTTAGGCTCTTTCCACTCCTTGTTCCATAATCCATCAAAAGAATTCACCCAAAACTTGAAAACTTCACAACACAAAACTCAATAGAAATCTCTTGAGCTCCGTTAGAGAAAGAAAACAAAAGACTACTTTAAGGTACTGTAATGAACTCATTCTTTATTTATATTGGTGTCAAACCTACTGTATTCCAACTTCTCTATGGATTATAAACTATTTTACTAGCCATAAATTCATCAAAATAAGCAAACAACACACGCAAAACAGAATCTGTCAAAAACAGAACAGTCTGTAGTAATCTGTAACTAACGCAAACTTCTGGAACTCTAAAAATCCTACCAAAATAGGAAGTCCTGGACAATTTGTTTATTGAACAACATCAAAAGTAATCAATGCAAAATCACGTTTCTATGATTTACAAAATTATATTCGTGCGTGCAAAGTTTCTGTTTTTCAGCAGAATCAAATCAACTTATCATCGTAGGTTATCCTATAGGTTCTACTTGGCACAAACACTAATTAAAACATAAAACCACATCCAGAAAGAGGCTAGATGGATTATTTATTCCTAAACAGAAGCAAAAACAAAAAAAAAACAAAAAAGAAAATTGGGTTGCCTCCCAACAAGCGCTATCGTTTAACGCCCCTAGCTAGGCATAAAAGCAAGGATAGATCTAGGTATTGCCATCTTTGGTAGGCAATCCATAAGTGGCTCTCATGAGAGATTCATATGGTAATTTTATTTTCTTTCTAGGGGAGTGTTCCATGCCCTTCTTTAAGGGAAATTGGAATCTAATATCCACTTCCTTCATATCAAAAATTGCACCAATCGTTCTAACGAAAGGTCTACCAAGAATAATAGGACATGAAGGATTGCAATCTATATCAAGAACGATAAAATCTACGAGTACATAATTCCTATTTGCTACAATAAGAACATCATTAATTCTTCCCATAGGCTTTTTAATAGTGGAATCCGCAAGATGCAAGTTTAGAGAGCAATCATCAAAGTCATGGGAATCTAGCAAATCACACAAAGTTTTGGGAATAGTAGAGACACTTGCACCCAAATCACACAAAGCATGAAACTCATAATCTTTAATTTTAGTTTTAATAGTAGGTTCCCATTCATCATAGAGTTTTCTAGGGATAGAAACTTTCAACTCAAGTTTTTCTTCATAAGATTGCATCAAGGCATCAACAATGTGTTCGGTAAAGGCCTTATTTTGACTATAAGCATGAGGAGAATCTAGCACGGATTGCAACAAGGAAATACAATCAATTAAAGAGCAATTTTCATAATTAAATTCCTTGAGATCCAAAATAGTGGGTTTAGCAACATCTAGGTTTTTATTTCTTTCAATCCCACATTTATCAATTTCATCATCAAGATCTAGAAACTCCGAATTCTTAGAACGCCTTCTAGGTAAAGGAAGATCATATTCAGTTTTATCAAGATTCATATTGCAAAACAAAGAGTTAATGGGGGACACATCAATAACTTTTAGATCTTCATCTTGATTTTCATAGGAATTCGGTTTAGCGGCCATCTTTTGACTAAGGTAGCTTGCATATCCGAAATTTCAGCGGTCATCTTTTCAAGACGAGCAATTTGGGCTCTTATACCATCAAATTCTTTAGACATATCATCGAGTTCTTTATTCATATAACTCATAAAACTTTTTTGTTCCTTAAGCTCGTTTCTAAAGAAATTATTATGCTCAAATTGCAAAACCATAAACTTTTTGACATTGCTTTCGATCTCCTGTAGCCTTTTAAGGTGAAGATCACCAAATCTAGGTAGAGCCATCGTGACAAGCAAGAAAACTAACACACGAGCAAACAGAAAGGCAACGGGAAAAGGCAAACGGGAGAAAGAGGAGGAGATTGGGAAAGAGAGGGCGAATAAAACAACAAGGGTGAAGTGGGGGAGAGGAAAACGAGAGGCAAATGGCAAATAATGTAATGCGAGAGATAGGGATTGTGATGGGTACTTGGTATGGTTGACTTGCTCTTGCGTGAGCCTCCCCGGCAACGGCGCCAGAAATTCTTCTTGCTACCTCTTGAGCACTGCGTTGGATTTCCCCGAAGAGGAGAGGATGATGCAGCAAAGTAGCGTAAGTATTTCCCTCAGTTTTTGAGAACCAAGGTATCAATCCAGTAGGAGACCACGCACAAGTCCCTCGTACCTACACAAAACGATAGCTCCTCGCAACCAACGCGATTAGGGGTTGTCAATCCCTTCACGGTCACTTACGAGAGTGAGATCTGATAGAGATGATAAATAATATTTTTGGTATTTTTGGTATATAGATGCAAAGTGAAAAGTAAAAGGCAAAGTAAAAACAAAGCAAGTAATAAAGTAATGGAGATTGATATGATGAGAATAGACCCAGGGGCCATAGGTTTCACTAGTGGCTTCTCTCAAGAGCATAAATATTCTACGGTGGGTGAACAAATTACTGTTGAGAAATTGATAGAATTGAGCATAATTAGGAGTATATCTAGGTATGATCATGTATATAGGCATCACGTCCAAGACAAGTAGACCGAAACGATTCTGCATCTACTACTATTACTCCACTCATCCACCGCTATCCAGCATGCATCTAGAGTATTAAGTTAAAAACAGAGTGATGCCTTAAGCAAGATGACATGATGTGGAGGGATAAATTCATGCAATATGATAAAAAACCCATCTTGTTATCCTCGATGGCAACAATGCAATGCGTGCCTTGCTACCCCTTCTGTCACTGGGAATGGACACCACAAGATTGAACCCAAAGCTATGCACTTCTCCCATTGCAAGAACTACCAATCTAGTTGGCCAAACCAAACGGATAATTCGAAGAGACTTGCAAAGATAACTCAATCATACATAAAAGAATTCAGAGAAGATTCAAATATTATTCATAGATAAGTTGGATCATAAACCCACAATTCATCGGTCTCAACAAACACACCGCAAAAAGAAGATTACATCGAATAGATCTCCATAAGAGAGGGGGAGAACATTGTATTGAGATCCAAAAACAGAGAAGAAGCCATATAGCTACTAGCTATGGACCCGAAGGTCTAAAGTAAACTACTCACACTTCATCGGAGGGGCTATGGTGTTGATGTAGAAGCCCTCCGTGGTGGATGCCCCCTCCGGCGGAGCTCCGGAACAGGCCCCAAGATGGGATCCCCTTCTGATCGTTTGGGGGTATGTAGGTATATATAGGAGGAAGGAGTACGTCGGTGGAGCAACAAGGGGGCCACGAGGCAGGGGGCACGCCCTGGGGGGGCGCCCCCCACCCTTGTGACCACCTCTGTTACTTCTTGGAGTAGGGTCCAAGTCTCTTGGATCACGTTCGGTGAGAAAATCACGTTCCCGAAGGTTTCATTCCGTTTGGACTCCGTTTGATATTCCGTTTCTTCGAAACGCTGAAATAGGCAAAAAAATAGCAATTCTGGGCTGGGCCTCCGGTTAATAGGTTAGTCCCAAAAATAATATAAAAGTGGAAAATAAAGCCCAATATAGTCCAAAACAGTAGATAAAGTAGCATGGAGCAATCAAAAATTATAGATACGTTGGAGACGTGTCACACCCAGGAAAATTGAAGGGTAGGTATGAACAAAATTGGAACTGCACATGTACTGCTAAGTGATTCAATACACACATTACTAATCGAGGAGGAGAACGATGGTCGCGGTGGCCTCTTGAGTCATGATCGGCAACGGGAGTCAGTTCATTGTCCACGACGGTGGTACTTCTGCGCTTGGCGTCAGCTTCCGGGAACCAGATCCGAGACCGTGGAAGACGATGCCGGGGAAGAGGCTCCGTCTACGATGACGATGGTGGACCGGCTCCAGTGTGGCGTACGAGGTCATCGATGAGGCAGATGCGCTGTGGTGGACGAGTGCACCGATTTAAAGGGGAGGAGCACGAAGGCTGTGGTGCCGTGGAGAAGTCTATTTTGCGGTGGGGATAGAAAATGGGGAGTATTCTGGTGTACTACTCTGGGTTTCATGGTGGGGTTGGCTGGGTAGGGTGAACCTGAAGTTACGAAAATAGCCCCCTACCAAGCGTCGTCCGTAGGCCTGTTTCAAAGGCTATGGTGGTAACTTCCCACTGCTCGAATCAGGGTCGCGGGAGATTTTCCCGCCAACCTCAAATTTTTGTGACACTGGACTCCCCGTGTGGCGTGTTGAGTGATTCGGCTAAGCAACTAGCGAGTAGTAGTAGTAAACTCTGCATATTAGGTTTGACCGAAGTCAAACTTCCTAAAGTTTGACCAAGTTTATATAAAAATATAAACATTTACCATAACAAATATGTATGATGTGGAAGTACATTCAATAATGAATCTAATGGTATTTATTTGTTATTGTATATGTTAATATTTTTTGTTATAAGCTTTCTGAGAGTTTACAAAACTTGACTTTGACCAATGCTAATACGTGGACTTAAATAAAAACGGAGGGAGTACACATTTGTTTTCTTAGTTTGTAGTGAACTAATCATTTGTTGAAATTGTGAAATAAATATATTAGGCTATTGACTTCGAATGTAATGGTCTATACAATTCAATAGTTACAATCATTGTCGAATCCCAAGATGTATACAAGGTCTATAGTACTTCACAACATGCTCAAACTCACATAATCCCAGTCAAATGAGAATCTAAATGCATTTCATAGTTATTACTTTGTAGGATGCAACAAAAACAACCAAAACTCTACATCAGCCATTATAGAAGCAACATTTTGACATATCCCATTGTGTGAATGAAACGTGCAGAGAGAGCTTTTGAAGATGGAGCAGATAGGGCGGGAAAGATTATATGTATGTGGATGAGAGAGTAGGAGACAAACCTAATGAGACAGAGAGAGAGAGAAAGAGAAAGAGAGAGGAAGAAGTTAGGTCTGTGAGAAAGATGGAGACATGTAATATACGTGAGATGCGTGTGCATCCGGATTCTATATACGTGGAAGGAGAAGAGACAACATGTTTGATGAGAGAGCTGGAAAAACATGGACGAGAGGGGAAGGATCTCATGGGTTGAGGGATTTACAATTTTGTGCGGGGGAGAGAGAGGGTGGGGGGAGGAGTCGGTCAGCCGTCGTCACATCACCCTGCTTCCAAATGACCCTGCATTCTCTAGCGCGGTGTGGTCGTCGTCTTTGATCTGCTCGATGCCCTCTTTGAAGATTGAGGTGTTGTGCATGTTGGGGTGCAAAGAAGCACAAGCGAGAGTGGTCGCCGTATAACCTTGGATGGGGATGAATTGTGTGCTCGGGGGAGTGTGTGTGTGTGTGCGCGCACGCGTGCACGCACGCGTGTGTCGGATATTGAGCGAAAACAAACCTAAGGAGAGAAATGGGTATTCACGAAGAGATTGTGCGGGCCTTGAGGTGGGTAGGGGCCGAGTGAGGGTGTCAAAATGTGCGCGTTGATGCATGTGTTGCATGCGATCGTGCGAGGGACGGACGAATCGAGAGAGATGGTTGGTGTGTTACAGATGCTCCTCTCTCTCTTTGTCTCTCTCTGTCTCTCTCTCTCTCTCTCTCTCACACACACACACACACACAAGTAAACTAGAAGACCGTTCTCTCATGTATACACAACGTATCGGCATCTCTCTATGTCTCACTCATGCATGATCATTTGCACATTCACACCTCTCTATGTCTGTATCACACGCACACCGTCTCCACATTGCCCTTCCGCCACAACACACATATGGACACATACATACGTTCTCTCTCAGTCACACACACAAAATAAGTATTAAAAAAACTAGGGCGCACCTAAAACGTCCAAATCCAAATAAACACAAACTGGAGCTAAATTCAAATATATGGAAATATTGCATCGTCAAGAACTTTCCCAGGAAAAAAAAGTTGAGTAATATTCAAGGATTGTTTTCACACACAAAAAAAGGTTCGGTGGATGTCCTTCGAGCACGACACAGTGACGCACCGTTCGATCGACCGCGCGGCCGCGGTTCACGCGCTTGCACAGGATTCCGTATCGTGGCTGTGGTACTAATTTCAAAAAAAAAGCGCTGCCTAAGTCTAATGTTTACGTGTACTAGTACGGTTTTCTTTTAAGTTTGACCAACCTTATATAAAACTAAAGTAAGCTCCCATACGTGCACTTATCAATATGCCGATGCCGCCATTGCGCATGCCGGCGCCCGCCTGCTCCGGCCAACAATTTCTCGCCCATCACCGCCGTGTCGCCGCCATCCCTGTGCCATGAAGCCAAAGGCTCGCCCGCTCACGTCGTCTACAGTCCCTCCTCGCCATGCCGCCGTGCTGCCAAGCACGCGAGTAGCTGGTGGACTCGCGTCTATGCACGCAGCGTACAAAGAGGAGGACGAGCGCGTGCTCCAGCACGCCGGCGAGGAGGAACTAGCGTGTCATTGTCGTCTCCGCCCGCGCGGAGGAGGCGCGCATGGTGGCTGTCGCGGCGGAAGCCGGTCGCGCGTGCGTCGAGCCCGCAAACCGGGTGCGGACGCGGAATCTACCTTCGAGACCTTGAATGCCACGTGGATCCTGCAATCTGAAGGAGCAATTTGGGTCAGTCGACTCATGTGAGCCGTTTGATGCAACATGGATGGCTAGAAGGGCTTCTTCCACCTCTTCTACTGTCTTCTTCCTTCGCTCCGTTGAACTTCTTTCACAAATCGACTGACCCAAATTATACTACTAGTACGAACGTATTAAGTACAGTAGGAACACGAAGATACGAGCAGTGGTACCAACTGCAAGAAGAACAGTAGTAAGACATAGTACTAGTACTACTCTACGTACTAAAGAGTTCAAATAACGAGAAAGAACATAAACATAGTTCTGCTGGGGCCTCAACACAACACACCCTTGAAAATAAACTAAGCAACTAGTCAACTTGACACTGCAGTAGAACCAGCATGAGTGACGGCACTGCCACCTACTTGGAGTCCGAGTCCACGTCCTTGATTTTGTCCTCGTCCCTCTTCCTCTTCCTCTTCGCCGACGCTTCTTTGCTTGAATCGGACACTAGGATCTGCTTCTTCATCCAACCCATGTAGATATTTAAACAAAGAAAGTCATCCATTGCTGCGTACAGGATGTGATCTTCATCTAATGTCTTCAACTACCATGCATGATGAAACTCGTGATGAGGTTTCTTCAGTTTAGCATATGAAGGATCAATCATGGCTGCTGCCAGGGCCAGCATTGAAGGTTGAGAGGAGGACACCAGGCTTGCCTTCTGGAGATCGAAGGGCTTGCCTACAACGAGACCTATCCGACACAGGACATCCCTGTCGTTCTTAAAGCCTACAGTAACGAATTTCACTCTTTTGTCCTTGAGGAAGTTCTTAAAATCCTGGCACTCAACGTCGGCATGGCATATGTGGTAGACCAAGCAAACGTTATGTACGCAAACTTGGATCATGGCGGGCTTCTTCCTCTCTTCGTCCTTTAGATCCTTCTCTCGTCCCAGGACTGTGGTGTACTCAACATCTAGCCCAGCGACCCACTCATATGTTGAACTGTTGAACATGCGTAGGAAGCGAGCAAGCCATGCTTTCACCGTCGCGGATCCAAGTGTGTAGATGACGATGAACTGATCGCTGGTGATGGCTCTAACCTGGTACTCAGCGGCGACCATGGAGATTTGGGAGGCCATGGATTTGGGAGGAGGGTTAGGAGAAGTTGAACTGTTGTATCCCGCAAAAACTGGGAGCGAACTAATGTGAAAGGACGGGATGACTGGAAGCAAACTGTTGTGAGGTAGAATACGGGGACAAGTAGGGTGTGCGAACGGCGTGGGGTTGCTGGCTTGCCCGGTGGATAAACGGCTACAAGCCCCCAAAGAGTTCTCGAGAACTATGCAGGACCCACTAGATGTCATGTCTACTAGACCCATATCGTAGGCCTGACAGTATAGCTTCTGCCTGTTCACACGCCATGCCAGCGCGTGGATGTAACTTCACTTAATTCCGTCAACCATCGCGTCTCCCACGACCTTCGCCTCCCTCACGCGGTCATGCCCTTTGAGACTTCGACCGGCTATAAATGAGCAATTTTTTTTGCCTACTCCTCATGCATGATACTCCCTCTGGTCCTTTTTACTCCCGTCAACCGTTTGCAAAGTGTTTGACCAAATATATACTTTTTTTGAACACCACCTTATATTAATTAACAGCCGCACCAGTACACTCATTCGATACAATATTCACCACATAGGGCGGTACGTTATTTACAAGAATACCATCTAATCTATTGTCAAAGCTATACTTAGCGATTAAGTGTGCCACCTTATTGGCCGAACGGCTAATCTTTGACAATTGAAGATTGTTGACCAACTTCGAGATGCTCAACGCTTTCATCTTCAGGTCACGCATAGCAGACCTGTCATAGTCCCCCGATGCAAGAGACGCTACCACAAAAGCGCAATCAGTCTCTAAAATTACAGGATTATGAAGAGAAATACCTATGTAGAGACCGGCAATGCAAGCCCTAAGCTCCGCTTCCTGCACGCTTTGACAGGCATCAATGAAATCCCACAACCAAATTTATACTAAAAATATCAATATCTACAATACTGATTATAATGAGTATAAGAACTACGTTTTATAATGAGTGTAAAAATATTGATTTGACATTGTGAATGTTGATACTCCCTCCGTCTAGGTGAGTAAGTCATCTTAGGCTGTGCACCGTGACCAAGGAGGAGGGGAAAACGAGAGACATTAATGTTTATTTGCTAATTAAATAGTATTGCATGCAATGAACTAACCACTGCATGTCATGTTTGATAGTCTCAGGTCATTAAAAGCATGCACACCGTCATCTCTTATTGGTTGATATGTCAAGAAACAAGAAACGAGGTAGAAGTTAATGCACCGCGCCTACGTGTTTTGGGATTATTTGGTTTTCGTAAGATGACTTACACACCTAGCTATTAGAGTACCACTACCTCCCTTCTAGTTTAAAGGGATCGACTCAAAAATTTCACCTACTCTTAGCAAGATAGTTGAGGCGGTGGAATAGTTTTTGAAGTCTGCAAAAGTACTCAACTAATGCTGTCGTTCTTCACAAAAAAATGTGTTTACCAATGCATGCATGAACACTAGTTACTCTAACCCCCCTCTCTTCTTTAATTCTTTGCCACATCAGCATGTTTGCTATTCCTGTGTGCATGATACCGGCTAAGATACCACCATTATGGCCTTCCTTAATCATCACATGCAATAATTTAGTGCACCTTGAAATATGAACATGTGTGGGGCGTGTATGTTTTTAATGACTTGAGACTATACCTAGCCCGGCATGCAAGATGACTTATTATGCACCGTTCCCCATACCTGCAGGAAGCCCGTTCGTCTCCAAATATTTTCCTCTCCATGTTGGAAACAATATGCCTGCCAAACTCTCCTTCTCCCTCCGGCGGTCCCACCACTCCACCCCGTGTGAAAAAATCTGCATGCATGACTCTCCTCTCCCCACGCTCGTCCAATCCGTTGTGACCAGCAATATTTCCACCCCTTCGCTCCCCCGTAATTTACTCCAACAAATATGCCCATGTAGCTTTTACTTAACTTCAGGTGCATTGGGTCACTGACATACGGGCCCAGCAGTGTACTTGCCCACATGTTAGTGACGCAACTGGACCTGTAGTTAAGTCAGTGCAGCTCAGTCCATATATTACATAGGTGTGCCATTGCCCGCTATAAATAATGCGCCTCCCACGACATCTTTATCTCCTCCCCCTCACGTTCACGTTCATCGCTATCTCCTCCCCCTCCCTCTCACGTCGACCACCATGGCATCGCCCCTCCCAAGCCCTAGGAGCCCCTCGCTGCATCGCGCGAACGATCACGCGTCGCCGTTCCGTTCCTCGCCGCCACTAGTCGAGGAGGACGCGTCGGTGTTCCGCTACATGACGCGTCGCTGTTCCGTTCCTCGCTGCCACTAGTCGAGGAGGACGCGTCGGCGTTCCGCTCCTCGCCGCGATGCGACGCGTCGTTGTTCCATTCCTCACCGACACTAGTCGAGGAGGACGCGTGGCGTTCCGCTCCTCACCGCGACGCGTCGAGGTGGACGCGTCGGTGTTCCCAATCTCGCCAGCACGCGCGTTGGAGGATGCGTCGGCTCCCCGCTACGAGGAGAACGCCGCGTCGCCCGCCGAGCCCCCCAGCCTTGAGGAGCTTTGGAAAGAAATGGATGTCACCTTGTGGGAGGCTTTGCCTCCAGCAGAGCGTGCCAAAATAGAGGCAGAGAAGAAGGCCGAGGAAGAGAAGCGCACCACACAACAAGCTTTCTGGGAGATCTATGTCGCGTCCGAGAGAGTCAAGCAATTGGTTCTTTGGCAGAAGGCTCGTGCGAGGGCCGTGAGGGTGGCGGAGGACGCCCGTGCCGATGCCCTGAGTGTAGTCGGGCCCAAGCGCCTCATCTATGCTTGGCGGTACGTGGACCGAGTAGACGCTTCCAGCTAGGAGGAGTACCTATTGGTGCAGGATCACCACACCGGTGAGATCGCGCTCGCCCGCCGGCAAGCCGCCAATCAGCACCTCACAAGTTGCGAGGCTGAGGAAGAGGCGTTTTTTCGGTGTGCTGGGAAACGGCCGCGCACCAGGGCACTCGTGGCGTGCCGCAAGCGCTCCTGCAAGCGTCGTGGCTTCTAGGAGGAGTATAATTTTTGTTTCGTAAGGCGATCTCATTAGTTTTGGGACGCAAATGATAAATCTCGAATGTTCAGGAATTTTTAGCGTCCTTAATTAAGTATGTAAAAGGGGAAGTTTGGAAACATTGTGTATTATTACACATTTTGCAAGTACGTGCATGTAGCACAAACTTTACTATATACTATCGAACTACACGTCTCTCTTGATATATGCTTGCAGACTGTGCTACTCCCTCCGTCCAGGTCAATAAGTCATCTTTGGTTGTGCATGGTGACCAAGAAGGAGGGAAGACTTGTATACCTAGACGGAGGGAGTACTACTATTACTTATGTACATGCAAATGCACGTTTTAACATTACGATGCGGTTTTTGTAAAAGTAGAAAAACAGCACTAGTCAAGCTTGTGAAACGATTCAATGCAAAACAAATGCAAAAATGCTCGTTTGATTGTTTACTTTTAGCTTCCTTCTCTGTCGTACTTTGTATGGAGTATCTCACTGGTTGGAAAGGCATGCAAATTCCCAAACCGCTTCCTACACCCTGTATCGAATTTTTTGCCTAACAAGTAGTGTCGTGCAATTGGAATTCCAACGTGAGTACTGCTACTAGTAGGAGTACCAGGGGCCAGTTCTTTTAGGCTTCTAGATTAGTAATCCCATACCTACTACTTTCGTCCTGGTTTATTGGTCCCCATTGTAATCTGTGTCAAATTTTGATCATAAATTTAACTAATGAAATGTTAGTGCATGTCACATGCACTACTCCATTCGTCTAGGTGAGTAAGTCATCTTAGGCTGTGCACCGTGACCAAGGAGGAGGATAAAACGAGAAACGTCAATGTTTATTTGCTAATTAATAGTATTGCATGCAATGAACTAACCACTGCATGTCGTGTTTGATATCTCAAGTCATTAAAAGCATGCACACTCTTTATCTCTTATTGGTTGATATGTCAAGAAACAAG
Organism: Triticum aestivum; assembly: GCF_018294505.1. Classification (NCBI taxonomy): domain Eukaryota; kingdom Viridiplantae; phylum Streptophyta; class Magnoliopsida; order Poales; family Poaceae; genus Triticum; species Triticum aestivum. The sequence continues at coordinate 167,106,237 of NC_057795.1, forward strand.
AAACGAGGTAGAAGTTAATGCACCGCGCCTAAGTGTTTTGGGATTATTTGGTTTTCGTAAGATGACTTACACACCTAGATGCACCGCGCCTAAGTGTTTTGAGTAACATTTTATCAATTAAATCTTTGGTCAAAATTTAGCACAAATTACAATGGTGAGGAATAAACCAGGACGGAGTAGTAGTTTAGAAGCCCAAATAAATGAGTGAGGCGCCTTATTGTTACTCTCCACTGTGACTAGTCTTGTGGGAAAAGCTGGGGAAGCCACCAAAAGAACTGGCCCTAGGAGTAGTAGCTAGGGATTGAGTGTGGGAGATGAACCGGAGAAAGTAAATGCAGAGAGATGAAATGCAAAAAAGACGGAGGGATGTGATGGTTGCTTGTCCGTTTATTTTACCAGGCCACTTATTACTGGGAGTGGTTGGGTTTTGTGATATGACGGTTTACTGCTGCGCCACGAGTGAGAGGTGAGACTCCCGTGCAGCGCCGCCCTCTACACTTGTGCTACATCGGTCGTGGTTTATTAGTCCCCCATTGAATTTGACTGAAGATTTAACTAACAAAATGTTAGTGCATGTCAACAAAAACTATATCGTTGGATTCGTATTTGAAAATAGTTTTGAATGATATAATTTTAGGTGACATGCATCAGTATTTATCGTACTATATATAATGTTAGTTCAATTTTTGGTCGTACTAATCTATAGTAGTAAGGTGCCCGTGTGTTGCACCGAAGAGTGAAATGCATTGATCGGGGAGTTGTTTATTTTGACAAAGGACGTGGGGGTCATCTCATGTGTAACGGGTATCGATAGGTTTCTTCGTATATTATATCATCTCTAGAGCTCACAAACATCCAGGTGAAATAGATAAAAAGGTATCTTTTGCAAACAAAAGCGTTCAACTGTTCAACCTGCATCCAAAACTTGTGAAGAAATAACACTTATTGTGCTTTGCAAGAAATGATCTTTAAGAATTAGTTTTTGAGTATCAATTGTTATACATGTTGGCTACAGATGACATGGCACTTTCTTATAGTCAACAGTTGGCTATTCTATTAAGTAATATTAACCATGCCCTTATACACCTAGACGGAGGGATTAAATCAGGATGACTTGCAAGGGGGCAGAGGAGATGTAAGAAATGGTTCATCGTAAGTCTTTCACCAGTACTATAGTAAAAATTCATACATGGAAGATTCTAGACTAAACCATAAACGGATACACTTTTATTCATGCGCGATACTCCAATAGAGCAAGATCCTGCATGGAAGTCTCCACATGCTTAGACAGCGGATTACATTGAGCGAAGACTAATGATCAACATTTAACTTGATAATGCGTATTTTTTTAGAAGAACAGGGAGGCTCCTCCCCGGTTCCATTATCATATGAAACCCAAAGTGTCTTACATCAGTTCACTGAGAGGAGCAGTTCAAAGGAAGGACTGCGACGAAAGCCACTCAAGTTTAACGACAAGCTTACAGAATCAAAAGCGGCAAAGACACGGGCCATAAGCGCCCACACACACACACTACATGTTTTCTAAGTGCACTTGATGATGCGTATGTCCAAGTGAACCTCCTTGGAGTCCCCGTGCACCGAGTCGGCGGGTAAAGGATGGAAAAGATGCCATGGGTTTTCCAAGTCCACATTGGCGGGATAGTCCCAGCTCCCCAGAGTCCAAGTCTGTCCGATGAGGCCGATGTTGCCGCCCACGCGACCCGGAGGGGTAGTAACATTGACCACGCACCCGTACATCTGCCTCGTGTCAGTGTTAGCGTCAGCGGCGACGCCCCTGACGCACATTACAGAGACGGGGCGGCGGCCTGTGCGGGCCTTGCCGGTGCCCACGATCAAGAGGAAAACGTTGTCGTCCTCCTCCGAGACTAGCAGGTGGCAGTGATCCTCCAGCGACTCCGGCATGGTGAACCGGTAGCATGTGTCGTACTTGATGTTCTCCACCAAGGGCCAGCAGTGACCACTGCACGCACCCGTGAGGTGATGCACCATGTCCGCCGGCGAGCCACAAAATGGCATCGGGCACTCATAGCAGTGGACGAAGGGCTCCTTGGAGGCATCGACCAGGCCGTCCATGAAACGGGAGTGGCTGTAGGGGACGTTGCGCCAGTTGAATATATGAGCAAGTTACTACGAGATTCAATCCGAATAAGCACAAAATAAATCATGACGGCTATAACAGAGATGAAACTAATCATGTGGACTAGCATAGTAGTAGGATACAGAGTAGAAACATGAATTCTACCACGATTTCGAACAGGAAGGATAGAAACACATATGGTGCAACGGGAGCAGCACCATTGGCGTTGAGGTTGTCGCCCATGTCGTTGAGGAAGAGGTTGCCGAGGTCGGGGAAGAAGTCATCGTCGGTGAAGTCGTGGCTGCCAGCAGTCGCGAGAGTGCGCTCCCCAGATTTCAACAGCGCCCGCCGAATGGAGCGCGGGACGGAGTGGCTGTAGGGGACGTTGCGGCCGCCGAATGGAGCACGGGAGTAGCACACGAAGCAGTAGATGGTGTCGTTACTAGTACTCCCTAGTCTCTATCTATCTATATCTATATATATCTACTTTTATAGAAAACTGAGTTGGTGATGATGGTATGCCTGCCATCTTGTAATATAGACCATCCGATCTATATCTGACGTATCGAAAGCCAACTATGACAATTTTACAGAAGATACCCGCACCTCTCTCCACATTTACAGATAAGGCCTTGCCTCATTCATCCTTGTCTCCCACAACCTCGTGCTCCTCCCTATGTCTCTATCTCTACTACTCTTTTTTTATAACAAATCAAATAGTGCTGCGCCGTCCGCTGCATGCCCGACTGAACATGCCTCCTCGCCTCCATCATCACCAACTGAGTCTTTTATAGGAGTAGGAGTAGAGAAAAAACTGAGTTGGTGATGATGGTGTGCCGTGCAATGCACGGGCATCTTGCTATTTTTTTTGCATATAAGTCCAAACACCATGTAGACATGGTCTTTGAGCATGGTTCATAGCCATTCCATGCTCGGGCATTGAAGTTTGTAACTATTTTAGATTAAAATATACTACTCCTCCGGTTCTAGTAGTAGAGCAGAGTCCTACTCTACTACTCTACTCTAGCAAGCTAGGGCATAGTACTGTAGTAGGTACTGTAGGGAGTACCAGTACTGTGATCACTCAAGCAAGTTGTCTGGCATCGATATGACCCTACGCTGCTGGTATGTGTGCCGTAAGTCAAGCGGCGTGCTGTAGTCATCATCACCTGTCCACTTCCCGTAGCACATATTCACTTCTCCATCTTTGTCCGCACATAATCTCGTCCAAGCTTCCATCCACGCTAAGGCGCCTCCCCCCTCGTCCGAAACCCAAGCACTAACAATGGCAGAACCGAGCAACGTCCGCCGAAAGAGTGGCTGGAAATCGCTCCCCACAGAGGTAATCAAGCTCATTGTTTCGCGTGTGGACAATCTCAGTACCATGCTGCTCGCCGCATGCTCGTCGGGGCTGTACCATTTACTCAAAGCCCTCAGGCCGGAGCTTTTTAAGCTAGCTCCTTGCTTGTTGATGCCGCCTGATCTTCAGAAACGGCATGTCACGCAGCATAACGATCGTAGGGTGGCGAGCATCAACCCCCTTCATTGCGATCCGATCCCCGTCAACCTCAGCTACATTAACGGTATGTACTGGGTCGGCATGAACACGTCTTGGATGGTGCTCGTCGACGGCCGTGGCAGCTGGATGCTCTTGGAGGTCTACACCCGGCGATTGATCCCCCTTCCTTTGATTAACACTACACTGCTTTGGCACCACGGCCCAGAATACTCGTAATCTTACAGTAGCCAACATGATACCAAGTTTGATTTGATCAAGGTTGTAATCTGCCAAGTGCCCACAAGATCTGTGAATTATAAAGATTTCAGGCTAATTGAGTTCTTCAACCACGGTCTCGCCTATCTGACAGGTCACTGCGGTAAGTGAATAAATCTGCACGTCCATCGCAGGATCATACATCCTCCATGGTTCTCTGATGCCATTGAACACAAGGGCTTCATTTACATTGTCGACTCCTTCTATGGTTGGACGTATTGCTGGCCTACTCCAGTCATCGCTACAAATGGCTGTTACAGCAGTATGTTACTTTCCTATGATATCATGATGGCTTGCTTATATTACTGTCAACATTTACTGAAAAAATATTCATGCTCATAACATGCTGTTCTTAAGATTGACTAAATCAAGAGCCCTTTTTTATTTGACTCCAACTTGATATAATGTTGTAGGCCGCCTGGTGTCCCTACCCTTCCTAATCCCAGAACCTTTCAAAGAAAAGCGGCATGGCAGTTGCAGGTGGTTCCTGGCTCGATCAGACGACGGCGAAAGATTGATGATCGTTCGCATGTACCGGACGTGTTGTTTCGCGGAATATAATCACAGTCACTGCAAGGTATTTGAGCAGGATCCTAGCTTCTCTGGGCCTTCAGGAATTTTTGACTGGAGGCTGGTAAGTAGCCTTGGTACACGCTCTCTGTTTGTCGGACTGAATTATCCGATTAACCAGGAGATAACTGACGACAAGGATCATGATGGCAGCGTGGTTTCATTCATTGGGCAAAACTGTGTGTACACAGCGTACCATGCGTCTCTGCATGCACCATACCCTGATATGTGCCGCCACGCTCTGCAGCCCAAAGTAGGAGAGAGGGTCGCAAGTATCATACTTCGACCTGCTGGCTGGAGTTTCCCCCGTCAGGCACCCATCTGGTTCAAGCCGTTAGCCAATCTCCATAGCTTAATAAATAGTAACATCTAACTGAGCTAGTTAGTTAGATGCGTACACTTGGTGTAGTAGGATCTTTATTTAGTTTGATGCATACACTTGTTCTTTTTTGGTAGCCCTTTTGTAATGATGGTTGTGTTGGAAATATGCCCTAGAGGCAATAATAAAAGTGTTATTATTATATTTCTTTGTTCATGATAATAGTCTTTTATTCATGCTATAACTGTATTATCCGGAAATCGTAATACACGTGTGAATACATAGACCACAATATGTCCCTAGTGAGCCTCTAGTTGACTAGCTCGTTTTGATCAACAGATAGTCATGGTTTCCTGGCTATGGACATTGGATGTCGTTGATAACGGGATCACATCATTAGGAGAATGATGTAATGGACAAGACCCAATCCTAAGCATAGCACAAAGGTCGGTTAGTTCGTTTGCTAGAGCTTTTCCAATGTCAAGTATCTCTTCCTTAGACCATGAGATCGTGTAACTCCCGGATATCGTAGGAGTGCTTTGGGTGTACCAAACGTCACAACGTAACTGGGTGACTATAAAGGTGCATTACAGGTATCTCCGAAAGTGTCTGTTGGGTTGACACGGATCGAGACTGGGATTTGTCACTCCGTATGATGGAGAGGTATCTCTGGGCCCACTCGGTAATGCATCATCACAATGAGCTCAAAGTGACCAAGTGTTTGATCACGGGATCATGCATTGCGGTACGAGTAAAGTGACTTGCCGGTAACGAGACTGAACGAGGTATTGGGATACCGACGATCGAGTCTCGGGCATGTAACGTACCGATTGACAAAGGGAATTGCATACGGGGTTTGATCGAATCCTCGACATCGTGGTTCATCCGATGACAACATCGAGGAGCATGTGGGAGCCAACATGGGTATCCAGATCCCGCTGTTGGTTATTGACCTGAGGTCGTCTCGGTCATGTCTGCATGTCTCCCGAACCCGTAGGGTCTACACACTTCAGGTTCGGTGACGCTAGGGTTATCAGGAAGACAAGTATGTGATTACCGAATGTTGTTCGGAGTCCCGGATGAGATCCCGGACGTCACGAGGAGTTCCGGAATGTTCCGGAGGTAAAGATTTATATAAGGAAAGTGGTTAAACGGACACCGGAAAGTTTCGGTGGCATACCGGTATTGTACCGGGGCCACCGGAAGGGTTCCGAGGGTCCACCGGGTGGGGCCACCCCTCCCGGGGGGGGCACATGGGCTGTGTGGGAGAGGGAGCCAGCCCCTAGTGGGCTGGGTGCGCCTCCCCACCTAGGCCCATGCGGCTAGGGCAAGGGGAGGGGAAACCCTAAAGGGGGCGCCCCCCTAGCTTGGGGGGAAAGCCACCCCTTTTCCCTCTCCCTTTGGCCGCTGCCCCCTCTAGGGTTTGCCCTAGAGGGCTGGCCCCCTTGCCCCTCTCATCCTATGTATAGAGGGGTGAGGGGAGGGCTGCAAAAGACAAGCGAAGGCGCAGCCCCTCCCCTCCCCAACACCTCTCCTCCTTCGTACGTGCTTGGCGAAGCTCTGTCGGAGTACTGCTGCACCAACAACATGTAACGCCCCGAGACCGACGCTCCAGAAGACTTCCAGCTACTCCGAGTTTCGTCGTGTGATTTGTTTTGTTTGTTGCATCATTTGCATTGCATCATGCCATCATGCCATTTATTTTTTTAAACTCAACTAAATAAATCGTATGGATTTTTTTTCAATCCATTTAAATTGAGGGAATTCACTCGTGATTTCTCTTTATAACATATTAAAGCCTCTCAATATTATTAGGGAGCTATAATAAAATATTCCATTTTCGGAATCACCAAAACACACTTGCAAAAATAATTCCCCATGCCTTTGACCTCAAACGTTGTCCAATAATTTATTTCATCATTTTCCGGAGCTCCACCAAAAATCCGAACATTTTTGGACCTTCCCAAACCTCACTTCCTATTCAAATCATTTGAATTTAAATCAAATGAGTTTGAATTTAATCTTTCAATCATGGCCTTTCTATTTTTCTTGGAACAAACTCATTTTTGCGAGTCCGGAAAAATTATCCCCGTGCCCAACTCTTTCTCTAACCTTTCTTTTCTTCCCTTTTTCATTCTCTTTTTTTTCTATTTTGCAAAGAGATTTAGAGATAGAGAGAGAAGGAGCCCAGCAGCCTGGGCCTCCCAACCTCCCGCGCCAGCCCAAGGCCAAGGCCTAGCCGCCCCCACCAATCCCTCTAACCCTAGCCCAGCCCCCACGCACCCCATCTCTCCCCTCGTTCCCTGCCAGCGCCGCCTACACACGCATCGAGCAGGGAGACGAGCTCCCTGCGCCCGATCCTCTCGCGGCTGCTCTCCTCGATCTTCCCCTTCCCCTCCGGTGCGCCTCCACCTCACCCTTCTTTCTCCCTCGCGCGCGACCCCGTCGCCTCCTCCCTCCACCGGCGCCAGCCGTCCCCGTCGCCCGAGCGCTCAAGGGCAGCAGCTCCTCGAGCTCGTCGCCACTGCCTCCCCTTGCTCCCGCGCTCCGCCCTCGCCGGAGGAGAGAGCCAGGCCGGAGCCCCGACCTCCTCGTCACCCGTTGCGCCATCTCCTACGCCCAGTCTGCCGCCGCTGCCTTCTTCCAGCGCCACCGCCCGCTTCTCTGCCGCCGCGTCATCGTCTTCAGGCACTCGAGCACGAGCTCGCCCGCACCTCGCCTGCGACTTCTCCGTGCCGGACCATCTCTGCCTCCGCCTCCCCTCGCCGTCCCCGTCCTCAAGTCCGGCGTGGTCGTCGCCCCTGCATCCTCTGCCTCGAGCAGGAGGATGACCGCATGGCCACGCTCGTTGACCTCCATGGCCGCGGCTACCATCAGCCAACCACGCGGCTCGCCCCCTGCCTCGGCCCTCTTCGACCCTGCTCATGCCCCGAGCCTCTCGTTGCCAAGGAGCACGAGCTCCTTTGCCTCGCTGCCACGCCAACCGGAGTAGCAGCCCAGCCGGTCATCCCCTTTGGACGCGCCAAGTTTGAGTACATGGACCGCCAAGTTCCTCTACCGACGCCGTGTACGACATCCGAGGTGGATTTCGTCAAGTACCCCTTCGGATGCGCCGAGTTCGACTACACGAAACCGCCAAGTACCACTATGATTGCGGACGCCAAGACCGGACCAACAAGTACCCCGATGACCGTCGAGACCGCCAAGTTCCACTATCGCCGACATGTACGACTACACCACGGTCACACGTGAACGACTACATGGATACGACAAGTTCCTCTCCAAAAAACGTGTACCATCTACCGTCGCTCGAAGACCCGTGTACGACTACTTCCACGATGTCCGTGAACCACTACCGTCGACCCTCGAAGACCCCGTGGGCCCCGAACATCCACGGGACATGAACAACTACTTCCACTACGATATGTACCACTACCGTCGTCATGTACAACTACTTCCCACGACGAACCGAGAGCGTCTACTTCCCTCTACGAAACTCGACCCGCTACGAAAACGCACGCTTCGAAGGTATAACCCCGAGACGCCGTCCGTGGACCGAATGCATGTGTTGTATGAGATGCACCCTATGTTTGCACCGTGCCCGTTTGCTTCATGCACGTTCCTCGTTCGTCATGCCGATGAACCGTGGGAACCCGGAAGCCGGAATCACCCCACCATCTTGCATGACTTGCTCACGTCACACTTCCTTTTGCACCGGTACCTCCATGAGTTACCGGGACCGATATGTTGCCATGGCATCATTTTCGGATATGTTGTCGTGGCACCATTTTTGTTTCGCCGCCGTGGCACCTTTTTCCTTCTGCCATGGTGACCAAATGCTTCATAACATGCTCATGTCAACATTTTCATAAAATTGCATAAAACTTGTATATGTCATCCGCATCATGATAACAACATTTAAAATGTTTAAACTTGTTGTTACATTAAATTGCTAAATGCATATGGGGATTTACCGGATTTGTTGTTTTTATATCCGGCCCCATTTAAATTGTTTAGATGGTATAGTTTATATTTTGCTTCACCCGCTTGCCCTGTTTAATAACATTTAATATTGTTGGGTACATAAACAAGAGAGAACTAAATAATTGATGTGGTGTTCCGTCAACATGCACCTCGTTGCATATTGAGCTCCACTTAACTTGTAGTATTGTTTGTTGCACTTTGCCATGCCATGCCTCATTAAACCGGACATGCATCATACTTGTTTGTGCATCATGACTTGTTGATGCTTGTGTGTTTACTATGTTGTTTGTTTCTTTCCGGGTTGCTTCTCTCGTTAGCTTCGGTTTCGTTCCGGAGTTGTGAGGATTTGTTCGTCTACGACCGTTTGTCTTCTTCTTGGATTCGTTCTTCTTCCTTGCGGGATCTCAGGCAAGATGATCATACCCTCGAAATCACTACTATCTTTGCTATGCTAGTTTGCTCGCTCTTGCTATGCCAATGCTACGATGCCTACCATTTGCTTGTCAGCCTCCCAAATTGCCATGTCAAACCTCTAACCCACCATGTCCTAGCAAACCGTTGTTTGGCTATGTTACCGCTTTGCTCAGCCCCTCTTATAGCGTTGTTAGTTGCAGGTGAAGATTGAAGTTTGTTCCTTGTTGGAACATGGAGATGTTGTTCCTTGTTGGAACATGTTTACTTGTTGGGATATCACAATATATCTTATTTAATTAATGCATCTATATACTTGGTAAAGGGTGGAAGGCTCGGCCTTATGCCTGGTGTTTTGTTCCACTCTTGCCGCCCTAGTTTCCGTCATATCGGTGTTATGTTCCCGGATTTTGCGTTCCTTACACGGTTGGGCTATAATGGGAACCCCTTGACAGTTCGCCTTAAGTAAAGCTTCTCCAGCAATGCCCAACATTGGTTTTACCATTTGCCACCTAGCCTTTTCTTTCCCTTGGGTTCTGCAGACTCAAGGGTCATCATTTTTTTAACCCCCCCCCCCGGGCCAGTGCTCCTCTGAGTGTTGGTCCGAACTAGAGCCCTGTGCAGCGCCCCCTCGGGGAAACTCGAGGTTTGGTTTTAGTTGTACGGATTGCTCATCTGAGTGTGCCCTGAGAAAGAGATATGTGCAGCTCCTATCGGGATTTGTCGGCACATTCGGGCGGTGTTGCTGGTTTAGTTTTACCCTGTCGAAATGTCTTGTTGTACCGGGATACCGAGTCTGATCGGAACGTCTCGGGTGGAGGTCTATTCCTTCGTTGACCATGAGAGCTTGTGATGGGCTAAGTTGGGACACCCCTGCAGGGTATTATCTTTCGAAAGCCGTGCCCGCGGTTATGGGCAGATGGGAATTTGTTAACGTCCGGTTGTAGAAAACCCGAAGTTGACCTTAATTAAAATACATCAACCGTGTGTGTAACCGTGATGGTCTCTTTCCGGCGGAGTTCGGGAAGTGAACACGGTTGTTGGAGTTATGCTTGACGTAGGTTGTTATAGGATCACTTCTTGATCATAGTTTCTCGACCGTGCTTTGCCTTCTCTTCTCGCTCTCATTTGCGTATGTTATCCACCATATATGCTAGTCGCTTGCTGTAGCTCCACCTCATTACTCCATCCTTCCTATAAGCTTAAATAGTCTTGATCTCGCGGGTGCGAGATTGCTGAGTCCCCGTGGCTCACAGATACTTCCAAAACCAGTTTGCAGGTGCCTATGGTTACGTGCAGTTGACGCAACCAAGCTCAAGGAGGAGCTCGATGAAGATCTTGCCCTTTGTGTTGTTTCGTTCTAGTTGATCAGTAGTGGAGCCCAGTTGGGGTCGATCGGGGACCTTTGTCGTATTTGGGGTTCTTCTTTTATTTTGGTTCCGTAGTCGGACCTTGATTGTATCTGGATGATGTAATGCTTTATTCATGTAATTGTGTGAAGTGGCGATTGTAAGCCAACTATGTATCTCTTTCCCTTATGTATTACATGGGTTGTGTGAAGATTACCTCACTTGCGACATTGCTTTCAATGCGGTTATGCCTCTAAGTCGTGCTTCGACACGTGGGAGATATAGCCGCATCGAGGGCGTTACAAGTTGGTATCAGAGCCTTCCCCGACCTTAGGAGCCCCACTGCTTGATCGTTTTTAGCGGTCGAGTTGTGTCTAGAAAAAAAGTTTTGAGTCATTTAGGATTATATATATCGGAGAGTTAGGAATTCTTTTTACTCCCCAGTCTCTTCATCGCTCTGGTAAGGCATCCTGACGTAGAGTTTTGACTCTTCTCTTCTCAAATTTCACTAAAAAATTTTTAGGATCACGCGGGTATCTTGGAATCGTTCCGATGGTTTTATGATGAGAACATTGTCTTGGTGCCTCCTGTCAGGGGTTTTAGTGGAAGTGTCCCGGGGAGTTGAGCTCTGAGGTGTTGTCGTCATAATTTTATCGTTGTAGTTCTGGAATACCTGAGTTTAGTACGCCGACATCGAAAATCTCTTTTATGCAGTTGTTGGTGAGATAACCCCGATAACCCAGTACTGAGGTGAGTACGGGAGTATTGCCATGACTCGTATAACGGATGCTTTTCGAAGGTTGAGGTAGACGATTTCCGAAGGTTTCTTGGTTATGTGTTGAAGGATGGATACAGCTGGATGTAGGATTTGCTAGTTTGGGTGAGATATTATGCTTCCCCTGTATCCCCAACACCTGATTGCATAACCGGAAAATTTCGGGAGTTTCATAGGTGGGAATTCAAGTAGCTCTTAGGATATCTTTCCGGCGGATGTATGATATGAAGTTGGGGTTCGACGTCTAGTGGTCCGCCTATTCACGGTCGGTTTTACAGTGGTCTCGTTGTGTCTTAAAGAGTCCTTGGCTATGCCGACTCGGGGACGCTTCGTATGTCATGTGCACTGCCTTGTACATGATGGTGCTGTACGATCGAGCCCGTGTAGGCCCCACCACGAAAACTTCGGACGAAATCTCTATCATATGTTTGTTCCGGCTTATTCTGCAAGCCAATCCTTTGTTTTGTTTTGAGTTGTGGTATTCGAGTTGCTTCGAAGTCAAATGTTGATTCCATACCTTTTCCCAAATGGTGTTCTCATACTCCGATGTGAATACCAATCCTTCTCGACAATCGAGATTGTCATGTCAATCCTTTTTCAACCGGTGTGTTCTCTTCAAGTGGATCCGATCACTTCAACATCAGCAAGACCAATTATCATTTCTTCTCAACGGTGTTTGTTTCATCCGTCTCCAAGTTGCCTTTGTTTTTTCCCCGCCCACCCACCCTTTTTCCTCATTTCAATGTCTTCTCATACCGGTGCACCTCTTAATCTTCCACTTCTCGCTATTCAATTATTCTGGAATGCTCAAGATATCTCGAAGATTCGTGTTTCCACTCTGCATTCGTTCAAGATCTTTCGAGATTGGTATCTCATTCAAGTCATTTAATTCAACCGGTGCAACATCTCTTTTAAATCTTTTCAACGGTGTTCTTTTGAGTGGGCCCTAACCCACAGGTCTTTTCCCAGGATCTTACCTGACTCTTCTATTTTCCCAGAGCTATCCTAAATTCTTCTCCAAGTTTGACGTAAGAATGAGTTATCATTAGTCAAGTGCTTTTTCTCCAAGATCTTTCAAATTCTTTTCATAGTTGGCTCAACCTCTTCGCTTTTGATTCTTCCGGTGTGCCTCAATAATTCTTGGTGGTGTTTCTCGTTGTCATTCTCATCATTTGAAGACCGAAGAAGAGTTTCTCTTTAATCTTGCTCTATTCTCTTCAAGATTCATGGTGCTAGCTTGTTGCCATCCTCTCATAATTGTTTTCGATTGTGAGAATCTTTTTCACCCATAAGGAGATATTCAAGAGTCTTCTCAGTGTGTCATCCGGAGTCCATTAATTCAGGTTTATTCATTCTCAGCCGTCAGTTATCATTCTCCTATCTTGTCGGTGCATTAATCGAATATCCTCTAATCAGTTCTTGATCTCTTTGTTCTCATGTATCTAGTTTGTCTCAAGCACCTTCGTTCATTTGCTAATTCTTACCGGTGATGCACCCCTACTTCGATCATTTTCAATTCTTACGGTGGTTCTTTCAAGATCTCTCTTCCTTGTTCATCATATCAATTCATTTGTTGTTCCAATCCTACCGGTGGTTCGTTGAAGACCTTCTCAAGTTTACGCTATATCTCTTTTAATCCTTTCTACGAGAATAAGTAGTATGCCAAATCCGTTGATTGTCGTCAATTTAATTGGTGAAGGATAAGCATAACATAATTCTTATTCTTGTTCATCCAAGTGATTAATTCTTTATTTCGGAGGCCCTTAAAATTCTCGGTTTCATTTGTTTCATCTTCTCTTTTTCCCGGAGTTCCAAGCTCTAATTATCACGGAGATCCATCTAAATCATTGCAAGGATTCACCTTGTGTTTTCAATTTCTCTTTCTTTTCATTCCTTTTGTTTACCGGAGTTCTTCATGGAGGTTCTACATGATGGTTCATCAAGGATTTAATTCCCTTCTCAAAGTTTTCATCGAGATTCTTTCCTAAGGAGCTCAAGCTTTCTTCATATGGTAATCTGGAGTGCAATTCTTTCTACCATATTTTGGAGGTGGTATTATGTCATTCTTGATAATTTGAGTTCATGTTCCATGATTCACATGTTGTTAAGAATGAGTTATTTTTTAAATCCATCAACCTCGTTGTTGGAGTTATCTTGTGTCATATTTCACCTAAAAGCCTTCCATTGGGAATGTTGCTATTTGTGGTGCTTGCCAATGATCCAAGTTATCTCTTTATCATCTTGGTGGAAGAAGTTTTCATCTCTTCGTTGATCTCAAGCAATCAATTGTTTCCGTTAGTGGCCAGTTGTCACCTCATAATTTTGAGATGTTTTCCATAAGCCCACTACAAGCTTGTGCTTTTCGTTGTTGATTTTCCAACAACTCCGTTCAATTCTTCTTTGCAAGGATGCTTTCCAAACTCATTTGTGGCAGAAGTTGGCATTTTCTTCTCCATTCTGTTATTCCAATGATATATCTTCTATTATTTCTTTCGGAGGCATTGTGACGTTGCTCTTTTCACTCACCATCTCGATTCGTGAGGATCGTGTTCTTTTCTTGCTTATCCATTTAACCGGAGTGTCGTGTTTTCATTCGAGTTCTCTAATCTTATCAAGTTTTCCCTCCTTACTCAACTGGAGAGCTGTCTGAAATCCTTCTTACCCATTGTGTCATTCTTTCAATAGTTCCGGAGGCAGTGTGTTGTTGATTTCATCAAGTAACATCCCATCTTCTCAAGTTCATGTTCTATTCCTTCCATGTTCAACCGGAGTACTGCCCGAATTCTTCCCCTCTCATCTTGTTTTAAACCGGAGTGGTTTCGAATTCTATCTTGTCCATTAAACTCTTGATTCATGTCTTTGCAACCTTCAAGTTCTCGTAATGTTCCTTGTTCCTCTTTCTAACGGATTGTTTGCAATCTCGTTCATCTCCTTTGTATTCTTTCTTTCAATTTGTTCAACCTCTCAAGGTTCTTTGGTTTCACTCATTGGTCAAAGAAGCAACTTAGTTTTACCTCTTCTCTTCCTCTTCCGTTTCTCTCCGGTGCCATCTAGATCTCGGGACGAGATCCTCTTGTAGTGGTGGAGTGTTGTAACGCCCCGAGACCGACGCTCCAGAAGACTTCCAGCTACTCCGAGTTTCGTCGTGTGATTTGTTTTGTTTGTTGCATCATTTGCATTGCATCATGCCATCATGTCATTTATTTTTTAAAACTCAACTAAATAAATCGTATGGATTTTTTTTCGATCCATTTAAATTGAGGGAATTCACTTGTGATTTCTCTTTATAACATATTAAAGCCTCTCAATATTATTAGGGAGCTATAATAAAATATTCCATTTTCGGAATCACCAAAACACACTTGCAAAATAATTCCCCATGCCTTTGACCTCAAACGTTGTCCAATAATTTATTTCATCATTTTCCGGAGCTCCACCAAAAATCCGAACATTTTTGGACCTTCCCAAACCTCACTTCCTATTCAAATCATTTGAATTTAAATCAAATGAGTTTGAATTTAATATTTCAATCATGGCCTTTCTATTTTTCTCGGAACAAACTCATTTTTGCGAGTCCGGAAAAATTATCCCCGTGCCCAACTCTTTCTCTAACCTTTCTTTTCTTCCCTTTTTCATTCTCTTTTTTTTTCTGTTTTGCAAAGAGATTTAGAGAGAGAGAGAGAAGGAGCCCAGCAGCCTGGGCCTCCCAACCTCCCACGCCGGCCCAAGGCCAAGGCCCAGCCGCGCCCACCAATCCCTCTAACCCTAGCCCAGCCCCCACGCACCCCATCTCTCCCCTCGTTCCCTGCCAGTGCCGCCTACACACGCATCGAGTAGGGAGACGAGCTCCCTGCGCCCGATCCTCTCGCGGCCGCTCTCCTCGGTCTTCCCCTTCCCCTCCGGTGCGCCTCCACCTCGCCCTTCTTTCTCCCTCGCGCGCGACCCCGTCGCCTCCTCCCTCCACCGGCGCCAGCCGTCCCCATCGCCCGAGCGCTCAAGGGCAGCAGCTCCTTGAGCTCGTCGCCACTGCCTCCCCTTGCTCCCGCGCTTCGCCCTCGCCGGAGGAGAGAGCCAGGCCGGAGCCCCGACCTCCTCGTCGCCCGTCGCGCCATCTCCTGCACCCAGTCCGCCGCCGCTGCCTTCTTCCAGCGCCACCGCCCGCTTCTCTGCCGCCGCGTCATCGTCTTCAGGCACTCGAGCACGAGCTCGCCCGCACCTCGCCTGTGACTTCTCCGTGCCGGACCATCTCTGCCTCCGCCTCCCCTCGCCGTCCCCGTCCTCAAGTCCGGCGTGGTCGTCGCCCCTGCATCCTCTGCCTCGAGCAGGAGGATGACCGCATGGCCACGCTCGTTGACCTCCATGGCCGCGGCTACCATCAGCCAACCACGCGGCTCGCCCCCTGCCTCGGCCCTCTTCGACCCTGCTCATGCCCCGAGCCTCTCGTTGCCAAGGAGCACGAGCTCCTTTGCCTCGCTGCCACGCCAACCGGAGTAGCAGCCCAGCCGGTCATCCCCTTTGGACGCGCCAAGTTTGAGTACATGGACCGCCAAGTTCCTCTACCGACGCCGTGTACGACTACATCCGACGTGGATTTCGTCAAGTACCCCTTCGGATGCGCCGAGTTCGACTACACGAAACCGCCAAGTACCACTACGATTGCGGACGCCAAGACCGGACCAACAAGTACCCCGATGACCGTCGAGACCGCCAAGTTCCACTATCGCCGACATGTACGACTACACCACGGTCACACGTGAACGACTACATGGATACGACAAGTTCCTCTCCGAAAAACGTGTACCATCTACCGTCGCTCGAAGACCCGTGTACGACTACTTCCACGATGTCCGTGAACCACTACCGTCGACCCTCGAAGACCCCGTGGGCCCCGAACATCCACGGGACATGAACAACTACTTCCACTACGATATGTACCACTACCGTCATCATGTACAACTACTTCCCACGACGACTCAAGAGCGTCTACTTCCCTCTACGAAACTCGACCCGCTCCGAAAACGCACGCTTCGAAGGTATAACCCCGAGACGCCGTCCGTGGACCGAATGCATGTGTTGTATGAGATGCACCCTATGTTTGCACCGTGCCCGTTTGCTTCATGCACGTTCCTCGTTCGTCATGCCGATGAACCGTGGGAACCCGGAAGCCGGAATCACCCCACCATCTTGCATGACTTGCTCACGTCACACTTCCTTTTGCATCGGTACCTCCATGAGTTACCGGGACCGATATGTTGCCATGGCATCATTTTCGGATATGTTGCTGTGGCACCATTTTTGTTTCGCCGCCGTGGCACCTTTTTCCTTCTGCCATGGTGACCAAATGCTTCATAACATGCTCATGTCAACATTTTCATAAAATTGCATAAAACTTGTATATGTCATCCGCATCATGATAACAACATTTAAAATGTTTAAACTTGTTGTTACATTAAATTGCTAAATGCATATGGGGATTTACCGGATTTGTTGTTTTTATATCCGGCCCCATTTAAATTGTTTAGATGGTATAGTTTATATTTTGCTTCACCCGCTTGCCCTGTTTAATAACATTTAATATTGTTGGGTACATAAACAAGAGAGAACTAAATAATTGAAGTGGTGTTCCGTCAACATGCACCTCGTTGCATATTGAGCTCCACTTAACTTGTAGTATTGTTTGTTGCACTTTGCCATGCCATGCCTCATTAAACCGGACATGCATCATACTTGTTTGTGCATCATGACTTGTTGATGCTTGTGTGTTTACTATGTTGTTTGTTTCTTTCCGGGTTGCTTCTCTCGTTAGCTTCGGTTTCGTTCCGGAGTTGTGAGGATTTGTTCGTCTACGACCGTTTGTCTTCTTCTTGGATTCGTTCTTCTTCCTTGCGGGATCTCAGGCAAGATGATCATACCCTCGAAATCACTACTATCTTTGCTATGCTAGTTTGCTCGCTCTTGCTATGCCAATGCTACGATGCCTACCATTTGCTTGTCAGCCTCCCAAATTGCCATGTCAAACCTCTAACCCACCATGTCCTAGCAAACCGTTGTTTGGCTATGTTACCGCTTTGCTCAGCCCCTCTTATAGCGTTGTTAGTTGCAGGTGAAGATTGAAGTTTGTTCCTTGTTGGAACATGGAGATGTTGTTCCTTGTTGGAACATGTTTACTTGTTGGGATATCACAATATATCTTATTTAATTAATGCATCTATATACTTGGTAAAGGGTGGAAGGCTCGGCCTTATGCCTGGTGTTTTGTTCCACTCTTGCCGCCCTAGTTTCCGTCATATCGGTGTTATGTTCCCGGATTTTGCGTTCCTTACACGGTTGGGCTATAATGGGAACCCCTTGACAGTTCGCCTTAAGTAAAGCTTCTCCAGCAATGCCCAACATTGGTTTTACCATTTGCCACCTAGCCTTTTCTTTCCCTTGGGTTCTGCAGACTCAAGGGTCATCATTTTTTTTAACCCCCCCCCCCCCGGGCCAGTGCTCCTCTAAGTGTTGGTCCGAACTAGAGCCCTGTGCAGCGCCCCCTCGGGGAAACTCGAGGTTTGGTTTTAGTTGTACGGATTGCTCATCTGAGTGTGCCCTGAGAAAGAGATATGTGCAGCTCCTATCGGGATTTGTCGGCACATTCGGGCGGTGTTGCTGGTTTAGTTTTACCCTGTCGAAATGTCTTGTTGTACCGGGATACCGAGTCTGATCGGAACGTCTCAGGTGGAGGTCTATTCCTTCGCTGACCGTGAGAGCTTGTGATGGGCTAAGTTAGGACACCCCTGCAGGGTATTATCTTTCGAAAGCCGTGCCCGCGGTTATGGGCAGATGGGAATTTGTTAACGTCCGGTTGTAGAAAACCCGAAGTTGACCTTAATTAAAATACATCAACCGTGTGTGTAACCGTGATGGTCTCTTTCCGGCGGAGTTCGGGAAGTGAACACGGTTGTTGGAGTTATGCTTGACGTAGGTTGTTATAGGATCACTTCTTGATCATAGTTTCTCGACCGTGCTTTGCCTTCTCTTCTCGCTCTCATTTGCGTATGTTAGCCACCATATATGCTAGTCGCTTGCTGCAGCTCCACCTCATTACTCCATCCTTCCTATAAGCTTAAATAGTCTTGATCTCGCGGGTGCGAGATTGCTGAGTCCCCGTGGCTCACAGATACTTCCAAAACCAGTTTGCAGGTGCCTATGTTACCGTGCAGATGACGCAACCAAGCTCAAGGAGGAGCTCGATGAAGATCTTGCCCTTTGTGTTGTTTCGTTCTAGTTGATCAGTAGTGGAGCCCAGTTGGGGTCGATCGGGGACCTTTGTCGTATTTGGGGTTCTTCTTTTATTTTGGTTCCGTAGTCGGACCTTGATTGTATAAGGATGATGTAATGCTTTATTCATGTAATTGTGTGAAGTGGCGATTGTAAGCCAACTATGTATCTCTTTCCCTTATGTATTACATGGGTTGTGTGAAGATTACCTCACTTGCGACATTGCTTTCAATGCGGTTATGCCTCTAAGTCGTGCTTCGACACGTGGGAGATATAGCCGCATCGAGGGCGTTACACAACACCATGCCGTCGTGTTGCCGTTGGAGCTGTCTTCCTCAACCTATCCTTCCTCCTTGCTGGATCAAGACGGAGGAGACGTCGCCCGTACCGTACGTGTGTTGAACGCGGAGGTGCTCTCCGTTCAGCACTTGGTCATCGGTGATCCGAATCGCGTCGAGTACGACTCCATCATCACCAACCCCTTGAACGCTTCCGCACTCGATCTACAAGTGGTATGTAGATGCAAACTCACTTCCTTGACTCGTTGCTTAGATGAACTCATGGATGGATCTTGGTGAAACCATAGGAAAAATTTTAATTTTCTGCAACGTTCTCCAACAGTGGCATCATGAGCTAGGTCTATGCGTAGTTCTCTTTGCACGAGTAGAACACAATTTTGTTGTGGGTGTAGATCTTGTCAACTTGCTTGCCGCTACTAGTCTTATCTTGCTTCAGCGGTATTGTGGGATGAAGCGGCCCGGACCAACCTTACACGTACGCTTACGTGAGACCGGTTCCACCGACTAACATGCACTAGTTGCATAAGGTGGCTGGCGGGTGTCTGTCTCTCCCACTTTAGTTGGAGCGGATTCGATGAAAAGGGTCCTTATGAAGGGTAAATAGAAGTTGACAAGATCACGTTGTGGTTATTCATAGGTAAGAAAACGTTCTTGCTAGAACCCAATTGCAGCCACGTAAAAGATGCAACAACAATTAGAGGACGTCTAACTTGTTTTTGCAGCAATTGTCATGTGATGTGATATGGCCAGAAGTTGTGATGAATGATGAATGATATATTGTGATGTATGAGATCATGTTCTTGTAATAGGAATCACGACTTGCATGTCGATGAGTATGACAACCGGCAGGAGCCATAGGAGTTGTCTTTAATTATTGTATGACCTGCGTGTCATTGAAGAACGCCATGTAAACTACTTTTCTTTATTGCTAAACGCGTTAGTCATAGAAGTAGAAGTAGTCGTTGGCGTGAAAACTTCATGAAGACACGATGATGGAGATCATGATGATGGAGATCATGGTGTCATGCCGGTGACAAGATGATCATGGAACCCCGAAGATGAAGATCAAAGGAGCTATATGATATTAGCCATATCATGTCACTACTTTATATAATTGCATGTGATGTTTATTATGTTTATGCATCTTGTTTACTTAGATCGACGGTAGTAAATAAGATGATCCCTTATAACAATTTCAAGAAAGTGTTCCCCCTAACTGTGCACCGTTGCTAAAGTTCGTCGTTTCGAAGCACCACGTGATGATCGGGTGTGATAGATCCTTACGTTCACATACAACGGGTGTAAGACAGTTTTACACATGCAAAACACTTAGGGTTAACTTGATGAGCCTAGCATGTACAGACATGGCCTCGGAACACGGAGACCAAAAGGTCGAACACGAGTCGTATGGAAGATACGATCAACATGAGAATGTTCACCGACGATGACTAGTCCGTCTCACGTGATGATCGGACACGGCCTAGTCGACTCGGATCGTGTAACACTTAGATGACTAGAGGGATGTCAAATCTGAGTGGGAGTTCATTCAATAATTTGATTAGATGAACTTAATTACCATGAACTTAGTCTCAAACCTTTTGCAAATATGTCTTGTAGATCAAATGGCCAACGCTCATGTCAACTTGAACTTCAACGCATTCCTAGAGAAAACCAAGCTGAAAGATGATGGCAGCAACTATACGGACTGGGTCCGGAACCTGAGGATCATCCTCATAGCTGCCAGGAAACAATATGTCCTAGAAGGACCGCTAGGTGACGCTCCCGTCCCAGAGAACCAAGACATTATGAATGCTTGGCAGTCTCGTGCTGATGATTACTCCCTCGTTCAGTGCGGCATCCTTTACAGCTTAGAACCGGGGCTCCAAAAGCGTTTTGAGCATCACGGAGCATATGAGATGTTCGAAGAGCTGAAACTAGTTTTCCAAGCTCACGCCCGGGTCGAGAGATATGACATCTCCGGCAAGTTCTATAGTTGTAAGATGGAGGAAAATAGTTCTGTCAGTGAGCACATACTCAAGATGTCTGGGTTGCACAACCGTATGACCCAGCTGAATATTAACCTCCCTGATGAGGCAGTCATTGACAGAATCCTTCAGTCGCTCCCACCAAGCTACAAGAGCTTTGTGATGAACTACAATATGCAGGGGATGGTAAAGACCATTCCTGAAGTATTTTCTATGCTGAAGTCAGCAGAGGTTGAAATCAAGAAAGAACATCAAGTGTTGATGGTCAACAAGACCACTAAGTTCAAGAAGGGCAAGGGTAAGAAGAACTTCAAGAAGGACGGCAAGGAGGTTGCCGCGCCCGGTAAGCCAGTTGCCGGGAAGAAGTCAAAGAATGGACCCAAGCCTGAGACTGAGTGCTTTTATTGCAAGGGGAAGGGTCACTGGAAGCGGAACTGCCCCAAATACTTAGCGAATAAGAAGGCCGGCAACACTAAAGGTATATTTGATATACATGTAATTGATGTGTACCTTACCAGTACTCGTAGTAACTCCTGGGTATTTGATACCGGTGCCGTTGCTCATATTTGTAACTCACAGCAGGGGCTGCGGAATAAGCGGAGACTGGCAAAGGACGAGGTGACGATGCGCGTCGGGAATGGTTCCAGAGTCGATGTGATCGCCGTCGGCACGCTACCTCTACATTTACCCACGGGATTAGTTTTGAACCTTAATAATTGTTATTTAGTGCCAAGTTTGAGCATGAACATTGTATCTGGATCTCGTTTAATACGAGATGGCTACTCATTTAAGTCTGAGAATAATGGTTGTTCGATTTATATGAGAGATATGTTTTATGGTCATGCTCCGATGGTCAATGGTTTATTCTTAATGAATCTCGAGCGTAATACTACACATATTCATAGCGTGAATACCAAAAGATGCAAAGTTGATAACGATAGTCCCACATACTTGTGGCACTGCCGCCTTGGTCACATTGGTGTCAAGCACATGAAGAAGCTCCATGCTGATGGACTTTTAGAGTCTCTCGATTATGAATCATTTGACACATGTGAACCATGCCTCATGGGCAAGATGACCAAGACTCCGTTCTCCGGAACAATGGAGCGAGCAACCAACTTGTTGTAAATCATACATACCGATGTGTGCGGTCCAATGAGTGTTGAGGCTCGCGGAGGATATCGTTATGTTCTCACTCTCACTGATGACTTGAGTAGATATGGGTATGTCTACTTAATGAAACACAAGTCTGAGACCTTTGAAAAGTTCAAGGAATTTCAGAATGAGGTAGAGAATCAACGTGACCGAAAGATAAAATTCCTACGATCAGATCGTGGAGGAGAATACTTAAGTCACGAATTTGGTACACACTTAAGGAAATGTGGAATCGTTTCACAACTAACGCCGCCTGGAACACCTCAGCGTAACGGTGTGTCCGAACGTCGTAATCGCACTCTATTAGATATGGTGCGATCTATGATGTCTCTTACCGATTTACCACTATCATTTTGGGGATACGCTCTAGAGACAGCTACATTCACTTTAAATAGGGCACCGTCTAAATCCGTTGAGACGACACCGTATGAATTGTGGTTTGGGAAGAAACCTAAGCTGTCGTTTCTAAAAGTTTGGGGATGCGATGCTTATGTCAAGAAACTTCAACCTGAAAAGCTCGAACCCAAGTCGGAAAAATGCGTCTTCATAGGATACCCTAAAGAAACCATTGGGTATACCTTCTACTTAAGATCCGAGGGCAAGATCTTTGTTGCCAAGAACGGATCCTTTCTGGAAAAAGAGTTTCTCTCGAAAGAAGTAAGTGGGAGGAAAGTAGAACTCGATGAAGTACTACCTCTTGAACGGGAAAGTAGTGCAGCTCAAGAAAATGTTCCTGTGATGCCTACACCAACTGAAGAGGAAAATAATGATGATGATCAAGGTACTTCGGATCAAGTTGCTACTGAACTTCGTAGGTCCACAAGGACACGTTCCGCACCAGAGTGGTACGGCAACCCTGTCCTGGAAATCATGTTGTTAGACAACGGTGAACCTTCGAACTATGAAGAAGCGATGGCGGGCCCAGATTCCAACAAATGGCTAGAAGCCATGAAATCCGAGATAGAATCCATGTATGAAAACAAAGTATGGACTTTGACTGACTTGCCCGATGATCGGCGAGCGATAGAAAACAAATGGATCTTTAAGAAGAAGACGGACGCGGATGGTAATGTCACCATCTATAAAGCTCGACTTGTCGCTAAGGGTTATCGGCAAGTTCAAGGGATTGACTACGATGAGACTTTCTCTCCCGTAGCGAAGCTTAAGTCCGTCCGAATCATGTTAGCAATTGCCGCATACTATGATTATGAGATATGGCAGATGGACGTCAAAACGGCATTCCTTAACGGTTATCTTAAGGAAGAACTGTATATGATGCAGCCAGAAGGTTTTGTCGATCCTAAGAACGCTAACAAAGTATGCAAGCTCCAGCGATCCATTTATGGGCTGGTGCAAGCATCTCGGAGTTGGAATATTCGCTTTGATGAGATGATCAAAGCGTTTGGGTTTATGCAGACTTATGGAGAAGCCTGCGTTTACAAGAAAGTGAGTGGGAGCTCTGTAGCATTTCTCATATTATATGTAGATGACATACTCTTGATGGGAAATGATATGGAACTTTTGGACAGCATTAAGGCCTACTTGAATAAGTGTTTTTCAATGAAGGACCTTGGAGAAGCTGCTTACATATTAGGCATCAAGATCTATAGAAATAGATCGAGACGCCTCATAGGTCTTTCACAAAGCACATACCTTGATAAAATTTTGAAGAAGTTCAAAATGGATCAGTCCAAGAAGGGGTTCTTGCCTGTATTGCAAGGTGTGAGATTGAGCTCAGCTCAATGCCCGACCACGGCAAAAGATATAGAAGAGATGAGTGTCATCCCCTATGCTTCAGCCATAGGATCTATTATGTATGCCATGCTGTGTACCAGACCTGATGTAAACCTTGCCGTAAGTTTGGTAGGAAGGTACCAAAGTAATCCCGGCAAGGAACACTGGACAGCGGTCAAGAATATCCTGAAGTACCTGAAAAGGACAAAGGACATGTTTCTCGTTTATGGAGGTGACGAAGAGCTCGTCGTAAAGGGTTACGTCGACGCTAGCTTTGACACAGATCTGGATGACTCTAAGTCACAAACCGGATACGTGTATATGTTGAATGGTGGAGCAGTAAGCTGGTGCAGCTGCAAGCAGAGCGTCGTGGCGGGATCTACATGTGAAGCGGAGTACATGGCAGCCTCGGAGGCAGCGCATGAAGCTATTTGGGTGAAGGAGTTCATCACCGACCTAGGAGTCATACCCAATGCGTCGGGGCCGATCAAACTTTTCTGTGACAATACTGGAGCTATTGCCCTTGCAAGGAGCCCAGATTTCACAAGAAGACCAGGCACATCAAGCGTCGTTTCAACTCCATCCGTGAGAATGTTCAAGATGGAGACATAGAAATTTGCAAAGTACATACGGATCTGAATGTCGCAGATCCGTTGACTAAACCTCTCTCGCGAGCGAAACATGATCAACACCAGAACTCTATGGGTGTTCGATTCATCACAATGTAACTAGATTATTGACTCTAGTGCAAGTGGGAGACTGTTGGAAATATGCCCTAGAGGCAATAATAAAAGTGTTATTATTATATTTCTTTGTTCATGATAATAGTCTTTTATTCATGCTATAACTGTATTATCCGGAAATCGTAATACACGTGTGAATACATAGACCACAATATGTCCCTAGTGAGCCTCTAGTTGACTAGCTCGTTGTGATCAACAGATAGTCATGGTTTCCTGGCTATGGACATTGGATGTCGTTGATAACGGGATCACATCATTAGGAGAATGATGTGATGGACAAGACCCAATCCTAAGCATAGCACAAAGGTCGGTTAGTTCGTTTGCTAGAGCTTTTCCAATGTCAAGTATCTCTTCCTTAGACCATGAGATCGTGTAACTCCCGGATACCGTAGGAGTGCTTTGGGTGTACCAAACGTCACAACGTAACTGGGTGACTATAAAGGTGCATTACAGGTATCTCCGAAAGTGTCTGTTGGGTTGACACGGATCGAGACTGGGATTTGTCACTCCGTATGACGGAGAGGTATCTCTGGGCCCACTCGGTAATGCATCATCACAATGAGCTCAAAGTGACCAAGTGTTTGATCACGGGATCATGCATTGCGGTACGAGTAAAGTGACTTGCCGGTAACGAGACTGAACGAGGTATTGGGATACCGACGATCGAGTCTCGGGCATGTAACGTACCGATTGACAAAGGGAATTGCATACGGGGTTTGATCGAATCCTCGACATCGTGGTTCATCCGATGACAACATCGAGGAGCATGTGGGAGCCAACATGGGTATCCAGATCCCGCTGTTGGTTATTGACCTGAGGTCGTCTCGGTCATGTCTGCATGTCTCCCGAACCCGTAGGGTCTACACACTTAAGGTTCGGTGACGCTAGGGTTATCAGGAAGACAAGTATGTGATTACCGAATGTTGTTCGGAGTCCCGGATGAGATCCGGACGTCACGAGGAGTTCCGGAATGGTCCGGAGGTAAAGATTTATATAAGGAAAATGGTTAAACGGACACCGGAAAGTTTCGGTGGCATACCGGTATTGTACCGGGGCCACCGGAAGGGTTCCGGGGGTCCACCGGGTGGGGCCGCCCCTCCCGGGGGGGCACATGGGCTGTGTGGGAGAGGGAGCCAGCCCCTAGTGGGCTGGGCGCGCCTCCCCACCTAGGCCCATGCGGCTAGGGCAAGGGGAGGGGAAACCCTAAAGGGGGCGCCCCCCTAGCTTGGGGGGCAAGCCACCCCTTTTCCCTCTCCCTTTGGCCGCCGCCCCCTCTAGGGTTTGCCCTAGAGGGCCGGCCCCCTTGCCCCTCTCCTCCTATATATAGAGGGGCGAGGGGAGGGCTGCAAAAGACAAGCCAAGGCGCAGCCCCTCCCCTCCCCAACACCTCTCCTCCTCCGTACATGCTTGGCGAAGCTCTGTCGGAGTACTGCTACACCAACAACACCACGCCGTCGTGCTGCCGTTGGAGCTGTCTTCCTCAACCTCTCCTTCCTCCTTGCTGGATCAAGACGGAGGAGACGTCGCCCGTACCGTACGTGTGTTGAACGCGGAGGTGCTGTCCGTTCAGCACTTGGTCATCGGTGATCTGAATCGCGTCGAGTACGACTCCATCATCACCAACCCCTTGAACGCTTCCGCACTCGTCTACAAGTGGTACGTAGATGCAAACTCACTTCCTTGACTCGTTGCTTAGATGAACTCATAGATGGATCTTGGTGAAACCGTAGGAAAAATTTTAATTTTCTGCAACGTTCCCCAACAGGCTGATGTTTGGTTTGGAAGAGAGAGTTGTGTCTTCACTCTTCTGGCCTGCTTACTGCTTCTGTTGCGCCCCCAGCCCTGGTTGCTGCTGCTACTGTTTTCAATGTACAATCAGTAGTATATTTCGTCTGTTGGTTGAATAAATGTGTTGTTAGAACGACAAACACAATGTTTTGGAAGTAGTTGCACGGTTCGATCCTTTAGTGCCCCGTACCGTACGTAGCTCATACTATTTTTCGTACGGAACACATTTTCCACTTGTTGATAACATGCAGCCCACTGATGAAGGCCCAATAGAGAAGCCCAGAATTAACTGGAAGGGAGGCTCTCACATGAATCCGGCCCAGGTACATGCTCATGGTCCCCTAAACATAAATAAGTAAATAAATAAATAAAGCTAAATGCTCATGCACTAGTTCTTTGGGGAAATAGGTAGCCCAGTATTTCTTTTTGAAGAATACCCAAGCTAGGCCAATTTGTTTTCTCCGAATTACTGGGCTGCAAATCTTTCAAGACGAGGAGGGATGCATTCCGTCCTGGCCAAAGAGTATGGTCAATGTCTGTTAAAAGTAATATCAAAAGGGGTTGAAAATTCCAAAAAAATTATAGCAAATGGGATATTAGTTTTTTTTTAATTTTGTTCTTCACTGATATCTTATACGTATTTCATTGGATTTAACATGACATAGTACTAATTTATTTTTAAATTTGTTTTAGTATGGCTATTAATTTTTGGATTAAGAATATTTTGTTCCCTAGCAAAAATTTGCGAATTTTCAAAATTTCCCACATATTTAGTTAATTTTTTGACCCTGGTACTGACTAGAAAATGGCCGGCAATTCCAAAAATGGAAAAGGGGCTGCAATAAATTCCATATGAATTAGAAAATGAGTAAAAATTATAAAAATAATAACAAATGGGTTGTACATGCCATAGATTTCGAGGCCGACTTGTTTACGCAAGGCTTTGTCAGTGAACACACGATTCTAACAGCAGTGACTGTTGGATGTCCATCCAACGACCGACGTGCTTCTTCAATCTCTGATCTTCCTGCTCCAGCCGCCTAAACTAGCACCAGCGGGACTGCCTGCTCCCTCCTCTTGTGGCCTGCTGTGATGCCGCGTAGGCTTCCCCGGCCCAACCTACTCCCTCCGCTAGCCTGGCCGCATGCAATCAACTGCCTCCTTATTACGCGAAAAAAATGATTCCTCCCACTGACATCTGGGGCGCACCGGTTGGGAGGCTGACCTGTGGGCCTACTACATTAACGCGTACGCAGGGCTTGTCAACTTAGTCAACAAACGATTCTACCAGCAGTAACCGTTGGATTTGAATCGAACGGTCCTGCTGCTTCTTCAATCGCTGCTCTTCTTGCACCAGCTGCCCAAACCAGCACCGGGGAGACCGCCTGCTCCTGCCTCCAGTGGTCGGCTGTGCTCCCGTTGAGGCCTCATTGCCCCCTACTACTCCCACCACTAGCCAGGCCCTGCGGCGACGGCAGCCTCACACTGCAGCCGAACCAATGAACCCTCATACTCCTCTCCACGTGGGCATCCACTGCCGCATCTTCCCCGGCTCAGCATCTCCCCTTCCTAGGCCTCGCCGTCGTCCACCGCCTTGGTGCTCTCGGCGCGGCGTGGTCAATGTGGTCAACGACATTCCATCGGAAGAGTACTGTACATGGAGAGGCTGACAGCTGGGTCCACGGCCACAACCCAGTTTTTTGTGATTTGCCAAGTAAGTCGCTTTGTCAAGTAAGTCGCTTTGTCAGGCCTGTTGGGCTGCAAATCTTTCAAGACGAGGAGAGCTTTCATTTGGCTGGCCGAGAAAATGGCCCATCAGTAATGAGAAATGGGTTGTACATTTTTAAAACACATCAAAACGGCAATTAGTTTCAAATATCTTTTTTTCATTTCGTGATTTTAAATTACATTAATTTTTATGCGTGGAGAATTTGTTGGATTTTATATTGATATATATTTATTTTTAAAATCAGTTTGAATGTGAGTTGAAATTTCGGGATTAAAAATAGTTCGGACCGCACCGAAATATGCAAAATTTTGTATAATTTTTTAACCGTGGCCACAATATGGGCTGTAATGCTAACAAAAAGAATATGGGCTCCAAAAAAAACCTTAAGAACTAGCAAATGGGCTGTAAATTATTAAAAATAATGGCAGATGGGTTGTATGTTGTTTTCCACAGATTTGAGGCTTTCCTAAAAAAAGGTTGACGCACAAGCAGTGACTGTTGGATGGCCATCCAACGGCCGTCGTGCTTCTTCAATCTCTGCTCTTCCTACTCCAGCCACTCAAATAAGCGCCGGCGGGACTACCTGCTCTCTCCTCCCCGTGGCCGGCTCTGACAGCTCGGACCCACCAGCTATATCTTCGTACGCAAGGAAGTGCCTCCTTATTACGCACAAAAAAATGAATACTCCCCCTATTAGCTCGGACCCAGTATAGTGGCAGGCTGACTTGTGGGCCTACTAAGTTGACGGGGATGGAGGGCTTTGTCAACTTAGTCAATATGCATGATTCTAGCTCCAGTGACCGTACGATGTCCATCCAACGGCCGTAGTGCTTCTTCAACCTCGGGTCTTCTTGCTCCAGCCGCCCAAACCAGCGCCGGTCGTGCCTCGTGCTCCTGCCTCCTGTGGCCGGCTACGATGCGGCGGAGGCCTCACCGCCCCCTACTACTCCCACCGCTGGCCAGGTCATCCCTCTACTCACGCACACCCCCTGTTATTCTGCGGCGACGGCAGCCTCACACCGCAGCGAACCAGTGAACCCTCGTACTCCTCTACGCGTGGGCATCCACTGCCGCGTCTTCCCCGGCTCCGCGTCGTCCCCTTCCTAGGCCTCGCCGTCGTCCATCGCCCTGGTGCTCTCGGCGCAGCGTGGTCAACGTGGTCAAGGAACGGCTTCCATCGGATGTGGGCTATACGTGGAGAGGCTGACAGCTGGGTCCACGGCCGCAGCAAGGAAGTGCCTCCTTATTACACGCAAAATAATTATTCCTCCACCTGACAGCGGGGACCCACCGAACAGGCCACCATATTTCGCAAAAAAATGTTTCCCCCCTGACTGCTGGGACCCACCAGCTGCACCTTCGCACGCAAGGAAGTGCGTCCGGGCAAAAAAAATGATTCGCCCCCTGACTGTTGGGACCCACCAGCTACATCTTCGCACGCAAGGAAGTGCATCCGGGCAAAAAAAATGATTTGCCCCCTGACTGCTAGGACCCACCAGCTACATCTTCGCACGCAAGGAAGTGCGTCCAGGCAAAAAAAAACAAAATGATTCGCCCCCCTAACTGCTGGGACCCACCAGCTACATCTTCGCAGCAAGGAAGTACCTGACAGTCGGGACCCACCTGGTCGAAGCGTACATAGCGTTGTCATTCTGGTCGCGAACGTGTACGTATATACTGGTCGATGTAGAGGCGCGCATGTGTCGTAGTAGAGGCGCGCACGTAGCATGTACACATACGTACAGCGGTGAGGGTGCAAGGAAGAAAATACGGCCACGTGCGTACATACGGGCAGGGTCTCGAACGCTTACTCGCGCATACGTACATGGCTGGGTCGAAATGGAGAAACAGCGTCGTCGTCGTGTTCATGGGGAGCCAACCGGCTGGGTCGGAACGGAATGTGTGGTCATGTTCATTGGGAGGGCTTGGACGGAACAGGCAATGGAAACGAGGCCTGGCATACCATAAAACGGAGGAAATGGACCTCCTACGGTCAAAACGGGGGTCCTGTTGATCGGGAGGGGTGTGGTGTACCGCAAAAGGGACGAAACAGACTTCCTACGGTCGAAACGGGGGTCCTGTTGATCGGGAGGGGTGTGGCGTACCATAAAACGGACGAAACGGACCTCCTATGGTCGAAACGGGGGTCCTGTTCATCGGGAGGGGTGTGGCGTACCGCAAAACGGGACTCCACGGGATACTGTTCATCTCCACCGTCGACCTCCTCCAGCCTCCACGGGCTACCGTCGATCTCCTCCAGCCTCCACGGGCTCCTGTTCATCCAGCCTCCACCGCACACTACTCCACCGGCTACTGTTCAACCACCCCTCCACCGTCTACTGTTCATCTAGCCCTCCATCGTCTACTGTTCATCCAGCCCTCCACACCACGGGGTCCTGTTCAACCACCCCTCCACCGTCTACTGTTCATCCAGCCCTCCACAGCACGGGGTCCTGTTCATCCAAAGGCAACGCCACCGCTCACTGTTCATCCACCCCCCCCCCCCCCCCCCCCCCCCCCGCGCAACACTCACTGTTCATCCAATCGATCGGCTACAGTTAGCAGCAGTAGCGAAGGAATCGCTCCATCGGGTTCAGTTAACAGCCATCGATCGATCGCTCGGGTTCAGTAATGCGTAGCCTGCAGTGCAATCGCTCGGGTTCAGTTAGAGCCCAACGCCTCGCTCGGGTTCAGTTAGAGCCAACGCCTCACACACACGTGCTTATGTGTACGAGAGAAATGAGCATCGCTCGTCCCCCGACCTCCCACTGTAACCGGCAACTCCCCGAAATTTTCCTCCCCCTCGCTTCTACCACGGTTTTTTCCGTCATGGACAGCCCAAAGAATGTCATGCAGCTGCGTCTCCGGCCCACCCAGGATGAAAAGCCCATTTTCTGTCATCATTTTTTGTCATAGAAGTAGGAGCCCACCACATCTATGATGATACCGGGTTTTGTCACAATTATCGTCATAGAAGTGTCATATGTATGGTAGAAAAAAAATTCGTTCGGCCCAAAATGTCACGGATGTGTCTTTTTTTGTAGTATGAAGACTTGATCTTCACCGGATTCGAGCCCACGACATCCGCCCCCTGCCACCACGATGAACATGACCTAAATCTGTCATTGGACCGTGCCCAGGAAATAGCGCATGTAACTGCTCTGGCCCTAGATCAGGAGCAGATTGCACTGTCCAAGGACGGGAAGCTCAACCCCGTCGTGGAAGCCGCATATTCAGCAACGTTCGAGCCGCACACAGATCCAGCCTTGAGCGGTGCCTGTGTCAACGGAACCTCGGATTTGTCTCCGGCCATAGGTTCTGAAGCGCGTGCTTCTGCGCCTATCGAACGTGATCAGGTGCCGATCGTCGAGTTCAGCTCCGCGGACATCTTCCGGCACTCACCTTTACGCGATGTGCTAAATTCATTAGAAGCCCTCTCCTTGTCAGGGGACTCACAGCCGAACTATATCCGGTTTGAATGGGAAGCTGATGACGGAGAATTGCGCTTCCCACCCACCACCCACTTCATTGCCAATGTCGAAGACTTAATCGACACGCTCGATTACAGCTCCGAAGACATAGACGGTATGGATGACGATGCCGGAGAGGAGCAGGCACAAAAACCACCGACCATAGGGCGGTGGACGGCTACATCCTCATACGATATATAAATGGTGGACACACTTAAAGAAAAGGAGGCCAACGGCGATAATGATATGTGTGTCGATGAACCTCCCAAGTGTTGGCATCAGAATCGCTGATCTCGATCCGGCAAAGGAAAAATAGCAACATTGTCACTCACGACGATGATAATCCGGACCAAGCTAAGAACCCGACAGACCCAGCGTTGGAGCAGGATGAGCGAGAGGACGGAGAACACAGTCCGGGGACATTGTCTGACCACAGCGATGCCGAAGATAGCAATTATCAACCTGTCTCCGAAGAGGAAGTCAGCCTGGGTGACGATGAATTTGTCATCCCAGAAGAACCCTTAGAACAAGAACGCCTCCATCAAAGGCTTATCACCACCGCAAGGAGCCTGAAGAAGCAGAAGCAGCGGCTCAAAGCCGCACAGGATACACTCAATGACAGATGGAACGAAGTGCTAGACGCCGAGGAAAAATATGGTTGTAATCGCCAAACAAAGGGCTATCCTAAGCGTAAACTGCTACCCGAATTCAACGACGAGGCTATTGCGCCTATACCAATACTGCTGACAAGCCAGACCGACCACCTCGTGGACGAGACAGTGTGGCTAGCAATGCCATACACAAGCCCGCACCCCCTCCCCGTAAAGGAAGGGAGGCCGCAGCTCAGGACCAGGAACACGATCTACGTAAGGACCTGGACAAAAAGGCTGGTAAGGCCAGATCCATTTATGGATCTAGGGGCAGTGCCCCCACACGGGACTATGGCTATCAAGCCAAATATGCTGGTCACATACCAGTTCGGAGCCGATACCGAACATCACAACTGTCAAACCCACACCACGACACAGTCAAATACAGGGGTGCCACGCACCCCCTGTGCTTCACCGATGAGGTGCTAGATCATGAATTTCCAGAAGGGTTTAAACCCGTAAATATTGTGGCATACGATGGAATGACGGACCTTGCAGTCTGGATAGAAGACTTTATTCTTCACATCCACATGGCTCGCGGAGATGATCTCCATACCACTTGCCCCTCAAGCTGAAAGGACAAGCTCGGCACTGGCTGAAGAGCCTCCCAGAAAATTCCATTGGAAGTTGGGAAGAACTTGAGGATGCTTTTCGGGCCAATTTTCAAGGGACCTATGTCTGGCCCCCGGACGCTGATGATCTAAGTCACATCGTCCAACAACCCAGGGAACCAGCCCGTAAGCTTTGGAATCGGTTTCTCACTAAGAAAAACCAAATCGTTGATTGCCCGGACGCCGAAGCCCTAGCAGCCTTCAAGCATAGCGTTCGGGACGAATGGCTAGCCACACACCTTGGCCAGGAAAAAAACAAGGATGATGACAGCCCTAACTACACTCATGACCCATTTTTGCACGGGCGAGGACAGCTGGTTAGCCCGTAACAGCACCAGCGAGCCTTGCACATCCAAGTCAGGGATGGCAATGGAAAGCCACGACGTAACAAAAACAAACGCCAAAACAATGTGGGAAGCCTAGATGATACAACGGTAAATGCCGGATTCAGTGGCCCCAGACCCGGTCAACGGAAGAAGACATTTAAAGGCAACATTGTATGGAAGACAAGCTTAGCGATCCGGATATTGTATTTCCTTCCTTGTAACCGACTCCATGTAAACCCTAGCCCTCTCCGGTGTCTATATAAACTGGAGAGGTTGGTCCTTAGAAGGCCAATCACAATTACAATCATAATCATCATAGGCTAGCTCTTAGGGTTTAGCCTCTACGATCTCGTGGTAGATCTACTCTTGTACTACTCATATCGTCAATATTAATCAAGCAGGAAGTAGGGTTTTACCTCCATCGAGAGGGCCCGAACCTGGGTAAACATTGCGTCCCTTGCTTCCTGTTACCATCAGCCTAAGACGCACAGATCGGGACCCCCTACCCGAGATCCGCCGGTTTTGACACCGACATTGGTCCTTTCATTGAGAGTTCCTCTGTGTCGTCGCTCCAAGGCTTGATGGCGCCTTCAATCGTCAACAACACGGTCCAGGGGGATACTTTTCTCCCCGGATAGATCTTCGTGTTTGGCGGCTTCGCACTGCGGGCCAATTCGCTTGGCCATCTGGAACAGATCGACAGCTACGCCCCTGGCCACCAGGTCAGGTTCGGAAACTTGAACTACACGGCCGACATTTGTGAAGACTTGATCTTCGACGGATTCGGGCCTGTGCCAGGAGCTCCGGACAGTCACGATGAGCACGGCTTAGACCTGTTGTCGGACAATGTTTAGGATATCACCCCTGCAGTAGCCCCAGACCTAAATCCGGAGCAGGCTGCGTTGCCTAAGGATGGAGGGACGGACCCCGCCCCGCAGGCCGCACACTCATCGGCGGTGGAGCTGAACACAGGTCTCACCTCTATGGAAGCCTGTGACTCCGGACCCCCGGATTCGTACCCGGTTGTTGGTTCCAGTTCGCGCACTCTCGAGCCAGTCGAGCCAGGTTGGGCTCCGGTGATGGAGTTTACCACTGTGGATATCTTCCAGCACTCGCCCTTTGGCGACATGCTGGACTCATTAAAGTCTCTCTCTTTGTCAGGTGGCTCTTGGCCGAACTATGTCCAGCTCGAGTGGGAAGCAGGCGAAGAAGGAATTCGTTGCCCACCCACCACCCACTTCATTGCCACGGTTGATGATCTAACCGACGTGCTTGACTTCGACTCCGAAGACATCGATGGTATGGATGATGATGCAGGAGAAGTACATGAACCACCGCTCACAGGGCGGTGGACAACCACCTCCTCATAATTTATATATATGGTGTGAAGGAAATATGCCCTAGAGGCAATAATAAAGTTATTATTTATTTCCTTATATCATGATAAATGTTTATTATTCATGCTAGAATTGTATTAACCGGAAACATAATACATGTGTGAATACATAGACAAATATAGTGTCACTAGTATGCCTCTACTTGACTAGCTCGTTTATCAAAGATGGTTATGTTTCCTAGCCATGGACAAAAGAATTGTCATTTGATTAACGGGATCACATCATTGGGAGAATGATGTGATTGACTTGACCCATTCCGTTATCTTAGCACTTGATCGTTTAGTATGTTGCTATTGCTTTCTTCATGACTTATACATGTTCCTGTAACTATGAGATTATGCAACTCCCGTTTACCGGAGGAACACTTTGGGTGCTACCAAACGTCACAACGTAACTGGGTGATTATAAAGGAGTACTACAGGTGTCTCCAAAGGTACATGTTGGGTTGGCGTATTTCGATATTAGGTTTTGTCACTCCGATTGTCGGAGAGGTATCTCTGGGCCCTCTCGGTAATGCACATCACTATAAGCCTTGCAAGCAATGTAGCTAATGAGTTAGTTATGGAATGATGCATTACATAATGAGTAAAGAGATTGCCGGTAATGAGATTGAACTAGGTATTGGGATACCGACGATCGAATCTCGGGCAAGTAACATACCGATGACAAAGGGAACAACGTATGTTGTTATGCGGTTTGACCGATAAAGATCTTCGTAGAATATGTGGGAGCCAATATGAGCATCCAGGTTCCGCTATTGGTTATTGACCGAGAATAGTTCTAGGTCATGTCTACATTGTTCTCGAACCCGTAGGGTCCGCACGCTTAAGGTTTCGATGACAATTGTATTATTAGTTTATGAGTTTTGATGTACCGAAGGAGTTCGGAGTCCCAGATGAGATCGGGGACATGACGAGGAGTCTCGAAATGGTCGAGACGCAAAGATCGATATATTGGACGACTTATTCGGACTTCGGAAAGGTTCTGAGTGATTCGGGTATTTTTCGGAGTACCGGAGAGTTACGGGAATTCGCCGGGGAGTATATGGGCCTTATTGGGCCATACGGGAATAGAGGAGAGAGGCCAAAAGGAAGGAGGTCTGCGCCCCCCCCCCCTCTGGTCCGAATTAGACAAGGGGGGCAGCCCCCTTTTCCTTCTCCCTCTCCTCCTCTTTTCTTCTCCAACAAGGAAAGGAGGAGTCCTACTCCCGGTGGGAGTAGGACTCCCCCCTTGGCGCGCCTCCTCCATAGGCCGGCCGCCTCCCCCTTGCTCCTATATATACGGGGGCAGGGGGGCACCCCAAAGAAACAACAACAATTGATCCTTGAGATCTATTAGTCGTGTGCGGTGCCCCCCTCCACCATAGCCCTCCTCGATAATATTGTAACAGTGCTTAGGCGAAGCCCTGCGACGGTAGAATAGAAAGATCGTCACCACGCCGTCGTGCTGACGGAACTCTCCCTCGACACTCGGCTGGATCGGAGCTCGAGGGACGTCATCAAGCTGAACGTGTGCTAGAACTCGGAGGTGCCGTAGTTTCAGTACTTGATCGGTCGGGCCGTGAAGACGTACGACTACATCAACCGCGTTGTGCTAACGCTTCCGCTTACGGTCTACGAGGGTACGTGGACAACACTCTCCCCTCTCGTTGCTATGCATCACCATGATCTTGTGTGTGCGTAGGAATTTTTTTTGGAATTACTACGTTCCCCAACATGGTGGACACTCCGAAGGAAACCAATGGCGATGAGGCAACGGAGGATAACCCCTCAAGGAGAAAAACAAAGCATGGGCGTCGTCGACGCCGCTCCAAGCCCCGCCACAGCAATACCGGCCCAATAGACAAAAACAATTCGGATGGTGCCGAAGAAGAATATAACCCTGATCAGCCTGCCTTCGAACAGGCCGAGCAGGAAGATGAGCAGGTCAGCCCAGAGGAACAGGCGACGGACGGATATCCGGAGGAGGACAACTACATGCCCCCCTCCGAAGACGAGATTAGCCTCGGCGACGACGAGTTCTGCGTGCCTGAGGATCCCGTGGAGCAGGAGCGCTTCAAGCGTCGGCTTATGTCCACTGCAAGGAGCCTGAAAAAGAAGCAGTAGCAACTCCAGGCCAATCAAGACCTGCTCACAGATACACGGACTGAAGTCCTGGCAGCGGAGGAATACAGACTCGAGCGCCACACGGCTGACCAGCCACACCGTGGCCGGGATAAAACAGCATATCAGCCCGAATACCAGCCCGCACCCCCACGCCAATACACTACGGCCCGGGGCAACAGGCAAGACCTGCAGGATATACTGGAAAACAAAGCAGGACAGCCAAGATCAATCTACGGATCGCGGGGTCGCGCCCCAGCATGCAACGATGACCATCGCGACGGATACACCATAAACAAGTCCGGCCGGGCCGAACACAGCCACCCAGACCAATTCGAACTGCGTAGCCACATAGCCTGGCATAGAGGCACCGCACACCCCCTCTGCTTCACTGACAAAGTGATGGATCACGAATTCCCAGAAGGGTTCAAACCCGTAAACATCGAATCATACGATGGCACAACAAACCCCGCAGTATGGATCGAAGATTTCCTTCTCCACATTCACATGGCCCGTGGAGACAATCTACACGCCATCAAGTATCTTCCCCTTAAGCTCAAAGGACCTGCCCAGCACTGGCTAAATAGCCTGCCAGCAAATTCCATTGGCAGTTGGGAAAACCTGGAAGACGCATTCCTCGACAACTTCCAGGGCACATATGTGCGACCACCAGACGCTGATGACTTGAGCCACATTACTCAACAGCCCGGAGAGTCAGCCAAGAAATTCTGGACTCGGTTCCTAACTAAAAAGAACCAAATAGTCGACTGTCCGGACGCCGAAGCCCTGGCGGCTTTCAAGAATAATATCCATCATGAGTGGCTCGCCCGACAC
Organism: Triticum aestivum; assembly: GCF_018294505.1. NCBI lineage: Eukaryota > Viridiplantae > Streptophyta > Magnoliopsida > Poales > Poaceae > Triticum > Triticum aestivum. Next base: position 167,143,600 of record NC_057795.1, read on the forward strand.
CTCGGCCAGGAAAAACCCAAGTCCATGGCAGCTCTCACAACACTAATGACCTGCTTTTGCGCGGGCGAGGATAGCTGGTTGGCTCGCAGTAGCACTACACCACATTCTGGCACTTCAGATTTCCGCGACAATAACGGCAAGCCACGGTGCAACAGACATAAGCGACGGAACAACGGCGACAACACTGAAGACACGAGAGTCAACGCCGGATTCAGCCGATCCAAGTCCGGTCAACAGAAGAAGCCGTTCAAAAGAAACAATCAGGGACAGTCCAGTCTGGACCGTATACTGGAGCGCTCGTGCCAAATTCATGGCACCACAGACAAGCCAGCCAACCACACCAACAGAGACTGCTGGGTGTTCAAACAGTTCGGCAAAATAAACGCCAAAAACAAGGACAAGGGGCTACACAGCGACGATGACGAAGAGCCCCAACATCCGAACACGGGGGGACAGAAGAAATCCCCCCCCCCCCCCCGAAGGTGAAGATGGTCAACATGATCTACGCCACTCACATTCCCAAGCGGGAACGGAAGCGAGCACTACGGGACGTCTATGCAATGGAGCCAGTCGCCCCCAAATTCAACCCATGGTCAGCTTGTCCGATCACCTTTGATCGTAGGGATCACCCTACTAGCATCCGTCACGGCGGCTCAGCCGCATTGGTCCTAGACCCAATCGACGGATTCCACCTCAGCGAGTCCTTATGGACGGCGGCAGCAGCCTGAACCTGCTTTATCAGGACACAGTGGGCAAAATGGGCATTGACCCTTCAAGGATCAAGCCCACCAAAACCACCTTTAAAGGTGTAATTCCTGGAGTAGAGGCCCGTTGTATGGGCTCTATAACATTGGAAGTGGTCTTCGGTTCTCCGGATAACTTCCGAAGCGAAGAGTTAATCTTCGATATCATCCCCTTCCGCAGTGGTCACCACGCACTGCTGGGACGAACCGCATTCGCTAGACTCAATGCGGTACCACATTACGCATACCTCAAGCTCAAGATGCCAGGACCGTGCGGGGTCATAACAGTCAGCGGAAACATGGACCGCTCTCTCCGAACAGAAGAGCATAATGCAGCCCTCGCGGCGGAAGTACAATGCGGCCTCCTCCGCCAAACCAATCCGGCGACAACAACTTCGAGCACCGTCAAGCGAGTCTAGAGCACCCTGCAACAGGATCATCAGGCACGCCAAGAGCGCGACTAGCAGTCTGCCATCCGCTCAAGCCCCATCAAAGCAGCATTCGTGCCACGCGTACACAATTACACACTCAAAATACCATGGGCATAGGAGGAGGCGCAGCAGTGACTCAGTCAACAGTGCGGCATAACCGCCACATACCTTCATAAACCTCCCTTTTTATTTTTCAGGACATTGCTCTAGAAGCAGCCTCTTCAGAAGAGCCGGATTGTTGGACTTACATAGGAGAGACAACCAAGGAGGGAACAGGCTTTGCGCACAAAAGGAAATACCCAGGTGGAATCTGTTCACGACCGTTATACCTGTTTTACATACCTACATGCAGCCTGCCCTTGGATAGGATATGTTAAATAGTCCTATTTACTCCTGCTTAAATGCAACCATTGTAAACATACGCCTAAACGTATTATTCATCAATGGGAGATAATATATAGCGTCAGCTTATTATTCCTATTTGCGCATTTTTCTTGCAAATATTTATTTAATATTGCATCCGTACACCTTGGTACGATTAGTTTGCCAGGAGCTTCATATAGCGCCTCATAATCCGGCAAAACAAGTTCGAATACTTTCAACAGTGCGGCACCCTGAACTTATAGCACTATATGCATCAGCTCTGAATCATGTCTTTGGTCAATAGTTGGGTTTGCCCGGCTCCCTTATTTTGGTACCTTATGTTCTGTTATATCGGCTAAGGTAGCGCAGGGAGAACTACTGCGATTGTGTCCCGGTTCTTCCGGATGAGCACCTCAGTAGAGAAAGCCGAAAACTGACCGACATGATGCGGCGAGAGCTGGTCGCTATTCGAGAGGTCTTAAAATCCTTAAAGATTCTCTCGGCCTCGTCCGGTTTAGGCATATATAGTGCCCCAATTCGGCCCTCCGAATTCTAGGGGCTTCGCCGAAATTTAAAATTGTAGACTTCTATGGCTAAGTGAAAGTTATAAAGCCGTATAGTCTGATTGCCTTGTTCGCTGCGCCGGATACCTCCTTAAGGGACCAAAAATTTGGGTAAAGAGTATCCGGGTTTTTCCAGGAACACCCCGGTACTAGTTACGTGGGGGCGGAAGCCGACGACTGGCCTACTTTCAGAATTTTATAAACAGCCGCACGGAAGGTAATATTTTAAATCAAACAGTGCTACATAGCACAAGTAACTTCGTCTTTAAATTAAAACGGCAACAGAGGTACATTTATTCAAAGATCTTGTCCTTGGTACATTCATCGGCCACGAGACGAGCACCCTTCATAACGCCATCGTAATACTTCTCGGGATAGCGATGCGCCTTGCCCTACGGTGGCCCGTCCTTCACCAGCTTCTCCGCATCCAACTTGCCCCAATGCACCTTCGCGCGGGCAAAGGCCCGGCGGGCACCCTCAATGCAAACGGATCGCTTGATAACTTCAAGCCGCGGACATGCATTCACCATCCGCTTGATCAGGCCGAAGTAGCTAGTGGGCAGGGGCTCACCAGGCCACATCCGAACTATGAAATCTTTCATAGCCACTTCGGCCGCCCTATGGAGTTCGACCAACTGCTTCAGTTGGTCACTCAGAGGCATTGGGTGTTCGGCCCTAGCATACTGGGACCAGAACAACTTCTCCGTGGAGCTCCCCTCCTCGGCACGGTAGAACTCCATGGCGTCTGAGACGCTGCATGGCAGATCTGCGAATGCCCCTGGAGAGCCCCGAATTCGGGTAAGTAAAAGAAACGCCTCCTCCACATGTTTGCTTTGCATAAAGAATGTCTTACCCGCCGCTATCTTCTTGGCCGCCTGGATTACCTGTTGTGCCCTGTCAGCTTCGGCCTTGGCGTCTTTCATACTCGCAAGGGCCTTCGCAAGCTCGGCCTCTTTCATTTTAAGATCATGCTCCACGGACTCGAACTTCTTGCCGAGCTCCTGGAGCTCTTGTTGTACCTCGCCCACTCTAGCATATTGCTTTTCACGCTCCTTGCATTCCAAGGCCGCCTTGTTTTCGGCCTCGGACAGCGCTTTCTTCAGGGTCGCCACTTCGGTGGTGGCCCCTGCTACACAGTCACGACACTTTGTCGTTAGAATAACCAATTTTATCTATCCTTAATTACATGAGAGCAGGGAATCACTCACCTTTGTTCTCTTCGAGCTGTCTCTTCGTGAGGTCGAGCTCCCCCTGCGCCTGCTCCAGGTCCTGCTTTAGTCCGGTCACCTCGGCTGCGTGGACAGCAGCGGCAAGCAGCACAGCCTGCTTATTCACATACACACTTATTATTAGACTCCTGCGGATTATAATTGACCCTCTAGTTGGCTTTTCTTTCCGAACACCAAACAGAGTATCAGGGGCTACTACCTATCGGGTGGTAATTTCACACATTTTTATTACTTACCTCGAAGCCCGTCAGGAGGCTTGTGCAGGCTTCGGTTAGTCCGCTCTTGGCGGACAGAACCTTTTGAATCACCGCACTCATAAGAGTATGGTGCTCGTCATCCATGGAAGCGCCTCGAAGCGCTTCCACCAGACTATCTGACGCCTCTGGCGTGACGGAAGTCCTCGGCAGGGACGACTCGCCCTCCCTAACGAGGGGCTGCCCGCCTGAGTCCGGAACCCTTGGAGGTTCCGGAACAGTGTTCGGCTGAGAGCCCGGCCTACTGCGGCTCTTATCGACACGATCCGCGGGGATCTTGAACCCCGCGTGTCTGACATATGGAATTCTACCTTGGGGCGTCTCCAGAGTCACCTCCCCCTGCTCTGGGAGCCTTCGGGACAACACCTCCATGTCATCTATGGGCTGAGGAGTAGTGGCCGTCGGGAGCGAGGTCATCGTTGAATTGCTCAGGGACCCATCCGAAGACGATACCTCGGGATGAACCCTGGCCGGACTACATATATGTTCGGTGTTATTGAAAGACTATGAAGTAAAATCACGATAGAGTGCGAATACTTACGATCGCGCTAGGGGCTTCCCCCTGGGCAGCCACCCCTCCTCGCTATGGGCAGCTATGGCGGAGTAGTCCAGAAGGGACATCTTTCCCTTCCTTGGACGTCCTAGCCTCCTCCTCCGGGGCGACTTTCCTCCTTTTCTCCTCCCTAGTGCGGGGAGGTAGAGTTTCTTCTTGCTTCCCCCCGCCTCCGCGGGAGGAATCTACCTCGTCGTTGTCGGACGACGTGGGTATGACGGCCTTGCATCGAGGGCCTTTCCCGCCCCCGCCCCCTCGGTCTGACTTCTCAGGCCCCCCATCCTCTCCGGATGGGACGGCCCCTTCTTCTTCATTTTCCTCCCCTTCGGGGGAGGAGTTTGCCTCATCGTCTTCGGACGAGGCTTCCGGTACAACCTTACACCGGAGACCCTTCCTGGTCCCCGGGGCCTTCTTTTCGGCCTTCTTCTCCGGTGCCTTGTAGGGCGCCGGGACTAGCATCTCCGTCAGGAGAGCATCAGCTGGGCCTTCTGGCAGCGGAGCCGAACAGTCAATCCGCTCCGCTGTCTCCACATAATCCTGATTAAATATGCACAATTACTTAAGACTCCCCCACGAATATACTAGGAAGAGCTGAATCCGGTGGTAGTCAGAAAACTCATCGGACTAGGAGGCCGCGCGGCGTGAAGTCCATGGTCCTCGGATGTGGGAGGAGGTACTTCGGAGGCCTTGAACAACACCTTCCATGCGCCTTTGTGCGTCATGTCGTAGAGCTTTCGAAGCGTCTGGTGTTCGGCCGGGACGAACTCCCACAGATTGAATGCCCGTCTTTGGCACGGAAGAATCCGGCGGACAACCATGACCTGGATCACGTTGACAAGCTTGATGTTCTTGTCCTTCATGCTCTTGATGCAGTTTTGGAGTCCGGTCAGCTCTGTAGGTTTGCCCCAGGCCAGGCCCTTCTTTTCCCAGGAGGTGAGCCGCATGGGGGTTTCGGATCGGAACTCTGGGGCCGCCGCCCAGTTGGCACCACGCGGCTCGGTGATGTAGAACCACCCCGACTGCCACCCTTTCACGGTCTCCGCAAAGGAGTCGTCAAGCCAGGTGGCGTTAGGCATCTTGCCCACCATGGCCCCTCCGCACTCCACTTGTTGGCCGCTCACGATCTTCGGCTTCACGCAGAAGATTTGTAGACACAAGACAAAGTGAGGCTTGATGCGGAGGAAGGCCTCACATACGATGATGAACGCCGAGATGTTGAGGACGAAATTCGGGGCTAGATCATGGAAATCTAGCCCATAGAACATGAGCCCGCGGACGAAGGGATGAAGTGGAAATCCCAGTCCATGGACGAAGTGGGCAACAAACACGACCCTCTCATGAGGTTCCGGGGTTGGAATGGCCTGCCCTTGGTCCGGTAGCCGGTGCGCAATGTCTGCGGCCAAGTATTCGGCCGCCCGAAGATTCGCGATATGCTTCTCTTTCACGGTGGAAGCCACCCACTTGCCTCCTGCTCCGGACATGTTTAGCTGTGCGGAGAAGACTTGGGCTAGGGCGCTGGAGCTCGAGGGGGCAAGAGTGGGCAAAGGAGGAAGAAGGCGTGGGTAAAAATGGGGAACTCTTATCCCTTTATAGAGGCGACGAAAGCGGTGCGCCTCCCCACTTGCCCGTTGAGACTCTCTTACTTCCCAAGCACCACGATTGATGGCGCGGTGGGATTACCCATACCCGTATTGATGAGAATCCCGTGAGAAGGGGCACGATCTCTGCTTTGACAAGACGTGTCAAGGAAACCACCTTGCAATATGCGCTGTGGCTGGTTGTAGGAAAACGGTTCGAATAATGACCCGACCGTGATGACATGTCACATTGTCTAAAAAGTTGTCAGCTGAAATATCATTCTCTCTATGATGGTATGTGAAGATCATCTTGCAAATCTGGACACAGTTTAAGTGTTGGATAATTACTATGGAGTATTCGGAGAAGGAACCCGCCTTGCAATGCCGAAGACAAGACTGCGCGCCGGACTCATCATCATTGAAGCCTGGTTCAGGGGCTACTGAGGGAGTCCTGGATTAGGGGGTATCCGGACAGCCGGACTATATACATCGTCCGGACTATTGAAGCATGAAGATACAAGACTCAAGACTCCGTCCCGTGTCCGGATGGGACTCTCCTTTGCGTGGAAGACAAGCTTAGCGATCCGGATATTGTATTTCCTTCCTTGTAACCGACTCCATGTAAACCCTAGCCCTCTCCGGTGTCTATATAAACTGGAGAGGTTGGTCCTTAGAAGGCCAATCACAATTACAATCATAATCATCATAGGCTAGCTCTTAGGGTTTAGCCTCTACGATCTCGTGGTAGATCTACTCTTGTACTACTCATATCGTCAATATTAATCAAGCAGGAAGTAGGGTTTTACCTCCATCGAGAGGGCCCGAACCTGGGTAAACATTGCGTCCCTTGCTTCTTGTTACCATCAGCCTAAGACGCACAGATCGGGACCCCCTACCTGAGATCCGCCGGTTTTGACACCGACAGAAGGGACCTCCGAGCGAAGACGAGGAGGAATCTCGCTAGCCCAACACAGGGGGACAGAACAAATTTCCACCGGAGATCAAAACAGTGAACATGATCTATGCCACTCATATCCCAAAGAGGGAGCACAAACGCGCACTCTCAAATTTCTATGCCGTTGAGCCTGTTGCCCTGATACGTCTCTGTTGTATCTATAATTTTTGATTGTTTCATGCCAATATTATTCAAGTTTTATATACTTTTGGCAACTTTTTATACTATTTTTGGGACTAACATATTGATCCAGTGCCCAGTGCCAGTTCTTGTGTGTTGCATGTTTTTTGTTTCGCAGAAACCCAATATCAAACGGAGTCCAAACGGGATAAAAACGGACGGAGATTTTTTGGAATATTTATGATTTTTGGGAAGTAAAATCAACGCGAAACGGTGTCCGGGGTGGCCACGAGACAGGGGGCGCGCCCTCCCCCTAGGCGTGACCTGGGCTCTGGTGGGACACTTGTAAGGCGGTTGACGCTCTTATTTTGGCGCAAGAAAGCTAATTTTATGAGAAAGATCTGGGCGAAAGATTCACCCCAATCGGAGTTATGGATCTCCGGATATTTAAGAAACGGTGAAGGGGTAGAATCTGAGAACGCAGAAACAGAGAGATAGATCCAATCTCGGAGGGGCTCTCGCCCCTCCCAAGCCATGGGAGCCAAGGAACAGAGGGGAAACCCTTCTCCCATCTAGGGAGAGGTCAAGGATGAAGAAGAAGAAGGGGGTTCTCTCCCCCTTGCTTCCGGTGGCGCCGGAACGCTGCCGGAGGCCATCATCATCACCGCGATCTTCACCAATAACTTCACCGCCTTCATCACCAACTCTTCCGCCCTCTATGCAGCGGTGTAACCTCTCTCTTACCCGCTGTAATCTCTACTTAAACATGGTGCTCAACGCAATATATTATTTCCCAATGATGTATGGCTATCTTATGATGTTTGAGTAGATCCTTTTTGTCCTATGGGTTAATCGATGATCGTGATTGGTTTGAGTTGCATGTTTTGTTATTGGTGTTGTCCTATGGTGCTCTCCGTGTCACGCAAGCGTGAGGGATCCCTGCTGTAGGGTTTGCAATATGTTTATGATTTGCTTATGGTGGGTGGCGTGAGTGAACAGAAGCACAGACCCGAGTAAGTAGGTTGTTTGCGTATGGGATAAGAGGGGACTTGATACTTTAATGCTATGGTTGGGTTTTACCTTAATGAATCTTTAGTAGTTGCGGACGCTTGCTAGAGTGCCAATCATAAGTGCATATGATCCAAGTAGAGAAAGTATCTTAGCTTATGCCTCTCCCTCAAATAGAATTGCAATAGTGATTACCAGTCTAGTTATCGATTGCCTTGGACAAATAACTTTCTCGTAACAAAAAGATCTCTTCTAATACTTACTTTATTGCATCTTTAATCTAAACAGCCCCTAGCTTTTATTTACGTGCTCTTTACTATCTTGCAAACCTATCCTATCACACCTACAAAGTACTTCTAGTTTCATAATTGTTCTAGGTAAAGCGAACGTCAAGCGTGCGTAGAGTTGTATCGGTGGTCGATAGAACTTGAGGGAATATTTATTCTACCTTTAGCTCCTCATTGGGTTCGACACTCTTACTTACCGAAAACTGTTGCAATCCCCTACACTTATGAGTTATCAAGACCTTTTTCTGGCGCCGTTGCCAGGGAGTCATAGAGTGGGGTGAATATTCTCGTGTGTGCTTGTTTGCTTTATCACTAAGTAATTTTTATTTGTTGTTCTTAGTTGTTTTCTATCTTTAGCTATGGGTAGGAAATGCAAAATACAAAAAAATTAGTTGTACCTACTGCTCCAATGGTTGAAGAACCACTCAAAATCTATCACACTACTGAAGCTTTTTACTTGGATCATCTTCGATCCCTATGTGATCATGCTGAAACCCCAACTAGCTTAGTTGAGGGCAAATCTTTAGATGAGCATGCTTGTTATGTGCAACACCGTATATCTGAAAAAGGGAAACTATTATGGGATCAAATTCAGTATTTGCAATGCTATGCTTGGAATTTATGTGAAATTTATGATGTTACTTGTGTTGGGGAACGTAGTAATTTCAAAAAAAATTCCTACGTACACGCAAGATCATGGTGATGGCATAGCAACGAGAGGGGAGAGTGTTGTCCACGTACCCTCGTAGACCGTAAGCGGAAGCATTATGACAACGCGGTTGATGTAGTCGTACGTCTTCACGATCCGACCGATCCAAGTACTGAACGTATGGCACCTCCGAGTTCAGCACACGTTCAGCTCGATGACGATCCCCGGGCTCCGATCCAGCAAAGCTTCGGGGATGAGTTCCGTCAGCACGACGGCGTGGTGATGATGATGATGCTCTACCGGCGCAGGGCTTCGCCTAAACTCCGCGACGATATGACCGAGGTGGAATATGGTGGAGGGGGGCACCGCACACGGCTAAGGAACGATCCGTAGATCAACTTGTGTGTCCTAGGGTGCCCCCCTGCCCCCGTATATAAAGGAGAAAGGGAGGAGGCTGGCTGGCCCCTTGGGGCGCGCCAAGGAGGAGGAGTCCTCCTCCTAGTAGGAGTAGGACTCCCCCTTTCCTACTCCTACTAGGAGGGGAAAAGGAAGGGGGAGAGGGGAAAGGAAAGAGGGGGGCGCCGCCCCCCTCCTAGTCCAGTTCGGACCAGAGGGAGAGGGGGCACGTGGCCCACCCTGGCCGCCCCTCTCTCTTCCCACCAAGGCCCATGTGGCCCATTAACTCTCCCGGGGGGGTTCCGGTAACCCTCCGGCACCGAAATCACCCGGAACACTTCCGGTGTCCGAATATAGTCGTCCAATATATCAATCTTTATGTCTCGACCATTTCGAGACTCCTCGTCATGTCCGTGATCACATCCGGGACTCTGAACAAACTTCGGTACATCAAAACTTATAAACTCATAATAAAACTGTCATCGTAACGTTAAGCGTGCGGACCCTACGGGTTCGAGAACTATGTAGACATGACCTAGAACTATTCTCGGTCAATAACCAATAGCGGAACCTGGATGCCCATATTGGTTCCTACATATTCTACGAAGATCTTTATCGGTCAAACCGCATAACAACATATGTTGTTCCCTTTGTCATCGGTATGTTACTTGCCCGAGATTTGATCTTCGGTATCCAATACCTAGTTCAATCTCGTTACCGGCAAGTCTCTTTACTCGTTACGTAATGCATCATCCCGTAACCAACTCATTGGTCACATTGCTTGCAAGGCTTATAGTGATGTGCATTACCGAGAGGGCCCAGAGATACCTCTCCGACAATCGGAGTGACAAAACCTAATCTCGAAATACGCCAACTCAACATGTACCTTCGGAGACACCTGTAGTACTCCTTTATAATCACCTAGTAATGTTGTGACATTTGGTAGTACCCAAAGTGTTCCTCCGGTAAACGGGAGTTGCATAATCTCATAGTTACAGGAACATGTATAAGTCATGAAGAAAGCAATAGCAATATACTAAACGATCAAGTGCTAGGCTAACAGAATGGGTCATGTCAATCACATCATTATCCTAATGATGTGATCCCATTAATCAAATGACAACACATGTCTATGGTTAGGAAACATAACCATCTTTGATTAATGAGCTAGTCAATTAGAGGCATACTAGTGACTATATGTTTGTCTATGTATTCACACATGTATCATGTTTCCGGTTAATACAATTCTAGCATGAATAATAAACATTTATCATGATATGAGGAAATAAGTAATAACTTTATTATTGCCTCTAGGGCATATTTCCTTCAACTTGTTGTTCTGAAAACCCTAAGAAACACCTTCCCTACCAATGTGAGTTTATTGATAATGGAATCGTATCTTCGTATGCTAAGGGTGTTTATAATTACTATGATGTTCAACAAATTGAAGAATTTGTTGCTTTCAAGGGTGCTTTTGAAATTGCTTCTTTGATTGAAAAGTATGATGCTACTCTTTACAAATCTGAAAGTTTTGCCATACTTGAATATTGTTATGATAATTATGCTTCTAATGCCAATGTTAAACCATATATTGAGAAATTCTCCACTGTCCAAGAAGAGACTAATATTTTGCAGGAAGCTATAGAAGAAGAAATTGATGAAACTGTGAGCTCATTGGATGAAAAAGATGATGAGGAGAGCGAAGAACAAAAGGAGGAAGAGCGGATTAGCTACCCGTGAGAGTAACCCTCCGACTCATACATTGTTTAATTCCCCTTCGTGCTTACCGAAGGATGATTGCTATGATGATTGCTATGATCCCTTGAATTTGTCTGAAATATCCCTTTTTGATGATGCTTGCTACACTTGTGGCCAAGATGCCAATATGAACTATGCTTATGGAGATAAACTTGCTATATTTCCTTATGTTAAACATGAAATTGTTGCTATTGCACCCATGCATGATAGTCCTATTATCTTTTTGAATTCTCCCTACTACACTATATCGGAGAAGTTTGTGCTTATTAAGGATTATATCGATGGGTTACCTTTTACCGTTGCACATGATAATTTTGATGAATGTGATATGAATGTGCTTGCTGCTCCTACTTGCAATTATTATGAGAGAGGAACTTTATCTCCACCTCTCTATGTTTCCAATATGATAAAATTGCAAGAAACTGCTTATACTATGCATTGGCCTTTACTATGTGTGCATGAATTGTTCTTTTATGACATGCTGATGCATAGGACGAGAGTTAGACTTCATTGTTGCTTGGTATATGTTACTTTGTGCTCACTACTAAATTATAAATCATTGTTAATTAAAATTGGCTTTGATATACCTTGGGATCCGGGTGGATTCATTACTTGAGCACTATATGCCTAGCTTAATGGCTTTAAAGAAAGCGCTGCCAGGGAGACAACCCAGAAGTTTTAGAGAGTTATTTATTTCTCTTGAGTGCTTTCATATAGTTTAAAAACAAAAAAATAAAGAGGGGAACCCAAAAACTTTTCAAAAAGAAAAGTGAAAGTGAGAAAGACAAGCATTGTTGAAGTGGGAGCTAGCCTTGAACTTTGTTCATGCTCACGGAAACTTTGTGAATCTTGATTACAGAAACTTTTCATCAAAAATAATTATCCCCTTGTACAATTCCATTGTTTTATAAAAATAATGTGCCAAGGTTTGCCTTTAGGATGTTTAGAATGCTTGTTGGTTTGTACGGTGCAGGACAGAAACTTTGGCTGTAGTGCGCGATTTTAAATTTTTAACTGGAACGTCAATTGGTTCTGATTCCTTTTGAACTGTCTTTCTATACAACTTGTTTATTTTTCCTAATTTTGGTAGAATTTTTGGGGTACAATAAGTATGGTGGATATTCAGATTGCTACAGACTGTTTTGTTTTTTACAGATTCTATTTTTGATGCATAGTTTGCTTGTTTTGATGAATCTATCAATTTATATTAGTGGATTAAGCCATGGAAAAGTTATACCACAGTAGACACAATGCAAAAACAAAATATGAATTGGTTTTCAACAGTACTTAGAGTGGTGATTTGCTTTATTATACTAACGGATCTTACCGAGTTTTTTGTTGAAGTTTTGTGTGGATGAAGTGTCTAAACGAGGAGGTCTCGATATGAGGAAAAGGAAGAGAGGCAAGAGCTCAAGCTTGGGGATGCCCGAGGCACCCCAAGTAAATATGCAAGGAGACTCAAGCGTCTAAGCTTGGGGATGCCCTGGAAGGCATCCCTTCTTTCTTCAACAAGTATCGGTATGTTTTCGTATTCGTTTCGTTTATGCATTATGTGCAAGTCTTGGAGCGTCTTTTGCATTTAGTTTTCATTTTTCTTCTATGAACCATGCTGGTATTAGATAGTCCTTGATTGATTTATAGAATTCTCATTGCACTTCACTTAAATCTTTTGAGTATGGCTTTATAGAATGCTTCATGTGCTTCACTTATATCATTTGAAGTTTGGATTGCCTGTTTCTCTTCATATAGACAACTGCCATTTGTAGAATGCTCTTTTGCTTCACTTATATTTGTTAGAGCGTGGGCATATCTTTTTTAGAAAGAATTAAACTCTCTTGCTTCACTTATATCTATTTAGAGAGATGACAGGAATTGGTCATTCACATGGTTAGTCATAAAATCCTACATAAACTTGTGGATCGCTGAATATGATATGTTTGATTCCTTGCAATAGTTTTGCAATATAAAGGTGGTGATATTAGAGTCATGCTAGTGGGTGGTTGTGGATTAGTAGAAATACTTGTGTTGAGGTTTGTGATTCCCGTAGCATGCACGTATGGTGAACCGCTTTGTGATGAAGTTGGAGCACAATTTTATTTATTGATTGTCTTCCTTATGAGTGGCAGTCGGGGACGAGGGATGGTCTTTTCCTACCAATCTATCCCCTAGGAGCATGCGCGTAGTACTTTGTTTTCAATGGCTTGTAGACTTTTGCAATAAGTATATGAGTTCTTTATGACTAATGTTGAGTCCATGGATTATACGCACTCTCACCCTTCCACCATTGCTAGCCTCTCTTGTGCCGCGCAAATTTCACCGGAAACATACACCCATCATATACCTTCCTCAAAACAGCCACCATACCTACCTATCATGGCATTTCCATAGCCATTCCGAGATATATTGCCATGCAACTTCCATCATCATCATATAAATGACTTGAGCATTCATTGTCATATTGCCTTGCATGATCGTAAGATAGCTAGCATGATGTTTTCATGGCTTGCCCGTTTTTTTATGTAATTGCTACGCTAGATCATTGCACATCCTGGTACACCGCTGGAGGCATTCATATAGAGTCATATCTTTGTTCTAGATATTGAGTTGTAAGTAAATAAAAGTGTGATGATCATCATTATTAGAGCATTGCCCCAGTGAGGAAAGGATGATGGAGACTATGATTCCCCCACAAGTCGGGATGAGACTCCGGACTTTATGAAAAATAAAAGAGGCCAAAGAAGCCCAAATAAAAAAGAGGCCAAAGAAGCCCACCAAAAAGAAAAAAATATAGAAAATGAAAAATAAAATAAAAAAATGAGAGAAAACGATAGAAGGGGCAATGTTACTATCCTTTTACCACACTTGTGCTTCAGAGTAGCACCATGTTCTTCATAGAGAGAGTCTCCTATGCTTTCACTTTCATATACTAGTGGGAATTTTCATTAAAGAACTTGGCTTGTATATTCCGATGATGGGCTTCCTCAAATGCCCGAGGTCTTCATGAGCAAGCAAGTTGGATGCACACCCACTTAGTTTTTAGTTTGAGCTTTCATACACTTATAGCTCTAGTGAATCCGTTGCATGGCAATCCCTACTCTCTCACATTGATATCTATTGATGGGAATCTCCATAGCCCGTTGATACGCCTAGTCGATGTGAGACTTTCTCCTTTTTTTGTTTTCTCCACATAACCCCCACCATCATATTCTATTCCACCTATAGTGCTATGTCAATGGCTCACGCTCATGTATTGCGTGAAAGATGAAAAAGTTTGAGATTATTAAAGTATGAAACAAGTGCTTGGCTTGTCATCGGGGTTGTGCATGATTAAATACTTTGTGTGATGAAGATAGAGAAACAGCCAGACTATATGATTTTGTAGGGATAACTTTCTTTGGCCATGTTGTTTTGAAAAGACATGATTGCTTTATTGGTACGCTTGAAGTATTATTGTTTTTATGTCAAATGATAGACTATTGCTTTGAATCACTCGTGTCTTAATATTCATGCCATGATTAGACATATGATCAAGATTATGTTAGGTAGCATTCCACATCAAAAATTATCTTTTTTATCATTTACCTACTCGAGGACGAGCAGGAATTAAGCTTAGGGATGCTGATACGTCTCCGTCGTATCTATAATTTTTGATTGTTTCATGCCAATATTCTTCAAGTTTCATATACTTTTGCCAACTTTTTATACTATTTTTGGAACTAACATATTGATCCAGTGCCCAGTGCCAGTTCATGTCTGTTGCATGTTTTTTGTTTCGCAGAAACCCAATATCAAACGGAGTCCAAACGGGATAAAAAAGGACGGAGATTTTTTTTGGAATATTTATGATTTTTGGGAAGTAAAATCAACGCGAAACGGTGTCCGAGGTGGCCACGAGACAGGGGGGCGCGCCCTCCCCCCTAGGCGCGGCCTGGGCTCTTGTGGGCCACCCGTAAGGCGGTTGACGCTCTTCTTTTGGCGCAAGAAAGCTAATTTTATGAGAAAGATCTAGGCGAAAGATTCACCCCAATCGGAGTTACGGATCTCCGGATATTTAAGAAATGGTGAAGGGGTAGAATCTGAGAACGCAGAAACAGAGAGATAGATCCAATCTCGGAGGGGCTCTCGCCCCTCCCAAGCCATGGGAGCCAAGGAACAGAGGGGAAACCCTTCTCCCATCTAGGGAGGAGGTCAAGGAAGAAGAAGAAGAAGGGGGGCTCTCTCCCCCTTGCTTCCGGTGGCGCCGGAACGCTGCCGGAGGCCATCATCATCACCGCGATCTTCACCAACAACTTCACCGCCTTCATCACCAACACTTTCTCCCTCTATGCAGCGGTGTAACCTCTCTCTTACCTGCTGTAATCTCTACTTAAACATGGTGCTCAACGCTATATATTATTTCCCAATGATGTATGGCTATCTTATGATGTTTGAGTAGATCCGTTTTGTCCTATGGGTTAATTGATGATCGTGATTGGTTTGAGTTGCATGTTTTATTATTGGTGCTGTCCTATGGTGCTCTCCGTGTCGCGCAAGCATGAGGGATCCCCGTTGTAGGGTTTGCAATATGTTTATGATTTGCTTATGGTGGGTGGCGTGAGTGAATAGAAGCACAGACCCGAGTAAGTAGGTTGTTTGCGTATGGGATAAGAGGGGACTTGATACTTTAATGCTATGGTTGGGTTTTACCTTAATGAATCTTTAGTAGTTGCGGACGTTTGCTAGAGTTCCAACCATAAGTGCATATGATCCAAGTAGAGAAAGTATGTTTGCTTATGCATCTCCCTCAAATAGAATTGCAATGGTGATTACTGGTCTAGTTATCGATTACCTTGGACAAATAACTTTCTCGTAACAAAAAGCTATCTATTAATACTTACTTTATTGCATATTTAATCTAAACATCCCCTAGCTTTTATTTACATGCTCTTTATTATCTTGCAAACCTATCCTATCACACCTACAAAGTACTTCTAGTTTCATACTTGTTCTAGGTAAAGCGAACGTCAAGCAGGCGTAGAGTTGTATCGGTGGTCGATAGAACTTGAGGGAATATTTATTCTACCTTTAGCTCCTCGTTGGGTTTGACACTCTTACTTACCGAAAACTGTTGCAATCCCCTACACTTGTGGGTTATCACGCCCCCAAATTCAATCCATGGTCGGCCTGTACGATCACCTTTGACCGCAAGGATCATCCGACTAGTATCCGTCATGGGGGTTCGGCTGCCCTAGTGCTCGATCCAATAATCGATGGATACCATCTTACTCGAGTCCTTATGGACGGCGGCAGCAGTCTCAATCTGATATATCAGGACACTGTCTGCAAAATGGGGATGACCCATCAAGAATCAAGACAAGCAACACGATCTTTAAAGGAGTTATACTAGGCGTAGAAGCCCGATGCACGGGTTGTTTAACATTGGAGGTTGTATTCGCCCCCCATAACTTTCGAAGTGAAGAGCTAACCTCTGATATAGCTCCATTCCGAAGTGGCTATCATGCACTACTCAGAAGAACGGCCTTCGCCCGCTTTAATGCAGTCCCGCATTATGCCTATTTAAAGCTCAGAATGCCTGGACCATGTGGCATCATTACAGTCAATGGAAATATGGAGCGCTCTCTTCGTACAGAGAAAGACACTGCGGCCTTAGCAGTCGAAGCCCAAAATGGCCTATTCAAGACGGATAGATCATCGGTCGTTAAGACCGCGGACACAGCTAAACGTGTCCGGATTACGCCTCAGTGTGGTAGCTGAGACAAACCTGAGCTCGATTAGCAGTTGCGCCTCCATTGACTGCCCCATAAGGTGATAGCATACGTGCCTCGTGTACACAAGTACACCCTTAAAATTCCTTGGGCGGCGCTGGGGGCACACTGCACACAAATAGTCCGTAGTTCAGCTCGACCCTATTCGGACTCTACGGTTATCTTTCAAGGTTCATTAAACGAACCAGCTTTATTCACGGTCACACTGGATTTCTTTTTCCAGGTTTTTTCCTTTACAAATGGCCATCACACTCCCCCCTCAAGGACACAGCACAAAGGAGAAAATGGTGCAGACGTGCAGCAAGGCCCTACACTAAGGTTTCTTTTTAGATTAAGACCCTGTGTAAACCTTTTTTATCTCTTTTTGTTTTATACTTTTTTGACATGGAAAATGTCCAAGGAAGCTATCGGCATCATCTTTAAGTACACAGCTCGCCATACTAAAGATCGCCACACGTGCCTTGACACCTGCTACGTCTTGAGCTTGCGTTGGTTTTCCTTGAAGAGGAAAGGGTGATGCAGCAATAGTAGCATAAGTATTTCCCTCGGTTTTTGAGAACCAAGGTATCAATCTAGTAGGAGGCTCCTCAAAAGTCCCACGCACCTACACAAACAAACAAAGAACTCGCAACCAACGCAATAAAGGGGTTGTCAATCCCTTCACGGCCACTTGCGAAAGTGAGATCTGATAGATATAGTATGATAAGATAAATATATTTTTGGTATTTTATAATATAGAGGCAAAAAGTAAAGATGCAAATAAAAGTAGATTGAAAGCTTATATGATAAAAGATAGACCCGAGGGCCATAGGTTTCACTAGTGGCTTCTCTCAAGATAGCATAAGTATTACGGTGGGTGAACAAATTAATGTCGAGCAATTGATAGAAAAGCGAATAATTATGAGATTATCTAGGCATGATCATGTATATAGGCATCACGTCCGCAACAAGTAGACCGACTCCTGCCTGCATCTACTACTATTACTCCACACATCGACCGACTCCTGCCTGCATCTAGAGTATTAAGTTCATAAAGAACAGAGTAACGCATTAAGAAAGATGACATGATGTAGAGGGATAAACTCAAGCAATATGATATAAACCCCATCTTTTTATCCTTGATGGCAACAATACAATACGTGCCTTGCTGCCCCTGTTGTCACTAGGAAAGGACACCGCAAGATTGAACCCAAAGCTAAGCACTTCTCCCATGGCAAGAAAGATCAATCTAGTAGGCCAAACCAAACTGATAATTCGAAGAGACTTGCAAAGATAACTCAGTCATACATAAAAGAATTCAGAGGAGATTCAAATATTTATCATAGATAAACTTGATCATAAACCCACAATTCATCGGATCTCGACAAACACACCGCAAAAAGAGTTTACATCAAATAGATCTCCACAAGAGAGGGGGAGAACATTGTATTGAGATCCAAAAAGAGAGAAGAAGTCATCTAGCTAATAACTATGGACCCGAAGGTCTGTAGTAAACTACTCACAACTCATTGGAGGGGCTATGGTGTTGATGTAGAAGCCCTCCATGGTCGATTCCCCCTCCGGCGGAGCGCCGGCGAAGGCTCCAAGATGGGATCTCGCGGGTATAGAAGGTTACGGCAGTGGAAATTGTGTTTCATTGGCTCCCTGGATGTTTCGGGGTACGTAGGTATATATAGGAGGAAGAAGTACATTGGTGGCCTCCTGTGGGGCCTAGGAGATAGGGGCGCGTCCAGAGGGGGTGGGCGCGCCCTCCTGTCTCTTGGCCTCCTCGCAAGCTTCTTGACTTGCACTCCAAGTTCTCCAGATCATGTTCGTTCCAAAAATCACGCTCCCGAAGGTTTCATTCCGTTTGGACTCTGTTTGATATTCGTTTTCTTCGAAATACTGAAATAGGCAAAAAAACAGCAATACGGGCTGGGCCTCCGGTTAGTAGGTTAGTCCCAAAAATGATATAAATGTGTACAATAAAGCCCATAAACATCCAAAAGGAGTAATATAATAGCATGGAATAATCAAAAATTATAGATACGTTGGAGACGTATCAAGCATCCCCAATATTAATTCATGCTCGTCCTCGAGTAGGTAAATGATAAAAACAGAATTTTTGATGTGGAATGCTACCTAGCATAATTCTCAATGTAATTTTCTTTATTGTGGCATGAATGTTCAGATCCAAATGATTCAAAATAAATGTTCATATTGATAAAATAAATAGTAACACTTCAAGCATACTAATCAAAGCAATCATGTCTTCTCGAAATAACATGGCTAAAGAAAGTTCATCCCTACAAAATCATATAGTTAGGCTATGCTTCATTTTTGTCACACAAAGATGTTCCCAGATTCTATGCCCCCGATGACAAGCCAAGCAATTATTTCGTACTTAAATAATCTCAAACTTTTTCAACCTTCAGGCAATACATGAGCGTGAGCCATGGATATAGCACTATGGGTGGAATAGAATATGATGATGGGGATTGTGTGGAGAAGACAAAAAAGGAGAAAGTCTCGCATTGACGAGGATAATCAACGGGCTATGGAGATGCCTATCAATTAATGTCAACATGAGGAGTAGGGATTGCCATGCAATGGATGCACTAGAGCTATGAATGCTCAACAAAAGAAAACTAGTGGGTGTGCATCCAACCTGCTTGCTCACGAAGACCTAGGGCATTTGAGGAAGCCCATCATAGGAATATACAAGCCAAGTTCTATAATGAAAAATTCCCACTAGTATATGAAAGTGACTACATATGAGACTCACTATATGAAAAACATGGTGCTACTTTGAAGCACAAGATATGAGACTCACTACATGAATAACAAGGTGCTACTTTGAAGCACAAGTGTGGAAAAAGAGATAGTAACATTGCCCTTTTATTTTTTTATTTTTTTTATTTTTTCTTTTTTTCTTTGGCCTTTCTTTTTTTGGACTTTTTTGGGGGCAATGCTCTAATAATGATGATCATCACACTTTCACTGATTACAACATATGAGTTACAATTCGAAACTAGAACAAGATATGACTCTATATGAATGCCTCCGGCGGTGTACCGGGATGGTGCAATGAATCAAGAGTGACATGTATGAAAAATTATGCATGGTGACTTTGCCACAAATACGATGTCAACTACATGATCATGCAATGTCAATATGACAAAAGTAAAGTATGTCATGATGATGATGAACGGAACGGTGGAAAGTTGCATGGCAATATATCTCAGAATGGCTATGGAAATGCCATGATAGGTAGCTATGGTGGCCGTTTTTAGGAAGATATAATGAGGTTTATGTGTGATAGAGCATATCATATCACGGGGTTTGGATGCACCGGCGAAGTTTGCACCAACTCTCAAGGTGATAAAGGGCAATGCACGGTATCGAAGAGGCTATCAATGGTGGAAAGGTAAAAGTGTGTATAATCCATGGACTCAACATTAGTCATAAGAACTCATATACTTATTGCAAAAATTTAGAAGTCAACAAAAATCAAGCACTACGCGCATGCTCCTAGAGGGATAGATTGGTAGGAAAAGACCATCGCTCGTCTCCGGCCGCCACTCATAAGGATGCACAAGCCAGGTACACTTCATGTTTCAAATTTGTTACACAACTTTAACCATACGTGCATGCTACGGGACTTGCTAACTTCAACACAAGAATTCTTTAAATTCATAATCACCCAACTAGCATGACTTTAATATCACTACCTCCATATCTCAAAATAATTATCAAGTATCAAATTGATCATAGCATCCAATTCACTTCCTATGATAGTTTCTATTATACCCAACTTGGATGCCTACCATTCTAGGACCAATTTATAACCATAGCAAATACCATGCTGTTCTAAAAGACTCTCAAAATAATATAAGTGAAGCATGAGAGACTAGCAATTTCTTCAAAATTAAGCCACCGCCCTGCTCTAAAAAGATATAAGTGAAGCCCTAGAGCAAAAACTATCAAGCTCAAAAGATATAAGTGAAGCACATAGCATAATCTAGCAAATTCAATCAAGTGGGCTTCTAACAAAAGGTGTGTACAGCAAGGATGATTGTGGTAAACTAAAAAGCAAAGACTAATATAATACATGACACTCCAAGCAAAACACATATCATGTGGCGAACAAAACTATAGCTCCAAGTAAAGTTACCAATGAACAAAGACGAAAGAGGGGATGCCTTCCCGGGGCATCCCCAAGCTTAGGATTTTGGCTATTCTTGAATATCTTGGGGTTCCATGGGCATCCCCAAGCTTAGGCTCTTGCCACTCCTTATTCCATAGTCCATCAAAGCTTTACCCAAAACTTGAAAACTTCACAACACAAAACTCAACAGGAAATCTTATAAGCTCCGTTAGTGAAAGAAAACAAAACCACCACATAAGGTACTGTAATGAACTCGTTTTTTATTTATTTTGGTGTTAAACCTACTGTATTCCAACTTCTCTATGGTTTATAAACTATTTTACTAGCCATAGATGCATCAAAATAAGCAAACAACACACGAAAAACAGAACCTGTCAAAGACAGAACAGTCTGTAGCAATCTATAACTAACGCAAACTTCTGGAACTCTAAAATTCCTACCAAAATAGTAAGTCCTGGAAAATTTGTCTATTGATCAGCAGCAAAAATAATAAACGCAAAATCACGTTTCTGTGATTTAACAAAACTAATTTCGTGCGCGCAAAGTTTCTGTTTTTCAGCAGAATCAAATCAACTATCATCATAGGTTATCCTATAGGTTCTACTTGGCACAAACACTAATTAAAAGATAAAAACACATCTAAACAAAAGGTAGATGCAAATTTTATTACTAAACATGAACAAAAACAAAAAACATAAATAAAATTGGGTTGCCTCCCAACTAGCGCTATCGTTTAACGCCCCTAGCTAGGCATAAAAGCGAAGATAGATCTAAGTTGTGCCATCTTTGGCACTAAATTCATAAGTAGCTCACATGATAGATTCATAAGGTAATTTGACTTTATTTCTTGGAAAGTGCTCCATGACTTTCTTTAATGGAAATTGGAATCTAATATTCCCTTCCTTCATATCAATAATCGCGCCAATCATTGTAAGGAAAGGTCTACCAAGAATAATAGGGCAAGAAAGATTGCAATCTATATCAAGAACGATAAAATCTACGGGCACCAAATTTATATTTGCAACAATGATAACATCATTGATCCTTCCCATTGGCTTTTTAATGGTGGAATCCGCAAGGTGCAAATTTAAAGAGCAATCATCAAGATCATGGAAACCTAGAATATCAGTTTTCGGAATCGTGGAAACACTAGCACCTAAATCACACAAAGAAAAACACTCATGATCTTTAATTCTAATCTTTATAGTAGGTTCCCACTCATCATTAAGTTTTCTAGGTATAGAAACTTCCAAATTAAGTTTTTCATCATAAGATTGCATCAAGGCATCAACGATATGTTTGGTAAAAGCTTTATTTTGACTATAAGCATGAGGAGAATTAACAACGGATTGCAACAAGGAAATACAACCTTCTAAAGAAAAATTATCATAATCAAATTCCTTGAATCCGGGATAGTGGGTTCAATACTATTTAAAGTCATGACCTCTCCAATCCCACTTTTACCAAATTTAGCATCAAGATCTAAAAACTCCGAATTCTTGGGACACCTTCTAACTAAAGTTGACTCATATCCAGTCCCATTATCAAGATTCATATTGCAAAACAAAGATCTAATAGGAGACACATCAATAACTTTAAGATCTTCATCATTATTTTTATTGAAACTAGATGAACACGCTTTTACAAAGCAATCTTTCTTAGCACGCAATCTAGCGGTTCTTTCCTTGCACTCATCAATGGAAATTCTCATGGCTTTGAGAGACTCATCGATATCATGCTTAGGAGGAGAAGATCTAAGTTTAAGAGAATCAACATCAAGCGAAAGTCTATCAACGTTCCTAGCCAAATCATCAACTTTGAGCAATTTTTCTTCAAGCAAGGCATTAAAATTCTTTTGAGAAATCATAAATTCTTTTACATTATTCTCAAAATCAGAGGGCATCTTATTAAAATTACCATAACAGTTATTGTAGGAATTTCCATAATTATTAGAGGAATTACTAGGGAATGGTCTAGAATTAAAGTTTCCTCTATAAGCATTGTTACCGAAACTATTCCTACCAACAAAGTTCACATCCATAGATTCATTAGTATTCTCAATCAAAGTAGACAAAGGCATATCATTGGGATCAAGAGGAGTATTTCTAGTAGCAAACAACTTCATAAATTCATCCATCTTTCCACTCAAAACATTGATTTCTTCTATAGCATGTACTTTTTTACTAGAAGATCTTTCGGTGTGCCATTGAGAATAATTAGCCATAATATTATCAAGAAGTTTTGTAGCATCTCCTAACGTGATTTCCATAAACGTGCCTCCCGCGACCAAATCTAAAAGATTTCTAGAAGCAAAGTTCAAACCGGCATAAAAATTTTGTATGATCATCCATAAATTCAAACCATGAGTAGGGCAATTGCGAATCATCAATGTCATTCTTTCCCAAGATTGGGCAACATGCTCATGATCAAGTTGTTTAAAATTCATAATATCGTTCCTAAGAGTGATAATCTTAGCGGGAGGAAAATACTTAGAGATAAAAGCATCTTTGCACTTGTTCCAAGAATCGATACTATTTTTAGGCAAAGACGAAAACCAAACTTTGGCACGATCTCTAAGTGAAAACGGAAATAACTTCAATTTAACAATATCGTTATCCGTATCTTTGTTCTTTTGCATATCACACAAATCAACAAAGTTGTTTAGATGAGTAGCGGCATCTTCACTAGGAAGGCCGGCGAATTGATCTTTCATAACAAGATTCAGCAAAGCAGTATTGATTTCACAAGACTCAACATCATTAAGAGGAGCAATCGGAGTACTAAGGAAATCATTATTATTGGAATTGGAGAAATCACACAATTTGGTATTATCTTGTGCCATGGCAACAAGTAATCCAACACACAAGCAAACAGAAAAAGGCAAGCAAAAAAGAGAGGAGAAGATTGGGAAAGAGAAGGCAAATAAAACAGCAAGGGTGAAGTGGGGAGAGGAAAATGAGAGGCAAATGACAAATAATGTAAATGCGAGGGAGATGAGTTTGTGATGGGTACTTGGTATGTCTTGACTTGAGCGAAGACCTCCCCGACAACGGCACCAGAAATCCTTCTTCTATGTCTTGAGCTTGCGTTGGTTTTCCTTGAAGAGGAAAGGGTGATGCAGCAATAGTAGCGTAAGTATTTCCCTCAGTTTTTGAGAACCAAGGTATCAATCCAGTAGGAGGCTCCTCAAAAGTCCCACGCACCTACGCAAACAAACAAAGAACTCGCAACCAACGCAATAAAGGGGTTCTCAATCCCTTCACGGCCACTTGCGAAAGTGAGATCTGATAGAGAAAGTATGATAAGATAAATATATTTTTGGTACCTTATAATATAGATGCAAAAAGTAAAGATGCAAATAAAAGTAGATTGAAAGCTTATATGATAAAAGATAGACCCGGGGGCCATAGGTTTCACTAGTGGCTTCTCTCAAGATAGCATAAGTATTACGGTGGGTGCACAAATTACTGTTGAGAAATTGATAGAAAAGAGAATAATTATGAGATTATCTAGGCATGATCATGTATATAGGCATCACGTCCGCAACAAGTAGACCGACTCCTGCCTGCATCTACTACTATTACTCCACACATCGACCGACTCCTGCCTGCATCTAGAGTATTAAGTTCATAAAGAACAGGGTAATGCATTAAGAAAGATGACATGATGTAGAGGGATAAACTCAAGCAATATGATATAAACTCCATCTTTTTATCCTCGATGGCAACAATACAATACGTGCCTTGCTGCCCCTGCTATCACTGGGAAAGGACACCGCAAGATTGAACCCAAAGCTAAGCACTTCTCCCATGGCAAGAAAGATCAATCTAGTAGGCCAAACCAAACTGATAATTCGAAGAGACTTGCAAAGATAACTCAATCATACATAAAAGAATTCAGAGGAGATTCAAATATTTCTAAACTTGATCATAAACCCACAATTCATTGGATCTCGACAAACACACGGCAAAAAAGAGTTTACATCGAATAGATCTCCACAAGAGAGGGGGAGAACATTGTATTGAGATCCAAAAAGAGAGAAGAAGCCATCTAGCTAATAACTATGGACCCGAAGGTCTGTAGTAAACTACTCACATCTCATCGGAGGGGCTATGGTGTTGATGTACAAGCCCTCCATGGTCGATTCCCCCTCCGGTGGAGCGCCGACGAAGGCTCCAAGATGGGATCTCGCGGATACAGAAGGTTCCGATAGTGGAAATTGTGTTTCGTTGGCTCCCTGGATGTTTTTGGGGTATGTAGGTATATATAGGAGGAAGAAGTACATTGGTGGCCGCCTGTGGGGCCCAGGAGATAGAGGGCGCGCCCAGAGGGGTTGGGCGCGCCCTCCTGTCTCCTGGCCGCCTCGCAAGCTTCTTGACTTGCACTCCAAGTTCTCCGGATCACGTTCGTTCCAAAAATCACGCTCCCGAAGGTTTCATTCCGCTTGGACTCCGTTTGATATTCCTTTTCTTCGAAATACTGAAATAGGCAAAAAACAGCAATACGGGTTGGGCCTCCGGTTAGTAGGTTAGTCCCAAAAATGATATAAATGTGTAAAATAAAGCCCATAAACATCCAAAAGGGGTAATATGATAGCATGGAACAATAAAAAAATTATAGATACCTTGGAGATGTATCAACATCAGGGTCCATTACCAGGGGCTGTATTCGGCCCGGTATACTTTGAAAAGTCCGAACACCTATAGGGAGTGTTCGGCGTCGTGAGTTTGGCCTTATATGCATCAGCTCCGAATCATGTCTTTGGTCAATAGTTGGGTTGCCCGGCTCTTGTGCTTGCTACCTTACATTCCACTCTATCGGCTAAGGTAGTAAAGGGAGAACCACTGCGATTGTGTCCTGGCTCGTTCGGATGAGCACCTCAGTAGAGAAAGCCGAAAACTAACTGTCATGATGTGGCGAGAGCTGGTCAACCACTCAATGACTAATCGGAATCTTCGTGATTCCTTCCGTATTACATGAAGGACCATTCTTGCGGTCACGTATGTCAAACACACTGTATTCTGATAACCGCGTACATACCAGGGGCTATATCGTAGACCCACCATCAAACTCCTATGGCTAAGTGAAAGTGTTAAAGCCCTATAGTCCGATTGCCTAGTTTGCCGCATTGAAACCTCCTTAATGGACCAAGACGTTGGGTCAAGAGTGATCAAGTGCTTTTCCAAACACCCCCGCGTTATACGTGAGGGGGAAGAAGCCCACGACTGGCAAACTTTCAGATTATATAAAAAACGGCCGCATAGGAGGAACCAAAAACTTTTTAGGCAAAAGTATAAAAACATAGCCTTAAATATATCATAATATTGTTTTTTACAATTTCGAACCACCTCACTCGAGCATTATATCTTTCGAGCACTGACCCTCTATCAAGAGGGCACCCCCTAGGACATCCTCAAAATAATGTTCTGGCAGGTAATGGTCCTCGCCCTCGAGTGGACTTTTCGCTGCAATATCGGTGGCCTTCATTTTTGTCCAATATGTCTTAACGCGGGCAAAGGCCATCCGTGCACCTTCTATGCACATTGACCGCTTCACAGCGTCGATACGCGGCACCGCATCAACAAGTCGCCGCACCAAACCGAAATTACTATTCGGAATTGGCTCAGTCGGCCATAGTCGGACTATGATGTCCTTCATGGCAGATCCGGATAGCTTGTGGAGCTCGGCCCATAGGGCCATTTGTTCGTTCAGCAACAATGGATGCTTGGGCATGCTGAATTGCGACCAGAAAAGCTTTTCTGTCGCATGTCCTTCTTGCGCTTGGAAAAACTGCGTCGCATCAGAGACACTCTTCGGCAAGTCCAATAATGCGTCTGGGGAACTCCACATCTGATTAAGCAGGGCATACTTTGGATCGCCAAATTTAGTTTGCAATAAGAAGGGCTTACCAACCGCGATCTCCCTAGCTTGTCGGATCTCCTCCCGAGCCGCTCTAGACTCGGACCGTGCCTCCCGCACCTCTTGTAAGGCCTTGTCAAGATCAGCCGTTTTGATTTTGTTATCTCTCTCGAGAAGGTCACATCGGCTAGGGGCATACTTTAGCTCAAGTGCCATAGTAGATATTCTCTCCTCGCATTGGCGCCGCACAGCCTGTTCGGCCTTTAATTCAGTAGCTACCTTTTCGACAGCCGCATTACTCATCCTGGCCTGCTCTTTTTCCCGGGCAAGCTCAGCCCGAAGGGTCTCAACAGCGGCGGCACTATCTGCAGTTATGCATATTTCAGTATACAATTTCTCAGCGTCATGCTCATATCATAATAATTGCATATATTGAGTGCCTCAAAGACATACCTTGCGCCTCATTGAGCCGCTTGTTCATAAGCGTGATGTCATCATCTACCACATCAACTTTCTGCTTTAGACTTTCAATCTCTGTAGCTCGGGTAGTCGCCACGAATGTACCAACATGTGTTTCAATTAGTCAGATCATTTCCAAGGCATATATTTCTTGATCCTCTCATCATCTCCCTTTGGACGCCAACCAGAGTCTCAGGGGCTACTATCTATACACAGGCGCATTTTTGCTTTTATAACGCAATTAAAAATATTACATTACATACCTTGAAGCCTCTTAGCAGGCTCGTAAAGGCTTCATTCAATCCGCTTTTCGCGGACCGAACCCTCTCAAACACCTTACCCATCAAAGTATGATGATCCTCCGAAACGGACGCATGACGCAATGCGTCCATCAAGGTATCCGGCGTCTCTGAATCTGGAGCAGATTGCACAGTCCCTCGGAGGTCGGATAGTCCGGGGCCTTTATTGTTGGTCCTTGTAGGGGCCGCACACCCTGAACCATGGATGGCCGAAGTATTGCCTTCGGGCCCGGTCTTCACTGTCCCTTGCACCGCTTGTTGGTCAGGAGAGATCCTTCGGGACGACACCTCAGCGTCATCTGCCTTGTCGGGCAGGGAGATCTGTGGAGGCGTCTTGCTCTCCATCATCTCCGGAAGAAGATCCCCCGAGGAGGAGGATTGTTGAGGAAGGCTGCATGCCGGACTGCAAACATATATTCTCATTACAAGTAGGAAAGAATGGGATATATTTAAAACACCCTTGTTCACTTACGATTCGGCTAAGGGCTTATCTTTACGAAGAGACTGTGTGTCAACGTCACCTCCCGAGCCAGAACCCCCTGACAGGGATATCTTCCCCCACTTTGAAGCTTCTATTTTCAAGTCTTCGGAGCCGGTCCTCTTCTTCCCATGAGGAGAAGGAATGTCAGTTTTCCCTTCCATTCCATCTTCGGAAGTGGGAGTCCAAATCTCCCCGGACAAGGTGCCTTGCGTGCCTATAGAATGAAGGCCACCTTGGGCCTCCTTGCCCTCCTCCTTGTCTTCCCTTGCCGGCACTTGGTAGGGTGCCGGAGCCAGCATCCTTGTTAACACCAGATCAGCTGAGTCTTCGGGAAGAGGGGCCGAACACCTAATTCTCTCCACCTTCTTTATCTAGCCCTAGCCAAGTATGATTTTCTCAGTATATTTTCATGAAAATTTGACTAAACTGTGTTCGGAAGTTGCATACTTACTGAGGTATCCAGATGGTTGCAGTCAAGGCCGAGGTCCTCTGTGGTATCCGACCACTGTTTTCGCGTCCCAAAGAATGATTTCCACATTCCTCTGAGTGTTGTGCCAGAGATGTGCTGAAGGGTTCGGGGTCCTTCCGGATTAAACTCCCACATGTGGGGAGGTCGTCGCTGGCACGGTAGGACCCGCCGGACCAGCATTACTTGGATTACGTTGATGAGATCGGTGTCCTTTTCAATAAGGCTCTATATGCGGCTTTGCAGCACCTGCACTTCATCGATGGATCCCCAGTCCAGCCCCTTATTAACCCACGACGCAAGCTATAACGGAGGGCCGGATCGGAACGCAGGTGTAGCTGCCCACCTGGTACCACGGGGTTCGGTGATGTAGAACCACTCCCGCTGCCACAGGTCGAAAGTTTCTATAAAGGAGCCCTTTGGCCAAGTAGTCTTGGCGAGCTTGCTCACCGCAGCAACACCGCACTCCGCCTGTTTCCCGTCGACTACCTTTGGCTTCACACTGAAGGTCTTGAGCCATAAGCCAAAGTATGGGGGAATACGGAGGAAGGCCTCGCATATGATAATAAATGTCGAGATGTGAAGAAAAGAGTCTGGATCTAGATCGTGAAAATCTAGCCCGTAATAAAACATGAGCCCTCAGAGGAAGTGGGAGATGAATACAGCCCTCTCGCCAGATCTGGGGGTAGGAATAACCTGCCCTTGAGCATGGAGCCTGTGGACAATTTCTGTGGTCAGGTATCTGGCCTCCCGGAGCTTTGCGATATCCTCCTCGGTGATGAAGGAAACCACCCACCGGCCTTGAGGGCCGGGTCCGGACATGACTGGGAGGCGCAAAGCGATTAGCTTGAACCTTGGGTGTTGGAACTCGAGGTAGGAGAGGTTGAGGGAAGGCTTGGCGTAAAGGAAAAAGGACGAGTCTTGACCCCTTTATAAAGGCGATGAATATCAAATGTCCCTCCTAGGCCTTAAAACATGCCTATTCCCAAGGAATCATGCCAACAGAATGGTTGGGTTATCCACACCCATATTAATGGGAATCCCGCAATAAGGGGCACGATCTCTACTTTGATAAGACGTGCCAATGAAACCGCGTCTCGAAATATGGAGCGGCAGGCTAAAAAACGGTCTGAATAATGACCGGGCGGTGATGTGATGTCACGCTACATAAAGTTGTCAGCGGATTGGACTCATGAAATATTATACTCTCTACAGTTCTGTGTGGGATTTGTTTTGTAGAGCCGGACACGTTTTCTGTGTTCGAAGACTATTTTGGAGTATTCGGAGGAGGAACCTGCCTTGCAATGTCGAAGACAATCTGTGCGTCGGACACCTCGTCATTGAAGCCTGGTTCACGGGCTATTGAGGGAGTCCAGGATTACGGGGTCCTCGGATGGCCGGACTATTAGCATGGGTCAGACTATTGGGCTATGAAGATACAAGACATAAGACTTCTTCTCGTGTCCGGATGGGACTCTCCTTTGCGTGGATGGCAAGTTTGGTATTCAGATATGTAGATTTCTTTCTCTGTAACCGACTTTGTATAAACCCTAGTCCCCTCCGGTGTCTATATAAACCGGAGGGTTTAGTCCGTAGAGGCAATCACAATCATAATCACATAGGCTAGACTTCTAGGGTTTAGCCATTACGATCTCGTGGTAGATCAACTCTTGTAATACTAATATTCATCAAGATCAATCAAGCAGGAAGTAGGGTATTACCTCCATAGAGAGGGCCCGAACCTGGGAAAACATCGTGTCCCCCGCCTCATGTTACCATCAACCCTAGACTCACAGTTCGGGACCCCCTACCCGAGATCCGCCGGTTTTGGCACTGACGATGAGTAGCCGACAGGGCCCACAGGCGGCGGGCCCTACCTGTCGACCGAGAGCCCAGCAACCGGCAGGACCCACCAGGCGGCGGGACCCATCAGCCGGCAGAGAAGCCGGCAACCATAAACACTGACGGCCTAGGCCTACACCCGGCCGGATTACCATCGTACCCTTGGGGGGTAGGCCTATATAAACCCCCAAGGGCACCCATGCAAAGGGTTCATCTTTCTTAGATTACACACACACATAGAGAAAGGAGTAGAGCTAGCCTTACCCTTCTTCCTCCTCTAGCCGAACAGCTCAAGGAGCAACCTTGTAGCCCCTTATTGATCTAGTGATCATGCGGAGATCCCGCAGAGCAGGACTATGGGTGTTATCTCCTAGGAGAGCCCCGAACCTGGGTAAGATGCGTCGGCGTGCATGTTTACGCCTTATCCCGTTTCCAGGCACCAGCGACGTCTTACTAGCTCCCACTATGATTAGCCATCCTTTGGCATATGTCGCACCGACCACCCGACAATATTGATAATCAAGAGAGAGAGAGAGGAAGCCATCTAGATACTAAGTACGGACCCGTAGGTCTACAAAGAACGACTCACGCATCATAGGAGAGGCACCAATGGAAGTGGTGAACCCCTCCATGATGGTGTCTAGATTGGATCTGGTGGTTCTGGACTCTGCGGCGGCTGGATCAATATTTCGTCCACCCCCTAGGGTTTTTGAAATATTTGGGTATTTATAGAGCAAAGAGGCAGTTCGGGGGGCACCCAAGGTGGGCACAACCCACCAGGGCGCGCCTGGGCCTCCTGGAACGCCCTGGTGGATTCTGCTCCCCTTAAGCAGCCCCCCAGGTGCTTCCTTAGCCCACCGGCTTTCTCCTGGCCCAAAAAATCCTCTAGGAGTTTCATTGTGTTTGTACTCCGTTTGATATTGATTTCCTGTGATGTAAAAAACATGCAGAAAACAACAACTGGCACTGGGCACTATGTCAATAGGTTAGTACCAAAAAATGATATAAAATGATTATAAAAAGTCCAAGAATGATAATATAACAGCATGGAACAATCAAAAATTATAGATACGTTGGAGACGTATCAACTTCCCCTCTACTTTCTTCTCTAATTGCACATGCAGCCACCTCATTAGCCTCAATTCTACTAAGAAGTGCACGAACATCTATTAAGTTTTTTCTATCAATAAATCAATGTATTCTCCTTCCCAAAACCAAAATGAGCATCCATCTTCCTACACACATGACGATGTTCAAAAGGAGCTATCGCAATTGAACCAAAGAATACAGTGACAAAGCCGAATGGGAACAACACATACTCCATCATTTTCGCATTTGAAGAACACCTATCTGGGGTGCTTCGGTGTGCCATAAGTTAGCCGCAACACTGTCTATGTGCAGTCGTTGCACTGTATGAGCTGCATCGGCGAGCCGTTGTGCGAGCATCGAGCCCGGCGGCTGGCCGGTCGAATCCTTGCCGGCAAACCGACAGCGGCGGCTACAGGACAAACCCATACCTGCATGCGGTGTTGGGCTTTGTCGAGGCTGCACGGGGTGCACCCCGACCAATCCATGGCTTGGCGCAGCCATCGGTGGTCGGAAATGCCAAATCCGGCCGCCGCGTTGAACATCCTACGATTTGCAACTTTCCGGCCCGCCGACGCAGGAGGAAGTGGCGGAGGGCAAGCTTGGGCATGTGGTGGCCCTCCGGCATGATCCCGTCGGCTAGGTTGGCCGGAATTGTAGGCGGCTGCCCGACGGCGGGGGGAGGGGTGGGGAAAAGCGCAGGGCAAGGGGGAGAGGGATGGCGGTGGGTTGGGAAAAGCACGGGCTAAAATGTCCCCCCACCAACCGCCCCCGCTATATACAGGGCGCCGACGGGCCGAGAGGGGGAACCCGCATTTTTGCAGGTTGGGACGAGAATTATACCGCGCCCCACAAAAAATTACGGGTCAGACGCGTTTGCGGGGTCTGGTCGGGCAGGATTTTCTGCTGGACCCGTATTTTGGCGATTATTTTGCAGGTCGCGGCGTTATAAGAGCATCCCTAGCAGACCCCGTAAAAAGCCCCGACCCGTAAAATAACCGCCAAAATGTGGATCGGCGCGGAAAATCCTGCCCGAACAGACCCAACAAACACGTCCGGCCCATAAATATTTTTGAGGGGCGCGGCAAAATCTCGACTGCAGCCCGCGAATATGCGGGTTCCCCCTGGCCTATCGGCTCCCTGCATATAGCGGGAGCGGTTGATGGGGAGGACACTGCAGCCCACGCTTTTCCCCGCCGCCGGGCCACCACCCACGATTTTGACGAAAGTAGCCAGCGGGATCACGCCGAAAGGCCGCCACGTGCATGTGGTTGCCTTCCGCCACCCCCTACTGCGTCGGCGGGCCAGAAAGTTGTAGATTTGTGGACCTTCACCGCGGGTGGCCGGATTTGGCTTTTCCGACTGCCGGTGGCTGCGCCAAGCAATGGAATGGTCGTGGAGCACCCCGTGCAACCCCGACAAAGCCCCATCACCGCATGCAGGTACGGGTTCGTCCTATTGCCACTGACGACTGTTTGCCAACATGGATTCAGCCGGCCGTCTGCTGGCCTCGGCACTCACGCAGTGGTTCTCTGGCTCACCAGTGCCGCTCATACAGTGCAACGACTGCATGCGGACAGTGCTGCGGCTAACTTCGGGCACATCGAAGCACCCCGAATGGGTGTTCTTCAAATGCAAAAATGATAGGGTATGTGTTGTTTTCATTCGGCTTTGGCACTGTATTCTTTGGTTCAATTGCAATATCTCATTTCGAATAGGTCATGTGTGTAGGAAGATGGATGCTCATTTTGGTTTTGGGAAGGCAAATACATTGATTTATTGATAGAAAGAAACTTAATAGATATTCGTGCACTCCTTAGTAGAATTGTATGTAATGATGCGGCTGCATGTGCAACTAGAGGGGAAGCAACATCTACTTCTTTAGAACCAAAGAAGAAGAATGAAGAATGCAAGATCAATAATCCACAGATCAACAATGAGTGCATGGAGAAGATATTGCTTCAACTAGTGGGAGCAGTTATGGAAGTTGGAAATCTTCTAAAATGCGTAATTGTGGTTCTTGTTTTCTTTGGTCTTGCTATTCTAGCAAAGATTTGGTGATGTCCTATGTATCCAATGCCGTTGAAAAAGCAAAGAAATGTATTATCTTGTGTCAAATTGAAGTGCAAATTTCATATTTGCAGGCCGGCGGGAGCGGCGCCAGACCAAGCCCCGTAAAGCCGACCCGTAAAAGAGCATATTCCACAAATATCCCTTTATACGGGCCGTTTTGCGGGTTCTGCCTCTGCGGCCGTCTGCGCCGGCCCGCAAAGCCGTTTTTCCCCGAACTGCAAATGCATTTTGTGGGTCGGCATTATGCGGGGTCTGCTAGAGATGCTTTAAGGCGCTCAACTATAGACGGTTTCTTATCCAAGATTGGCATATGGATTCAAATCCATGATTTTCCTGAGGGTTTCTTCTCCAAGATCAAAGCCCTATCCTCCACGGTTGGCGAGTACATCTATGCCGAGCCAAAGTCACAAGACTTTGAAGGGAACTTCTACCGTGTGCGGGTGAGAATTGATGTTTTTAAGCCCCTACAGAATGTTGTTTCCCTTGTCATCAAGCAAAAGAGACAGCTGTTTCAGGTTAAATACGAGCGTTTGCTAGACTGGTGTGCGGTTTTTGGCCATCTTGGGCATATGTTTAAGGAGTGTGGGAATGGGGTGCACCCTCCAAAAGCTCTTGTGTTTAAGGACATGAAGGCAGTATGGTTCAGAGGGACAGGCCGCGGTCTAGGGGAAGGAAGATGAAATAGGGGAGGCCGAGGCAGAGGCCGTTCAGGGCGTGGTCAGGGAAGAGGTGTTCTATCACTGTTTCCACATGATAACTATGTTGAGGAAGACCTAGAGATCCTACCAGACGCTGTAAGAGAAAAGGCTGAGAAGAACATGAAGAGAGGGGCGAACCATGAAGCTGAGGTGAACAAGAGCTCATCGGTTCCCAGTTCAGCCACGGGACAATCACTGCTGGCACTCCCCTCGCCTGAGATTCCAGCGAGCCCTTCTTCGAAGCAAGACCCCAAGAGGAACAAAGTGACCCCAGTGCTGCCAGGAAGGAACACCCTGCCGAACAAAAACACAGATGCGCGAATTGGCGGACCCCAGGGAGGGTTGTGCCAGGCGCAAAGAGTCTCTTAGTCTGGAACTATCATGGGGCTGGCAAACCCGCGACACTCAAAGAGCTTCGTGACATGACGAGGCAACATGCCCCCTCGATTCTTTGTATCCTTGAAACAGAGATTGAGGGATCCCGTGTCGAAAGTTTAGCGGGTTCTTTAGATTTCAATAAAAGCTTTGCAGTAAGTAGTTCAGGCCGAAGTGGAGGCATTGATATTTTTTGGAATGATTCAATAAAAGTTGAAGTGATTGGCTACTCCGAGTATCACATCGATGTAACAATTGATGATTTGTTTGAAACTAAAAACAGGGTCACTTGTCTACAGAGAAGCTCAAGTGGCAGAATGCTACAAAACCTTGTACATGTTGAAAGGAATAACCAATGCTAGCAGCCTACCTTGGGTTATTATTGGTGATTTTAATGAGGTTCTCCACCTACACAAACACGACGAAGTTGGTAATAGAAGTCAGGCCCAGATGGATGCCTTCCGGGATGCTATAGATACTTGTGGTTTGACTGACATAGGCTATGAAGGAACGGGATGGACCTTCGAAAAAACGGTAGCAGGAGGTACATTTACAAGGGTGAGGCTTGACCGATGCGTAGCCTCGACAGAATGGTGCAACGCTTTCCCTAGTGCAGCTCTCGAACACCATACTACAGCCACATCAGATCATGCAGTGATCAGGCTTCGGTTTGGCGACGTGCATGCATGCACCAAGGGCCCCAGGTCATTGAAATATGAGACTGCATGGGAAAGGCATCTAGAATTGATGGAGTTCGTGGGCACTGGTTGGAAAAAGAAATTGGTTGGCTCGGTTAGAGAGCTCCAGGAAAATCTGACAGATTTGTTGGGTGATTTGACAACGTGGGAGAAGGAGCACTTTGGTTCTATCAGAGGGGAGATCTGGCACCTAGAAAATGAACTGGTAGTTATGCGCTCGATCCAAGGGAGATCCGCCCCATTGCATATGGAGTTAAAAATCACTGAAAGGTTAGTGGAGCTCTGTCACCGAGAGGAACCGTTATGGAGATAGCGGGCGAGACTGGATTGGCTAGTACATGGAGACAAAACACCTATTTTTTTCATCTTCGGGCTAGCTGTCGTCGTAGAAAAAAATAAGATTAAAGCTTTACACCTCCCGGATGGGCGAATGATCGAAGATGTTGCCAAGCTAGAGAGTGGACCACAGATTTCTATACACAGTTGTACACGTCGGAAGGGGTGCATGACATGGAACGTGTATTGAAATAGTCCCATCCAAAGTAACATCTGAAATGAATGATGATCTAAATACCCCATATAGCACCGAGGAGGTGAAGAAGGCCTTATTCCAAATGTTTCCCAACAAAGCTCCGGGGCTGGACGGTTTCCCAGCGTACTTCTTCCAGCGACATTGGGAAGTTTGTGGGGAGGAGGTGACAAAAGCAGTCATCAGAATTGTGGAAGGTAATGAGTCAGTGGAATGCATCAAAGGTTAAAAACCTACTTAGCTTACTCAATTCCGTCCCATCAGTCTATGCAATGTACTTTATAAAATTGCCTCCAAGGTCATTTCTAACCGCCTCAAGCTAGTTCTACCAAAGATAATTTCAGATGAGCAGTCAGCCTTTGTTCCAGGCAGACTAATCACAGATAAGATCATAGCACCATATGAGTGCCTCCACTTTATGAAGAGAAACAAAGCAAAGAAAAATCAACATTGTGCTCTGAAATTGGACATGATGAAAGCATATGATAGAGTTGAATGGAGCTATCTTCGAGCGGTTATGCTAAAAATTGGGATTTACTGAAAGGTGGGTAGACATTGTGATGGGCATGGTTACATCACTCAGATTTTCAGTGCTATTTAACAGGAAGAAACTTCAGGAATTCACACCCTCAAGGGGTATTCGACAGGGGGACCCAATCTCTCCATATTTGTTCTTGCTGGCATCAGAGGGCCTTTCGTGCCTATTAAAATCAAAGAGTGAGTCATCAAACCTTCATGGTCTACAGGTGGCCCCTTCGGCACCACCAGTGAACCATCTTCTTTTTGTAGATGACAGCCTACCGTTCTTCAAGGCGAATAATGAGGGAGCATCAGAGGTGCACCAGGTGTTGCATACATATTGCACGGCTACGAGCTAACGTATAAATTTTGAGAAATCATCAATATACTTCAGTAAAGGGGTTCCTGATTTGGTGAGAAATGAGATCAAGGTCATGCTCCAAGTTTCTAATGAAACACTGAATGAGAAATACCTAGCGATGTCGTCGGATGTGGGCTCTTCAAAGAATGG
Source organism: Triticum aestivum (assembly GCF_018294505.1). Taxonomy (NCBI): domain Eukaryota; kingdom Viridiplantae; phylum Streptophyta; class Magnoliopsida; order Poales; family Poaceae; genus Triticum; species Triticum aestivum. Next base: position 167,180,293 of record NC_057795.1, read on the forward strand.
TGCCTTCAAATATTTGAAGGACTGCTTGTGTAGCAAGGTCCAAGGATGGATAGAATTTTTTTTGTCAATGGTAGGCAAAGGGATATTAGTGAAAGCAGTAGCACAAGCAGTACTGGTGTACTCAATAGCTTGCTTCAAATTACCGAGGGGATTATGCGAGAAACTGAACATGCTAATAAGGAAGTTTTGGTGGGGAAGCAAGGATGGTAAAAGAAAACCGCACTGGGTCTTGTGGAAGGACATGACACAGCCGAAAGGTATGGGAGGGCTGGGTTTCAAAGATTTCAAGCTCTTTAACCTTGCTCTACTAGCAAGACATGCTTGGTGAATATTACAGCATCCGGATTCCCTAAGTGCATGTATACTCAAGGGTGTTTGTTTCCCCAATGCTGCCCTACTACAAGCTGAGCTGGGCTCACGTCCTAGTCAAATCTGGAGAGACATTGTAGAAGGGAAAGATATTCTCAAGCAAGGCTTGATCAGGCATGTTGGGGATGGTTCAGGTACGAGCATATGGGGGGACAACTGGATACCTAGAGATGAAATGATGAAGCCATACGAATGCTTGATTGCTAACCCACCACAATATGTATCTGAACTCATAGATGCCACCTCAGCTTCATGGGACATAACACGGCTACAGCAAGTGTTCCTCCCAATTGATATCCCACATATCATGCAAATACCATTGAGCACAGCAAATATTGAGGACAGTTGGGCATGGAACTTTGAGAAAAACGGCTCCTTCATAGTTAGATCAGGCTACAAGATGTTAGTAGCCACACAGAAGAGAAGAGAAGCATGGCTTGAAGGCACGGCTGGTCCTTCATCCACGACAGCAGAGGAGGTATCATGGAAGAAACTATGGAAACCCGAGGTCCCAGGGAAGATCCGTATGTTTTTGTGCGACTAGCAAAACACTCGATTCCCACTGAAGATGTTCGTGCCCACCGCAACATGTCCACCACGAGCAGCTGTGGTATTTGTGGAGCTGATGACTCGTGGAGGCACTCCCTTTTGGAATGCACTATGTCCCGATGTGTGTGGGCACTAATAGATGCAGATTTGATGGACAAGCTCATCACAGCGACAGAAAGCAATCCCAGACAATGGTTGTTCTTGATCCGGAACTCATTATCACATGCGAACTTTGTAAAGACGACATGCACTCTATGGGCTGTTTGGCACGCTCGGAGGCAAGCTATCCATGAAGGTAAATTTCAGAGTCCGGGAGCTACACATGGATTCATTGATCGGTTTATTTCTGAACTTGAAACTATCAAGCAACCAGCCATGGGAGGAAGAGATGGGACAGCGCGGACTGGACATAGAAAACGACCGAAAGCACCACCAAATGGCTACGCCAAAATCCATGTTGATGCAGGGGTGTCAAGGTCGAGAGGATCAGCAGTGGCGGTATGCAGAGACCACCATGGCAACTACATGGGGAGTTCATCTTTGATCATCCCAGGTTTGCATGACACAAGTATACTGGAGATGATAGCCTGCCGTGAAGCCATAGCGCTAGCAGAGGATCTTGCCATCCAGAACTTCGTTGTGGCATCAGATGCACAGCAGGTGGTTGCTGGTATAGCTACACACAGTCGAGGTCGACATGATGTCATTATTGAGGAGATTAAAACCAGAAAGGAACTTTGTACCTTTTTTTTGAAAGTCGTGTAGTCAATGAGGATGCTCATAAGTTAGCTAGGTTTTCCCTTTCTTTAGCCCTTGGACGCCATATTTGGCTTTTGCAACCCCATAACTCAAATGTAATCTCACTATCTGTGGTCTTTGATGAATAAAGAGTTGCATTACCCCTAAAAAAAGCTGTAGACGATCTAGGGTGTGTTTGTTTGGGCTCTAACTAGCAGCTTTATGGCTTCTCGTGCTTAGAAGCTGGAGCCGCACCAAACACCCATTTTCTGGGCTGGCTCCACGCAACCCCAGGTTGGAGCGCTCCACAAAATGGGCCTAGAAGTTGCAGCTGCTATTTCGAGCTTCTCGTGGCAAGAGCTGGCTCCAAATTGACGAATGGCAGTTTTGCCCCCTGATACGTCTCCAACGTATCTATAATTTTTTATTGCTCCATGCTACTTTATTTACTGTTTTGGACTATATTGGGCTTTATTTTCCACTTTTATATTACTTTTGGGACTAACCTATTAACCGGAGGCCCAGCCCAGAATTGCTGTTTTTGCCTATTTCAGTGTTTCGAAGAAACCGAATATCAAACGGAGTCCAAACGGAATGAAACCTTCGGGATCGTGATTTTCCAACTGAACGTGATCCAGGAGACTAGGACCCTACTCCAAGCAGTGCCAGAGGCGGTCACGAGGGTGGAGGGCGCCCCCTGGGCGCGCCCCCTACCTCGTGGGCCCCCTGACGCTCCACCGACGTACTCCTTCCTCCTATATATACCTACGTATCCCCGAATGATTAGAACAGGAGCCAAAAACCTAATTCCACCGCTGCAACCTTCTGTATCCACCAAAGGGGGCATCCACCATGGAGGGCTTCTACATCATCACCATAGCCCCTCCAATGAAGTGTGAGTAGTTTACTTCAGACCTTCGGGTCCATAGCTAGTAGCTAGATGGCTTCTTCTCTCTTTTTGGATCTCAATACAATGTTCTCCCCCTCTCTCGTGGAGATCTATTCAATGTAATCTTCTTTTTGCGGTGTGTTTGTTGAGACCGGTGAATTGTGGGTTTACGATCCAGTATTATCTATGGAAAATTTGATTCTTCTCTAAATTTTTTATGTATGATTGAGTTATCTTTGCAAGTCTCTTTGAATTATCCTTTTTGGTTTGGCCAACTAGATTGGTAGTTCTTGCAATGGGAGAAGTGCTTAGCTTTGGGTTCAATCTTGCTGTGTCCTTACTCAGTGACAGAAGGAGTTGCAAGGCATGTATTGTATTATTGCCATCGAGGATAACAAGATGGTTTTTTTTATCATATTGCATGAATTTATCCCTCTACATCATGTAATCTTGCTTAAGGTGTTACTTTGTTTTTAACTTAATACTCTAGATGCATGCTGGATAGCGGTCGATGAGTGGAGTAATAGTAGTAGATGCAGAATCGTTTCGATCTACTTTGATTTGGACGTGATGCCTATATACATGATCATTGCCTAGATGTACTCATAACTATGCTCAATTCTGTCAATTGCTCAACAGTAATTTGTTCACCCACCGTAGAATACTTATGCTCTTGAGAGAAGCCACTAGTGAAACCTATGGCCCCCAGGTCTATTCTCATCATATCAATCTCTATCACTTTATTTACTTGCTTTGTTTTTTTACTTTGCCTTTTACTTTTCACTTTGCATCTATCTATCAAAAATACCAAAAATATTATCTCTATCAGATCTCACTCTCGTAAGTGACCGTGAAGGGATTGACAACCCCTAAGCGTTGGTTGCGAGTTGCTATCGTTTTGTGTAGGTACGAGGGACTTGTGCGTGGTCTCCTACTGGGCTGATACCTTGGTTCTCAAAAACTGAGGGAAATACTTACGCTACTTTGCTTCATCATCCTCTCCTCTTCGGGGAAATCCAAAGCAGTGCTCAAGAGGTAGCAAGAAGAATTTCTGGCGCCGTTGCCGGGGAGGCTCACGCAAGCAAGTCAACCATACCAAGTACCCATCACAATCCCTATCTCTCGCATTACATTATTTGCCATTTGCCTCTCGTTTTCCTCTCCCCCACTTCACCCTTGCCGTTTTATTCGCCCTTCTTCCGTTCGATCTTATGTTTGCTTGTACCTTCTTTTTGCTTGCATCTTCGCTTGCTAAAAGTTTATGGATCCTCATCCGCTTGCCAATCTTTTTAAGAGATCCAATTATGATGAACCAATTGCTTGTGAGTTTTGTGCACTAGATTATCTTTATGAAGTTTTGCTTGAAATTCGTGAATCTAGAAATTGTGATGAAGTACTTTATGAAGAGATTCACGATAACTCTTTGAATAAAAATCATGATTGCAATGATTTTACTATAAGTTCTCTTGATGACAATTGTGCTAATAATATGCAAAACCCTAAGCTTGGGGATACTAGTTTTGCTATGTCTACTACTTGTTGTAATGATTGGGGTGATTCTTCTTATGATCTTGAAAATTTATTTAAGCCCCATGATGAATATGAGATTGGTAATAGTGTTTGCAATAATATTGAAAGTGGGTTTGGAACAGTGTCAACTTTAGATCCCACATATTTGGAGAATGTTCAATCTTATGGTATTTTTGATAAAAGTGGGTTTGGAGAGGTCATGACTTTAGTTAATGTTAATCCCACTATTTTGGAAGAGTGTCAACTTTACATGCATGTGGATCATGTTGAGAATATGTTATGTGATAGCTATTTGGTTGAATTTGCTTATGATCCTACATGTAATTATTATGAGAGAGGAAAATATGGTTGTAGAAATTTTCATGTTACTAAATTACCTCTCTTCATGTTGAGATTGCTATCATCTCTTTGTTCTTCCTTGCATATACTAGTTTTTGTTTGCCTTGCAAATTTGTTTGCTTATAATATGCCTATGCATAGGAAGTATGTTAGACTTAGATGTGTTTGTCACGTGTTTCATGATGTTCTCTTTGCGCTTCAATTCTTGTCTTTCTTGTGAGCATCATTAAAATTCTCAATGCCTAGCTAGGGGCGTTAAACGATAGCGCTTGTTGGGAGGCAACCCAATTTTTTTTTGTGTTTTTTGTTTTTGCTTCTGTTTAGGAAAAAATAATCCATCTAGCCTCTATTTGGATGTGGTTTTATCTTTTAGTTAGTGTTTGTGCCAAGTAGAACCTATAGGATAACCTACGATGATAGTTGATTTGATTCTGCTGAAAAACAGAAACTTTGCGCGCACGAATATAATTTTGTTAAATCACAGGAACATGTTTTTGTGTTGATTCTTTTTTGCTGCTGATCAATAAACAAATTGTCCAGGACTTACTATTTTGGTAGAATTTTTTGGGTTCCATAAGTTTGCGTTAGTTACAGATTGCTACAGACTGTTCTGTTTTTGACAGATTCTGTTTTTCGTGTGTTGTTTGCTTATTTTGATGAATCTATGGCTAGTAAAATAGTTTATAAACCATAGAGAAGTTGGAATACAGTAGGTTTAACACCAATATAAATAAAGAATGAGTTCACTACAGTACCTTGAAGTAGTCTTTTGTTTTCTTTCTCTAACGGAGCTCACGAGATTTCTGTTGAGTTTTGTGTTGTGAAGTTTTCAAGTTTTGGGTGAATTTTTTTGATGGATTATGGAACAAGGAGTGGCAAGAGCCTAAGCTTGGGGATGCCCGTGGCACCCCCAAGATAATCCAAGGACACCAGAAAGTCAAAGCTTGGGGATGCCCCGGAAGGCATCCCCTCTTTTCGTCCACTTCCATCGGTAATTTACTTGGAGCTATATTTTTATTCACCACATGATATGTGTTTTGCTTGGAGCGTATTGTATTATTTGTGTCTTTGCTTGTTAGTCTACCACAATCATCCTTCCTGTACACATCTTTTGAGAGAGCAATACATGATTTGGAATTTGTTAGAATACTCTATGTGCTTCACTTATATCTTTTGAGCTTGATAGTTGTGCTCATAGCGCTTCACTTATATCTTTTGAGCGTGATAATTTTTGCTCTAGTGCTTCACTTATATCTTTTAGAGCACGGTGGTGGATTTGTTTTAAGGAAACTATTGATCTCTCAGGCTTCACTTAGATTTTTTTGATAGTCATTAATAGCATGGTAATTTGCTTAATGTTAATATACTTGGTGTTTAAGATATGTGAAACTTTCTTTTGAGTGCGTTGAATACTAAGATAAGTTTGATGCTTGATGATTGTTTTGAGATATGGAGGTGATAATATCAAAGTCGTTCTAGTTGGGTGATTATGAATTTGAGAAATACTTGTGTTGAAGTTTGCAAGTCCCGTAGCATGCACGTATGCTTAAAGTTGTGTAACAAATTTGAAATATGAAGTGTACCTGGCTTGTGCATCCTTATGAGTGGCGGTCGGGGACGAGCGATGGTCTTTTCCTACCAATCTATCCCCCTAGGAGCATGCGCGTAGTACTTATTTTTGATGACTTCTAAATTTTTGCAATAAGTATATGAGTTCTTTTGACTAATGTTGACTCCATGGATTATACGCACTCTCACCTTTCCGCCTTTGCTAGCCTCTTCAGTACCGTGCATTGCCCTTTCTCACCTTGAGAGTTGGTGCAAACTTTGTCGGTGCATCCAAACCCCGTGATACGATATGCTCTATCACACATAAACCTCCTTATATCTTCCTCAAAACAGCCACCATACCTACCTATCATGGCATTTCCATAGCCATTCCGAGATAAATTGCGATGCAACTTCCACCATCATCATCATGACATACATTACTTTTGTCATATTGCCATTGCATGATCATGTAGTTGACATCGTATTTGTGGCAAAGCCACCATGCATTATTTTCCATACATGTCACTCTTGATTCATTGCACCATCCCGGTACACCCCCGGAGGCATTCATATAGAGTCATACCTTGTTCTATGTTTCGAGTTGTAATCCTTATGTTGTAATCAATAGAAGTGTGATGATCAACATTATTAGAGCATTGCCCAAAAAAAGGCCAAAAGAAAAAAACAAAGGCCAAAAAAAAGAAAATAAAAAGGGCAATGCTACTATCTCTTTTTCCACACTTGTGCTTCAAAATAGCACCTTGTTCTTCATGTAGTGAGTCTCATATATTGTGCTTCAAAGTAGCACCTTGTTCCTCATGTAGTGAGTCTCATAAAGTTGTCCTTTTCATACTAGTGGGAATGTTTCATTATAGAACTTGGCTTGTATATTCCTACGATGGGCTTCCTCAAATGCCCTAGGTCTTCATGAGCAAGCAAGTTGGATGCACACCTACTAGTTTTCTTTTGTTGAGCATTCATAGCTCTAGTGCATCCGTTGCATGGCAATCCCTACTCCTCATGTTGACATCAATTGATGGGCATCTCCATAGCCCGTTGATTAGCCTCGTCAATGTGAGACTTTCTCCTTTTTTGTCTTCTCCGCACAATCCCCATCATCATATTCTATTCCACCCATAGTGCTATATCCATGGCTCACGCTCATGTATTGCGTGAAGGTTGAAAACGTTTGAGATTATTTAAGTATGAAACAATTGCTTGGCTTGTCATCGGGGGTATAGAAGTTGGGAACATCTTTGTTTGACGAAAATGAAGCATAGCCTAGCTATATGATTTTGTAGGGATGAACTTTCTTTTACCATGTTATTTTGAGAAGACATGATTGCTTTGATTAGTATGCTTAAAGTATTATTATTTTTGTGTCAATATGAACTTTTGTCTTGAATCTTTCGGATCTGAATATTCATGTCACAATTAAGAAGATTTACATTGAAATTATGCCAAAGTATCACTCTGCATCAAAAATTCTTTTTTATCATTTACCTACCCGAGGACGAGCAGGAATTAAGCTTGGGGATGCCTGATACGTCTCCAACGTATCTATAATTTTTGATTGCTCCATGATACTTTATCTACTCTTTTGGACTATATTGGGCTTCATTTTCCACTTTTATATTACTTTTGGGACTAACCTATTAACCGGAGGCCCAGCCCAGAATTGTTGTTTTTTGCCTATTTCAGTGTTTCGAAGAAACCGAATATCAAATGAAATGAAACCTTCGGGATTGTGATTTTCCAACCAAACGTGATCCAGGAGACTTGGGCCCTACTCCAAGCAGTGCCAGAGGCGGTCACGAGGGTGGAGGGCGCGCCCCCTGGGCGCGCGCCCTACCTCGTGGGCTCCCTGACGCTCCACCGACGTACTCCTTCCTCCTATATATACCTACGTATCCCCGAACGATCAGAACAGGAGCCAAAAACCTAATTCCACCGCCGCAACCTTCTGTATCCACGAGATCCCATCTTGGGTCATGTTCCGGAGCTCCGCCGGAGGGGGCATCCACCACGGAGGGCTTCTACATCATCACCATAGCCCCTCCTATGAAGTGTGAGTAGTTTACTTCAGACCTTCGGGTCCATAGCTAGTAGCTAGATGGCTTCTTCTCTCTTTTTGGATCTCAATACAATGTTCTCCCCCTCTCTCGTGGAGATCTATTCGATGTAATCTTCTTTTTGCGGTGTGTTTATTGAGACCGATGAATTGTGGGTTTATGATCCAGTATTATCTATGGAAAATATTTGATTCTTCTCTGAATTCTTTTATGTATGATTGAGTTATCTTTGCAAGTCTCTTCGAATTATCCTTTTTAGTTTGGCCAACTAGATTGGTAGTTCTTGCAATGGGAGAAGTGCTTAGCTTTGAGTTCAATCTTGTTGTGTCCTTACTCAGTGACAGAAGGAGTTGCAAGGCACGTACTGTATTGTTGCCATCGAGGATAACAAGATGGGGTTTTTATCATATTGCATGAATTTATCCCTCTACATCATGTCATCTTGCTTAAGGCGTTACTCTGTTTTTAACTTAATACTCTAGATGCATGTTGGATAGCGGTCGATGAGTGGAGTAATAGTAGTAGATGCAGAATCATTTCAATCTACTTTGTTTTGGACGTGATGCCTATATACATGATCATTGCCTAGATGTACTCATAACTATGCTCAATTCTGTTAATTGCTCAACAGTAATTTGTTCACCCACCATAGAATACTTATGCTCTTGAGAGAAGCCACTAGTGAAACCTATGGCCCCCGGGTCTATTCTCATCATATCAATCTCTATCACTTTATTTACTTGCTTTGTTTTTACTTTGCCTTTTACTTTTCACTTTGCATCTATCTATCAAAAATACCAAAAATATTATCTCTATCAGATCTCACTCTCGTAAGTGACCATGAAGGGATTGACAACCCCTAAGCGTTGGTTGCGAGTTGCTATCGTTTTGTGTAGGTACGAGGGACTTGTGCGTGGTCTTCTACTGGATTGATACCTTGATTCTCAAAAACTGAGGAAAATACTTACGCTACTTTGCTGCATCATCCTCTCCTCTTCGGGAAAATCCAACGCAGTGCTCAAGATAGCACCCCCCCACTAAATGACATTATACGCACCAAATGCCACTGACCGGTTCGTTCTATTCCTTCTCTTCCACCCACCCCGATGAGCGACACAATTCCCCACCCGTTAGGGTTCCTCAGCGCCCCTTTCCCGCCGCCATCCGCCCCAACTTCGGCCACCGGCGACTCAGCCCATCGCCGGTTGGCGTATCGGAGAAGTCGCAGCCCGAATCCCCCGTTCTCGGAACGCAGGGCGCCGCCGCCTTGTGCACTACATCAGGCACGCCGAGCCTTCCGCGGCGGCGCGGCGGCCACGCCTCCTGTCCGGCCCAAGCTCCGCCTCTTCCCCAAGCTCCACCATGTGATACTCAGCGACCCGTCACGCATCCTTGCGCTCTCCTGCACCCTGCTGCTTGGACGACGACTATTATCTCGCCTGCATCGGTAGCGAGGCCTAGTGCTGCCTGCATATGTGCGTGCTTGATGTGTGTGTGCTGGCCGTGTGTGATGTTGCTGAAGCTTGTGCATATGCTGTTTGGTGCTGTTGTACACATTATGTGACATGTATGGATTTGGGTGCCGAGTTCGTATGCAGTCATGTTCACTGGATGCTATGTTTCTTATAATTTTGTTTGCAATACACGTGATCTGTCTGCTTGTGCTCATTTGTTCATGTAGCTGTACAGAACTGGGACAACAAAATTCTTAAAGTGATAGATGCTTAACTCGATGATTTAACTTATGCAACAAATTATATATCAATACGTTGTCTATACCATAAAAGAACTATATTCCGGTTAAACCTTTATACCTATAAAAATTGGTCATCTACGACAAAGAAAAGCTCTTAATCAGGTCATTTACTGTTAAAACAGTATAATAAACACTTAAAACCAATCTACAAAACAATAAAGGACGTTCAGGTCATTTCGGTATGTTTCAGCTCCAGCCGCAGCTGCTATAGCACAACTACCAAACAACTGCACCTCAACTCCAACCTTTCAGCTACAGCTGCTCTTTCCAGCCGGAGCCGTTGCAGCTGCAGCCGAAGAAGTTGGAGCCCAAACAAACACACCCCTAAAAGCATCTCCAACAGCCGCGCTAAACTAACACCGCGCCACAAATTAGTCCGTTTTAGCGCGCGCGCAACGCGGCGGGTCGCTCCAGCGGGCGGGCAAAAACGGCACGCGCGCTATAACGAGTTGGGCGCGCGGTCAAAAACACTGTCCCGCGCGGTGTATTTCGGGCGCCCGCTACAGCGCGCGGCAGACTCGAGCGCTCGCGCCGCACTCTCTCCTCTCCTCCTCCTACGCCCCACGCGCGCCGGCGCCGGCGCCCTGCCACCCACCCATGGACGCGCACACCGGCACCCCGCTCACCCCGTTGTACAGCCGCCCCCCCCCCCCCCCCCCCCGCCGCCGCCGGAAACCCTAGCGCGGGAAGCGTTGGCATCACCATCGCCGGAGCTCCGCCGAGCGTCGGCCTCACGCGCAGCCTCTTCTTGCCGCCGTGGATGACAACGACACCGGGTGGCATCGCGCCGGCGCCGTCCCGTGCCGCCGCCGCACCGTCGAAGGTCCCCAATGCGACGCGGCCGAAGAAGGGCAAAACATCCGTGAAGAAAAACAAGGCGGCGGACGGCTCCGGCAGCACGAAGGCGAGGGGAAAGAAGCTTGCAGCACTTGGTTGGATGAACTTGTGGGCATGATTTTGAACTTGTGGGCATGAACTTTTATTCATCAACTTGTTTGTGTCAAATTTCACATGTTCATTGCATTTTGATGAATGTTTTCAAACTCATTTTGTGTCCAAAATATCATGTATGTTATATGTCCGGCGAGTCACGCGCGCTCTATTTTTGCTCGTTGCTGGAGCGGCGCGCGCGCTGCATTATAGTGCGGCTGCTGGAGTCAGCGCTGGTGGCCGCGCTAAACATGCCGAAGTGCGCGCGACAAACAGGTTTTTTGCGCGCGACGCTTAGCGCGGCTGTTGGAGATGCTCTAAACTCCAACCAGACACCGCATGTACGGCTAATTTTTTTAAATAATACATTTTTTATTAATTTTCATAAATATTACGCTGGGTAATTTTTTTTCAAAAATAATACACCGTCGGCCCGCTGCAGGCTGACTGGGCCTAGTCGGCCCACAGCAGGCCGATTGGATTCCAATCAGCCTACAGCTGGCCGACTGGCCCCTGTCGGCTCACTGTGGGCTGATTGGGTCCTGTCAGCCCATAGTGGGCCGACTGGAGCTAATTGGCTCGCTGTGGGCTAATTCTTTTTGCAAAAAAATAGGCATAAAAAATATATGTTTTAAAAAATGTTAATCATGTAATTAAAAAATGTTAAACGTGTATAAGAAAATGTTTCTGATGTATACAAAAAATGTACAATATATATGCAAAAAAGTTGACTAAAAATATGTTTTAAAAAGTGTTAATCATGTATTTAAAAATTGTTAAATGTGTGTATAAAAATGTTCCTTATCTATACAAAAAATATAGAATGTGTATGAAGAAAAGTTGACACCAAAAAATATGTTTGAAAAGTTGACATTTTTTCAAATACATGATTAAAAATTGTTAAATGTGTGTATAAAAAATATTCCTTATCTATACAAAAAATATAGAATGTGTATGAAAAAAATTGACACCAAAAAAATATGTTTGAAAAAATGTTCTCCAACACATTTGCCGGTGCTGCGTCAAGCACTTCTCTCAGGAATGGAGGCGTCAACACATTTGCCGGTGGAACAAGACGCAAAGGATGTACCAGTGGCAATCCTCCAAACACGTTGGCGCAAGATGGCGGGCGCGATGGTTGAGCAAGTCCAGGTACAGTGGTCACCTGACTCGACGCTGGGCACCTCCTGGGAGAACAAGGCCGCGCTCTTCGACAAGTTCCCTCAGGCAGAGGCTTGGGGTCAAGCCTCGACACAAGAAGGGGGGATGTCAGCGCCACTACCCCTGACATGCCGTCCCCACGTACCAACAACGACGGACCAGGAGCGGCACGGCCTCGTCGACAGATCAAGGCCAACGCAAGAGTGGCTGGGCCAGAATGGGTCCATTAGGCCCAGCCAAGACTACTACTTACCTTCCACGGCACCATCCAGGAGATCCATCCAGAGGATCAAGGCGAACCCGGCGGCTACCTCCTTCCCCTGGCTCCGAACCCTAGTCCTCCCCTTCGCCATTTTGTGTATCGAATCAAGCTTGTATCCCAGATAATTGCCACAGCTTAATAGATCCGCGAGCAGTACCTATCAGGGAAGCCCTAGACGGAGCCAGAGCCCGACGGATCAAGATCCCCGGGCGCCGCTGGGAAGCGTAGCCAGCCGAAATCTCTTGACCCTGCCTCGCCACTCTGTCCTGCCCCCCGGCGCTGAGATGCAGAACCCTAGCAGCAATCACCCTGCCCCGGCCGCGGCAGCGGCGGGGAAATCCAAGTCCTCGGGGCAGGCCGCGGCAGCGGCCTCGGGCCAGGGCCATCAGCCCTCCCCGGCCACGCCTGCGGCTGCCAAGTCCAAGTCCTCGGCCGCGGCAGGGGCCTCGGGCCACGGTCACAACTCCTCCCCGGCCACGCCGGCGGCCGGCAAGTCCAAGTCCTCGGCGCATGCCGCGGCGCCGGGCCAGGCGTCCTCCTCCAACCAACCCCACGCCGTCGGCGGCGCTGACGCAGCCGCATCGAGCCTTAAGCGCAAGCGCGGCGTCTTCCAGAAGGACCGTAAGGCCTTCTTCTGTTTTCTGAATTGTTAGTTCTTTTCTGTTTATTTTCCCCATACTTATGGCTCACTCCTATTCGTTTTCTTTCAGTGCAGCACATGATGTATGGGTTTGGGGACGATCCAAATGTAAGCTGGCCCATTACCAATTCTCTCTTTGGTTCCCTAATTTTTTGGTTAGGAATTATGTAGAACAGAATGCAGTCAGTGTAGTATATTTAAGAATTCAGGATGCAATGGGCCATAAGTGACATTTTGCAAGAAGAGTGGTAGCAAACAAGGGGTGGGTTTACCATGTTAGTATTTAATGGTTGAAAACTTGAAATATATTTAGAGAAGTAAAAGGGATATACCTGGAATTGGTACATTCCGTCCCAAAATTCTCGTCTTCAATTTGTTTACATAAGGATGTATCTATTCATATTTTAGTGTTAGATACATCCGTATCTAGATAAATCTAAGACAAGAATTTTAGGACGGAGGAAGTATTTGCTTAGACTGTGTTTATCAATGAATTTTGATTGTTGGTTAGCTTACACCTTTGCAATCAGACAACAGCCAATCCCTAACATATGTCAATGCATATGGATAGTGGTCGCATGTAATCTCTATTGAAAATTAAAATTATGTGTGCTGTTCATCTATGTTATGTTGAATGTGTGGAAGGAACTGCTAGTCTTTTCATCATGAGTAGCTACTGGCCATTTGGCCTCTCATGTTCGGGGCGAGCCGAACCGGATGCCTTTCTGTTGGGCAGGTCCTAGAGAAACCCCTAGTTTTTTGCCAACCAGCATCTATTGCCTCTCACTTCTTTTTGGGTGCTGCTGTGTGGATAGCCTGGTGTGCCTTGTAATATTTTAGTTTCACTCTTCGCATAGTAAATAAGTCAATGCTCCTACTAGGGATCTCAAAAAGAAAAAAAGACGGAGTAAAGAAACATGTCATCCCCCTTTTAAATCTTAGATGCTCTGGACTTACGATGCAACTGACCTTTTTTTTTTTGCTGGTTTTTCAGCCACTTCCAGAAACAGTTGCACTTGTGGAGGACATTGTTGTAGAATATGTTACTGACCTCGTAAGTTTCTCTTGCATTTGTACAGCTGTTTAGTTTATGTTTGGCCTGCTAAAAGAATACATACTATTCACAGATAGAAAGGTTTTGTTGAGGATTGCGTGACCCATTTCTGCCATTTGTACAACTATGTAGTTTATGTTTGGCCTGGTAAAAGAATACACACTATTCACAGATAGAAGGTCTTGTTGAGGATAGCATGACCCATTGAACCATTATTCATCTTTTCAATAGAGTCCATTAAGTACACTTAGGAAGTTCTGGGTAGTTTCCTATGCAAATAGACATAATTGGGTAACTGATTTTTCTTGATTAATAATCTGTATATGGATCGACATCTTGCACTGTACGATAGTGAGTCAATTTGATTTCAAGTAAATGTAGTGTACACATATGAGCAACTCATCTACCTGCCACAACCTTCCAACACAATCCATTCATGTTGAACCAAGAAATCCAGAATTGCGCTATATTTAACCAGTTATGCCAGTTTGCTTCAAGCTCATGGCTGTTTATAATTCCATTGTTTTTTTTAGAATAGCTTATGGTTCCATAGCTGAGTGAATCCATGGCGTGCCTTTTTTCCCAGGTCCACAAGGCTCAGAATGTGGCTTCAAAGAGGGGGAAGCTCTTGACAGAGGATTTTCTTTACCTTATCCGAAAGGTATGGTCACTTGTATCTCCAGAGTTAGCCAAAGCTAAGCATTTGCATTTCACATTCCCCCCCCCCCCCCCCCCCCCCCCAGGATATGCGTAAACTGCACCGCGCTACCGAGTTACTCTCCATGAATGAAGAGCTCAAGCAAGCAAGGAAAGCTTTTGATGTGAATGAAGAAACACTAGTAGTAACCAATGAGTGATATATGCATCCTTGAGCAGCCGCACAGACTACCATGTTATCTGCAATATTGCACTAACTGGTCAGACGATGCAATTGCTCCAGTTGGATGCTCATCCATTTGTATATGGAGTACTATTACCACGTGACATGGTAAGCAATCCAAACTATTCGGAAAAAAAGAAGAGTTTGTTGCCTGTCAAGTTGGCGTCATGTAGCACTTTCCACTGTGATGAATGGATGGTTGTACGCTTTGCCCAGTCATACTAGGCATAAAAATCTGGTTGTCATCTTTTGATATCAGGCACTATCCGCCCTAACTCGGTATTACGTTTATAATATGCGCACATTACAATCGGGAACGTTTCTACATTTCGGGACGGAGGAAGTAGTATTTGTTGCATGTGGCTGATCAAGGGCAATTAGATAACTACCTTGTGGTGGGCATGTGTCCTCGAGTTCTGCCGTTGCGACGGCGTTTGATCCAGCGCCGGCACGGACCTTGGAAGGTAATCTAAGAGCCTCGGAAGGTAATCTAAGAGCGGATGCAAATTGTGGTTTGCATTAGTGGCATCTGAAAGATGATGGATCATGTGTTGGGTTCGTGTTACGTGGATGGCAGGTATGATTTCCTCTTCGACGTTGCAGTCTTGTGGGGGTTCCAGATCTGGAGTTTGATGGCGTGTTCGGGGTGTTGTCCCGGTCTGATTCGTTCAACGGTAATGATTTTGCCTTTGGCGAACCACTTTGGAGGTCCGTAAAATTGCATATTAGCGATGGAGCCGCGTCGAGCTTGGGTGTGAAGGTGATCTGTTATTTTTTATCTTTGATGGTTGCTAGTGTGGTACCAGAGGCATGTGACGGGTGTTGGTGTCAAGCTTCTTCAATCTTGTTTGTAATTTTACTTCTTGGTTGTTGTTTTTTGCTATTTGTTCAGTTTGGTCAGGTCGACATATAGGTGGCTTATACTAGATCCTTATGATATAAATGGGACATGTATTCCACGCAAAAAAAAGATAACTACTTTTTTTTTTGAAGGAAAGCCTCATGGCACTTTATTTAGATTGTGACAGTGTTACATGGCTGAGTACATGAGAAAGTAAAAAATTAGGAGCAACAACTGCCCAAACAAAACTTGGCTTAACATCATAAGAGTACCTAGCCAGAAAATGTGCCAATCCATTAGCTTTCCTTGGACAATGCTTGAAACAAGTTCCAGGAATTTCATGAGCAATATGAAGACAGTCGGCAAGTATTGCTGCATTGGGACCCAAAATCTCAGTTTTTTCAGTGCATGCTTCAATCAGTTCTAGACAATCTAATTCGACTGTCACCTTGGTGGACCCAATCTCTGGAAGAAGCTTCAAACCTCGCAACAGCCCCAAAGTTTCAGCAGTTTGGGCATTAAGGACCTGGTCAATTAGCTCGGAAGCTCCTGCAATAGCTTCCCCTCAAGAGTTTCTAAGCATTGCAACAACTAAACTTGTTCCATCATCAAAGAAACTTGCGTCAGTATTCAGCTTATACGAACCTGGAGCAGGTTTCTGCCAAGTAAGCTCTTGGTCCTTTTGTATCAGCCGGGGGGTAACTACCTTGTTAAATAAGGACCGTCTATTTTAACAGATGCCTAGAAAAAAGGTTTCCATCATTTACCTAGTTTCCCGACGATCGGCTCAATATCCAACGGCCTCAATTTCATGATGCGACTTGTTCATCTTCTTCCTCCCGCACGATAGTTCCTCCTCCCCGCAGCTTTCCCTGCCCATTCGCCTACCTCCACCCCCTGCATCCGGCGGGCGCTACCGCACACCGGCTCGCCGCCCCCTCCCTCAACCAACCACCACTGCCATCGCTAGCCAATGCCCCGACCATCCCTCTAAGCCCCAGACCACCGGTGAAAACCTCTGACGATCCCTTGCAACCCCACCCCTAAGATAGATAATGCAGTTGTAGCTTCCCCCTAAAATATATAATGAGGCCATCACTTCCCCCTAAAATAGATAGTCGGGTTGTTCTATGCCGGCCAGGTTGGAAGGAAAAAGGAAGAAAGAAGAAAAAAGTGACTGATGCAACATAAAATTTAGGCACATGGGAAATAGCAAAACCATATTAAATAAGGAAGCACACTTGTGAGAAGCACAAATGTGTTTCACGACGAAGCACGAACGTGGAAAGCACAAATGTGCTTCCACACCAAAGCACATTTGCGTTTTTTTCATGAAACAAAATTGTGCTTTTAACTTTTGGGAAGCACAAATGTGTTTCCCGAAAAAGTACTGGTGTGCTTCACGGAGAAGCATATTTGTGCTTTTCGCACGTGTGCTTGAGAAAAAATAGTAAAAAAACAAAAAAAATGAGGAAAACCTAAAAAACAAGCATAATCTGAAAATTAAAAAAAATTGTGTGCAGAAATCTAAAAAAAACTCGTCCTTCGGTGCGTCCAGCGTGTGACTGGGCCTGGGTGCATCACATGTCAATAGGAAAAGCGCTCTCGAGTGCTCGCTGAGTATCCCTCGAAAGGGTACCCGTTAATTAGTTGGTCCCAGAAAAGAGAGAGGCATACTGCACCAAGGCGACTTTGCGCCTTCAAGGACAGCTAAATTGCCAGGCAGGCTTAGCATAGCAGGCTTTTACAAACCCGTGGAAAATATTTAGACTGCTCGGAATCACCCAAACCAACCCAACCAACCCAGGGAGAAACGAGACTCTCTAATCACTTGCATCTCAGTTAAAAGTGGAAATATCTCTACTAAATGGGAGTTCGTTGTTGTATGTTTGCTTCCATCTTTGCCCTTCCACTGTTTAGTTTTTTCCTTCACATCATGTATTAACCATCCAATCTTGCCTACAACCCAACTAAATCGAAAAAATAATCTTGCATTCCGCTACCATTTCCAAATCAAATCTTAACAAACCTCGACTAAATCGCATTTTCTTGTGTTCCTCCACTCATACCCAGATCAAATCAAATCAAATCTTATCAAAACTTCAACTAAATAAATAAAATATCTTGCATTCCCCTACCCATATCCTAGCTAAATCAAATCTTGCTAAAATCTCAACTAAATGGAAACATTTCTTGTGATTCCCTACCCATACCTAAATCAAATCCAATTTTGCCAAAACCTCATGTAAATCAAAACTCTCCTTATGTAACCATCTCATTCGTGCAGATACCAGCTACTCAATTCACCCGCGACTAGTGATGCCTCTAGTGTGACCAAAACACTCATCATAATGCCCGCCTAAGCACTTCGTTGGGAAGATATACAAACAGGGGTAATACTGCATGAAAGTGTGCTTCAACTAGGCCTATGCACTTACAGGCCATCAATTGTTCAGGAAGTTAATCTTGAACCAAACAAAAAAGGAAAAGAAAACTACACAACTCATGCTCAGTCAATGAACTGATTAGTCCATGTGCCCCTACACCATCGATCCTCAGGGAGACGATATGATGTCGACATTTACCTGTGGAGGTCAAGGAGACGATGGGAAGCTGTGGACATGACACATCTCCAACGTATCTATAATTTTTGATTGTTCCATGCTATTATATTATCATTCTTGGATGTTTTACAATCATTTTATATCAACTTTAAATCATTTTTGGGACTAACATATTGACATAGTGACCAGTGCGACTTGCTGTTTCTTGCTTGTTTTTTACTTCGGCGGAAATCAATACCAAACGGAGTCCAAACGTAGCGAAACTTTTTGGTGATTTTTTCTGGACTAGAAGACACAAGATGGCCAAAGAAGTACCAGAGGGGTGCCCCGAGGGGGGCACTGTTGGGGAACGCAGTAATTTCAAAAAAATTCATAAGATCACGCAAGATATATCTAGGTGATGCATAGCAACGCGCGGGGGGGGGGGGGGGGAGTGTGTCCACGTACCCTCGTAGACCGAAAGCGGAAGCGTTATGTAACGCGGTTGATGTAGTCGGACGTCTTCGCAATCCAACCGATCAAGTACCGAATGCACGACACCTCCGCGATCTGCACACGTTCAGCTCGGTGACGTCCCTCGAACTCTAGATCCAGTTGAGGCTGAGGGAGAGTTCCGTCAGCACGACGACGTGGTGACGGTGATGATGAAGTTACCGGCGCAGGGCTTCGCCCAAGCACTACGACGATATGACCGAGGTGGAAATCTGTGGAACGGGGCACCGCACACGGCTAAAAGATCAACTTGATCAACTTGTGTCTATGGGGTGCCCCCCTCCCCAGTATATAAAGGAGTGGAGGAGGGGGCCGGCCGGCCACATGGGGTGTGCCCCAAGGGGGAATTCCTACTCCTACTAGGAGTAGGTTTCCCCCCTTTCCTAGTCCAACTGGGAGGGGGAACGAAGGGAAGAGGGGAAGAAGGAAAGGGGGCCCGACCCCCTCCCCAATTCGGATTGGGCTTGGGGGGTGCGCCCCACCACTTGTCCGCCTCCTCCTCTCTTCCACTAAGGCCCATGAAGGCCCATTGACCCCTCGGGGGGTCCCGGTAACCCTTCGTACTCTAGTTTTATCCGAAACTTCTCCGGAACACTTCTGGTGTCCGAACATAGCCGTCCAATATCAATATTTATGTCTCAACCATTTCGAGACTCCTCGGCATGTCTGTGATCACATCCGGGACTCTGAACAAACTTCGGTACATCAAATCACATAAACTCATATTATGAATCGTCATCGAACGTTAAGTGTGCGGACCCTACGGGTTCGAGAACTATGTAGACATGATCGAGACAGGTCTCCGGTCAATAACCAATAGCGGAACCTGGGTGCTCATGTTGGTTCCTACATATTCTACGAAGATCTTTATCGTCAAACCACATAACAACATACGTTGTTCCCTTTGTCATCGGTATGTTACTTGCCCGAGATTCGATCATCGGTATCATCATACCTAGTTCAATCTCATTACCGGCAAGTCTCTTTACTCGTTCCGTAATACTTCATCCCGCAACTAACTCATTAATGACAATGCTTGCAAGGCTTATAGTGATGAGTATTACCGAGAGGGCCCAGAGATACCTCTCCGAAACACGGAGTGACAAATTCTTATCTCGATCTATGCCAACCCAACAAACACCTTCGAAGACACCTGTAGAGCACATTTATAATCACCCTTTTATGTTGTGACGTTTGGTAGCACACAAAGTGATGAGGACATCAATACCATTGTTACACCCACAGCCCCTGCTGCTATACATACTGGACCAATTACTAGAGCTCGCGCACGCCAACTAAATTACCAGGTACTTTCGTTTCTTGGTAATGATTCTAATGTTCATGAGAATATGATGCTGCCTAAATTGGATACATTTGTTTTGCTTACAAATGAAGGGCCTAGCTTGGAGAAGGATGAACATTGGAGCAAGAACAAGCATGGAGATGATGGCATGCGCAAGGGGAACAAGAACAGAGTTACAAGTGATGATTTCAGGTCTTTGAAGCCACCATAACGAGTGCATGAAGCCTTGGACGAAATATACAAGATGTCACTTCATAAATTTCGTCCAGAGGCTATTATAGGTGTTGCATCACCTTTTTATTGGGCCAGGCCCATGTAATTTCGAAATACATAAGTATAGGCTATTTTTAGAGTCCGTATGTGTGGGGAAACAAGAGATAGGGTTGATTTCGGACCCCTCCACCAAGGGCCACGGAATTCCCCCTCTCTTCCTCCATATATACAGCCCTTAGGGCACCGTTTAGACTTTGGGTTTTATTTAGATTAAAGTTCGCCATAGCTGCAACTTCGCGTACTTCGTTTGTGTTCAACGACCAGACAAAGGCGTCACAGAACCCCACCTTGATTAATAAAGCTTTCATCTTATATTCGCAATATCCAGATTGCAATCTTAGTTTCTTGCTTGTTCTTCGTTTGCTCACAGGAAACAGACCCTCGTGGTCAGGTTGATCGTGCTCCGGCGTGGTCAATAACCTCTCGGAGTTGGTTTAGCGATTGCTAAGGCGCGACGTCCTCGCACGTTCGTAGTCGGATCGTCAAAGTCGACTTCCACCAAAGCGATATCCATCATCTCATCGAAAGACGGGACACCTTTGCCTCTATCAAGTGGTATCAGATTTCCAGGTTGCTCGGTGAGATTTTACAGTTTTTCGTAGTTTAGATTGAGTCTGTTCTTCATACCTACAGTCCACGAAAAAGCCACAAAAAAAATTAGGGTTAGTCCCATATCCGAACCAATCTGAGCCTTTGCATAATCTTTTTAGGGTTTTGCTTTGTTGAATTTGCGGTTGCATCGTCGTGTCTAGTTGCTGGTCTTAGAGTCTAGTCTTTTAGAGTTTCGAGTTCTGGTCATAAGTTGTCACGCTGCCGCCGCACCATCATCATCGCCCCTGCCATCTACCACCACCGCTTATCCGCCACCGCTTCGAATTCGTATCCATATACCACCACCGCTGCCATCTACCACCATATATCCACCACCAACCCGAGTTCTTGTCATATTAGGTTTGTTTTTGAGATCCATCTAGATTCCGATTCGTGTTTCCTTGCCGGAGTAGGTTTCGGAAAAAAAAATTGGTCGAAAAAAATTTCGTGCCTATCCTGTCAGTTTGACCTAGGAAGAGTTTTGAGACACTCGCCATTATAGTGATTTTTCGCAAAAAAAAAAAACAGCACAAAAAAAACAGCGCAAAAAAAAGAGCGAAAAAAATCTAGAGTGTGCTTTTTCCTTGTTTACGTGCCGCGCCGTGATTTTGTTGGTGTTCTAGGCTCGCGTCTCTAGCACAGTCTAGCCTAGGACCAGCACAGTACCGTCGTTGAGCGTTTATTCAACTTTGCATCTCTGAATTTATTGCTGACCCTTTTTGCTACCATATTATAAGCCTTCCCAGCTCCACATACATCTACGTCGTGCGTTTGACTCTCCCTGGTAATTGCTCTACCCAAGCTTTGAGAGTTTTTGACTACAACGGTTGCCGATCACCGCCTGCTGCTGGGTAAGAACCGGTAAGAATTTGAGATTTGCTTGACGGATTTGTGACACCCACCACCACCTCTTGTTAGTAGTCTGTAGGATCATATTCTTGTGTGTTTCTATTGCTGCTAACCATGCCAGGATCACAAGCCGACGAGACTGACTGGGAGAACATGACGAATAAGGATTTGCATGATAAATTTCAGCAAATGATGAGTGGACAGGTGCAAGATGTGCTAAACAGATTTGAAGAGGCCATGGAGAAGATAGATGGCATGGAGAAGACGTTCGAAACAAAGCTCGATAACAAGTTTAATGAATTGCTCGCACGTCTTCCACCACCACCACCCGCTGCACCTAACACACCTCTCCAACAACAACAACAACGACTACCTCCACGTCACGAAACAGACCTCCGCCGAGCGAGCCGTGTTCCTCTTGCGTTTGGCCAAACTGTTGGTGCTGCTGTTGATACTTCTGTGGCTCCTGCTGCTGATGCAGAGGAGGATGATTATGTGGGAGATTACGAGGATGAGGTTGCTCAAAATCAGAACTACGTGCAACCACCAGCACCACCACCAGCTGGTCGTCCACATGCAAATAATCACAATGGTAGGGTTTTCCCTCAGGTACGAGATCATGACCATCTTCCTAAACTGAAATTGAATATTCCACCTTTCGAGGGTAGATATGTTCCTGATATATATCTTACTTGGGAGTTAGAAACTGAACAACGATTTACATGTTTACAATATCCCGAGGAGAGACGGGTTGCCGCTGCTGTTTGTGCTTTCACTAGTTTTGCATGTGTATGGTGGTCTGAACATTGTAGATTATATCCTATTCCAACTACTTGGACTGCTTTGAAAACTGCTATGCGTACTCGTTGGGTTCCACCATATTATCAACGTGAATTGCTTCAAAAATTACAGCGCTTAAGACAAGGAAAAAATTCTGTAGAAGAATATTATCAGGAATTACAAACTGGCATGATTAGATGTGGTATTGTTGAGGAGAATGAAGCTATGCTTGCACGTTTTCTGGGTGGATTAAATAGAGAGATTAGACCATTCTAGACTATAAGGAGTATACTAATATCACTCGTTTATTCCATCTTGCTTGTAAAGCTGAACGTGAAGTGCAGGATCGACAAACATTGGCGCGAACTAACTTTTCTGCAGGCCGACCTTCATCATGGATACCGCGTGCATCTTCTACTTCAACTGCACCAGCACCTCAATCAGGTGCCTCCTCCAGTCGCGATACAAGAAAACAGGCACAACCACCATTATCTGCCAAGAGCGCACCTGCTGGGCCTGCACAGAGTTCTTCTTCTTCCATGGCATCAACAGGGCACACAAGTGATATTATTTGTCGTCGTTGTAAGGGAGGAGGTCATTATGCGAAAGAATGCAAATCTCCGCGTGTGATGATTGCTACCGCGGATGGTGGATATGAGTCCGCTAGTGACTATGATGAGGAGACTTTGGCTCTTATTACACATGAAGAACATGGTGGAGATGATTCTGATCATGAGACACAATACATGGCTCCTGAAGACGCTGACAGGTATGAATGTTTAGTTGCTCAACGTGTTTTGAGTGTGCAGGTCACACAAGCTGAGCAAAATCAGAGGCACAATTTGTTCCATACCAAGGGAGTTGTGAAAGAACGTTCTGTGCGCGTCATCATAGATGGAGGGAGCTGCAACAACTTGGCTAGCATGGAGATGATGGAGAAGCTTTCTCTCACCACAAGACCACATCCACATCCTTACTACATCCAATGGTTCAACAACAGCGGCAAGGTTAAGGTAACACGTACTGTTCGTGTGCATTTTAGTATCTCTACATATGCTGATTATGTTGATTGTGATGTGGTACCTATGCAAGCATGTTCCTTATTACTTGGTAGACCATGGCAATTTGATAAAAATTCTGTACACCATGGTAGAAACAATCAGTATACTCTTGTTCATAAGGATAAAAATATTACTTTGCTTCCTATGACTCCTGATTCTATTTTGAAAGATGATATTAATAGAGCTAATAAAGCAAAACAGGAGAAGAATAAGAGTGAAAATCAGATTGTGGCAAAAGAATTTGAGCAACAAATGAAGCCTAATCATAAACCATCTAGTGTTGCTTCTGAAATTAAATTGAAAAGTGCATGTTTATTTGCCACCAAATCTGATATTGATGAGCTAGATTTCAGCAAATCTGTTTGCTATGCTTTTGTGTGCAAAGAGGCATTATTTTCATTCGAGGACGTGCCTTCCTCTTTGCCTCCTGCTATCACTAACATTTTGCAGGAGTTCGCTGACGTCTTTCCACAAGACGTGCCACCGGGATTACCACCTATTCGAGGGATTGAGCATCAGATTGACTTAATTCCCGGTGCTTCACTGCCAAACCGTGCACCATACCGTACCAATCCAGAGGAGACGAAGGAGATTATGCGTCAAGTACAAGAGCTTCTCGACAAAGGTTATATACGCGAATCCCTTAGTCCTTGTGCTGTTCCTATTATTCTAGTGCCGAAAAAGGATGGTACATCGCGTATGTGTGTTGATTGTAGAGGCATTAATAATATTACTATTCGTTATGGTCATCCTATTCCTAGGCTAGATGATATGCTTGATGAATTGAGTGGCTCTACAATATTCTCCAAAGTTGATTTGCGTAGTGGATACCATCAAATTCGTATGAAATTGGGGGATGAATGGAAAACAGCATTTAAAACTAAGTTTGGATTATATGAGTGGTTAGTCATGCCTTTTGGGTTAACTAATGCGCCTAGTACTTTCATGAGACTAATGAACGAATTTTTACGTGCTTTCATTGGACGATTTGTGGTAGTCTATTTTGATGATATACTGATTTATAGCAGATCTTTGGAAGAACATTTGGAACATTTACGTGCTGTTTTTATTGCTCTACGTGATGCACGTTTGTTTGGTAACCTTGGGAAGTGCACCTTTTGCACTGACCGAGTATCTTTTCTTGGCTATGTTGTTACTCCACAGGGAATTGAAGTTGATAAAGCCAAGATTTAAGCTATTGAGAGTTGGCCGCAGCCCAAAACGGTCACACAAGTGAGGAGTTTTCTTGGCCTCGCTGGATTCTATAGGCGTTTTGTGAGAGATTTCAGCACCATTGCTGCACCTCTCAATGAGCTTACAAAGAAAGATGTGCCTTTTCTTTGGGGTACCGCACATGAAGAAGCCTTCTCGGTATTGAAAGATAAGTTGACACATGCTCCTTTACTCCAACTTCCTGATTTTAATAAGACTTTTGAGCTTGAATGTGATGCTAGTGGAATTGGATTAGGAGGTGTGTTATTACAAGATGGAAAACCTGTTGCATACTTTTCTGAAAAATTGAGTGGGCCTAGTCTGAATTATTCTACTTATGATAAAGAATTATATGCTCTTGTTCGGACTTTAGAAACATGGCAACATTATTTATGGCCCAAAGAATTTGTTATACATTCTGATCATGAATCTTTGAAACATATTAAAAGTCAAGCTAAACTGGATCGTAGACATGCTAAATGGGTTGAATTCATTGAGACTTTCCCTTATGTCATTAAACACAAGAAGGGAAAAGAAAATGTTATTGCTGATGCATTGTCTCGTTGCTATACTATGCTTTCACAACTTGACTTCAAAATATTTGGTTTGGAGACCATCAAAGATCAATATGTGCATGATGCTGATTTTAAAGATGTAATGCAGAATTGTAAGGAAGGAAGAATGTGGAACAAGTTTGTCGTTAACGATGGATTTGTGTTTCGTGCTAACAAGCTATGCATTCCAGCTAGCTCCGTTCGTCTTTTGTTGTTGCAGGAGGCGCATGGAGGAGGATTAATGGGACACTTTGGCGTGAAGAAGACGGAGGACGTACTTGCTACACATTTCTTTTGGCCAAAGATGAGACGTGATGTTGAGCGTTTTATTGCTCGCTGCACTACATGTCAAAAAGCTAAGTCACGACTCAATCCTCATGGTTTATATATGCCTTTGCCTGTACCTAGTGTTCCTTGGGAGGATATATCTATGGACTTTGTTTTAGGTTTACCTCGAACAAAGAAGGGGAGGGATAGCATATTTGTTGTCGTGGATAGATTCTCGAAAATGGCACACTTTATACCATGTCATAAAAGCGATGATGTTGTTAATGTTGCTGATTTGTTCTTTCGTGAAATTATTCGCTTGCATGGTGTGCCAAATACTATTGTTTCAGATCGTGATACTAAATTTCTTAGCCACTTTTGGAGATGTTTATGGGCTAAGTTGGGGACTAAACTGCTTTTTAGTACTACTTGTCATCCCCAAACTGATGGCCAAACTGAAGTAGTCAATAGAACATTGTCTACTATGCTTATGGCTATTTTGAAGAGTAATAAGAAAATGTGGGAGGAATGCTTGCCTCATATTGAATTTGCTTATAATCGTTCATTGCATTCTACTACTAAGATGTGCCCTTTTGAAGTTGTGTATGGTTTCCTACCTCGTGCACCTATTGATTTGTTGCCTCTTCCATCTTCGGAGAAGGTTAATTTTGATGCTAAACAACATGCTGAATTGATTTAAAAAATGCATGAGTTAACTAAGGAAAACATTGAGCGTATGAATGCCAAATATAAACTTGCTGGAGATAAGGGTAGAAAACATGTTGTGTTTGCACCTGGAGATCTTGTTTGGTTACATTTGCGTAAGGATAGATTTCCTGATTTGCGCAAGTCAAAGCTCATGCCACGGGCTGATGGTCCCTTTAAGGTGTTAGAGAAAATAAATGATAATGCATATAAACTTGAGCTGCCTGCAGATTTTGGGGTTAGTCCCACTTTTAACATTGCAGATTTGAAGCCTTATTTGGGTGAGGAAGATGAGCTTCCGTCGAGGATGACTTCATTTCAAGAAGGGGAGGATGATGAGGACATCAATACCATTGTTACACCCACAGCCCCTGCTGCTATACATACTGGACCAATTACTAGAGCTCGCACACGCCAACTAAATTACCAGGTACTTTCGTTTCTTGGTAATGATTCTAATGTTCATGAGAATATGATGCTGCCTAAATTGGATACATTTGTTTTGCTTACAAATGAAGGGCCTAGCTTGGAGAAGGATGAACATTGGAGCAAGAACAAGCATGGAGATGATGGCATGCGCAAGGGGAACAAGAACAGAGTTACAAGTGATGATTTCAGGTCTTTGAAGCCACCATAACGAGTGCATGAAGCCTTGGACAAAATATACAAGATGTCACTTCATAAATTTCGTCCAGAGGCTATTATAGGTGCTGCGTCACCTTTTTATTGGGCCAGGCCCATGTAATTTTGAAATACATAAGTATAGGCTATTTTTAGAGTCCGTATGTGTGGGGAAACAAGAGATAGGGTTGATTTCGGACCCCTCCACCAAGGGCCACGAAATTCCCCCTCTCTTCCTCCATATATACAGCCCTTAGGGCACCGTTTAGACTTTGGGTTTTGTTTAGATTAAAGTTCGCCATAGCTGCAACTTCGCATACTTCGTTTGTGTTCAACGACCAGACAAAGGCGTCACAGAACCCCACCTTGATCAATAAAGCTTTCATCTTATATTCGCAATATCCAGATTGCAATCTTAGTTTCTTGCTTGTTCTTCGTTTGCTCGCAGGAAACAGACCCTCGTGGTCAGGTTGATCGTGCTCCGGCGTGGTCAATAACCTCTCGGAGTTGGTTTAGCGATTGCTAAGGCGTGACATCCTCGCACGTTCGTAGTCGGATCATCAAAGTCGACTTCCACCAAAGCGATATCCATCATCTCATCGAAAGACGGGACACCTTTGCCTCTATCACAAAGTGTTCCACCGGTATTCGGGAGTTGCATAATCTCATAGTCTGAGGAACTTGTATAAGTCATGAAGAAAGCAGTAGCAATGAAACTGACACGATCATAATGCTAAGCTAACGGATGTGTCATGTCCATCACATCATTCTCCTAATGATGTGATCCCATTCATCAAATGACAACAGATGTCTATGGTTAGGAAACATAACCATCTTTGATTAACGAGCTAGTCAAGTAGAGGCATACTAGGGACCATATGTTTTGTCTATGTATTCACACATGTACTAAGTTTACGGTTAATACAATTCTAGCATGAATAATAAACATTTATCATGAATTAAGGAAATAAATAATAAACATTTATCATGAATTAAGGAGCATATTTCCTTCAGTCAATAATCTAGATTACATAGTAATGATTCTAACACCCATGGAGCTTTGGTGCTGATCATGTTTTGCTCATGGAAGAGGCTTAGTCAACGGGTCTGCAACATTCAGATCCGTATGTATCTTGCAAATCTCTATGTCCCCCTCCGACACTTGATGACGGATGGAATTGAAGCGTCTCTTGATGTGCTTGGTTCTCTTGTGAAATCTGGATTCCTTTGCCAAGGCAATTGCACCAGTATTGTCACAAAAGATTTTCATTGGACCCGATGCACTAGGTATAACACCTAGATCAGATATGAACTCCTTCATCCAAACTCCTTAATTTGCTGCTTCCGAAGCAGCAATGTACTCCGCTTCACACGTAGATCCCGCCACGATGCTCTGCTTGGAACTGCACCAGCCGACAGCTCCTCCATTCAATAAAAATACGTATTCGGTTTGCCACTTAGAGTCATCCGGATCAGTGTCAAAGCTTGGATCGACGTAACCGTTTACGACGAGCTCTTTTTCACCTCCATAAATGAGAAACATATCCTTAGTCCTTTTCAGGTATTTCAGGATGTTCTTGACCGCTGTCCAGTGCTCCACTCCGAGATTACTTTGGTACCTCCCTGCTATGCTTATTGCAAGTCACACATCAGGTCTGGTACACTACATTTCATACATGATAGAACCTATGGTTGAAGCATAGGGAATGACTTTCATTTTCTCTCTATCTTCTGCAGTGGTCGAGCATTGAGTCTGTCTCAACTTCACACCTTGTGACACATGCAAGAACCCTTTCTTTGACTGATCCATTTTGAACTTCTTCAAAACTTTATCAAGGTATGTGCTTTGTGAAAGTCCAATTAAGCGTCTTGATCTATCTCTATAGATCTTGATGCCCAATATGTAAGCAGCTTCTCCAAGGTCTTTCATAGAATAACTCTTATTCATGTATCCCTTTATGCTATCCAGAAATTCTATATCATTTCCAATAAAAAATATGTCATCCACATATAATATCAGAAATGCGACAGAGCTCCCACTCACTTTCTTTCAAATATAGGCTTCTCCAAAAGTCTGTATAAAACCATATGCTTTGATCACACTATCAAAGCGTTTATTCCAACTCCGATAGGCTTGCACGAGTCCATAAATGGAACGCTTGAGCTTGCACACTTTGTTAGCACCCTTTGGATCGACAAAACCTTTTGGTTGCATCATATACAACTCTTCTTCCAGAAATCCATTCAGGAATGCAGTTTTGACATCCATTTGCCAAATTTCATAATCATAAAATGCAGCAATTGCTAACATGATTTGGACAGACTTAAGCATCGCTACGGGTGAGAAAGTCTCATCATAGTCACATCCTTGAACTTGTCGAAAACCTTTCGCGACAAGTCAAGCTTTGTAAATAGTAACATTACCGTCTGTGTTGGTCCTCTTCTTAAAAATCCATTTATTTTCTATGGCTTGCCGATCATCGGGCAAATCCACCAAAGTCCACACTTTGTTCTCATACATGGATCCCATCTCAGATTTCATGGCCTCAAGCCATTTCGTGGAATCTGGGCTCATCATCGCTTCCTCATAGTTAGTAGGTTCATCATGGTCTAGTAACATGACTTCCAGAACAGGATTACCGTACTACTCTGGTGCGGATCTTACTTTGGAAGACCTACGAGGTTCGGTAGTAACTTGATCTGAAGTTTCATGATCATCATCATTAACTTCCTCACTAATTGGTGTAGGAATCACTGGAACTGATTTCCGTGATAAACTATTTTCCAATAAGGGAGAAGGTACAATTACCTCATCAAGTTCTACTTTCCTTCCACTCACTTCTTTCGAGAGAAAATCCTTCTCTAGAAAGATCCATTCTTAGCAACAAAGATTTTGCCTTTGGATCTGTGATAGAAGGTGCACCCAATAGTTTCCTTTGGGTATCCTATGAAGATGCACTTCTCCGATTTGGGTTCGAGCTTATCAGGTTGAAGCTTTTTCACATAAGCATCGCAGCCCCAAACTTTAAGAAACGAAAACTTTGGTTTCTTGCCAAACCACAGTTCATAAGGCGTTGTCTCAACGGATTTTGACGGTGCCCTATTTGAAGTGAATGCAGTCGTCTCTAAAGCATAACCCCAAAATGATAGCGATAAATTAGTATGAGACATCATAGATCGCACCATATCCAATAAAGTGCGGTTACGGCGTTCGGACACACCATTTTGCTGTGGTGTTCCAGGTGGCGTTAGTTGTGAAACTATCCCATGTTGTTTCAAATGAAGACCAAACTCGTAACTCAAATATTCTCCTCCACGATCAGATCGTAGAGACTTTATTTTCTTGTTACAATGATTTTCTACTTCACTCTGAAATTCTTTGAACTTTTCAAATGTTTCAAACTTATGCTTCATCAAGTAGATATAACCATATCTGCTCAAATCATCTGTGAAGGTAAGAAAATAACAATACCCGCCACGAGCCTCAACACTCACTGGACCGCATACATCAGTATGTATTATTTCCAATAAGTCAGTAGCTCGTTCCATTGTTCCGGAGAACGGAGTTTTAGTCATCTTGCCCATAAGGCACGGTTCGCAAGCACCAAGTGATTCATAATCAAGTGATTCCAAAAGTCCATCAGTATGGAGTTTCTTCATGCGTTTACATCGATATGACCCAAACGACAGTGCCACAAATAAGTTGCACTATCATTATTAACTTTGCATCTTTTGGCTTCAATATTATGAATATGTGTATCATCACTATCGAGATTCAACAAAAATAGACCACTCAGCAAGAGTGCATGACCATAAAATATATCACTCATATAAATAGAACAACCATTATTCTTTGATTTAAATGAATAATCATCTCGCATCAAACAAGATCCAGATATAATGTTCATGCTCAACGCTGGCACCAAATAACAATTATCCAGGTCTAAAACTAACCCCGACGGTAGATGTAGAGGTAGCGTGCCGACGACGATCACATCGATCTTGGAACCATTTACCATGCGCATCGTCACCTCATCCTTAGACAATCTTTGTTTAATCCGTAGCCCCTGTTTCGAGTTGCAAATATGAGCAAGAGAACTAGTATAAAATACACATGCGCTACTACGAGCATTAGTAAGGTACTTATCAACAACATGTATATCAAATATACCTTTCACTTTGCCATCCTTCTTATCCGCCAAATACTTGGGACAGTTTCGCTTCCAGTGACCAGACCCTTTGCAGTAGAAGCACTCAATTTTAGGCTAAGGCCCAAACTTGGGTTTCTTCTCTTGAGCAGCAACCTTTTTGCCATTCTTCTTGAAGTTCCCCTTCTTCCCTTTGCCCTTTTTCTTCAAACTAGTGGTCTTGTTTGCCATCAACACTTGATGCTCATTTTTGATTTCTACCTCCGCAGCTTTTAGCATCGCAAAGAGCTCAGGAATAGTCTTGTTCATCCCTTGCATATTATAGTTCATCATGAAGCCTTTATAGCTTGGTGGTAGTGATTGAAGAACTTTGTCAATGACACTATCAATTGGAAGATCAACTCCCAGTTGAGTCAAGTGGTTATGGTACCCAGACATTCTGAGTGTGTGTTCACTGACAGAACTATTCTCCTCCATTTTGAAGCTATAGAACTTGTTGGAGACTTCATATCTCTCAACTCGGGCATTTGCTTGAAATATTAACTTCAACTCCTGGAACATCTCATATGCCCCATGATGTTCAAAATGTGTTTGAAGTCCCAATTCTAAGTCGTAAAGCATGGCACACTGAACTATCGAGTAGTCATCAACACGTGTCTGCCAGGCATTCACAATGTCTGTAGTTGCGGGCGCGGGTGGTACACCTAACGGTGCTTCCAGGACGTAATTCTTCTGTGCAGCCATGAGAATAATCCTCAAGTTACGGACCCAGTCCATGTAGTTGCTGCCATCATCTTTCAACTTAGCTCTCTCTAGGAACGCATTAAAATTCAAAGTAATGGTAGCACGGGCCATTGATCTATAATAATATAGATATGCAAAATAACTATCAAGACTAAGTTCATGATAAATTAAAGTTCAATTAATCATATTACTTAAGAACTCCCACTTAGATAGACATCCCTCTAATCATCTAAGTGATCACATGATCCAAATCAACTAAACCATGTCCGATCATCACACGAGATGGAGTAGTTTTCAATGGTGAACATCACTTTGTTGATCATATCTACTATATGATTCACATTCGACCTTTCGGTCTTAGTGTTTCTAGGCCATATCTGCATATGCTAGGCTCGTCAAGTTTAACCCGAGTATTCTGCGTGTGCAAAAACTGGCTTGCACCCGTTGTATGTGAACATAGAGCTTATCACACCTGATCATCACGTGGTGTCTCGACACGACGAACTGTAGCAACGGTGCATACTCAGGGAGAACACTTGTACCTTGAAATTTAGTGAGGGATCATCTTATAATGCTACCACCGTACTAAGAAATATAAGATGCATAAAAGATAAACATCACATGAAATCAAAATATGTAGCATGATATGGCCATCATCATCTTGTGCTCATGATCTCCATCACCGAAGCATCATCATGATCTCCATCATCAATGGTGCAACACCTTGATCTCCATCGTAGCATCGTTGTCATCTCGCCGACTATTGTTACTACGACTATCGCTAACGCTTAGTGATAAAGTAAAACAATTAAATGGCGATTGCATTCATACAATAAAGCGACAACCATATGGCTCCTGCCAGTTGCCGATAACTTTGTTACAAAACATGATCATCTCATACAACAATTTATATCACATCATGCCTTGACCATATCACATCACAGCAAGTCGTACAAAAACAAGTTAGACATCCTCTACTTTGTTGTTGCAAGTTTTACGTGGCTGCTACGGGCTTCTAGCGAGAACCGTTCTTACCTACGCATCAAAACCACAACGATTTTTCGTCAAGTGTGATGTTTTAACCTTCAACAAGGACCGGGCGTAGCCACACTCGATTCAACTAAAGTTGGAGAAACAAACACCCGCCAGCCACCTCTGTGCATAAGCACGTCGGTATAAGCAGTCTCATGAACGCGATCATGTAATGTCGGTCCGGGCCGCTTCATCTAACAATGCCGCCGAATCAAAGTATGACATGCTGGTAAGCAGTATGACTATTATCACCCACAACTCTTTATGTTCTACTCGTGCATATAACATCTATGCATAGACCTAGCTCGGATGCCACTGTTGGGGAACGCAGTAATTTCATAAAAATTCCTACGATCACGCAAGATCTATCTAGGCGATGCATAGCAACGGGGGAGGGGGGGAGTGTGTCCACGTACCATCATAGACCGAAAGCAGAAGCATTATGTAACGTGGTTGATGTAGTCGAACGTCTTCGCGATCCAACCGATCAAGTACCAAACGCACGACACCTCCGCGATCTACACAGGTTCAGCTCGGTGACGTCCCTCGAACTCTAGATCCAGCTAAGGCCGAGGGAGAGTTCCATCAGCATGACGGTGTGGTGACGGTGATGATGAAGTTATTGGCGTAGGGCTTCGCCTAAGCACTACGATGATATGACCGAGGTGGAAATCTGTGGAAGGGGGCACCGCACACGGCTAAAAGATCAACTTGATCAACTTGTGTCTATGGGGTGCCCCCTCCCCCGTATATAAAGGAGTGGAGGAGGGGGCCGGCCTGCCTCATGGGGTGCGCCCGAAGGGAGGTTCCTACTCCTACTAGGAGTAGGTTTCCCCCTTTCTTAGTCCAACTAGGAGGGGGAAGGAAGGGAAGAGGGGAAGAAGGAAAGGGGAGGCCGGCCCCCTCCCCAATTTGGATTGGTCTTGGGGGGGGGGGCGCCCCACCACTTGGCCGCCTCATCCTCTCTTCCACTAAGGCCCATGAAGGCCCATTGACCCCCCGGGGGGTTCCGGTAACCCCCCGACACTCCAGTTTTATTCGAAACTTCTCCGGAACACTTCCGGTGTCTGAACATAGCCGTCCAATATATAAATCTTTATGTTTTGACCATTTCGAGACTCCTCGTCATGTCTGTGATCACATCCGGGACTCCGAACAAACTTCGGTACATCAAATCACATAAACTCATAATACCAATCGTCATCGAACGTTAACCATGCAGACCCTACGGGTTCGAGAACTATGTAGACATGACCGAGACAGGTCTCCGATCAATAACCAATAGCGGAACCTGGATGCTCATATTGGTTCCTACATATTCTACGAAGATCTTTATCGGTCAAACCGCATAACAACATATGTTGTTCCCTTTGTCATCGGTATGTTACTTGCCCAAGATTCGATCGTCGGTATCATCATACCTAGTTCAATATCGTTACCGGCAAGTCTCTTTACTTGTTCCGTAATACTTCATCCCGCAACTAACTCATTAATCATAATGCTTGGAAGGCTTATAGTGATAAGTATTACCGAGAGGGCCAGAGATACCTCTCCGAAACACGGAGTGACAAATCCTAATCTCAATCTATGCCAACCCAACAAACACCTTCGGAGACACCTGTAAAGCACCTTTATAATCACCCTTTTACGTTGTGACGTTTGGTAGCACACAAAGTGTTCCTCCGGTATTCAGGAGTTGCATAATCTCATAGTGTGAGGAACTTGTATACGTCATGAAGAAAGCAGTAGCAATGAAACTGACGCGATCATAATGCTAAGCTAACGGATGGGTCATGTCCATCACATCATTCTCCTAATTATGTGATCCCGTTTATAAAATGACAACACTTTCTATGGTTAGGAAACATAACCATCTTTGATTAATGAGCTAGTCAAGTAGAGGCATACTAGGGACTATATGTTTTGTCTATGTATTCACACATGTACTAAGTTTCTGGTTAATACAATTCTAGCATGATTGATAAACATTTATCATGAATTAAGGAAATAAATAATAACTTTATTATTGCCTCTAGGGAATATTTCCTTCAGGCACAACCCACCTGGGCGCGCCTGGGGCCCAGGAGCGCCCTGGTGGGTTGTGCCCACCTCAGTGGCGTCCCGCACCGCCTCTTTGCTCTATAAATACCCCAATATTCCAGAAACCCTAGGGGAGTCGACGAAAATCAATTCCAGCCGCCGCAAGTTCTAGAACCACCAGATCCAATCTAGACACCATCACGGAGGGGTTCATCATCCTCATTGGTTCCTCTCCGATGATGCGTGAGTAGTTCATTGTATACCTACAGGTCCATAGTTAGTAGCAAGATGTCTTTCTCTCTCTCTTTTGATTCTCAATACAATGGTCTCTTGGAGATCTATTTGATGTAACTCTTTTTGTGGTGTGTTTGTTGGGATCCGATGAACTTTGAGTTTATGATAAGATCTATGTTTTTATTCATGAAAGTTATTTGAGTTTTTTTGATCTCTTATATGCATGATTACTTATAGCCTGTATTTCTTCTTTGAATCTTTTCTTTAGTTAGGCCAACTAGATCAATTTTTCTTGCCATGGAAAGAGGTGCTTTGTGATGGGTTCGATCTTACGGTGCTTGATCCCAGTGACAGAAAGGGAACCGACACGTATGTATCGTTGCTATTAAGGATAAAAAGATGGGGTCTATTTCTACATAAATAGATCTTGTCTACATCGTGTCATCGTTCTTATTGCATTACTCCATTTTCCATGAACTTAATACACTAGATGCATGCTGGATAGCAGTCGATGTGTGGAGTAATAGTAGTAGATGCAGGCAGGAGTCGGTCTACTAATCTTGGACGTGATGCCTATATAATGATCATTGCCTGGATATCATCATGATTATTTGAAGTTCTATCAATTGCCCAACAGTAATTTGTTTACCCACCGTATGCTATTTTTCTTGAGAGAAGCCACCAGTGAAACCTACGGTCCCCGGGTATCTTCTTTATTATATTTGCCTTCGCAATCTATTTTTGTTTGCTTTTATTTTCAGTTTTATTAATCCAAAAACAAAAAAATACCTTGCTGCAATATTTATTTATTTATTTTATCTCGGATTCCCGCGAGATCTATTTATCCAATCTACTACAATTTTACCTATCCTTTTACCCATGAGGGATTGACAACCCCTCTCTTACGTCGGGTGATGACGCACAAGTGTAGGGGATCAATTGTAGCTCTTTTCGATAAGTAAGAGTGTGATATGTCTACAACGTATCTATAATTTTTGATTGTTCCATGCTGTTATATTATCACTCTTGGATGTTTTATAATCATTTTATAGTCAGTTTTTGGTACTAACCTATTGACATAGTGCCCAGTGCAGTTGCCGTTTTCTGCATGTTTTTACATCACAGGAAATCGATACCAAACGGAGTCCAAACGCAGCGAAAGTTTTTGTTGATTTTTTTGGGCTAGAAGACATCCAGTGGGCCAAGAAGGTACCTGAGGGGAGCTCCGAGTGGATCACAACCCACCAGGGCGTGCCTGGAGGCCTAGGCGCGCCCAGGTGGGTGTGCCCACCTCGGTGGCCTCCCGCACCGCCTCTTTGCTCTATAAATATCCCAATATTCCAGAAACCCTAGGGGAGTCGATGAAAATCAATTACAGCCGCCACAGAGTCTAGAACCACCAGATCCAATCTAGACACCATCTCGGAGGGGTTCATCATGCCCATTGGTGGCTCTCCGATGATGCATGAGTAGTTCTTTGTAGACCTACGGGTCCGTAGTTAGTAGCCAGATGGCTTCCTCTCTCTCTCTCTCTCTTGATTCTCAGTACAATGGTCTCTTGGAGATCCATATGATGTAAGTCTTTTTGCGGTGTGTTTGTTGGGATCCGGTGAACTTTGAGTTTATGATCAGATCTATGTTTTTATCCATGAAAGTTATTTGAGTCTTCTTTGATCTCTTATATTCATGATTAATTATAGCCTCGTATTTCTTCTCCGATATTTGGGTTTTGTTCGGCCAACTTGATCTATTTATGTTGCAATGGGAAGAGGTGCTTTGTGATGGGTTCGATCTTACGGTGCTTGCTCCTAGTGAGAGAAAGGGAAACGACACGTATGTATCGTTGCTATTAAGGATAACAAGATGGGGTCTATTTCTACATAAATAGATCTTGTCTACATCATGTCATCGTTCTTATTGCATTACTCCATTTTTCCATGAACTTAATACACTAGATGCATGCTGGATAGCCGTCGATGTGTGGACTGATAGTAGTAGATGCAGGCAGGAGTCAGTCTAGTAATCTTGGATGTGATGCCTATATAATGATCATTGCCTGGATATCATCATGATTATTTGAAGTTCTATCAATTGCCCAACGGTAATTGTTTTCCCATCGTTTGCTATTTTTCTCGAGAGAAGCCACTAGTGAAACCTACGACCCCCGGATCTCTTTTCATCATATTTGCCTTTGCGATCAATTTTCCTTTGCTTTTATTTCTGATCTACTAAACCAAAAATACAAAAATACCTTGCTGCAATTTATTTTATTCGTGATCTATTTATCCTATCTACCACAACTATCTCATGCTATCTTGCCTACTTGAGGCGCCGTACCCAAAAGGGATTGACAACCCCTTTAACACATCGGGTTGCGAGTATTTGTTATTTGTGAGCATGGGCGGTTTACGTGGTGTTAGGAGATTCTCCTACTGGTTCGAAACCTTGGTCTCATCACTGAGGGAAATACCTACTGTCGCTATACTGCATCATACCTTCCTCTTTGGGGAAATACAACGTAGTTCTAGCAGACATCAGAGTGTCGAACTGTCGGGGGAAACGACACCTATGGGACCACGAGGATCCCTTCTACGGTTAGCGGGGAGAGAGCTGCGCAAAGAGCAGGTCTAGTGATCAGTGCGGGGGATTTTTACCCAGGTTCAGGCCACAATGGTGCGTAAAACCCTAGTCCTTCTTGAGTGTATATCTTGTGTTCTAGAGTTCTTGAACTAGCTGCGGTGCATGCCCAGTCCAAAAAGTCTGAATCCTTCCTCAGTATGCCTAGGGCCTCCTTTTATATGTCAAAGGGGTCG
Source organism: Triticum aestivum (assembly GCF_018294505.1). Taxonomy (NCBI): domain Eukaryota; kingdom Viridiplantae; phylum Streptophyta; class Magnoliopsida; order Poales; family Poaceae; genus Triticum; species Triticum aestivum. The sequence continues at coordinate 167,218,137 of NC_057795.1, forward strand.
CCATAGTGGCACACAAGAGGTGGAAAGTATCTACAGTGTACAAACTTATCGCTGACATCGTAGGACAAATGCATTTAATGTGCTGCCTATGTGCCCTCTTACTTTATCGAGGACGGTAACAGAAACCATCCCGTTCATCGCCGCCTCTCCTTGCCTTGACACACGTCTAGGCTGACGAGGCATGAAACGCTAAGCTGGCTGGCTGCTGCTGTGCTGGCGCGATGGTAGAGCCTCTATGAAGATCTGCATGCCGCCACGCAGGCGCCTGCCTAGTTGGAAAGCTGGTCGTCGCGCTGGAATGGCCGTGAGGCGGCAAAAAAGCCTTGTCGGGTGCGGGCCTGGCAGTGGCCTCGTAATTGTCCCCGGCAAGGTCTTGCCGAGGCCTCGTAGTCGTCCCCGGCAAAGGTCTTGCCGGGGTTTTTTGCTCTTCGGTCTCCACATAGACTGGCAGGCCACCAGTCTTCACAAATATCCTGCTAGTACGCATGTGTCCCCGAGTCTTGGCGTTGACGCTGTCGATGGTGTCCAAGCTCTCAGCCTCAAGGTTGATGACCTCGCTGGTGCTTCGCAGGCTACCCCGGCAAGGGTCTTGCCGGGGCTATGTAGGTCGCCCTGGCAAGGATGTTGCCGAGGAAGGCCCAGCTAGTCTTCTGCTCTTTGTTTACTATCTTGAATGCTGTCTTGGTAGTCTTGTATTCTGTTGCCTACTGCTCCGCCAAGCCTTGTTGCTGGTGTGGCTACGACTGCTCGCGCACAAGTAAGTGGTACATAAGAGCCCATACTTTTGTACACCGACAGGAGCCCCCGGGCCTGGGCCACACATAAGCGCGAAGCATTGTTGGGCCAGGCCTAGGGGAGTGCAAGGGCACGCGTGGTAGAGTTTAACCGTTGTAAACTCTTCATAGGTTGCGCTTCCCCATGATCCGCATTGAGTGCGTGACGTGGGGGTCATGCGTGGAATGGCCGCAGCACGCCTGCGCCACCTCGCAGTGAATAGTAAAGAGGCGGCCCGCGCCTTCCCCAGAAAAAGAGGAATCCGCAGGGGCGCTGCTCATTTACCCTTCCCGCCTTTCCCACTCTAGGAACCATCATTCCTCTCTTCTTCCTCGAGCGCAAACCAGAGCTCTTGCCCCTGCTCGCCGCCGCCGTCCTTCTATTGCTTCTTGATCCCTCACCCCTTCTCAGCTGCCATGGCGCCCAAGGCAACCAAGTGCAAGGGAGCGGCCAAGGCCGCCAAGAGGAAGGAGGTGCTAGAGAGTGAGATGGTGAAGCTACGGAAGAAGCACGCCCTCTTCGTCTCGACGATCGACGCGCTCACCCTCAGGGAGAAATTCAAGTTCCTGTGGGGAAGAGAGACGTCGGGGCATCCCGCCACACATATCATGCCTGCTCCCTTCGCCAAGCCTGGTCCAGATAAATACCCTTTCTTTGTCGATTACTTCTCTTGCGGGCTCTGCCCCCCTTTCTCAGATTTCTTCAATGACATCATGCACACCTACGAATTCCATCTTCTGGATTTTACGCCGAATGCCGTGGCGGTCATGGCCTTCTTCGCCCACCTTTGCAAGGGCTTCGCCGAGGTACACCCCAACACGGTGCTCTTCCGCCACTACTTCGTCCCTCACATCTAGTCAGGGGGTGCCATCTCTGGCTACATCAGTTGGATCCCAAGGGCCTTGAGCAAGGGCACGTATCCGGAGGGTTCCTAAAAGGATAAGTGGGAGGAATGGAGGGGCCAGTGGTGCTGGATCAAGGAGAAGGATCCACAGGAGTTCTGCCAGGTCCGTCGGAGGCCGTCGGTCTGCGGCAATGACTGGGGCAAGCTCGACGACGACGACGAGAAGCTCACCGTCGCCACCACCAGGATCCATCGCCTCACCTCAGTCGGGCTTACGCTCGAGATGATCGGTGCCGATTTCATTCGCCGCTGTATTGCTCCTCTGCACAATAAGGGGAGGCCATCCTGGGACTTCAAGAACACGGCGGACATGATGAGGCTCCGCCCCGGCCTGAATTATAACTTTACGATGATACAACATGTGCATCTCTGTCAAAGGCTTTTTCAGCTCAAGGTTGACGAGATCGGCAAGGCCGAGAAGTCTGGCAAGGCCTCCAAGACCGGCAAGGTTGACAATCCGTTCAGGTTGCCGGTAGGGGTGGTCCCGTTGAGCAACAACTCTTGCCTGACCGCCATCATTGCCATGATGTGGTGTTCAACGCGCACGGCCTCGATTCGACCTGGGTCAAGCCAAAAGTGGATCTAGTACAGAAATTCTTTGACAACTTGTCGGAGAAGTATGTCAGTGCCGAGTCACAGCTCATCCGCCCTACCACCAAAGAAGAAATGGCGTATATTGCTGCCAGGGCGGAGGAGGCAGCACTTGCCGAGGAGGCCAGCAGCCTCGGCATCGTGGAGGACGAGGCCGAAGAGGCCGAAGAGGAGAAGAAATTTGCTGAGTGGATGGGGACTGCCGGGGAGCCCAGGAGCGTTGGTGCCGGGGTTCCCCTTGTCGAAGAGGCAATCGAGGAGTCGGCCGAAGAGGCGGCCGAGGAAGCGTTTGAGGCGGATGAACCTTCAACCTCGAAGAAACGTGTCCTGCGGCGAGCCGGCTCCAGCGAGCCAGTCCGGCCCGACAAGGCCACACAGCGGCAAGAAGCCCAGGCATAACCCATGCGCCAGACGAGGCGCACGGTCACAGAAGCGGCGAAGTAAGCTGCGGCGGTGAAGAAAGCTGTGGCCGCTACCTCCTCCTCGACCAAGCGCGCTGCTGCCTCCACCTCGACCAAGCGCCCCGCTGCCTCCTCCTTGACCAAGCGGCCCAGAACTCCATATCCTCCTCCTCCCTTTGCGGACACTGTCCTGGTGGCCGATTTTGACCTCGGGTCTTTTAGTTCGAAGAGGAAGAGGAGGCTAGAATAGGCAGACAAGTAAGCACCTTGCCTTCCCAGCCATTTCCTGATCCTTTATCTAGACCATCTTATCTTAACTTGATCTTGTCTTCACAGCGACACGGAGATGCTGGCTCAGAGACTGGTGAAGAGAGCCAGGGCTTCGACGGGCGACGAGCCCCTGGCAAGTACTGCACTTGCGCCGGGGATGATCGTGATCAGCTCGGGCACCAGCCCTCAACGCAGCCCCCACTCCAGCCCCCGGCGTGAGTCTGTTACTCATTTCTCGCTGGCGGGCGTTAGAGTGTGTATTTTCAGTGCTGATCTTGCCGGGTTCATAGGAGGAGAGCGGCAACAGGATGAGCCATTGAGGTCTACCCCTGAGACACCGCCCTCGTCAACCACGCCACCCAAAGGGGTGTCCCCGGCAAGAGCATCCACCAACGAGCCCACGCGCATGGAGGAAGAGGTGGTGGGCACAGGCGTTGTTGGCTCCGTCCCGACAACGAAAGTTTCCGAGGAGGGAACCACTTCTTCTCCGTCCGTCATAGGTAAGCTGCCTGCCTCCCACCCCTTGCCATCTTTGCCATGCGTTTTTCTCCTCTGTTCTGAACTTTGACTTTGGCTCCGCTTCACTATCCTTTTCAGTTTTCAGACCCTCTCTCGACGGACCGGACGGACGTCGACGCGGTCATCAAGGAGACCGCCAAGGATGCCAAAGTGGAGGCCACCAAAATTGCTGCCGAGGATGCTGCCAAGGCTGTTGCTGAGGCAAACACCAGGGCTGCTGCCGAGGAGGCTGCTGTCGGTGTCAAAACCAGGGGATCTCGGGTAGTGGGTCCCGAACTATGCGTCTGAGGTCGATGGTAACAGGAGGCAGGGGACACGATGTTTACCTAGGTTCGAGCCCTCTCTATGGAGGTAATACCATACTTCCTGCTTGATTGATCTTGATGAATATGAGTATTACAAGAGTTGAGCTACCACAAGATCGTAATGGCTAAAACCCTAGAAGTCTAGCCTGTATGATTATGATTGCCTCTACGGACTAAGACCTCCGGTTTATATAGACACTGGAGGGGACTAGGGTTATACAAAGTCGGTTATAGAGAAAGGAATCTACACATCCGAATGCCAAGCTTGTCATCCATGCAAAGGAGAGTCCCATCTGGACACGAGTGAGAGTCTTCAGTCTTGTATCTTCACAGCCCATCAGTCTGCCCCGTGTCAATAGGCCGGACGCTCGAGGACCCCTTAATCCAAGACTCCCTCAGTAGCCCCTGAACCAGGCTTCAATGATGAGGTGTCCGGCGTGCAGATTGTCTTTGACATTGCAAGGCGGGTTCCTTCTCCGAATACTCCAAAATAGTATTCGAACGCAGAAAACGTGTCCGGCTCTGCAAAACAAATACCACACACAACCGTAGAGAGTATAATATTTCATGAGTCCAATCCGCTGACAACTTTTTGTAGCGTGACATCACGCCGCCGCCCGGCCATTATTCGAACTGGTTTTTAGCCCGCTGCTCCATATTTCGAGATGCAGTTTCATTGGCACGTCTTGTCAAAGCAAAGATCGTGTCCCCTTATTGCGGGATTCTCATCAATACGGGCATGGGTAACCCAACCGTGCCATCTGCATGGCCCTTGGAGAATAGGCGAGTTTTAAGGCGAGTGGGGATGCGCTTGATATTCACTGCCTTTATATAGAGATAATGATTCACCCCTTTCGCCCATGCCTTCTCTCTCTGCCTCCCCCATTCTCGAGCTCCAGTGCCCAAATTCTCATCTTTTCTGCCCCAAAAAATCACTCCAACCATGTCCGGATCCGGAGCGCGGGGCAAGTGGATGGCCTCCTCCGTCAAGGAGAAGGACATTACCAAGCTCCGGGAGGCTGGGTATCTGGCCAAGGAAATCGCCCATCGGCTTCCCGGCCAAGGGACAGATCGTCCCCACCCCGGAGCCCCATGAGAGGGTGGTGTTCATCCCCCACTTCATCCATGGGCTGGGATTCCCTCTCCACCCGTTCGTCCGCGGACTCATGTTCTACTACGAGCTAGAATTCCATGATCTAGCCCAAAATTCTTTCCTCAACATCTCGGCATTCATTGTCGTGTGCGAGGCTTTCCTCTGCATCCCACCTCACTTAGGATTGTGGTTAAAGATCTTCAATGTGAAGCCAAAGGTGGTGAGTGGCCAACACGCAGAGTGCGGAGGCGCCATGGTGAGAAAGATGCCCAACATCACATGGCCCGAAGGCTCCTTCGTGGAGACTGTCAAAGGGTGGCAATAGAAGTGGTTCTACGTCACAGAGCCTCACGGCACCAACTAGGCCGCGGCTCCCGAATTCCGGTGCAGAGCCCCAATGCGGATCACCTCCTGGCCAGAGAAAGGCCTGGACTGGTCTTCGCCGGACGAGCTGACAGTGCTTTAGATGCGCATACAGAGCATGATAAACAAGAATATCGAGCTTGTCAATGTGATCCAGGTGATGCTTGTTCGCCGAATCCTTCCATGGCAAAGCCGGACTTGCTATTTGTGAGAGTACGATCCGGCAAAGCACCAGACCCTGCAGCAGTTCTTCGGCACCATGCACGAAGACATCTGGAAGGTGCTTTTCAAGTCCAGCAAGATGTGGCCGGATACAACTGACGACCGTGGGCACAACTTGGCCCATCCCGCTAGTCTGGTAAGTTTTTTCATGTTTTCAAGGTATATCCTTTACTTGCATACTCGAAGAATACGCCTAAGCCTCCCTACTAATTCTCTCAGGGCTAGACAAAGAAGGTGGTGCGGATTCACTGTCCGGCTCCACTGCCCGAAGACCCAGAAATTCCACTTCTGACAAAGATGCTGGTTCCGGCGCCCTATCAAGCGCCGGAGAAGAAGGACAAGAAGAAGGCCAAGGGGACCAGAGGTGGCCTCCGTCGCAAGGGTGTTTCGGACATGACGTCCGAAGACACCGAGACTCACTCCTCCGCCGCCGAGAACAAAGAGGAGGAGGAAAGCAACTCTCCCCCTAAGGGGGGAAGGAAGAAGAGGGCAACCTCCACAAATCTGGAGGCAAAGGCATCCAAGAAGGGGAAGGGTTCCCTCGCGGATAACTCCGCGTGGGACGCCGATAGCAGTCCAGAGCGGCGCTCCCGAGACAAGCCCCTGGCCAAATCGTGAGTACTCAAAAACTCAGACACATTCATATATCCGGCCTCTCTACTTCATAGTCTTAATATGTTGAATCATGCATTCGCAGTCTGATTCGGTCCGACCTCGAGCGGTCCTCATCTTCGGGAGATTCACTGGACCCGGAGGCGTTGGGCAGCGGGTCCCTTCCAGCGTCCTCTCTCCCAAGGCCATAGATGGCACCGAGGCATTATCCCAAAGTATCCCAGGCCAGGAAGAGACTCAGGAGACCGTTAGAGCGGCGCCGGAGGGTGAAACCTCGGCCGCCGGACACATAGGGGAGCAAACCCCCATGGATACTAATGATGGGTGCCATATTCAATTCATCCCCCAGCCGAATACAATTCCGGAGACCCATACTCCGAAATCAGGCAAGTAGCCTCTTTTGAAAGAAGGAGGTGCATCTATTCCACCGGTGACCTCTGTCCATCCAGAGGCACCGGATAATTTGCTGGAAGCGCTGCGAGGCGCTTCCATTGTTGAGGAACACCGTACCCTTATGGGTATGGTGGTTGAGAGGATCCAGTCCGTGAAGAGCGGACTGACCGAAGCTTGCACAAGCCTTCTAATAGGCTTTGAGGTAAGCAACACAATTATGTAAAAAGAATGTCATAGTATAGACAAGAGCCCCTGAGACACTGTCCGGTGTTCGAAAAGAAAAGCCGGACAGAGGATCAAACAAGTTTCACAGGAGACTAACTAGATGGGTCAATGTGAACAAGCAGGCATCGTTACTGGCTGCGACCTCTCATACTGCTGAGGTTTCAGGACTGAAGCAGAGTCTAGAGCGGGCCGAGGAAGAGCTTGGCCGCGTGAAAAAGCAGCTAGAGGACAATCAAGGTATGCAATAACCTTGTCTATATTCAGGAAGGATGAATGATTTATGCTGACTCACGTGCCATGATATTTATTAGGACCGACGACCGAGGTGGAGACCCTCAAGAAGGCGCTGGCCAAGGCCAAGGAGAGTGCGGCCAAGGAACAAGCCGCCCGCAAAAAGCATGAGGCCAGGGTCGGTGAGGTCCAGCAGGAGCTCCAGGACACCGTGAAGAAATGCGAGTCCATGGAGCGCAACCTTGCGGCTCAAGAGTCCGAACTTACCAGGGCCCACCAAAGCGCACGAGATGCCCGGGTTGAAGCCCAGGGCGCCCTCCAGGAAGTCCAGGAGGCCAGAAAAATTGCGGCGGGTAAGGCCTTTATTATGCAGAGCAAGTATGTGAAGAAAAGGTTGCTCTTACTGATCCGGATTTGGAGTTCTCCAGGGGCGTTTGCGGATCTGCCGTGCAGCGTTTCAGACGCTGCGGAATTCTTCCGAGCCGAAGAGGGGAGTTCCACAGAGAAGCTGTTTTGGTCGCAATACCTTGCACCAGAACATCCGATGCCCTTTATAGATAAGCTAAAACAGCTGGTCGAACTACATAGGGTGGCCGAACTAGCCATGAAGGATTTAATAATCCGGCTATGGCCTGCCGAAGCCATACCCAGCAGCTACTTTGGGCTCGTGAAGCGGCTGGTCAATGCATGCCCTCGGCTTGATGCCATCAAGAGGCTAGTCTGCGTCGAAGGCGCGTGAATGGCCTTCGCCCATGTCAAGATGCATTGGGTGAAGGTGGTCATTGTGAAGCTTGTGACCAAGGGACTGCCCGCAGGCAAGGAGCACCGCACACCCGAGCTGTATTTTGACAATGTCTTGGAGGGATCCCGCCTTGTGGCGGGGCAGTGTTAAAAAGACATTATCTTTGAATGAAGTCATTCATATTGTCCCTTCATGTATTATGAAACAAGATCGTGATGTAATATAATGCTTGTTATTTAAAATTTTACCTCCTGTGCGGCCTTTTTGATAAATTTGAGAGTTGGCCAGTCGTCGGCTTCCGCCCCCATGTAGGTAGTACATGGGTGTTCGGGATGAATCTAAACACTCTTTATTCCAAAGTTTGGTCCGTAAAGGAGGTGTTTAGCGGAACGAACCAGGCAATCGGACTATGTGGCTTTATCACCCTCACTTAGCCATAGGAGTTTGACAATAAAAATTTAGGCGCAGCCCCTAGTGTTTGTAAGTCCGAACTTGGGGTGCTGTAAGCACCTGATCGGATAAAAACCGATTCATCGCATAATGCAGAAAAAATCGCTAAAGATTTGTAACCTCTCGAACAGCTGACTGGCTCACGCTGCATCATGACAGTTAGTTTTCGGCTTCTCTACTGAGGTGCTCATTCGGATGAACCAGGACACGATCGCAGTAGTTCTCCCTTTACTACCCTAGTCGATATAGCGGAATGTAAGGTAGTAAGCATAGGAGCCGGGCAACCCAACTATTGACCAAAGACATGATTCGGAGCCGATGCATATAATGCTACAATTCGGGGTGCCGAATGCTACGTCTTGAGCTTGCGTTGGTTTTCCTCGAAGAGGAGAGGGTGATGCAGCAAAGTGTAGCGTAAGTATTTCCCTCAGTTTTGAGAACCAAGGTATCAATCCAGTAGGAGGCTCCTCAAAAGTCCCACGCACCTACACAAACAAACTGAGAACTCGCAACCAACGCAATAAAGGGGTTGTCAATCCCTTCACGGCCACTTGTGAAAGTGAGATCTAATAAAGATAGTATGATAAGATAAATATATTTTTGGTATTTTGTAAGATAGATGCAAAAAGTAAAGATGCAAATAAAGTAGATGGAAAGCAAATATGATAAAAGATAGACCCGGGGGCCATAGGTTTCACTAGAGGCTTCTCTCAAGATAGCATAAGTATTACGGTGGGTGAACAAATTACTGTCGAGCAATTGATAGAAAAGCGCATAGTTATGAGATTATCTAGGCATGATCATGTATATAGGCATCACGTCCATAACAAGTAGACTGACTCCTGCGTGCATCTACTACTATTACTCCACACATCGACCGCTATCCAGCATGCATCTAGAGTATTAAGTTCATAAGAACAGAGCAACACATTAAGCAAGATGACATGATGTAGAGGGATAAAGACATGCAATATGATATAAACCCCATCTTGTTATCCTCAATGGCAACAATACAATACGTGTCTTGCAACCCTTTCTGTCACTGGGTAAGAACACCGCAAGATTGAACCCAAAGCTAAGCACTTCTCCCATGGCAAGAAAGATCAATCTAGTAGGCCAAACCAAACTGATAATTTGAAGAGACTTGCAAAGATAACTCAATCATACATAAAAGAATTCAGAGAAGATTCAAATATTATTCATAGATAAACTTGATCATAAACCCACAATTCATCGGATCTCGACAAACACACCGCAAAAAGAGATTACATCGAATAGATCTCCACAAGAGAGGGGGAGCACATTGTATTGAGATCCAAAAAGAGAGAAGAAGCCATCTAGCTAATAACTATGGACCCGTAGGTCTGTGGTAAACTACTCACAACTCATCGGAGGGGCAAGGATGTTGATGTAGAGGCCTCCGTGGTTGCTTACCCCTCCGCCAGAGTGTTGGCAAGGGCTCCAAGATGGGATCTCGCGGATACAGAAGGTTACGGTGGTGGAAATTGTGTTTCATGGTGCTCCTGGATGTTTTCGGGGTACGTAGGTATATATGGGAGGAAGAAGTACGTCGGTGGCCGCCCGAGGGGCCCATGAGACAGGGGGGCGCGCCCTACAGAGGGGCGCGCCCTCCTATCTCGTGGGGCCCTCGGAGCTTTCTTGACTTGCACTCCAGGCTCTCCGGATCAGATTTGTTCCAAAAATAATGCTCCCGAAGGTTTCATTCCATTTGGACTCCGTTTGATATTCCTTCTCTTCGAAATACTGAAATAGGCAAAAAAACAGCAATATGGGCTGGGCATCCGGTGAGTAGGTTAGTCCCAAAAATGATATAAATGTGTAAAATAAAGCCCATAAACATACAAAAGGGGTAATATAATAGCATGGAACAATAAAAAATTATAGTTATGTTGGAGACGTATCACCGAACTATACTGTAAAAAAGTGTTCGGACTTTATTGCCGTATTATGGGGCATGATGAAGCCCCTGGCGAATTAAGGCATACCAGAGTGTAATATCAAAAATAAAATGAAGTAATAGGCTAATGCCGCATAAATTGGGCCGCTAACTATTTTCCATTATAGTTTGATTAATACGTCGAAGCGTATTTGTACGATTAGTGCGATAAGCAACATGGCTATTTTAACATGCCACGACCAAGGGAGAGATGCGTGCGGGTCCTTAAAACAAACATAACGATCGTTTAAAGAGACCACCTGAAAGTTCCCTTATACGTCAATGATTCTTGCCGTCTTGGTGTATCCGTCCCTCGATAGGTCTGACGATCAGGTCACCAGGAAAGGCCTGGGAAAAAAAGAAACCTGAAAAGAAAAAGAAAAAGTAAAAGTATGTAGGTCCAGGAGCGGTTGAGCCGTATTATGGACCATGATCTAGGTGTGCCTCCGTCTATGCCGATGGTATTTTGAGTGCGTAGTTATGTACGCGCGGTACGAATGCCGCCATTTGGTCGGGACAGGGACGGAGGCCAAATTGCTAGTCAAGCTCTTGATGAGCTGGATTTTCCTACTGCAGAGTGGTTCATACTCGTTTGACAATGTCCGGGAGCTTGGCCGCCGAATTAAGGTTCTGCCTGAAAAGGCCGCTCTATGCTTCTGCTGCGAGGGCAGCGGTGTGCTCCTTGGTACGGAGGGAGCGTTCCGTGTTTCCATTGACTTTTATGACACTGCGTGGCCTGAGCATCTTGAGCTTGAGATAAGCATAGTGTGGTACCTGCATTGAATCAAGTGAATGCAGTTTGTCCGAGCAGAGCGTGATAGACGTTGCGGAAGGGGACGATATCGAAGATCAACTCTTCGCTTTGGAAGTTGTCCGGGGATCCGAAGACCACCTCCAGTGTGATTGAGGCCGTACAGCGGGCCTCTACACCTGGTATGACACCTTTAAAGGAGGTTTTTGTGGGCTTGATCCTTGAGGGATCGATACCCATTTTGCACACTGTATCCTGATAGAGCAGGTTCAGGCTGCTGCCACCGTCCATGGGGACTCGCGTAAGATGGAATCCATCAATGATTGGGTCGAGGACTAGTGCGGCTGAACCACCTTGACGGATACTGGTCGGATGGCCCCTGGATCGAAGGTGATCGGGCAGAACGACCATGGGTTGAATTTTGGGGCGACTGGCTCCATCGTGTAGACGTCCCTGAGCGTGCGCTTGCGCTCCCTCTTGGGGATATGGGTAGCGTATATCATGTTTACCATTTTAACTTAGGGAGGAAACTTCTTCTGTCCCCCTGTGTTCGGTGGCCGGGGCTCCTCGTCATCGTCCTTGCTTTCCGACCCCTTCTCCTTGTTCTCGGCATTTAACTTGCCGGCTTGTTTAACACCCAACAATCTCTGTTAGTATGATTGGCTGGTTTATCAGGAGTGCCATGGATTTGGCATGGACGATCGAGTATGCGGTCCAAGCTGGACGAGCCCGGATTGTTTCTTTTACATGGCTTCTTACACTGACCGGACTTAGAGCCACTGAATCCAGCATTGACCGCCGTGTCTTCGGTATTGTCACCGTTGTTTCGACACTTGTGTTTGTTGCGTTGGGGCTTGCCGTTGCTATTTCTGGCTTCACAAGTGCCAGGTTTGCTTGTATTGTAATTGCTACGGGCTAGCCAGCTATCCTCGCCCGCGCAGAAGTGGGTCATAAGTGTCGTGACGACTGCCATGGACTTCGGCTTTTCTTGGCTGAGGTGTCGGGCGAGCCATTCATCACGAATGCTATGTTTAAAGGCCGCTAGGGCTTCAACATCTGGACAGTCGACGATCTGGTTCTTTTTAGTTAAGAACCTAGTCCAGAATTTCCTGGCTGAATCTCCGGGCTGTTGAAGTATGTGACTTAAGTTGTCGGCATCCGGAGGTCGGACATATGTACCCTGGAAGTTGTCTAGGAAGGCATCTTCCAAGTCCTCCCAACTGCCAATTGAGTTTTTGGGCAAACTGTTCAACCAGTGCCGATCAGGTCCCTTGAGTTTTAGCGGGAGGTACTTGATGGCGTGAAGATCATGACCGCGGGCCATATGAATATGGAGGAGAAAATCCTCAATCCATACCGCGGGGTCTGTTGTCCCATCATATGATTCGATGTTCACGGGTTTGAACCCTTCTGGGAATTCATGTTCCATTACTTCATCAGTGAAGCAAAGGGGGTGTGCGGCGCCTCTATATCGGGCCAAGTCGCGACGTAGCTCGCATGGAGTTTCTGCAGTCTTCGGTCCGGGGGTGATTATGTTTGTTACGTCTGGCTAGATGGCCATCGTCGCGCATCGGGGCACGCCCCCGCGATCCATAGATCGATAAGGTCTGACCTGCTCTGTTTTCCAGGTCATGCTGCCGGTCATATGTGTATCCCCGAGCTATTGTGCCTCTGTTTTTGCGGTGAGGTAGTGCGGGATGGTGTTCGGCTTGAGTTGCCGCTTTGTCCTGACCATGTGGTGGTCGGTCAGCCGCATTGCACGCTGGTAGGACGGGCTCCAGCGCCTCATCACCGAATTGGGGTAACAATTTGCACTTAGGATAACTTTTGGTTGGGCGTTTGAGGCCACATTCCTCCACTGCCCGGACATTTTTCCATCTGTCATTGAGTAGGTCTTGATCAGCTTGAAGCTGCTACTGCTTCTTTTTCAGGATCCTTGCAGTGGCTCTTAGCCAGCGCTTAAAGCGCTCCTGATCGACGGGCTCCTCAGGCACAATAAAGTCTTCGTTGCCGAGGCTTGCCTCATCCTCGGAGAGTAAGATAATTACTATCCTCCGAGTCTTTGTTAAGGGCCTGCTCATTAGGGCTGACTCACCCATCCTCCAGTTCGTCCTGTTCAAAAGTTGGCTCAATGGGGTCTTCCTTGTCTTTGGCATCATCCTGAGTATTATTTTCTCCTGTGCCGGTATTGCTCTTTTTTCCATGGCGTGGTTTAGAGCGGCGCCGCTGATGTCGACGCTTTGGCTGTATCTCAGGAGGCTTATCTTCGACTGGATCCTTCTCATTGTCGCCGTTGTTCTCTTTGGGTGTATCCACTATGTATATGTCATACGAGGAGGTGGCTGTCCAGCGCCCTGTAAGTGGTGGTTTTTGTGCTTGCTCCTCTCCGGCATCATCGTCCATACCGTCAATGTCTTCAGAGTCGTAATCGAGCATGTCGGTTAAGTCTTCGGCAGTGGCTATGAAGTGGGTGGTGGGTGGGAAGCGGAATTCTCCGCCATTAGCATCCAATCCAAACCGGATATAGTTCGACTGAGAATCTTCTTATAAGGAGAGGGATTTTAACGAGTTTAGCACATCGCCTAAAGGTGAGTGCCGGAAGATGTCCGCGGAGCCGAACTCAATGATCGATGCCTGATCAGGTTCGATGGGCACGGATGCACGTGGTTCAGAACCTATGGCCGGAGACGAATCCGAGGTTCCGGTGACACAGGCCCCGCTCGAATTTGGATATGTGTGCGGCTCCAACGCCGCTGAGTCTGCGGCTTCCATGGTGGGGTTGAGCTTCACGTCCTCGGATGGCGCAATCTTCTCCGAATCTAGGGCCAGAGCAGTTACATGCGCTATCTCCTGAGCACGGTCCGATCAAAAATTTAGGTCATGTTCATCGTGGTGGCAGGGAGCGGCCATCATGGGCTCGAATCCATCGGAGATCAAGTCTCTGTGGATATCAGCCACATAATTCAAGCTTCCAAACCTGACCTAATGGCCAGGGGCGTAGCTGTCGATCTGCTCTAGATGGCCAAGCGAGTTGGCCCGCAGTGCGAAGCCGCCGAATACAAAGATCTCTCCGGGGAGGAAAACCTCCCCTGGACTGCATTGTTGTAGATGATTGTCGGAGCCATCAAACCTTTTGGTGACGACGCAGCGGAACTCTCAATGAAAGGACCAATGTTGGTGTCAAAACCGGCGGATCTCGGGTAGGGGGTCCCGAACTGTGCGTCTGAGGTTGATGGTAACAGGAGGCGGGGGACACGATGTTTACCCAGGTTCGGGCCCTCTCTATGGAGGTAATACCCTACTTCCTGCTTGATTGATCTTGATGAATATGAGTATTACAAGAGTTGATCTACCACGAGATCGTAATGGCTAAAACCCTAGAAGTCTAGCCTGTATGATTATGATTGCGTCTACGGACTAAGCCCTCTGGTATATATAGACACCAGAGGGGACTAGGGTTATACAAAGTCGGTTACAGAGAAAGGAATCTACACATCTGAACACCAAGCTTGTCATCCACGCAATTGAGAGTCCCATCCGGACACAGGTGAGAGTCTTCGGTCTTGTATCTTCACAGCCCATCAGTCCGGCCCATGTCAATAGGCCAGGCGCCCGAGGACCCCTTAATCTAGGACTCCCTCAGCCGCCAAGGGATCTGCCGGAGGGGCCGGCAAGGCGGCTGTCGAGGACGCCGCCAAGGAGCCTACTGGGGAGGCCAGCAAGGCCATTGTAGAGGAGGCCAGCAAGGCCGCTACCGAGGAGGCCGCCAAGGAGCCTGCCGGGGAGGAGGTGGTCGATGATCAACCCACTTCCTCTACAATCCCCGACCTGAGCAAGTACTTGAAGGTGGCGATGATCTGTTCATCAGCATCCCAGGAACGACAAGCACCGGAGTGCCAGCCAAAGGGGAGGTGTTCGACAACGAGGTCCTCACCGCTGCCGGGCTCCAAGTTGTTGATGAACCGAGCATCGGCAGCAGCGGCTCCAAGGAAGATCAACTCCTTTAGGCCATGAGCACTGATTTCCAGAAGCTCCAGGCGCTCTATCGCGCCCGCAAAGATAAGGTGGACTCTAGGATGGCGGCCGTGGACAAGGCAGAAGCAGACTTCCAGGAGCGCATTTCTCAGATGCATGTCTACTTCGCCGAGGCCCAGCAGGATCTGAAGGCCACCCATCTCTAGCTGGGCGAGCGCCAGCGAGAGCTCCTCCTGAAGCAGGCCGACATTGAGAAGGCCCAAGAGGTGGCGAAGGCATAGGCCGCCATGGATGAAGCTGACCAGACGCAACGCTGCATCCTGCTTGACACCCAAGAAGAAGAGCTGGTTACCCGTGAACAGGCGCTTGCCGCCAAGCTTCACGCCAAGGACGAGGAGGTCGAAAAGCTTGTCGCGCAGCAGACCCAGGAGATGAAGTAGGAGCACAAAGGCGCGCTTGACGCTCTGGCCCTGGACCATGCCGGCAAGCTGAAGGAGGCCGTTGACGGTGTTGAGGCCGCAAAGGTCGCCAACAACGAGCTGGCCAACAAGGTGGAGAAGCTGGAGCTAGAGCTGGAGGAGGTGAAGAAAGAGATCTTGAAGCTGAAGAAGGACAGGGACATGACTGCCCACACCTTGGCGGACTTGCAGGTCACCATCTCCAACAAGACAAAGCTACTCTCCGAAGCCAACAATTCCATCACCGATCTGAAGCTGAAGCTGGACACCTTGGAAGGGACGCTTTCAGAGACTAGGGCCCGTGAAAAGACCCTGATCAAGGATCTCGCGGATGAGAGGTAGCTGCTGCAGAATGCCACTGCCACCCACAACGACCTTCTGGATGGCACGAAGCTCTGTACCAGCTGCCTTTTTGACGTGGCAGAGAGGCTCACTACGCAGCTCTCCGTCATGAGCATGCCAAACTTAAGGTTCTCCCATGAGGTTAATGTGACCGATAGTGCCAGGCTGACCCTGTTCTTCAAGCGCGTCCTCGACGCCCTGGTGCTGCTCCACTCCAACCAAGCAACTTATCTGGCCAATGAGGCTCAGAAGCTCTGCCGGGGCGCCCTGATCAAAGTCCTCACCAAGGTGGCGTTCTGGAACCCCAGCGTCGACTTCGCCAACGTGCTTGAGAGCTTGCCAGAGGATGCGGACCTCAAGGCACTCGAAGAGCGTATCGAGCCCATCGTCAGCTGCATTGACAGAGTCAAGAGGTTGGAAGGCCAGCGCTGGGACTAGCCGCTCCATTTCTCATTGCCACTGCGAATTCATACCCAAGACAATTTTATCTGGAGCTAGAACCACGTCAACCACTGATGTAATATAACTTTGCCATGCTTTGAAATGAATACATGTTATCTTCTTGTTTGATTTCTTTTTGTATGTACTTCACCCTACGCTTAGTTGGATAGGCTTGCCGGCACGTAAACCCTTACCGTGAGTGCTTTGAGGAACAGATCCTTAGCAGCCTGCTGGGGGTATCGCTGCCGGGCAAGCCACCTTGCCGTTCTTGGCGCAGCCATTTGAGCTGTTGAGCGGACTCGAAACAGAAAAAGGGCATTGCCAATAGTGGAAGGGTTCCTTTGCATAGAGGTTTTCCATATAAGAACCGGAACCATTCGAGGGAAATAACCTTACAAGAAGGAAATCACTCAAGGGTTGACATGACTTAGCCTTTTGTTGCTGCGCGGATCATCGTTGCGGCTACAAATGACCCCGCTCGTCTGGGTGCTGGTGCCAAAACAACGTAGATTGTCTTGATTGTCGGCGTCCTAGATTTGGGGGTATCCAGCCCTACCTGCCTGCGGCCCACCACGTGGCTCGATCGACGGCCTGGTACGGCCAACCTTCAATAACAACACCACAGGACCTTCGCGAGGGGCCAAGCCTCGCGAGGCAGACAGTGCCAAGACCCCCGAGGGGACCGGCCTCCTCAAGCTGGCTCCTAAGGGGCGGAGAGTTCCATGAAGGTTACCTCATGAGGCTCAGCTGGCATGAGCAATGATGACCAAGACCAGGCGGGCCCTAGGCGGGCGCAGAGCATAGGTTTCCTCTTCGCTGCAAAGGAGGCAAGCCACAGGTGCGAAGTCCTGAGGAACTGGCCAAAGGTTTCCATTCTGGTGCAACGAGACCAAGACCGCCAGGATGGCAGGGCGGAGGTCGTCGATGAGCCCACTGCAGCGTCATGACCAGAGGCTTTTCGCAGGCGAAGACTACTTTTGTCAGGATAGACTGTACTACTTGTCCCCTTTCAAATACAGCCGTTGTGGGATCCCTTCATATTTGGGAAGAGGACCAAGGCCACTATAAATAGGACTAGCCACCACCATAGAAGAAAACAAGTAGAACCAGCATACACCACACCAGCTCAAGAACACCTCACCTCCTGAGGCTTGTTCATCCACTGTACTAGCTCATCCTCAGCCCTTCGAGGCAATCCACCAAAACGTTGGAGTAGGGTATTAGACCACAAGGGTGGCTCGAACCAGGATAAAATGCTGTGTCCCTTTGTCCCCTTGAGCTTGACGCACTAGGCTTAGGAGGATCGCGAGTAGGCAGGCTAGGTAGGTTGAGATCTCCGCACACATCCTAGAGTTCAAACCTCTCAAGGGTTTGCTGATCCCATAATCTGACATTTGGTGCGCCAGGTAGGGGTGCGTCGGATTTTCTCTTCCGTCGACCAGTCCTCTGTTGCTCCACCGACGCCATGGCTGACATCCCGAGAGTGCACGTCGAGCATTGGGTCGTCTAGGCCTCCTCGGCAGCGCCTGCTAACGAGGAAGAGCTCCACTCCGCCCTGCTCGTGGACCATGTTCCGCCGGGGGCGACTGGCCGCGGTGGGCGCGCAACGCAAGCTTCTCCACTAGCACCACGCCGCAGCTGCGCTGCTACGCGATCTGCAAACTATGCTGCAGCAACTGCTCCGCACACGCGCAGGGAACAAGCAAACATGCAGGCGGCGGTCATCGTAGCCCGAGAGCTCTTACGATGCAGGCTAGTGGAAAGCAGCCGCGACGCCCTGCTGGAACGGGTCGCCAAGCTGCTGGATGCGACATGCAGGGGGGCGGCGCTGTTCTCCACCCTGCCCACATCCCAGGCAGTGGTGGGGGCACGTGCTCATCCCCGACACAACCATGCACCCCCTTCCAGGGGCCCTGGAGAGCCTCTCGACGCCGACCAGCCCCGCGGAGCAGCCCGCGCCACCCCGAACGTGCCCCCTCGGTGCGGGGCTGCTCCAGGCGACATCACCAGGGGCCGCGTTGGAGTGCTGGCCCCTGGCCAACAAGACCAGAGGGCGACTGAAGAAGGCGGGAACGTGAGGCGGCCGGGCAGCGCTTCTGGTGTGAACATCCCGGAAACCTACATCCCCATCACGATGGACCCAAGGCACGCGCGGGGACAGGGCCCCAGCCGATCCCCCATGCCAGGCTGGGCGCTGGATATACACGAGGCCGAGCTCTCCTTTGAGCCGCCACCAAGCCCTGCCAACATTTCCAATGGCAACGACCTCTGGGTACAGCTAACGATGCAGGAGCATGCTTACGCTGACCATGGATCACAGGTGAACCAGGGTGCGGCTGCCACCAGGACCCTCAGGACGTCGGATCCCCTGTAGGAGCACGAAGGACGTTGGGAGAAATGCGGGGGAAGACCAGCGGCAGGTCCCTCCTCACGACGCGCAGAGCAGGACCCTGCCTGGAGGTAGGTTCCCCACCGGGGAAGGCGCCGGTGAGCCCTTCTCCCTGGTGGGGGGCCTACGGTCGCCGCTAGCGTCCCCATGGCCCCTTGGTCTTGTCCTGGCTTCCGGTCTCCCCAATGGTGGTCAGGGGTGGCCCACGGCGGGGTCCTCGTCGGGCGACATGAAGCAAGGCTTTGGCCTGTGAGGGTCTCCACTCGTGACACTCTCACGTAATAATGAGTGGGGCTGTACACGCCCCGAAGTCTCCTAAGTGCCGCCCTGGGGCCTCACGGGGGCTCCCTCCCACTTCCTAGTGGAAGCACCATGCTCTGCGCTGTCCATCGACACTGTCCCCAATGACTATGCCCAGCCAGTGGAAGCACTTAGCTCCGCGCTGGTGAGAAGACTGAAGACTAGCTAGGCGTCGGACGCGGCCATCTGTTTTTTTCCTCCTTTTTGTACTTGCTTGCCGACTTTTTGAAGCATCTTGGTTTCGTGCATTTATAAAAATGGGGGGACTTTTCTCGTTTCATGTCGCTCTCTTGCCTTCAGTTCTTGCGTTCTTTCTGGAGCTCGTGACTGCTATTCTGCCCTCAAGCGCCTCGTGGGTGGGGGCTGGGTACGGTGTACACGCTGGTGCCGATCGCTCCCCCAGGGGGCTTGAGTGTGCGGCCGCCTCTCACGCCCACCTTGTCACGGTCTGGCAATTGGCTCCTCATGAGGCATTCTACGGCAGGCCGGTAGGCCCCTCGAGAGGCGTAGAACCTCGCAAGCATGCAGTGGGCTCGCCTCAGGAGAAGGAGCACAGCCGCGACACCGGGCCTTGCTCAGCAGCCCGCAGCCCTGCGGGGCCCCGCTCCGGGTACCACATTAAAAAACATTTAGCGGTCTTACACATTATAAGGGGCACCCCCTTTCCAAAATGCTCTCACAAGGATGCGTTTAAGTTTTCTTCATACAGGTCAAAGCAAAAGAAACATGGGCCTAGCTGGACGCCCCCTCTTCATTACCTCCGTCCATGCCATTTGCATCAAGGCCGCCGTCCTCCTTGTCATCACCATCTGCGCCAGCTTCTTCAGCCACGATCACGACCGTGTCGTCCTCCGAGGCAAATTCTTCTACCAAGGCGTCCACATGGTCATCCACCCACCCGGCCAGGTTGTCTTGGACAACCGAGGGCATGGGGGGTAACACAGCATCAAAGTCAAAGTGGGGATCACGGTTGAGGAGGTGGCTGAAGACACGCGAGAACGCGCGCCCTAGAAGCCCATGGCTCCTCTCTGCTATAAGCTCATGAGACCTTGCAGCCCGAGTCTCTAGGCAGGTCACAATGTCGGTGAAGAAGTTCAGGTGGCTGGCGTAGTTGTTCTCGTGCGGGTGTGGAGTGCTCTCTTTGCAAATGGTGCCCAAGGCAGAGTTAGCTCTGAGCCTGAGGCCCTGAAGCATCGAGGCGTGCTCGCGCAGCAGCGTCTGGTGGCGATTTGCTTCGCCCGCGGCCCTCTCCACTAGAGCCACGACGTCCTTGATCTGCTGCTGAAGAGAAGACAGCTCGGCTCGCGTGGAGGCCAAGGCATATTCAGAAGAAGTTAGGGCTTCTCGAGCAGCGCTCTCATGCTGCTCCACAGACTGCAGCTCAGTCTTTAGGATGGAGGTCCGACCCTCAAGCTCAGCCTTGAGCAGCTCCAGGTCTAGGTGGTGTCTCCCAGCCAACTCGGCACGCGCCTTTGCCACCCTCTCCTCCACCTCCAGCTGGACCTGAGCTTCTCGGGCGGCGACGGCGTCCTCAGCCGTGGTGGCCTGTCGCTCCCTCACCTCCAGCCTCTCCAATGCCAAGCTATGTTCCACGGTCTCCAGCGTCAAATCTTCATGGCGCCTCAAGAGCTCCGCCTCGGCAAGGGCCACCTCACCTGGTGAGGAGGCCAGCAGGGTGCGATGCTCCTCGACTTCGCGCTGCAGAGCCGCATTTGAAGACAGAAGATCTTGCTCCCACTCCTCAGCTACCTCATGGTGGCGGTTGGCTGCCTCGGCCTCTTCCATGGTGTGGGCGCAAGCTTTGTGAGTAACCGCAAGCGAGGCTGCTGCACGCGCTTCAGCTTCATCATGCTGAAGCTTTCCAAGGTTTATGGCAACCTTCAGCCGCTGCCACTCGTCCTCCAGGCGGCAGTTCTCTACCATAAGCCTAGTATCGACGTTGGCAAGCTCCCCGCCAATATGGACCATCGCACGCATTGCTTCACTGAAGAGCCCGAAGCACACAGCGCTGCGCCTGCGAGCAAGTGCGAGCTCATCGCCAAGACCTTCGCTGGCTTCGGAGGCTGCTCGGGAGGTGCTGGGTGCTCCGCCAGCCACCGGCCGGGGGCTGGCTGGTGTAGCCCCACAACTTGAAGACGAGGGCCGCCCAGGGGGCACCCCCTGCCAGCAATGACAAGAGGAAGGATCACCGATGCACCCCCGATCTCGCAGGCAGAGTCATGGGGAGAGGGAGCATGGGGCCCGGTTCTGGGGCACCCTCGCGACGTCGTGTTAATTAGAGTTGGTCCCACGCCCTGTGCAGGATCGGGGCGCTGGGGGATGCATGCATGCATCAAGCTAGAATCCTTGGGGGTGCTTGCCTCCCGAGGTTTTGCCTTCGTAGGGGCCCTGCAAAACCCCAGCCATGAGAAAACGCAGCGTGCAAGGAGGTCAAGAGCAAAGGTACTTACTCACCGGCAGCCACGTATCTCCTCGACTTTAGCGGCCAACGGGTGCCATCATTGTGGCACGGAGACATCTTCCTCTTCAGGAGCGACGCAAGGCATAGGCGGGGCTGACCAGACCCAACGGGTGATCCTCAGGAGGGGAAGCGCTCGTCGGGGCATCTGGGGCAGGAGTCCCAAGGGCAGGGGCACCCAGCAAGACCTTCTGGCTCACGACTCTGGGGCCGTTGGTGGGCTCCTCGCCGTCAGCATCCACTCTGGAGCCACCACCCTGGGCGTTAGAAGCCTCTGCCTCCGGAGCTTGGGGTTGCATCGGTTCTGCGGCAGGTCCTTCCAGGGCCCCAGAAGCCTCGGCCTCCTGAGCCATGAGTGAGGCCGGGCCTCCGGAGGAGCTCTCTACAGCTAATGGAGGCGCGCGCCCCCTGCCTCCACACTTGGGGCGCATGCGGTAGGGTCGATCAGGAGAGGAGCCACGAAGACGGGGTTCTTGCGGGGCCCCTCAAGGCCCTCGGTAAGCAACCCACACTCGTCGAACAGAGGCATCTGCCCAGCGAAGGCCACCTTGTTCGAGCACAGATAGAGAAGGAAGCCACCCCCCGGAAGGTCAACAGGCTCGGACTCGCTGGTCAGAAGCTTGAGCACCATGCCCAAGGTGTCAGCAGCAAGCAACGGCCTCTGCAACCTCATTGGATCTCCGACGCCTGTGAAGTCCCACATCGGGCGAGAATGGCGATGGAGGGGAGCAATGAGCTGCTTCACGAATTCCTTCACCACTATTGGCGCCGCCACCTCCAGTTCCTGAAGCCTTTCCAGTCTCGTCCAGACGAAAGCAAGACGCCGGTCGGAGAGCCTCCCATGGCACGAGCCGGAGCTAGGTGAGGCTGTCGCTCCAGGAGTCAAGAGCAGAGGGCTGAATGCACGGGCATCCATAAGAAGCCACTGCTTCCGGAATCCCTTCACGGTAGGCGAGAGCTCGAAGTCAATCCCCGAACCAGCGGTCGCGGCCACGGCTTCAAGGGTCGCGCACCCGGAGCATCGGCGGACATCGACCAACCGAAGCAAGAAAAAATGGCAAAACAAGGCCACGGAGGGAGTGATACCTACCATGGCCTCACAGAGGAAGGCAAAGAGGGCGAGAAGGATGACAAAGCGGGGATCCAGCTGCAGCAGATGGATCTGGTAATGCGACATCACAACGTTGAAGAAAGGGGAGAAAGGAGGAGTCAACCTTGCAAGAAGAGCATGGAGATAGATGGGGATCTCGGTGGCGCTCATCTTTCTGGTTCGCCAAGATGCAGGGCGGACAACCGTCACCTTCCCCTCATTGGAATCGGCGGCGAGCGCATGGAAAACCTTGTCCAGCCCCTCCTCATTGATCATCATCGACTGCTCAAGGGCTGGCTCTAGGGACGGTGGAGGACCGACCGAAGCGAGCGGCTTCACCTTCTTCTTCCTCGGCTTGGGGGCCATGGTGGGTACAAAAAGAGGGCAAGGCATCAGCGCCGGATCTATGGATGCGGCGGCAAGATTGGGAAGGAGGAAACAAGAGTCGAGCATGGTAATTTGCAAAGGGTGAGCTGCACTGACAACGGGCAGCTACTGGGTCTGCAGGATATCAAGGCGGCATGGGGAAGTGGAGATGCCCACGTCCGATCAACCACCATGTGTCTTCAAGGCTGCAGGCTGTTAGGGCCCGCGGTGCTCCGCACTTGCCCTTTGGCTTTGCCTGGAAGCCAAGTCCGAGCGCACCTTGGGCCCGGGGGCTACTGTCGGCGTCCTGGATTTGGGGGTATCCAGCCCTGCCTGCCTGCGGCCCACCACGTGGCTCCATCGACGGCCTGGCATGACCCAGCTTTAACAACAACACTACAGGACCTTCGCGAGGAGCCAAGCCTCGCGAGGCGGACATCGCCAATACCCCCAAGGGGACCGGCCTCCTCAGGCTGGCTCCTGAGGGGCAAAGAGTTCCATGAAGGTTACCTCACGAGGCTCAGCTGACGTGAGCAATGACGACCAAGACCAGGCGGGCGCCAGGAGGGCGCAGAGTGCAGGTTTCCTCTTTGGTGCAAAGGAGGCAAGCCATAGGCACGTAGTCCCGAGGATCTGGCCAAAGGTTTCCATTCTAGTGCAACGAGACCAAGACCGCCAGGACGGCAGGGCAGAGGTCATCGACGAGCCCGCCGTAGTGTCACGACCAGAGGCTTTTCGCAGGCGAAGACTACTTTTGTCACGATAGACTGTACTACTTGTCCCCTTTCAAATCTGGCCGTTGTGGGATCCCTTCCCGCTCATATTTGGGAAGAGGACCAAGGCCACTATAAATAGGACTAGCCACCACCATAGAAGAAAACAAATAGAACCAGCATACACCACACCAGCTCAAGAACACCTCACCTCCTGAGGCTTGTTCATCCACTGTATTAGCTCATCGTTAGCCCTTTGAGGCAATCCACCAAAATGCTGGAGTAGGGTATTACACCACAAGGGTGGCCCGAACCAGGATAAACTGCTATGTCCCTTTGTCCCCTTGAGCTTGACACGCTAGGCTTAGGAGGATCGCGAGTAGGCAGGTTGGGTAGGTTGAGATCTCCACACGCACCCCAGAGTTCAAACCTCTCAAGGGTTTGCGGATCCATAATTCGACATTGACCTCCACTACCATCAGTGTCTACCCCGTCACCTGTTCGCGCTGGCATGGGCGGACCGGCTCTAGACGAACCGATCATTGAGATCGTCTTCTTCTTCAAAGCCATGGCCATGAAGAAACTGCTGCATAACTACTAGACCAGATTTTCACAGCTTCGACCCCCTACCTGGCGCGCCAAAGATGTCGGGGGAAACGACACCTGTGGGACCATGAGGATCCCTTCTATGGTTGGCGGGGAGAGAGCTGCGCAAAGAGAAGGTCTAGTGATAAGTGCGAGGGATTTTTACCCAGGTTCGGGCCGCAGTGGTGCATAAAACCCTAGTCCTACTTGAGTGTATATCTTGTGTTCTTGAGTTCTTGAACTAGCTATGGTGCATGCCCAGTCCAAAAGGTCCAAATCCTTCCTAAGTACGGCTCAGGCCTCCTTTTATTTGTCAAAGAGGTCGCCATAGTGGCACACAGGAGGTGGAAAGTATCTATAGTGCACAAGCTTATCGCTGACATCATAGGACAAACGCATTTAATGTGCTGCCTACGTGCCCTCTTACTTTATCAGTTATAGTAATAGAAGTCGTCCCATCCATCTCCGCCTCTCCTTGCCTTGACACGCATCTAGGCTGATGAGGCATGCAACGCTAGGCTGGCTAGCTGCTGCTATGCTGGCACGGTGGTAGAGCCTCCACGAAGATCTTCATGCCGCCACGCAGGCGCCTGCCTAGTTGGCAAGCTGGTCGTCGCGCTCGAATGGTCGTGAGGTGGCGAAAAAACCTTGTCGGGTGCAGGCCTGGATGTGGCCCTACAATTGTCCCCGGCAAGGTCTTGTTGGGGCCTTGTAGTTGCCCCCGACAAAGGTCTTGTCGGGGGTTTTTGCTCTTCAGTCTCCACGTAGACATGCAGACCACCAGTCTTCACAAAGATATGCATGCTACTAGGCATGCGTCCCCGAGTATTGGCCTTGATGTTGTCGATGGTGTCAAAGCTCTTAGCCTCAAGGGTGATGACCTTGCTGGTGCTTCGCAGGCTGCCCCGGCAAGGGTCTTGCTAGGGCTACGTAGGTCGCCCCGGCAAGGGTGTTGCCGGGGGAGGTCCAGCTAATCTTCTACTGTTTGTTTACTATCTTGAATGCTGTCTTGGTAGTCTTGTATTCTATTGCCTACTGCCCCGCCAAGCCCTGTCGCCGGTGTGGCTACGACTGCCTGTGCACAAGTAAGGGGTACAGAAGAGCCCATACTTCTGTACACTGACATGAACCCAACGAGGAGCAGAAGGAAATGACAAGTGGTTTTCAGCAAGGTAATGTCTGCAAGTGCTGAAATTATAAGTAAGAGAGTAGTTTGATAACAAGATATTTTGTAACGAGCAAGTAACAATAATAGTAACAAAAGTGCAGCAAGGTAGCCCAATCCTTTTGAGGTAAAGGGCACGCCAAAACGGTATCTTATAATAAGCAAAGCATTCTTGAGGGTATACGGGAATTTCATCTAGTCACTTTCATCATGTTGGTTCGATTTGTGTTCGCTACTTTGATGATTTGATATGTGGTTGGATCGGTGTTTAGGTGCTGTTCTTACTTGAACAAACCTCCTACTTATGATTAACCCCCTCGCAAGCATCTGCAACTACGATAAAAGTATTAAGAATAAATTCTAACCATAGCATTAAACTTTTGGATCCAATCGGTCCCTTACGGAATAGCGCATAAACTAGGGTTTAAGCTTCTGTCACTCTCTTAACCCATCATCTAATAACTACTCCACAATGCATTCCCTTGGGCCCAAATATGGTGAAGTGTCATGTACTCAACATTCACATGACACCACTAAGGGAATCACAACATACATACTATAGAAATATCAAACACATATCAAGTTCACATGATTACTTGCAACATGATTTCTCTCGTGACCTCAAGAACAAAAGTAACTACTCACAAGTGATAAACATGCTCAAGATCATAGGGGTATTAAATAGAATAATGGATTGACATGTCCATTTTGCATCATGTTTTCCTACTGTTATTTATTATGTTCTATTGTATAATAATGCTTTTTGGAGTAATTCTAATGCCTTTTCTCTCATAATATGCAAGGTATACACAAAGGGGGAGAATTCCAGCAGTTGGAAATCTGGACCTGAAAAAGCTACGTCAAGCTACCTATTCTGCACAACTCCAAATGAGTTGAAACTCCACGAGGATTTTTATGGAATATTTAAGAATTATTGGAGGAAATAGTACCACAGGGGGGCCACCAGGTGGGCAGAACCCACCTGGGTGCGCCAGGCGGCCTAGATACGCCCTGGTGGGTGCTGCCCTCCTCGGCCCACCTTCGGTGCCCATCTTATGGTATATAAGTCATTTTGGCCTAGGAAAAAAATAAGGAGAGGACTTTCAGGAGGAAGCGCCGCTGCCTCGAGGCGGAACTTGGACAGGAGCACTTTTGCCCTCCGGCGGAGCGATTCCGCCGGGGGAACTTCCCTCCCGGAGGGGGAAATCATCGTCATCATCATCACCAACAACTCTCCCATCTTGGGGAGGGCTATCTTCATCAACATCTTCAATAACACCAACTTCTCTCAAACCCTAGTTCATCTCTTGTGTTCAATCTTTGTACCGGAACTATAGATTGGTGCTTGTGGGTGACTAGTAGTGTTGATTACATCTTGTAGTTGATTACTATATGGTTTATTTGGTGGAATATTATATGTTCAGATTCATTATGCTATTTAATACCCCTATGATCTTGAGCATGATTATCATTTGTGAGTAGTTACTTTCGTTCTTGAGGTCACGAGAGAGATCATGTTGCAAGTACTCATGTGAACTTGATATGTGTTCGATATTTTGATGATATGTATGTTGTCATTCTCTTAGTGGTGTCATGTGAACATCCACTACATGACACTTCACCATATTTGGGCCTAAGGAAAATGCATTGTGGAGTAGTTATTAGATGGTGGATTGCGAGAGTGATAGAAGCTTAAACCCCAGTTTATGCGCTATTCCGTAAGGGACCGATTGGATCCAAAAGTTTAATGCTATGGTTAGAATTTATTCTTAATACTTTTTCGTAGTTCCGGATGCTTGCGAGAGGGTTAATCATAAGTAGGAGGTTTGTTCAAGTAAGAACAGCACCTAAGCACTAGTCCACCCACATATCAAATTATCAAAGTAGTGAACAGAATTAAGCCAACATGATGAAAGTGACTAGATGAAGCTAAGAAAAAGGTTTTCCCTTGATCTTTGAATGGAAAAGCATTGACATGGTATAGGCTATGCGATGATATTGGATCTTGGAACTGGAATCGGTTAAAATTGGAATTTCATCAAAAAATTATCCTATGCATCTAGTTCACCGTGATCAGAATTATATATATAATTTTTGGCCTCGGGAAGGAGAAAGTATCGCTCTAGCTCGGGGGAGGCTTAAGTCAATGTTATATTCATTCCCCAATCATGAGCTCTCAAGAGAAATTATTATTCAGAATTTTTATGCTCGGCTTTCTCGTAATGATCAATGCATGCTCGATACTTCTTGTACTGGTTCTTTTATGAAGAAGACTACTGAATTGCTGTGGGATCTTTTAGAAAGAATTAAAAGCAACTCTAAAGATTGGGAACTCGGCAAAGGTAAAGAGTCAGGTATTGAACCTAAGTTTGATTGTGTTAAATCTTTTATGAATACCAATGCTTTTCAAAAGTTTAGCACTAAATATGGACTTGACTCTGAGATAGTAGCTCCCTTCTGTGAATCTTTTGATACTCATGTTGATCTCCCTAAGGAGAAGTGGTTTAAATATTATCCACCTATTAAAGAAGAAATTAAAGAATCGGTAAAAGCTAAAGAAGAAACTATCATTTACAATGTTGATCCAGTTGTTCCCACTGCTTATATTGAAAAACCACCTTACCCTGTTAGGATGAAGGAACATGCTAAAGCTTCAACTATGGTTAACAAAAGTTATGTTAGAACACCCAAACCATCTGAACTAATCAGCGTTGAACCTAGTGTTTCTATGATTAAAGATCTCTTAGTCGATAATATTGATGGGCATGTTATTTACTTCTGTGATGAAGCTTCTAGAATTGCCAAACCTGATAAAAAGGATAAACATAGACCAGTTGTTGGCATGCCTGTTGTCTCAGTCAAGATAGGAGATCACTGTTATCATGGGTTATATGACCTAGGTGCTAGTTTGGCTGCTATTCCTTTTTCCTTATATAAAGAAATTAAGAATGAAATAGCACCTGCTGAAATAGAAGGCATAGATGTCACTATTAAACTTGCTAATAGAGATACTATATCACCAAGGATTCCTAGAGATGCTGAAGTCTTGTGTGGGAAAATAAAATACCCTATTGATTTTCTTGTTCTTAGCTCCCCACAAGATGATTTTTGTCCCATTATTTTTGGTAGACCTTTCTTGAACACCGTCAATGCCAAAATAGATTGTGAGAAACAAACTGTTGGTGTTAGCTTTGGTGATGAATCTTATGAATTTAATTTCTCCAAGTTTAGTGGACAACCTCATAAGAAATATTTGCTTAGTAAGGATGAAATTATTGGTCTTGCTTCTATTGTTGTACCTCCTACTGATCCTTTGGAAAAATATTAGCTAGACCATGAAAATGATTTGCATATGCGTGAAAGAAATGAAATAGATAGAATCTTTTTCGAACAACAACCTCTGCTTAAACACAATTTACCTATTGAAACTCTAGGAGGTCCTCCTCCACCTAAAGGCGATCCTATGTTTGAATTAAAACAATTGCCTGACACTTTGAAATATGATTCTCTTGATGAGAAAAAGATATATCCTGTTATTATTAGTGCTAACCTTTCAGAACATGAAGAAGAAAGATTATTGAAAGTTCTAAGGTAGCATAGAGCTGCTATTAGATATACTTTTGATGATCGGAAGGGCATTAGTCCCACTCTATGTCAGCACAAGATTAATATGGAATCTGATGCTAAACCCGTTGTTGATCACCAATGTCGGTTAAATCCGAAGATGAAAGAAGTGGTAAGAACAGAAATATTGAAACTTCTGGAAGCAGGTATAATCTATCCTATAGCTGATAGTAGATGGGTAAGTCCTGTTCATTGTGTCCCTAAGAAGGGAGGTATTACTGTTGTCCCTAATGATAAGAATGAGCTTATTCCACAAAGAATTGTCACATGCTATAGGATGGTAATTGATTCTAGAAAATTAAACAAAGCAACTAGCAAAGATCATTACCCTCTTCCTTTTATCGATAAAATGTTAGAAAGATTATCTAAGCACACACATTTTTGCTTCCTTGATGGATATTCTGATTTTTCACAAATACCTGTTTCACAAGCTGATCAAGAAAAGACCACTTTTACCTGTCCTTTTGGAACTTATGCTTATGTATGCCCTTTGGTTTATGTAATGCACCTTCTACCTTTCAAAGATGTATGAGTGCTATATTCTCTGATTTTTGTGAAAAGATTGTTGAGGTTTTCATGGATGACTTTTCTGTTTGTGGGAAGTCTTTTGATGATTGTTTAAGCAATCTTGATCAAGTTTTGCAGAGATGTGAACAAACAAATCTTGTCTTGAATTGGGAGAAGTGCCACTTTATGGTTAACAAAGGTATTGTTTTGGGCCATAAAATTTCTGAGAGAGGCATTGAGGTGGACAAAGCCAAGGTTGATGCAATTGAGAAAATGACATGTCCTAAAGATATCAAAGGTATTCGTACTTTCCTTGGTCATGCTGGTTTCTATAGGTGGTTTATCAAAGACTTTTCTAAAATTTCTAGGCCTCTTATGAATCTTTTGCAAAATGATATTCCCTTTGTGTTTGATGATGATTGTTTAGAAACCTTTGAAACACTAAAGAAAGCCTTAATTACTGCACCTGTTGTTCAACCACCTGATTGGAACTTGCCTTTTGAGATTACGTGTGAGGTTAGTGATTATGCTGTTGGTGTTGTTCTAGGACAAAGAGTTGATAAGAAACTGAATGTTATTCATTATGCTAGTAAAACTCTAGACAGTGCTCAACGAAATTATGCTACTACTAAAAAAGAATTCTTAGCAGTGGTGTTTGCTTGTGATAAATTCCGATCTTACATTGTTGATTGTAAAGTGACTGTTCACATCGATCATGCTGCTATAAAATATCTTATGGAAAAGAAACATGCTAAACCTAGACTCATTAGGTAGGTTCTTCTACTAAAAGAATTTGATTTGCATATCACTGATAGGAAAGGAGCAGAGAACCCCGTAGTTGATAACTTGTCTAGGCTTGAAAATATTCTTGATGACCCACAACCTATTAATGATAGCTTTCCTAATGAACAATTAGCTGCAATAAATGTTTCCAATAGTACACCTTGGTATACTGACTATGCTAATTATATTGTTGCTAAATACATACCATCTAGTTTCACATACCAACAAAATAAAAAGTTCTTCTATGATTTAAGGCATTACTTTCGGGATGACCCACATCTTTATAAAGAAGGAGTAGATAGTATTATTAGCTGTTGTATACCTGAGCATGAACAGGAACAAATCCTACGGAAATGTCACTCTGAAGCTTATGGAGGACATCATGCGGGAGACAGAACTGCTCATAAGGTATTGCAGTCTGGTTTTTATTGGCCTACTCTCTTCAAGGATGCCTGTAAGTTTGTCTCGTCTTGTGATGAATGCCAAAGAATAGGTAATATTAGTAAGCGTCAGGAAATGCCTATGAATTATTCACTTGCAGTTGAACCATTGGATGTTTGGGAATTTGATTTCATGGGGCCTTTTCCTTTCTCTAATGGGTATACACATATTTTGGTTGCTGTTGATTATGTTACTAGGTGGGTAGAAGCTATTCCAACCAGTAGTGCTGATCACAACACCTCTGTTAAAATGCTTAAGGAAGTTATTTTCCCAAGGTTTGGAGTTCCTAGATATTTAATGACTGATGGTGGTTCACACTTTATTCATGGTGCTTTCCGTAAAATGCTTGCTAAGTATGATGTTAACCATAGAATTGTTGGGGAACGTAGCATGCAATTTCAAAAAATTTCCTACAATCACGCAATATATATCTAGGAGATGCATAGCAACGAGAGGGGGAGAGTGTGTCCACGTACCCTTGTAGACCGAAAGCGGAAGCGTTAGTTAACGCGGTTGGTGTAGTTGAACGTCTTCACGATCCAACCAATCCAAATACCGAACGTACAGCAACTCCGTGTTCAGCACACGTTCAGCTCAATGATGTCCCTTGAACTCTTGATCCAGGACAGGGTCGAGGGAGAGTTCCGTCAGCACGACAGCGTGGTGACGGTGTTGATGATGTGATCTACGCAGGGCTTCGCCTAAGCACTATAACACTATGACCGAAGGAGTAAACTGTGGAGGGGGGCACCGCACATGGCAAAGAGAATAATTGATGTGCCTCTGGGGTGCCCCCTACCCACATATATAAAGGAGGAGAGGAGGAGGCCGGCCGGCCCCTATAGGGCGTGCCAAGAGAGAGGAGTCCTACTAGGACTCCAAGTCCTACACTCGTACGCGTCGGTGCTATACAAATGGTTTTAAACCCCTTTCCGCGACGACATTTGGAACCGTCGCCAAGTGAGTGTGGGCGATAGGGGGTCCTTCCCACACGACCCAGAAACCGTCGAGGATATGGAGCCATGATCTAGAGGCCTTGCAAAACGTAATCGTGTGCGATGCATCACACACTAAATTCTTTCGCACGTGTAGTATCAGTGATTAAACGTTTCTAATGACGCAGTGGAACCAAACGGTGTGTTGTAATGAACCGTTTGGGAAACAATATGTAAGGCACACGGGCCAACATATGAACTGTGTGCGATATGTGCCCTATCACACACGAGTTTTCTGCGGAACCCGTCTGCCATGCAAGAATCCATCGCACATGTTCTCCCAACATTTACCGTCTACGATAATGTTCTATCACAAATGGTTCAGGAGCCCCTTCGCACACATACAAGTGCTGCAGACCGTTTGTGATTTGTTGTGTATCATTGACGGTTGCAGCTAGAGTGATGTCTGCTTTTCTTTTGGGATCCCACATGTTTCCTGAAAAAACTACGACTGGGATTGTATTTTACATTGGTCACGGTTTACTGAGTTCTCATGTGCGATAACGTGATATCACAAACGGTTCCGGAGAGCCTACGCCCACGTAGTAGCACTGCAAATCGTTTGCGATCTTCTATGTATCACCGACGGTTCCGCTACGATTGACGTATGCTTTCCGATGTGGGATCGGACACACTCATTTAGTTGAACCGTGTGTGGAGCAATTGCCAGGTTAAAACAAAAATATCCCATTTTGAATCGGCATGCAAAAAGCAAATTCGCCACAATATTCAATTGAACAAATAAACAAAAATATCTCATTTTGAATCGGCATGCAAAAAGAAAATTCGCCACAATATTCAATTGAACAAATGGTGTCCACAGGAAGAACATTCATCAGACTTCGCAACAATTTTAATTGAACATATGGTAGCTAAATTCCAATGATTTGTGCACACATATATGCAATAATTAATCATAGTGTATGAAATACGAAGACCTCATCAGATGGAAAACAATGGATCCATGCATATATGTTTAGAGGCTAACTCCTACTCAATGTTTCAGGAGAAGGCATGCTGAAATCTTCATTATCATCAGTGGGATAGATGTAGTGATTTAGGAAGAAGTCGCTAATAAATTTCCGAACCATCAACAATTCAACAGCCAGGAGTGGTTCAGGGGTCCTCGGTTCTAAGATGAGTTGCAGTATTTTTAAGATCAAAATGTTACATATGAGTGGAGTAGAAGATATTAATTAAGATAGACTTACTAGTACTAATTTGCAAGGATCGTCACAACTATCAGCATATTTGCAGATGGTGATCATGTGTCTGCAAACATAGTATCCACAAAGGTTGGTCCCTGCTTCTTGCTGAGGACACTGAAATTTTTTGTACAGAATTAGTCATGTATTTGTCCTGTTAGGAACAACCTAATGGTGTTAGATGTATTATTTTTTCTTTGGACAAAATAGAAAGAGGTTTATTTAGAAGCTTGAACATTTGACTAGCGTAAGAAAAGGTATTTGCAGACTATTGGATAAATTTTCCAAAAATAACGGATTTCGGTGTGTTACCAGAGAAACGATCTCGTGTTGCAGAGGTAGTTCCCTCTTGAACAAGTTCCCTGGTTTAGTTTTCCACAATGCGAGGACACTGCAAATGAAGATGAATTTTGACAACATCAATTATTGAACCAGATATGAATGCAAATTAATTTCAACATCATAGAATTCAATACCTATCAATGAATTGCTGAAGATGCGTTAGATCCTGAGCGTTTGTTGACTCTCTGAGAGAATCAATGTAGTAAACTTTGTTCTTGTTTGGAACAATGAATACCAATATCCAGTGACCGCTACATATTAAGAAAGCCATGAACATACGAATTGTGTGAAAATCTGAAAGACAATTAGTGTATGTGTGGTTGTTTACTTGACTCACCTTTCATGATATGGTCAGAGAAATGATTCTGCATGGGACGTATTTTAGAAGATACGGACGATCGTGTCAATGGCCCAGTCCCGTTCATCCTTACCATGTAATGTTGTGCCATTTGCTAATGCATGATCTATGAAATACACACTCTCCCTTTTTCTTCTCTGCGCGTTCAGTCCCCTGAGAGGAATAAAATGTAGTTAGCTATTTATCATTTATAGCCTTGTATGGAGAAGTTGATCAGTGTTAAGTACTTACAAAATTAGGCATCTAACAAGAGTGGCATCAAGCTCGTTGAAGTTGAAGAAGAGATGTAAGTCCTCGAAACTCACATCGAATGAACCATCATTGTGTCAGACATGATCTCTGTTGAAGTGGACTAGCAAACCATGATGACCTGGTGACATTTGATCCATGCAATATTCATGTAACTTGCCGCAACTGGAGCTGCACTCATCAAAGTATTCGCTAACAAGAAATGGCTGGCCATGGACGTAATTGCATACTTCAAGTACGTCTGCTTTTCTTTTAGCAAGCACCAATTCTAATTCTTCATCATCCATGTTGTCAGAAATAATATTACTCCCTGATTCGAACAACCTACTGTTAATTTGGTTCCGGGTGATGAGTGCTTTAAGCAAGAGGCAATCGTTCTCTTTCCTCTTCACTCTCCCGCCACGCTTCTTCTTGGGTGTAGGCTTTTTGGCCACTTCTTTCTTGGTACTTGAAGCATTTCTGGCAGAGCATCTAGTTGGCTGCAAGGTAGACTGCCGAGCAGATGGTGAAGCTTTGACGGACTACTTAACAGACGATTTATCTTTTCCTAACCATTAAGCTGGCAGTGCTGCTTTGATGGACTGCTGGGCTGTAGGAGTAGAGGCATCAGACTAATGACCATGCGTTGAAGCTAAGTCTGGTTTCTGCGCAGGTGGTGCCAACTTGTCGGTGTGTTGAGGAGGCCGTGCCAACGCGTTGGTTTGCTAAGCAGGAAGTGCTGACGCATTGGTATGCTGATCACACGACTGCGGACCAATGGACTGATGATCAGTCGCTTCTGGACCTACAGACTGCTTAGCAGGTAGTTCTGAAGCATCAGACTGCTTAGCAGTCCGTTCCACCAGGTTGGTCTGCTGAGCATGTGCTGTAGTTGGGTCTCCCCCTGTTGCTTCAGCGGCCGACATTTGAACCGGTGGCGCATCTTCAGCAGTTGTAGGCCTTGCCACTGGCTTCTTTGGGGCGGAGGATGACATGGCCTGTACGCCACAAAGTCGGGCCGGCTGATCACAGGTTGATGCATCAGCCGTCGGATTACGAGTATTAGGTTCTGTGGGGGAAGCATGCGAGAGCTGCTATGGCAAGGATAGCATCACCGGTTGAGGGGCGACATTGGTTGCTCTTGGCGGGGTTTCGGGGACCTCATCGATGAACTCTATTTCCTTTCGTGGCCACTAGATGTGGTGTAATAGTGTTTCTCCCAAGGTCCTTTGCTCATCACGAACAGCTGTAGTCTCAGTGTCGCTGGGGTCAGCTGATGCACAACTACTCTTGTGCTGTGTTGTCGTGCAATAAGCAGCATCCTCCGTGCCCGCCTCCCCTCCCATCTGCTGGCTATCTGTCAGTGTTAGAGTCTTCCCAATAATCATCGACTGCTAAAGATCCTTTCAAACAGCCGGATACATTTCCTTCATCAACCTTTCATACAATTCATTCTTCTTTATTTCACTCTTCGCTTTTTTCATGTTAAGCCTCTCTTCTTTGCTGAGTGTGAAAGCCCTCTTGTGTGGGACATTAACACCTATACCCCTTGCACAGCCAGGGGGCTCTTTTGTTTCCAGAGCAATGGACAGAATGTCACATGGCCCTGAGTTCCTGTAGAACCTTCCAGGGATCTTGGAAGCCTCTACTATCACTTGATACAGTTTTTCGTCATGTGAGTTTTTAAAGTAATAAGTTCCATCATCACGCCTCATTGCACGTGCCCGCAAGTAGTCTTTGGCGCGTTTGCCCCAGATTTCACTAAAGGCCGGTTCCCCACCCGCCGCTACTTCTTTGTCCTCCTGGTCCCATATCGGTTTCATGCCGTAGTATCCTGCCACACCCATACGGTGGGGGGTGTGTGTTCTTCTTTTGAAGTTCCGATTGCTTGAAACTCTTCTCACCAAACTCTTTAGTTGCCCCGACCCTTTTGACTTTTGCCCAGCCTGCCTTTGTAATTTGGGGGTATGCGGGGATTGGGTCCTTTCCTTCACTCAAGTACTTCTTGTACAACACGTGCTTCCAGTTTCTCCAAGCATCCCTAGCCTTCTTCAGTGCAGCGTGTTCCACCTGCATTCTCCACTGCTCTGGAACTTTGAAGTGATCCATGATCTCCTGGACAATCCGCCACAGTGTTTCTGTGCCAGCCTTCCGAAACCCCGACAGATTTATGTTGAGCCTTGCCTTGCCAACAAATCCACACACACTCCTGAACCTCGGGCGTGCTTTATCTGGTTTAGTTGGAGCCCAGGACTTTAAATCGATCTCAGTTACTTCATATACACCTTTAGGGTGGTGTGTGGGCTTCCTTGGAGCGTATGTTCATGTCCTGGTCGGAAGGGTAATTGTTGTAGCTCTATCCCGTTCAAGATTACTTGATCCCTCACCATCTTCTGAAGACCTAGGGTTGTCGAAATCAGATGAAGATACATCGCTTGAAGCATGAGTGTTGTCACTGCTATATGGCATCTACAGAGAACACATGCAAAACTCAGGAAAGGAGGATAAGCATAAAACTAACAACTTGGTATCAAGCTTTCTAAACATGTCATGCAATAATTTAGAAAATGTACGGCTAATTTGTTAAGTTTGTGTGACTCGGGCGCCCGCGATATGTAAATCGACAGTAACTTAGTGGAACAAATACAACTTATATGCACTAGTTAGGAAGGTAGATAATTAACATATAAACGCTCTCCGTTATTTTATAGCCAATTTGGGAACATATGAAATAATATAGGAAGAGGGATTGCGAGGAAATACGCCTCACCGCGATGGAGAGCAGTAACTAACAGGCTTCTTAATGCAAACACGGCCGGACCGCAGGAGAGGCAAGGATTACAGCATCGATATGCTCGAGGGTGGCTGGCGAGAAAACGAAGACGGCGAGGCACGGGCAGCCGCGTGTTGGGAACATCAGTGGAGGTAGGCTTGACACCGAAGAGCGGGCACACGGTCGGGGTGAGCATGCCGGCGCCGGAGAGGGTTCTGCTGTGGATCTGGGGGAGGGGGAGCTGGCGATGGAGATTGGGTGGACTAGTTGAGTGAAACGTAGGTGGGCCGTGTGTGTGTGTGTGTGGGGGGGGGGGTGTGTTGGCGGCCTAGGTGAAAAGGGTGGAAAATATCCCCAGTCACCACGCGGAAAGGCCTATGCAAATGGTTGCCTCTAATCTCTTGTGTGCACAAAGAGAAAATTTTCCTTTGAAATGAAGACGTACTAATTTTGAAATGAAGACATGAGTTCATCGTTTCGCCTCTAAGTTTTTCCCACATTAAGCAATCACCATTATACCACGGGTTTGATTTGCTGGCACATTTCAGGTCTCGTGTGCTATATGTAAGACATTTTTTTGGCATTTACCGTGCATTTTGGCATATAAATCAATTCCTAGGCGGACTGCATTTCCTATCAAAAGGGGTGAGTATTGTCATTCGATCTGGGGGCATCCAACGGTGCAGATGTACGATCTGTGGGGTTTGGGTTCTGCCCAATCAGAGCGCATGACTCAGATCGCGCGTGCAGCAAAGGGGGGGCATCGGCCACGGTTTGGTAGGCACATGGATTTCGTGAGTGAACCGTGTGCTATTTGAAAACATTTACACTAACTAACAGCACACCCGGGTGGTGAACGAGTCGTCGTTGGAGGAGGAACCGCATAAAAAAACTCAACCGGAACTACATCTGCTGTCGAAAGTGATGAGGATCGCCGTTCAATTTTGTAGCATCCATCAGTGCAGATGTATGATCCATGGGATTTGGATTCTGGCCTATCAGAACACACGACTCAGATCGCGCGCGTGGCAGGAGGGGGCATCGGCCACGGTTTAGTGGACACAGCTTTCCTGAGTGAACCGTGTGCTATTCGAAAACATTTACATTAACTAACAACTTTTTTTTGTTTGAATGAAAACATGAGTTCATCGTTTCGCCTCCAAATTTTGTTCCCACGGTAAGAAATCACGACTGTACCCTATGTTTTGATTTTCTGGTACATTTTACCAGGCGGCAAGCCTCGCTAGCAATCTCAAACTTTGAATATGCAAAAAGAAAAGAGATCTCATTTAATTTATATATATATATATATATATATATAGTTGCAAATACACGTGTTTGTTAGGGCAAGATCATTTGGGTGTCGTTTTGCGAGTTTTCATTCATTGTGCGAGAGACAGGAAAAAACTTCAAACAGTTCGGCCGCAGCGTGCGACCAGAGGCGTAGGCCTTGTTGGTATTTTAGTTTCAGGAAATGCATATAGAGTCCCAAAAATAACAAAAATCATTGTGCCACTATGGCATGCCCTCACGATCACATGGAAAAAATTTGGTAAAGTTTGGCACAAGTTTTGGTGCTCCCACCTTCCATACCGGAGCATCTCACAAGAAGGACCATACTTTCCAAAAAGGAGACGCGACACTTCGACTACAAATCGTCAGTTACTCTACATCATTCTGCCTTGAAAACAAATCATGGTAAACAATCGCGGATATACCCTTGGTTTGATTTTCCGGCCCATTTAGGTCGCTTGCTATGTTGAAGTCATTCTTTGCACTTACCTTGCATTTTAGTGCATATAAAGTCAAAAACCCTACTACGACTACATGTGGGTGTTTTAGTTAGGCTATACTTTCTCATAGTGGAGATTGTCATATACTATATCATGCATATATATGATCTATACTAGCTATAGTGTATGATACTAGCTTCAATTATAGTGCATAGTATAATACATAGAGTATATATAGTATCATAGATCATATTTATTGCCATGCATGACACAAATTAGCATCGCATTTAACATGATACGGTGTCTACCTATATGTTATTCTAACGGTCTAACCCTCACTATATTTAATTCTTTGCCACATCGGCATACTTGCTATTTTTCCGAGTGCATGGTATCGTCGGCTATGATATATACCACCACTATGGCTAGCCTTTGTATAGTAGGGAAGTATCATGTATACTATAGTATCCTGCATATGATACTACATACGTACCTTCATATAGTGCATATATATAGTATCATAGAGCTAGTATATATATACCATAGATGACTGTATTTGTGGCTGTCGGTGTCAAAACCGGCGGATCTCGGGTAGGGGGTCCCGAACTGTGCGTCTAGGCGGATGGTAACAGGAGACAAGGGACACGATGTTTTACCCAGGTTTGGGCCCTCTTGATGGAGGTAAAACCCTACGTCCTGCTTGATTAATATTGATGATGTGTGTTACAAGAGTAGATCTACCACGAGATCAAGGAGGCTAAACCCTAGAAGCTAGCCTATGGTATGATTGTTCTTTGTCCTATGGACTAAAGCCATCCGGTTTATATAGACACCGGAGAGGGCTAGGGTTACACAGAGTCGGTTACAATGGTAGGAGATCTACATATCCGTATCGCCAAGCTTGCCTTCCACGCCAAGGAAAGTCCCATCCGGACATGAGACGAAGTCTTCAATCTTGTATCTTCATAGTCTTGGAGTCCGGCCGATCACGATAGTTCGGCTATCCGGACACACCCTAGTCCGGAACTCCCTTAGTAGCCCCTGAACTAGGCTTCAATGACGACGAGTCCGGTGCGCATGTTGTCTTCGGCATTGCAAGGCGGGTTCTTCCTCCGAATAATTTATAGAAGATTGTGAACACCAGGATAGTGTCCGGCTCTGCAAAAATAAATACCACGTACCATCGTAGAGAGAATAATATTACACAAGTTCAATCTGCTGACGTATTTTGTGGCGTGACGTCACACCATTACCAAGCCTTTACTCGAATTGTTTTTATTGTATCACCTCAGCGCGTTTAGCGAGGCGGTTTCCTTGGCACGTCTTGTCGAAGCAGAGATCGTGTTCCCCTTATTCCGGGATTCCCATCAATACGGACGTGGGTAACCCAACCGCGCCCGTTGCCACGCCCCCTCCATCGAAGACGGGTTCCAAACGGTCACAGGGACGGCTCTTGGTATTCTTCCTCTTTATAATGAGACCAAGGCCCGTTCTTTTCCTTCAATCCTCTATCGAATCCGCCCCTCGCCCTGAGTTCCAACACCCAGGGCTCCACATTCGGGTACCTTCGATCTTCGACAATGTCCGGCCCCGACCTACGAGGCCGGTGGATGCCCTCCTCCATCACGGAAGAGGACGTGCTAAAGCTAAGAGACACCAGGTACTTAACCTACGAGATTTCGCATAGGCTGCCTGCCCGAGGGCAAGATATTCCTACTCCCGAGCTTGGCGAGAGCGTCGTGTTCGTGTCTCACCTCCATCAGGGTTTAGGCTTCCCGACGGATCCCTTCATGAGGGGGCTCATGTTTTACTATGTGCTGGAATTCCATGACTTGGCTCCGGAGTCCATCCTCCACATCTCATCATTCATTGTTGTCTGTGAAGCCTTCCTCCGCACTACCCCTCACTTCGGCTTGTGGCTCAAAACCTTCAACGTGGAGCCGAAGATGATTGAGGGGCGTCAGGCAGAGTGCGGCGGGGCGGTTATAAGTAAGAGGGCCGATGCTCCATGGCCCGAGGGCTCTTTTCAGGAGGAGCTCGGCTTGTGGCAACAGGAGTGGTTCTATATCACCGCTCCCAGGGGCAGCAGGCAGAGGCTGCCGCCCGTCTTCCGCTCGGGCCCTCCACAGCGGCTGACGTCATGGGGCAACAAGGGGCGTGACTGGGGGCCGTCCAAGGACGTTCCCCTGTTGCAGGACCGGATTCGAGGCCTCCAAGAAAGGGAGATCAATCTGGCCGTAGTGGTACAGGTTATGTTGATCCGGCGCCTACTGCCCTGCAAACGTCGCCCCCTCCGCCTATGGGAATTTAATCCGGAGGGGCCACGAGCTCTTCAACACTTCATGGGTTTGACACCCACGGAGATGTACGAGCTATTCTTCGGATCGCAAGAGTTGCGTCCGAAATTGACCGAGGATGCTGGCCTAAGCTGCAATCGCCCGGATACTCAAGTAAGTAGCCCTGTGTCCGGACACATTGTCCATTCATTTACTGTGGGTTTGCCTTTTAACCAGCTATCCCTTGGACATGAGTGGATAGCGCAAGAAAAACTAATACGGTGTCTGACCCCCCTCCCTGAGACCACGTAGGATCCCGTGTTGATCAAAATGTTAGAGGTTGCACCTTCGGAGGAGGGCG
This sequence comes from Triticum aestivum, assembly GCF_018294505.1. NCBI lineage: Eukaryota > Viridiplantae > Streptophyta > Magnoliopsida > Poales > Poaceae > Triticum > Triticum aestivum. The sequence continues at coordinate 167,258,848 of NC_057795.1, forward strand.
AAGAAGGGCACAGGGGAACTACCACCTCAGCCACGGAGGCTTTCAGTAAGGGAGGAATCGAGAGTCCCTCCTTCCAGGGGGAGAAGAGGACCGCTTCCGAAGACCCGGAGGCCAAGGCCTCAAAGCGGGGAAAGAAATCTGTACCGGAAGGTCCTGTGTCGGGAAGAGCCCCGGCCGTACTGTCTCCTCGGAGGAATCAGCCCTCTAGCGAGCCGTAAGTAAAAAGGGGGAATTTTGTAATAGTGGACATCCCTGTTTAATTTCTAAGGGTAACCGAAGTTTTCACCTTGTAGTTCGGATCTCAGCCCAGCTCAGCACAGCTCATCGTCGGGAGACCTTTGTCCGGAGATGATGGAGAGCGAAACGCCTCCATCTGCCACCCCATCGTGCGGGGCGGGCGACCCTGAGGTGTCATCATGGAGGGTCTCCCCGAGTCCGGCGGGGCCAGAGAGTTCGGCACCCATTGGAGTACGGTCGGTGGAGCTGCAGGATTTGCTCAAGAGGGCGTCTATCTCAGAAGATCACCGCACATTAATGGGTAGGGTGATTGAGAGGATCTCGTCCGCCGAAAGCGGGTTGTATGAGGCCTTCGGAAGTTTGCTGACGGGGTTTGAGGTACGCAAAAAATGACATACCTTTTGACAGTTTTGCACATGAAGTGCGCCCTGTATAGATAGTAGCCCCTGAGACTTGGTATGCTGTCGAAAGCGACAGCGTGCCGAGGATCATAATCTCAGTTATAGATTGTCACCTTTCCTATGCAGGTGGCGGAACGTCCGGTGGCCAGCCGGACTGATGCATTTGCCGAGCTGAAGAGGCAACTCGACATGGCGGATGCGGACATCTCGCTGGTCAATAAACGACTTGATGAGTCACAAGGTATGTGGTTGCTCTGCGGTCGCCTAGTAAGGGAGCTTACACCCATTCCTTACAATTTGTATGCTTGATGCAGATAGTGCTGCTGCTGTGGAAGGCCTTCGAGCATAACTTGCTCGGGCCAAGGAGCAAGCCAGAAAAAGCGAGGTGGCTGCCTCGAAGGCAGCGGAAGAGCTAAAAGCCGAGAAGGCTGCTCACTGCCGAAGCAGGGGGAGATGGCCGGAATGGCCGCGAAATTAAAAGTTGCTACCGACCACCAGGAGGTTCTTGAAAGAGAACACCGAGCGGAGCAAGAGGACCTGAAGAAGGCCGACGCCGAAGCCAAGGATGCCCGTAGTGCGATGCGGGCTATGAAGGAGGAACTGCGTCAGGTCGGAGACATAGTGGCTGGAAAGCCCTTTATGCTGCGTAGGAAGTTCACGGATCCGAAGTATGCTCAGCTGGGCCGATTGTACGGTGCGGAGGATCCTTATTTGGACTTGGCGGCGAGTGCGGAGGACGCAGTCGTGCACTTTCGAAGCTAGAAGGATCACAAAATGGAAGAGCTTTTCTGGTCTCAATTCCATAGTCTGGAGCATCCACTTCCGTTGAGTGATCGGCTGGTTGAGTGGGCTGAGCTGAATAGATTATCCGGACTTGCCATGACGGATGTGGTCGCTCATCTGTGGCCGAAAAGGCCCAAGCCGAAGAGTTATTTTGGCTTGTTGCAGCAATTCCTTGGGGCGGTGCCGCGTATTGGGGCGATGAAGCAGTCGGCATGCATAGAAGGTGCACGGATGGCTCTCGCCCGTGGTAAGACATACTGGGCGGAGATGGATGCCACTGCTGTTGCATCCCGGGGTTCGGACAAAAGCCGATTCCCCACCGAGCACTATTTTGAGGAAGTCCTGCAGGGCGCTCGTTTAATAGAGTCGCAGTGCTCGAAAGATGTTATGTTTGAATGACATGTATGATTTCTGAGATCATGTTTATAATGCAATAGCTTTTTGTACTTGTGTGATCAAGTATTGAACTATCTCCTGTGCGGCCGTATATGTATGTATAATCTGAAAGATGGCAGTCTTTGGCTTCAGCCCCCACGCACATGGTGCGGGGGTGTTTGCAAAAAGAAAAGCGCTTTTTCACACTTAATCCAACGTCTTGGTCCTTTTAAGGAGGTGATAGCGTAGCAAACTAGGCAACCAGACTATAATGCTTTATCACTTTCACTTAGCCATAGGAGCTCGAATGTGGGGCTACTATATAGCCCCTGGTGGCACCGCTCTTCCCCGAACTCGGGGCACGTATGTGCCTGACCGGGAAGCGGTCCTTCGTCAAAGCGGAGGAATTCTAAACATTCCAATGGTCTATCGAGTGGTTGACCAGTCTCTCGCTATATCATGACAGTCAGTTTTCGGCTTTCTCTACTGAGGTGCTCGCCCGGCCGAACCGGGGCACAATCGCAGTAGTTCTCCTGGTGCCGCGTTAGCCGATGATGCGGAATGTAAGGCAGCAAAACACACGAGCCGGGCAAACCCAACATTTGACCAAAGACATGATTCGGAGCTGATGCATATAAGGCCGAACTCGAGACGCCGAACACTCCCTGAGGTGTTCGGTCTTTATGATACTGGGCAGAACAATGCCCTAAGCCCCTTGTGTCTAGGTACAGGCGGGAACTTCTGACGCGGCCGATGCCAAAACGCCAGCCTCCTCCTCGGCTATGGTGGGAAACCGGGGGACGTGTATCAACAAGAGACAGTAAGAAAGGTTTACGCACGGTCTTAATCCGAAAAGAATCCTTGCAACGGGTCCCTGCTGCACGTCTGCGCCTGTGTCTCCGTTGTGCTGTATCCTGGACGGGTGTAGCACGTGCTTCATCTGTAAAAGAGAAGGACTTAGTTTCCAAGAAATATCGTGCAAAAGTTGTATTAAAATATAATAAAATGAAGAAAGTTGAGCTTTATTGGCTCTCATCATTTATACACGCGGCCCCTTATAAAGGGGATATGCGGTTGGGAAGCCGCTTGTTTAGTTACGCCGGACTCGCCTAACCATGTTCGAGGTCTGAATGACCTGTTTTTAGGGGCTTTGACCCGCAAGGTCGGATTAGTGTGTGGCTGTCGAGGCAGTCTCACATTCTCCGTGGTCGAGGAACACTCGGAGTTACTTTTTAATGAAATTATGCCACGTTGATCGGGCATTTTTAAGCGTAAAAAATGCGTAATGTGGTATTGCATTAGGGCTGGCGAAAGCTGTGCGCCCCAGTAGTGCTTAAGGGCTACTGTTTGAATGGGGCGATGGAGAGTGAGCTTTTCACGATGGAGGTTGTCGGATGAACCGAACACAACCTCTGGTGGTACAGAGCCTGTATAATTGGCTTAAAGGCCTGGCGTCACTCCTTTGAAGGAAGTGCTGCTATGGCGAATTTTGGTAGGGTCTATCCCCATTCTGCGAGCGGTGTCCTGGTATGGCAGGTGCCGCACTGTGTTTTCGTGTTATCACATGAAGTGAGTTCACTGTTTTGACTTCTAGTGGGAAAGTCTTCTGTTTTCCGGAGTGCTGCTTTTGGGGTTCGTCACTTTCGCTTGGTGTGTCGAGCCCCTTGTGTTCGGCGTTAAGTCGGCCGGACTGCTTGAAGACCCAACAATCTCTGTGGGTATGGTTTGCAGGCTTCCCGGAGGTACCATGTATTTGACATAGCCTATCTAGAATCTTGTTTAGGTTGGATAGCTTGTCACTGTTGTCCTTGAGGGGCAGTGTTTTTTTGTTCGGCCGAGAGCTTTTGAATCCGGTGTTGACCGCCGTACTATGTGGCCCATTTTCCTTATTCCGGCGCTGATCTTTTCTGCGTCGTGATTTCCCATTTCCATCCCTGATTTCAGATGTACTCGGGTCGCTGGTGCTGCATCTAGCCAGCCAGCTGTCTTCCCCTGCGCAAAAGCGGGTCATGAGGCTTGTTAGTGCGGCCATTGTTCTTGGTTTTTCCTGGCCGAGGTGTCTCACGAGCCATTCGTCTCGGACGTTGTGTTGAAAGGCTGCTAAGGCTTCGGCGTCCGGATAGTCTACTATTTGGTTCTTTTTAGTGAGGAACCTGTTCCAGAATTTGCGTGTTGACTCTCCGGGCTGTTGAGTTATGTGACTTAAATCGTCTGCATCCGGAGGCCGGACATAAGTCCCCTAAAAATTTGCTCGAAATGCATCCTCAAGCTCTTCCCAACTTCCAATGGTATTTTCTAGGAGGCTTTTAAGCCAATGCCGAGCTGGCCCTTTGAGCTTGAGGGGTAGGTATTTTATGGCATGGAGATCGTCTCCTCTGGCCATATGTATGTGTAGGATGTAATCCTCAATCCAGACTCCGGGGTCTGTTGTTCCATCATATGCCTTTATGTTTACGGGTTTGAATCCCACTGGAAATCCATGATCCAGTACCTCGTCGGTGAAACATAGTGGGTGTGCGGCACCCCTGTATTTGGGTGTACCTTTGTCTTCAAATGCTCGGCGGGTTATGTTGCTTCCTGGAGTCTTCTTTTTTGGCCCATAGATAGATCTGACTGGGTCATCCTTTTTCCGAGGATCTTTATGCTGATCGTGTGCCGGCTTGTGTGCGGCGCCCCTTGTTGCTCTTGGCCTGTCATCTGGTCGTCTATCCGGCCAGGCGGCTTCTTTCTTTTTTGACTGCGGGGGCTCTAAGGCCTCCTCGTCAAATTCGGGCAACAACTTGCGCTTCGGGTAGCTCTTTGTCTGGTGACTAGCGCCATGTTTATCTGCGGTGTTGAGTACTTTGCTCCATCTCATTCTGAGTGCGTCCTCCGCTGTTTTGAGCTTCCGCTTTTGCTTCTTCAAACTTCTTGCAGTGGCGACGAGCCTTTTATGAAGGTTCGTATGCTCTGGTGATGTGAGATCGTCTTCGCCGGGGATGGGTTGCTTGTCCAGTTCATCATGTCCGGCTGGCTGCTTGGTGACATGTGCGTTGTCCACTGCTTCGCCCTGCTCTAGGGCTGGGTCCGTATGGGTGCCGTTTTTATCGAGGCCGGTCTTCGGGCGGTGCTTGCGTCGCCGTTTTGGTTGTTTGTTGGGGAAGTTGTCCTTCGCCACGTCCCGTTTTTCCTCATTATCTCTTCCTTTTGGTGTATCCACCATGTATACATTGTGAATTGGGGTGGCTTTCCCGTGCCCGGTAGGCACTGGTTTTTGGTCGTCTCCGGCATTGTCGTCCATACCGTCGATGTCTTCGGAGTCATAGTTTAGCATGTCGGTTAGATCGTCGATAGTGGCTACTAATTGGGTGGTGGGTGGGCTTTGAATTTCTTCGTCATCCGCATCCCAACTGTCCTGGCCGCAGTCCGGCCAGGGCTCTCCTGATAACGAGAGATACTTTAGCAAACTCAAGATGTCACCGAAAGGTGAGCGTTGAAAGATGTCCGTTGCGGTGAACTCCATGATCGGCGCCCAATCGAATTCGATCGGAGGGGGCGCGGGAGGTTTGGAGTCCGGCGAGGAGTCCGGCACCTCGGAGTCACGAGCTTTATGAGGGACAAGGTCAGTGTTCGGCCCTATCACCGTAGAGGTTGCAGCCTCCGAGGCGGTGTCTAGCCATCCGTCCTCGATCTGCGCAGCCGGCTCTGAATTGAAGATTGGAGCGGGTTCAAGTGCGGACTCCAGGGTATTGTCCGGCTGCAGAGCTAAATCATGCTCGCCGTGACAGTGCGGCACGCTTGGCTGTGGCTCGAATCTGTCGAGGATCAAGTCCCCGCGGATGTCTGCCGTGAAGTTCAAACTTCCAAATCTGACCTGACGGCCAGGGGCGTAGCTTTCGATCTGCTCCAGATGGCCAAGCGAATTGGCCCGCAGTGCGAAGCTACCGAATACGAAGATCTGTCCGGGGAGGAAGGTCTCACCCTGGACCGCGTCGTTGATGGTGATCGAAGAAGCCATCGAGCCTATCGGTGACGACACAGAGGAACTCTCAATGAAAGCACCAATGTCGGTGTCAAAACCGGCGGATCTCGGGTGGGGGATCCTGAACTGTGCGTCTAGGTGGATGGTAACAGGAGACAAGGGACACGATGTTTTACCCAGGTTCGGGCCCTCTTGATGGAGGTAAAACCCTACGTCCTGCTTGATTAATATTGATGATGTGTGTTACAAGAGTAGATCTACCACGAGATCAAGGAGGCTAAACCCTAGAAGCTAGCCTATGGTATGATTGTTGTTCGTCCTATGGACTAAAGCCATCTGGTTTATATAGACACCGGAGAGGGCTAGGGTTACACAGAGTCGGTTACAATGGTAGGAGATCTACATATCTGTATCGCCAAGCTTGCCTTCCACGCCAAGGAAAGTCCCATCCGGACACGGGACGAAGTCTTCAATCTTGTATCTTCATAGTCTTGGAGTCTAGTCGATCACGATAGTTCGGCTATCCGGACACCCCCTAGTCCGGAACTCCCTCAATGGCCATGTGCATGACACAAAGTAGTATAGCATTTATATTATATATGTTACAGTATCTATGTTACTGCTTCTTTGCCACACATCATCATATTTGCTATTCTTAATTGCATGATACCGACTATGATACCCCCACTATGGCCACCCTAAGGTTGGTCGTAATGGGAGTATCAAGCGGTATCATATGCATGCCAACTAGACTTTTTGGACGATGTGGCACACAGTTAAATGAGGAAAGAGAGGGTGTGGGTCGGGTATCATATCATGATATACTGTATCACATATTAGATGTTGTACTACTTTGTGTCATGCATGGCAATTAATAAGGCAACCTAAGATACTAAGACTAGCCACAATGGGTAGTAACATAGAGTAGTAACATGCCCATGTTACTACTCTATGTTACTACTTCTATAGTGGGGAGTAACATATGTGTGGTAACATGCAACACTTCATTTATTAAGCTATATACTCATCTTGCCTTGATATGTGTGATGTTACTCATACTATTAGTAACTAGCTATGTTACCACATGCCTCTCTTTCTTCATTTATTGCTTGCCACTTCATCTATTTTATCTAGATAAGTGTGATGTTACTACCTATGTTACTCCCACTGTGGGTAGTCTAACTTATGATACTATGCGCGCATTATAGAGGTAGCTAGCTAGTATCGATCATATACTAGTATCATGCATGACACATAGTAGCATAGCATTTATTATGACACGATTTCATGATATGATACTTAACCCTCCTTTATTCATTTAATTCTATGACAACTCATCAAAATTGCCTAGTTGGCATGATACTAGCTATGATATCCCATTACAACCAGCCTAGCACAGAAGGTGTACAGATCATTTGTGCGTCGCTTTGCGAGTTTTCATCCGTTTGTTCGAGAAGCGGGGAGAAGTTTCAAACATTTCGGCCGCGAGGTGCGGCCATTGTTGTAGGCCAAGTTGGTATTTTAATTATAGGAAATTCAAATGGAGTCTGGACGCCATCAAAATCGATGTGTGCCCGTGGCGTTCTATCACGACCCCGTGGAAAGAAATGGTAAAGTTTGGCACAAGTTTTGACGATCGCTCCTTCCAAACCAGAGCATCTCACATGAAGGATCATGGTTTCCCAAAGGAGACGTATCAATTCAAACTCCTGTGGCCGGTGACTTCATCATTTGGCCTCATAAATATTTCCACGGTACGCAATCACCATTATACCATGAGTTTTATTTTCTAGCGCATTTCGGGTATCGTTAGCTATATGTAAGACATGTTTTTGAGTTTAACGTGCATTTTGTGCATAAAAATAAAATTACAATCGGAACTGCATGTGCTGTCGAAAGGGATGAGGATCGCTGTTTCATCTGGGAGCATCCAACGGTGCAGATGTACGATCCATGGGGTTTGGATTCTGGCCAATCAGAAATCATGACCCAGATCGTGGGCGGGGTTTTGTCGGCACACGGCTTTCATCAACGAACCGTGTGCTATTCACAAACTAGATTGCATACATGTTTTTGTTCACACATACTGTAGTGAGATCAATTGAGTGTGCTACCTCTATGATATAATAATAATAATTATAATAATAATAATAACAAAAAACGGTTCATATTCATTGTCTGAGCTGACAGCATATCAAGGTCAACATATTAACGGTTCTTACATCAACAGAAAACCGGGCATAACTCACAAATTCAGTACATGCGACAGTTCTAAATTGAACGAATTAAGTTGCAGGGTAGGCATAAAGACTAGTCTTATGGCTTAATTCCCATGTACATGGGGGAACTGGGATCATTAAGTTGACCCCGAATGAACTTGGGTTTTCTGATGATTTTAGGCTTCTCTGTTACAGGGTTGTGTGATCCCTTGGCTGGAAACTCATCAAATTCATCGTACTCGTCCTCATCGGCAACATCATCGACACCCAGTACCCTCCTCTTCCCATGCATCACTACATGGCAGTTCTTATGCAAAGGGTCTTCCACAAAGAAAATCTGTGTAGCATCAGTGGCAAGGATGAACGGGTCCGCATGATATGCCATAGTTGTCCTGTTAACACAGGTCTTCCTGTAATCATCAACCTTTACTTGACCAAGAGGATCCATGAGCACCTCAATAATGCCACCTTAACTTTCACATAGTCAAGCTCCCAAATCTCTTTGATGGTTCCATAGTATACCCTTTTATCAGCTTCATCTACAGTCATGCATTCTATTTGAACAGAGATGTTCTGATATGAGGTCTTCTTATCACATTCATCAATGTAGAACGTGTATCCGTTTATGTCATATGCTTGGTACGTCAACACCGTAGGTGATGTATTTTGTGCCAACCACATAGCAATGTCATCGATGGATCCTTGTGCCAAACGCTTCTTCAGCCATTCGGCATAGTTCTTAGTGTGCTCCTTCATCTCCACATTTGATGAAGGCACCATTGGTAAGAAGCTTTGGCATATCTCTGCCAAGTGTTCTTCAGCGTAAGCGGTGAGAACTGGGCTGTTAAGCAGTACCGTCAAATGGGCTTTCTCTGCCAATTCTCCGGGTGCAGCCATTTGCATGCCAGCAAGGACCGGCTTACCTTTCAGCCTTCCCTCGTGGCGAGAGAGGGGCAAACATATATGTCATTATTTCATGTATTCGGTGCAAAACTCAACCACCTCCTCTATGGTATAACCTTGTAGGATGCTTGCCTCTGGATGGTTTCAGTTCCGACAAAAGCGCTTCAGTATTCCCATGAACTGCTCAAAGGGATACATGTTGCAAAGAAACACAGGACCACAATACTTTATCTCGTCGGCAAGGTGCACAGTGAGATGGACCACACCATCAAAGAATGAAGGTGGGGAAACATCTCTAGGTTGCACAATATTCTTGCAATATCATCTTGCATATGATCCAGCTCTTCAGGATCTACAACTTTCTGCGATAGTTGGTTGAAGAAATCACAGAGCTCAATGAGTGTGTTCCTTATATCTTTGTCCAACAGATTCCTGGTGGCCACTGGGAGGATTTGCGTCAACATTACATGGAAATCACGTGACTTTATGTGTCCCAACTTCATTTTACCTGAGCTCACATCCACAAGACTTCTGATGTTTGCGGAGTTGGAAGAGGGTGTCTTAACTGACAACAAATAGGTGAAGAACTGTGTTGCTTCTTTTGTACTAAAATTGTAACTTTGGCGAGCTTTGATGAATTTGTCATCATCTTTTGCTTCACTCTTTCCTTTTGATTGATCAGCAAGCATATCGAGCCGTGAACCCTCACCGTCCATTCTTTTACCTTTAATCTTGAGCAGAGTACCAAGGATGCTTTCACATACATTCTTCTCTACATGCATGACATCGATGTAGTGACGTACACGCAGAATCTCCTAGTAAGGTAATTTCCAGAACACCGATTTCTTCTTAAACACTTGACCCTTGGGTGTTTTTTCACCGTCGAAGCGTGATTCTTTCCAAGCACAACATTAATTTATTTAGCCATGTTGTGGACCACCTCCCCATCATAGGGTCTTGGGCCCACTTCTACCTCTGTCGTACCATCAAATTTAGCTTTCATCTTTCGGTATGGGTGGTTTTTCCGTAAGAACCTACGATGACGCAAATACATGGTTTTGCATGAGTTGGGAAGTCTTCTGCTAGCTGTACTATCCATGCATGTGACACACACTACGTCTCCCATTGTTTTCTGCCCCGATGTGTTGCCTAATGCCGGCATATCTTGAATGGTGTGCACCAGCATCGCATTAGATCGAAAATCTCCTTTTTGTAAGCATCATAACATTTTCCAGCAGGTGCATCTATCCACACTGTCAGCAGTTCTTCTACTAGTAGCTGAAAGTAAATGTCGATGTCATTTCCAGGTTGCTTCGGGCCTTGGATAGTCATTGACATCATAATGTATTTTTTTCTTCATACACAACCAAGGAGCTAGGTTATATATGCATAGAAGCACCGGCCATGTGCTATGATTGGTGCTCATATCGCCAAAAGGATTCATCCCGTCAGTACACTCCCCGAGCATTATACTTCTAGGATCCTTGGCAAAGTCTTCAAACTTGTTGTCGATTAATTCCCGCTGAGCCCCATCTTTCGGGTGCCTCATATACTTATCCACAATTCACCCATCATGATGCCACCGCAACCTCTTTGCCTCTGTAGGGTTTGCAAACAATCGCCTCAACCTTGGAATTAAAGGCAAGTACCAAACAACCTTGAACGGGGTTCCTGTCTTGATCTCGTCATCCAATTTGTACTTGTCCTTTGCTCTCCTGCGCTTGTATCATGCATGCTTGCATTCGAGACAAGCACGCAAATCTTTGTACTCACCACGGTACAATATACAATCATTCACACAAGCGTGTATCTTCTCTATTTCAAGTTCCAATGGGCAAACAATTTTCTTCACTTCATTCGTGCTTCTGGGGAGCACATTATCTTCCAGAAGAATTTCTTTGAAAAGACCTAACATCTCTGTGAAGCCCTGCTTTGATAGACCATTTGCTGCTTTAAATCTGAGAAGTGCCAGGGTGGCACTCAACCTGGAATATTTGTTTTTGCAACCTAGATACGATTCTTTCTTGGAGTCCGCATCAATGGTTCTCAGATCCTTGTACCCAATCATATCCTTGCCTGGGCCCTCAAAATCTGCAATCATAGCAGCAAAATCTGGCATATCAAGATCATCGTCATCTGCGTCGGCGTCTTGGTTTTCCAGTGGGCATTTCGGCTTTTCGGTGTTCCATTGGTAGCTTGACGCATCTGCCCTGATGTTAGATTCACATCCATGTGACACTGATCAGGGTTTGGCATCTCGTAGCCCTGGGTATCTTCATCCATGACCTCCTCTTCACCGTGTCTGGTCCAACGTGTATATCCATCCATGAATCCCCGAGAGACTAAGTGCCACTGGACATATGCAACTACACATGACTCTATATTGGCACAATCAGCACATGGACACAGGATGTAATCCGCATCGCCAATTCTCCTCTTTGTACTTTCAGCCAAATTCATGAACTCTGTCACGCCACTGATAAAATCTGTGGTTTTCTGATCCTTCATCCATTCAGATCGTTCCATCTGCACCACACGAATGATAATTAAAAACAAAACAACAACATTAGTACACGGATTAATTGCTTCCCAATGATGCGTGCATAAATCATAAGGCTTTATTTTCATAATTACTGAGGGCGCTCCATATTGTTATCCAGACGTGCAATGACAAAAATTAATGGTCAGTCAATTACACGTCGAGTACTAGTACAACACTACCCTTAGGAATTGGATACCTTAATTAAGCCACTCACGGAAAGAATACCTTAATTAAGTAGTCGTGCGGCAACCTCCACCCAGCAGACAGAGAAGCGCGATGCGGCGGCACGCCGAGATAGCACGGTCGAGGAGCAAAGCTTAGTGCGGCTGCCGCCTGAATTTCGACCTCCACTATCCCGCCATTGACCGCGATGGATGTGCTCAAATCACGTCGCCGCCCTCCTCGACGGCTGAGCTCCTCCTATCTCCCGCCGCAGACCGAGTATTGACCTCCTATGGCACCGCCACCACCCAGCGACCGAGGATTGATATCTTATCCGGTATCCCTTGCCTAGGCCGCCGCCGCCATCTCTAGATGCGTACCGGCTGTTTTTTTACAGATATCCGTAGAGTGGCTATTTACACGGTATCACTGTAACTCAATTATATGTACAGGGTAGTACATCACATATGGTTATGTAATGGCAACCGTGTCTCACCTACGTTGTCTTCTCACACGGTTTGGTGTGCAAATCGTGTGTGAGATTGTAATACCTGACACAAACGACATGTATAAATAGTGTGCCGTATACTCCAACATATAGTGCCATAAGTAGTTCCCGACCGTCAGCTTATCCCCATAGTTTCCCCATTTCCCCCAAATCCCTACATAGCCTCCAAATTCCCTCGCGTGGAGCTGACATTGGGGGATTGCGGGCGAGTGGTGCTGATGGTTTCGATGTGGCTGCTCCTGCTCGTATCGCCGCCACAACGACGGTCGCCGCCGAGCACTTGCCTAAGGTCATCAGAAGGCAGGTGTACTACAGATCCGAATCGTCGTGTCAGGTTCCAATCTATCCCGATCTTTTTTAGCATCTCCAAAGTAGATCCTTGCTAAATCCATCCTGAATTGACCCCCCCCAGGAAAGCAACCTACTGCCGGATCCTGAGCATGACTCCAGACTCCCGCAACATGAGTTCGACTTTGAGTTTTGCGCCAACGAGAAGTACCAAAAGCTGAGTTGTGTGCATGGACACACTCCCACTCGACGTGTATGCACTGAGGGATTCGACATTGGAAGGAGGTTTCTCAGTTGCCCCTTAGAGGTTAGTGCTAAGTTCATCATTTACTTGAGTTAATGCCACCACTCATCCTGAATACTATTTAACATTGGCAGGGATATGAGGCTTGTGCCTTTGTTAAATGGCTAGATGAAGATTGCCATGGTAGGGCTTGGAGTGTTATGAACAAGCTCGCAGAAGATAATGTTAAGCTAAAGAAGAAACTGGCTGATCTGGAATGTAAAATCAGTATAATGAAGCAAGAAAGAATCAATCACAGGTAACAGATGAAAGCAAGAGACAAGAAGGAACTAGCATGTGTAGTTGTGGTTGTCGCATTAGCCATGTTCTGTGCGTTGTTTGCAATGATGATTAGGGGTTTTGTTTGACAGTATTGCTAAAGCACATCTAGATGTGCTCTAAGTAATGCACATCTAGGTCCTATGCCATTGATGTTACGCGAAGATTCGTGCAGATATTTTTCTTTGTCTTTTTTCTTTTCCTTTCTAGTTTGATTATTACTGGCTTTATCAATAAGAAGAGCTCAATGTATTGCTTGCCAACTGTCCTACTTCGTTCGTACCGTTACCGGTGCATAATCCCAAAACTCGTTCCTTGTTTTTGTCCTGAAAAAGGAAACCAGCCAAATAGCCAATAGGAGTCCTGCGCAACCCCGGGAGTTTGGAGCGACTCAAGGAAATATGCCCTAGAGGCAATAATAAAGTTATTATTTATTTCCTCATATCACGATAAATGTTTATTATTCATGCTAGAATTGTATTAACCGGAAACATGATACATGTGTGAATACATAGGCAAACTTAATGTCACTAGTGTGCCTCTACTTGACTAGCTCATTAATAAAAGATGGTTATGTTTCCTAACCATAGACATGAGTTGTCATTTGATTAACGGGATCACATCATTAGGAAAATGATGTGATTGACATGACCCATTCCGTTAGCCTAGCACTTGATCATTTAGTATATTGCTATTGCTTTATTCATGACTTATACATGTTCATACAACTATGAGATTATGCAACTCCCGTTTACCGGAGGAACACTTTGTGTGCTACCAAACGTCACAACATAACTGGGTGATTATAAAGGAGTTCTACAGGTGTCTCCAAAGGTACATGTTGAGTTGGCGTATTTCAAGATTAGGTTTTGTCACTCCGATTGTCAGAGAGGTATCCCTGGGCCCTCTCGGTAATGCACATCACTATAAGCCTTGCACGCAATGTAGCTAATGAGTTAGTTACGGAATGATGCATTACGTAATGAGTAAACAGACTTGCCGGTAACGAGATTGAACTAGGTATTGGGATACCGACGATCAAATCTCGGGCAAGTAACGTACCGATGACAAAGGGAACAATGTATGTTGTTATGCGGTTTGATCGATAAAGATCTTCGTAGAATATGTAGGAGCCAATATGAGCATCCAGGTTCCGCTATTGGTTATTGACCGGTAACGTGTCTCGGTCATGTCTACATAGTTCTCGAACCCGTAGGGTCCGCACGCTTAAGGTTTCGTTGACAGTTTTATTATGAGTTTATGAGTTTTGATGTACCGAAGGTTGTTCGGAGTCTCGGATGTGATCACGGACATGACGAGGAGTCTCGAAATGGTCGAGACATAAAGATCGATATATTGGACGACTATATTTGTACACCGGAAAGGTTCCGGGTGAGATTGGGACAATACCGGAGCTCCGGGAGGTTATCGGACCCCCCCGGGAGGTATATGGGCCTTATTTGGCCTTAGTAGAAAGGAGGGGAAAGGAGCAAAGGAGGGGGCGCCCCCCAAGCCCAATCCAAATTGGGAGTGGGGTCGGCCCCCTTTCCTTGTTCCCTCCCTCCTCTTCCTTCCCTCTCCCTCTCCTAATAGGAAAAGGGGGAGTCCTACTCCCGGTTGGGGTTGGACTCTCCCCCTAGGGCGCGCCACCCCCTTGGCCGGCCCCCTCCTCCACTCCTTTATATACGGGGGAGGGGGCACCCCATAGACACAACAATTGATATCTTGATCTCTTAACCGTGTGCGGTGCCCCCCTCCACCATAGTTCTCCTCGATAATATTGTAGCGGTGCTTAGGCGAAGCCCTAGGACGGTAGAACATCAAGACCGTCACCACGCCGTCGTGCTGACGGAACTCTTCCCCGACATTCTGCTGGATCAGAGTACAGGGGACGTCATCGACCTGAACATGTGCAAGAACTCGGAGGTGCCGTAGTTTAGGTGCTTGATCGGTCGGGCCATGAAGACATACGACTACATCAACCGCGTTGTGCGAACGCTTCCGCTTTCGGTCTACGAGGGTACGTGGACAACACTCTCCCCTCTCGTTTCTATGCATCACCATGATCTTGCGTGTGCGTAGGAAATTTTTGAAATTACTACGTTCCCCAACAGTGGCATCCGAGCCAGGTTTTATGCGTAGATATTATATGCACGAGTAGAACACAAGTGAGTTGTGGACGATACAAGTCATACTTTGGTTCAGCGGTATTGTTGGATGAAGCGGCCCGGACCAACATTATGCGTATGCTTACGTGAGACTAGTTTTACTGCTGTGCTTTCCACACATGTGACTAGCGGGTGTCAGTTTCTCCAACTTTAGTTGAACCGAGTGTGGCTACGCCCGGTCCTTGCGAAGGTTAAAATAGCACTAACTTGACGAACTATCGTTGTGGTTTTGATGCGTAGGTAAGAACGGTTCTTGCTCAGCCCGTAGCAGCCACGCAAAATTTGCAACAACAAAGTAGAGGACGTCTAACTTGCTTTTGCAGGGCATGTTGTGATGTGATATGGTCAAGACGTGATGCTATATTTTATTGTATGAGATGATCATGTTTTGTAACCGAGTTATCGACAACTGGCAGGAGCCATATGGTTGTCGCTTTATTGTATGAAATGCAAGTGCCCTGTAATTGCTTTACTTTATCACTAAGCGGTAGCAATAGTCATAGAAGCAATAGATGGTGAAACGACAATGATGCTACGATGGAGATTAAGGTGTCGCGCCGGTGACGATGGTGATCATGACGGTGCTTCGGAGATGGAGATCACAAGCACAAGATGATGATGGCCATATCATATCACTTATATTGATTGCATGTGATGTTTATCCTTTATGCATCTTATCTAGCTTTGATTGACGGTAGCATTTTTAAGATGATCTCTCACTAATTATCAAGAAGTGTTCTCCCTGAGTATGCACCATTGCGAAAGTTCTTCGTGCTGAGACACCACGTGATGATCTGGTGTGATAAGCTCAACGTTCAAATACAATGGGTGCAAAACAGTTGCACACGTGGAATACTCAGGTTAAACTTGACGAGCCTAGCATATAAAGATATGGCCTCGGAACACGGAGACTGAAAGGTCGAACGTGAATCATATAGTAGATATGATCAACATAGTGATGTTCACCATTGAAAACTACTCTATCTCACGTGATGATCGGACATGGTTTAGTTGATTTGGATCACGTGATCACTTAGATGACTAGAGAGATGTCTGTCTAAGTGGGAGTTCTTTAGTAATATGAGTAATTGAACTTAAATTTATCATGAACTTAGTACCTGATAGTATTTTGCTTGTCTATGTTTGTTGTAGATAGATGGCTCGTGTTGTTGTTGCGTTGAATTTTAATGCATTCCTTGAGAAAGCTAAGTTGAAAGATGATGGTAGCAATTACACGGACTAGGTCCGTAACTTGAGGATTATCCTCATTGCTGCACAGAAGAATTACGTCCTGGAAGCACCGCTGGGTGCCAGGCCTGCTGCAGATGCAACTGACGATGTTAAGAACGTTTGGCAGAGCAAAGCTGATGACTACTCTATAGTTCAGTGTGCCATGCTTTACGGCTTAGAACCGGGACTTCAACGAAGTTTTGAACGTCATGGAGCATATGAGATGTTCCAGGAGTTGAAGTTAATATTTCAAGCAAATGCCCAGATTGAGAGATATGAAGTCTCCAATAAGTTCTATAGCTGCAAGATGGAGGAGAATAGTTCTGTCAGTGAACATATACTCAAAATGTCTGGGTATAATAATCACTTGATTCAACTGGGAGTTAATCTTCCTGATGATAGTGTCATTGACAGAATTCTTCAATCACTGCCACCAAGCTACAAGAGCTTCGTGATGAACTATAATATGCAAGGGATGGACAAGACTATTCCCGATCTCTTTGCAATGCTAACGGCTATGGAGGTAGAAATCAGGAAGGAGCATCAACTGTTGATGGTCAATAAGACCACCAGTTTCAAGAAAAAGGGTAAAGGAAAGAAGAAGGGGAACTTCAAGAAGAACAGCAAACAAGTTGCTACTCAAGAGAAGAAACCCAAACCTGGACCTAAGCCTAATACTGAGTGCTTCTACTGCAAGCAGACTGGTCACTGGAAGCGGAACTACCCCAAGTATTTGGCGGATAAGAAGGATGGCAAGGTGAACAAAGGTATATGTGATATACATGTTATTGATGTGTACCTTACTAATGCTCGCAGTAGCACCTGGGTATTTGATACTGGTTCTGTTGCTAATATTTGCAACTCGAAACAGGGACTATGGATTAAGCGAAGATTGGCTAAGGATGAGGTGACGATGCGTGTGGGAAATGGTTCCAAAGTCGATGTGATCGCGGTCGGCACGCTACCTCTACATCTACCTTTGGATTAGTTTTAGACCTAGATAATTGTTATTTGGTGGCAGCATTGAGCATGAACATTATATCTGGATCTTGTTTGATGCGAGACGGTTATTCATTTAAATCAGAGAATAATGGTTGTTCTATTTATATGAGTAATATCTTTTATGGTCATGCACCCTTGAAGAGTGGTCTGTTTTTATTAAATCTCGATAGTAGTGATACACATATTCATAATGTTGAAGCCAAAAGATGCAGAGTTGATAATGATAGTGCAACTTATTTGTGGCACTGTCGTTTGGGTCATATTGGTGCAAAGCGCATGAAGAAACTCCATACTGATGGACTTCTGGAATCACTTTATTATGAATCACTTGGTACTTGCGAACCGTGCCTCATGGGCAAGATGACTAAAACGCCGTTCTCCGGAACTATGGAGCGAGCCACTGATTTGTTGGAAATCATACATACCGATTTATGTGGTCCAATGTATATTGAGGCTCACGGCGGGTATCGTTATTTTCTCACCTTCACAGATGATTTGAGCAGATATGGGTATATCTAATTGATGAAACACAAGTCTGAAACATTTGAAAAGTTCAAAGAATTTCAGAGTGAAGTGGAAAATCATCGTAACAAGAAAAGAAAGTTTCTATGATCTGATCGTGGAGGAGAATATTTGAGTTACGAGTTTGGTTTACATTTGAAGCAATGCGGAATAGTTTCACAACTCACACCACCCGGAACACCACAACGAAATGGTGTGTCTGAACGTTGTAATCGTACTTTACTAGATATGGTGCGATCTATGATGTCTCTTACTGATTTACCGCTATCGTTTTGGGGTTATTCTTTAGAGACGGCCACATTCACGTTAAATAGGGCACCATCAAAATCCGTTGAGATGACGCCTTATGAACTGTGGTTTGGCAAGAAACCAAAGTTGTTGTTTCTTAAAGTTTGGGGCTGCGATGCTTATGTGAAGAAACTTCAACCAGATAAGCTCGAACCCAAATCGGAGAAATGTGTCTTCATAGGATACCCAAAAGAGACTATTGGGTAGACCTTCTATCACAGATCTGAGGGCAAGATTTTTGTTGCTAAATTCGGATCCTTTCTAGAGAAGGAGTTTCTCTTGAAAGAAGTGAGTGGGAGGAAAGTAGAACTTGATGAGGTAACTGTATCTGCTCCCTTATTGGAAAGTAATTCATCCCAAGAACCGGTTCCTGTGACAACTACACCAATCAATGAGGAAGCTAATGATATTGATCATGAAACTTCAGATCAAGTTACTACCGAACCTCGTAGGTTAACAAGAGTAAGATCCGCACAAGAGTGGTACGGTAATCCTATTCTGGAAGTCATGTTACTTGACCATGGCGAACATACGAACTATGAGGAAGCGATGATGAGCCCAGATTCCGCAAAATGGCTTGAGGCCATGAAATCTGAGATGGGATCCATGTATGAGAACAAAGCATGGACTTTGGTTGACTTGCCCGATGATCGTCAAGCCATCGAGAATAAATGGATCTTCAAGAAGAAGACTGACGCTGATGGTAATGTAACTGTCTACAAAGCTCGACTTGTTGCGAAAGGTTTTTGACAAGTTCAAAGGGATGACTATGATGAGACTTTCTCACCCGTAACGATGTTCAAGTCTGTCCGAATCATGTTAGCAATTGCCACATTTTATGATTATGAAATATGGCAAATGAATGTCAAAACTGCATTCCTGAATGGATTTCAGGAATAAGAGTTGTATATGATGCAACCGGAAGGTTTTGTCGATCCAAAAGGTGCTAACAAAGTGTGCAAGCTCCATCGATCCATTTAGGGACTGGTGCAAGCCTCTCGGAGTTGGAATAAACGCTTTGATAGTGTGATCAAAGCATATGGTTTTATACAGACTTTTGGAGAAGCATGTATTTACAAGAAAGTGAGTGGGAGCTCTGTAGCATTTCTGATATTATTTGTAGATGACATATTGTTGTTTGGAAATGATATAGAATTTCTGGATAGCATAAAGGGATACTTGAATAAAAGTTTTTCAATGAAAGACCTCTGTGAAGCTGCTTACATAGTGTGCATCAAGATCTATAGAGATAGATCCAGACGCTTAATTGGACTTTCACAAAGCACATACCTTGATAAAGTTTTGAAAAAGTTCAAAATGGATCAGGCAAAGAAAGGGTTCTTGCCTGTATTACAAGGTGTGAAGTTGAGTCAGACTCAATGCCCGACCACAGCAGAAGATAGAGAGAAAATGAAAGATGTTCCCTATGCTTCAGCCATATGCTGTATCATGTATGCAATGCTGTGTACTAGACCTGACACATGCTTAGCAATAAGTTTAGCAGGGAGGTACCAAAGTAATCCAGGAGTGGATCACTGTACAATGGTCAAGAATATCCTGAAATACCTGAAAAGGACTAAGGATATGTTTCTCGTTTATGGAGGTGACAAAGAGCTAGTCATAAATGGTTACGTCGATGCAAGCTTTGACACTGATCCGGACGTTTCTAAATCGCAAACCGGATACGTGTTTATATTGAAGGGTGGAGCTGTCAGTTGGTGCAGTTCTAAACAAAGCATCATGGCGGGATCTACATGCGAAGCGGAGTACATAGCTGCTTCGGAAGCAGCAAATAAAGGAGTCTGGATGAAGGAGTTCATTTCCGATCTAGGTATCATACCTAGTGCATCAGGACCAATGAAGATCTTCTGTGACAATACTAGTGCAATTGCTTTGGCAAAGGAATCCAGATTTCACAAGAGGACCAAGCACATCAAGAGACACTTCAATTCCATCCGGGACCAAGTCCAGGTGGGAGACATAGAGATTTGCAAGATACATACGGATCTGAATGTTGCAGACCCGTTGACTAAGCCTCTTCCACGAGCAAAACATCATCAACACCAAGACTCCATGGGTGTTAGAATCATTACTGTGTAATCTAGATTATTGACTCTAGTGCAAGTGGGAGACTGAAGGAAATATGCCCTAGAGGCAATAATAAAGTTATTATTTATTTCCTCATATCATGATAAATGTTTATTATTCATGCTAGAATTGTATTAACCGAAAACATGACACATGTGTGAATACATAGACAAACTTAATGTCACTAGTATGCCTCTACTTGACCAGCTCATTAATCAAAGATGGTTATGTTTCCTAACCATAGACATGAGTTGTCATTTGATTAACGGGATCACATCATTAGGAGAATGATATGATTGACATGACCCGTTCCGTTAGCCTAGCACTTGATCGTTTAGTATATTGCTATTGCTTTCTTCATGACTTATACATGTTCCTTCAACTATGAGATTATGCAACTCCTGTTTACTAGAGGAACACTTTGTGTGCTACCAAACATCACAACGTAACTGGGTGATTATAAAGGAGCTCTACAGGTGTCTCCAAAGGTACATGTTGGGTTGGCGTATTTCGAGATTAGGTTTTGTCACTCCGATTGTCGGAGAGGTATCTCTGGGCCCTCTTGGTAATGCACATCACTATAAGCCTTGCAAGGAATGTAGCTAATGAGTTAGTTACGGAATGATGCATTACGTAACAAGTAAAGAGACTTACCGGTAACGAGATTGAACTAGATACTGGGATACCGACGATCAAATCTCGGGAAAGTAACATATCAATGACAAAGGGAACAACGTATGTTGTTATGCGGTTTGACTGATAAAGAGCTTCGTAGAATATGTAGGAGCCAATATGAGCATCTAGGTTTCGCTATTGTTTATTGACCGGTAACTTGTCTCGTTCATGTCTACATTGTTCTCGAACCCGTAGGGTCCGCACGCTTAAGGTTTAGTTGATAGTTTTATTACGAGTTTATGAGTTTTGATGTACCGAAGGTTGTTCGGAGTCCCAGATGTGATCACGGACATGACGAGGAGTCTCGAAATGGTTGAGACATAAAGATCGATATATTGGACAACTATATTTGGACACCGGAAAGGTTCCGGGTGAGATTGGGACAATACCGGAGCTCCGGGAGGTTATCGGAACCCCCAGGGAGGTATATGGGCCTTATTGGGCCTTAGTGGAAAGGAGGGGAAAGGAGCAAAGGAGGGGGCGCCACCCCCCAAGCGCAATCTGAATTGGGAGGGGGCCTGGCCCCCCCTTTCCTTGAACCCTCCCTCCTCTTCCTTCCCTCTCCCTCTCCTAATAGAAAAAGGGGGAGTCCTACTCCCGGTTGGGGTTGGACTCCCCCCTAGGGCGCGCCACCCCCCTTGGCCGACCCCCTCCTCCACTCCTTTATATACGGGGGAGGGGGGCACCCCATAGACACAACAATTGATCTCTTGATCTCTTAGCCGTGTGCGGTGCCCCCTCCACCATAGTTCTCCTCGATAATCTTGTAGCAGTGCTTAGGCAAAGTCCTGCAAGGGTAGAACATCAAGACCGTCACCACGCCGTCGTGCTGACGGAACTCTTCCCTGACATTCTGCTGGATCGGAGTACGGGGGACGTCATTGAGCTGAACGTGTGCAAGAACTCGGAGGTGTCGTAGTTTCGGTGCTTGATCGATTGGGCCGTGAAGACGTATGACCACATCAACCGCGTTGTGCTAACGCTTCCGCTTTCGGTCTACGAGGGTACGTGGACAACACTCTCCCCTCTCGTTGCTATGCATCACCATGAACTTGCGTGTGTGTAGGATTTTTTTTGAAATTACTACGTTCCCCGACAGCGACTGGGTACAAATAATTGCGCTTAGATAATATGTGAACCCCCACTTCAATTGGCAGTTCCTCTTATCTGCATACCCCGCTTAAGTGTCCACCATCTTCATTGTCCCCGGCAGGCTGCGCTACACACTGGCACACACTCTACAGCCATGTCGAGTGACAGCAAGGACAATAGTTCGGCCAGCAGTCTGGCGCCTGATGATAGGTCAACATCGGAATCATCCCACACGTCTTCCATGAGTCCGTCATCAAACCTCTATTATATCTGGTTCATGGAAGGGACACCACCTCCAGAGTCGTCAGACGATAACCAAACGGATGAGGAGCCGTCGGAGGACGAAGAAGTGGACGAAAATGATGATGATGAGGAATGGTCGAACAAGGAGGAGGACGACAATGACAATAACGACGATGACGATGACGGCGGTGATGAAAAGCCAACGGTCAGTGGCAAGAAGCGTCCTCGCCAAGATGATGTCACGGGGCCATAAAAAACAACAACAACAACAAGAAGAAGGACTAATGAAGCAGACTGTATATATCTTTGTTTATCCTGTCAATCTCATTGCAGAGGGTTAGTTATATGTAGTCGACAGAGATCTTCTACAATATCGCCCATAGGTTGGTTTGTTGAACTATGTGCCTGTCGGCGTGCTGGGAATGGGGGTCCCCAGACTTGCCTACCTGCGGCCTGCGGCGTGGCTCAAGTGGTGGCCCAGTACGGTCCATCTTCATCAGCGCAAGACTCAAAACCCTCGTGAGGGGCCAAGCCTCGTGGGGCGGACGACACAAGACTTCCTCAGATACGGCATCGCCAGGCAGGCTCGCGAGGAGGCGGAGAGATCAAGGTAGGGTACCTTGCGAGGTGCTCCTGACGCAAGCCGTGATGATTGAGACCAGGCGGGTGCTAGGCGGGCGCCAGCCTGCGCAGTGTCCTTGTTTCCTCTTTGGTGCAAAGGGGGCAAGCACAGGCGTGGAGTACCGAGGCATCAGACAAAGGTTGCCATTTTAGTGCAACAAGACCAAGACC
This sequence comes from Triticum aestivum, assembly GCF_018294505.1. Lineage (NCBI taxonomy): Eukaryota > Viridiplantae > Streptophyta > Magnoliopsida > Poales > Poaceae > Triticum > Triticum aestivum. Next base: position 167,281,889 of record NC_057795.1, read on the forward strand.
AGTAGAGCGGCAGGATGGAGGTCACCGTGGAGCCTAAGACAACGTCATCACCAGTGCCTTTGGCAGCCGAAGACCAACTTTAGTCAGGATAACTTGTACTAGATGTTCCCCTTCAAAATGGCCGTTGTTGGCGCGCTTCCCGCTAAATATTTGGGAAGAGGACCAGGGCCTCTCTCTATATAGGGATATCCACCACAGTAGAGAGAGAACGGATCGGGTGCTCATTAGATCGAGAGGCAATTGAACTCACCCAAGCAGTTCATCGCGCCAGCTCAAGAACACCTCTCGCGAGGCTCTTCTTCCCTTGTACTGTTCACCATCAGCCCCTGAGGCAATCCACCACACCACACACTGGAGTAGGGTATTACACCACAATGGTGGCCCAAACCAGTATAAATCTTGTGTCCCTCATGTTGTTCATCGTTTTAGCTTAGATTCTCGCGAGGCGATCAGACATGGATCGGTAGGGGGAAGATCTTCGTGTGCACCCCAAAGTTTGAACCTTAAGGGTCTGCCGGAACCCAACATACGACATTTGGCGTGCCAGGTAGGGGTGCACTGCAATCTTCCTTCTTCCGTCTTGCGTTCCGCGCTTCACCGCCTCCATGTCCGGTGACCCAACGGCCAACTCCGACCGTTGGGCGGCATGGCCTGCCCATGCCGTGCCGCCTGCCCAAGGTGACCTCAACCCCGCACGTCAGGCAGCCCACGCCCTGCAGGGCGCTGCGGGGAGCGGGCGACGCGGTCAGGCATCGCTTGCCCTCACTCCACGACAAGTACGATCGGTAGCAAGGGCCTAAGCCATGCTGCGGCCACGGCACCGCACACCCGACGGGAGCAGCCAAACATGAAGGCCGCGCTCATAGTGGCGCGAGAGCTGCTGCGGTGCAGACTGCAAGAAAGCGACCATGATGTGCTGCTGGAACGCGTCGCCGAGCTCCTGAATGCCGCTGCTTCAGGGGCACCCCCATTCTGCATCCAGCTTCCACCCCAGGCCCCGGGCGGATCACAAGGCGGGCCAATCCGTGCCCACGCGCCCCCAGGCGCACCTCAAGGCTTCATCAACACCGGCCTGGCCATTAGTGCCGGGCAGCAAGCTGCACCGGCGCCGCCCCTGGTAAGCGAGGGCACGCGCATCGTTGCCTATGGTCCTAGCGGGCCGCCGCCCTACCGTCCCCAAGATGGAGCTTCAAGTCGAACTGCATGGCGCGCGGAGCACTACAGCGAGGCCTTTGGAGTGGTGACCCTGGAGGCCTATGTGCCCCACATGGTGGATCGAGGGTACGCACTGGAGGAAGACCACGACTCATTTATCAGGACAGGCTGGGAGGAAGAGGCACCAGAAGCCGAGCTCTTTCAGGAGCCTCACGAAAGCCTCGACAACTGTGTCGGCGGCAGCAACTACCGGGTACCACTAATTCCTCAGGAGCAAGCTTATGCTAACCATGGGTCGCGGGAGGTTCAGGTCGCTGCAGCGGATGGCTGCCCCAGTGCGGCAATCTCCCTCCCCTCAGGAGGAGGGCACTGGGGGCAGTAGGAGAGGGGCCGGGAGCCAGGCTCCTCCCACGGCATGCGAAGCAAGGCGTTCTTCAGAGGTAGGCCCTCTGTCGGGGAGGTGCGCCAGGGCCTGCCCTTGGCAGAGGACCCGTGGTCATCGGGGGAACCGCTGGCGCCCCCTTTTCCCCATTGGCGTCGTCCTGGTTTCTGGTCGCCATCGATGGTGGTCAAGGGTGGCGCAAGGCAGGGCCCTCATCTGGCGATATGAAGCAAGGCCGGTACCTGTGAAAAAGGCCCAGTGCCTGTGAAGCTCACCGCCCGTGACACTCTCACGTAATAATGAGTTGGGGCTGTACACGCCCCAGAGTCTCCGGAGAGCCACCCTCGGGCCTCGGGGGCTCCCTCCCACGCCCAGTGGCAGCACTTAGCTCCGCGCTGGTGAGAAGAAGTCGAATACTAGACTAGGTGTCGGGTTGCTCTTGCTTCTTTTCGTGTGAACAAGCTTTCTCATTTCAGATCTGAGTTGAAGTCGAATTTGTGTTTGTGTGTGCGGGGAGGGGTGTCGTGTCTTATTCGTGTGCTTTTTCGTGCTCTGATTTCTGTTCAAATTGGAATTCACACTAGTTGCCTCCCTCTCGCGAGCCCCTTGCGAGCGGGGCAGGGCCCAGCATGTGCACCCGCCGTCCCGCGGCCGGCGCTCGCTCCAGCCAGGCTCTCGCCGCTTGATCAAACGAGACCCTCATGAGGTCCTCAGATGGACATTGCAAGCTTACTCGAGGCTCGCCAAGACGAAGGTAAAACCACAACAACCTACTCATCGCGAAAGTCGTGGCATCATGCAGGCACCCATCAGCGCCGATCTCAACAACACATAGACAACAATATTTTTACGTGAGGGGCTTCCCCTCCAAAAATGCTCTCACAAATTTTAGAGCCACGCCCGAGTCTCTTCCTGTGCAGGACAAACAACAGGGAGAAGCGCGGGATCAGTCGGAGATGTCGCTCACTACATCCCCCAGGGCGTCCCCAGAGGTGTCGCTGGCACCGCCATCGTCGTCGCCGGCCTCCCCATCGCCATTGTTGGCACCGTCTTCACCACCGTTCACCACGTCGCCTTCGTCAGCAGCAACGGTCACCCCGTCGTCATCAGAAGTGAAGGCCCGGACGAGTGCATATACTTTGTCCTCCACCCATCGTGCTAGGTCGCCTCGGACGGCCTCAGGCACCGGGGCGATGGTGGCGTCAAAGTTGATGAGGGGGTCGATGTTTTGGAGATAGCTGAAGACGCGGGAGAATGCCCGCGCGAGCAGGCCGGGGCTCCATTCCTCCACCAGCTGGCGAGACCTCTTAAAGCGGTTCTCCAGATGCGTCACCACATCAGTGAAGAACCGGAGATTGCCGGCATAGTTGGTCACATGTGGCTCCTCAGCGACTGCCTCGCAGATGTTTCCCAAGGCCGCGTTGGCCCTTTCCCTGAGTGTCCGAAGCATGGGTCCATGCATGTGTTCCAGCGTATGCCGCTGGCGGATCTCGTCCGCATTCTGCTGTGCAACGGCCTTGGCATCATCAACCCGCCGTTGAAGAAGAAGCAGCTCGCTGCGGGAGGAGGCCAGCTCAGCCTGCGCCGAGCTTAGTGCGACGGCGGTGGCCTCAGCCCGCTGCATGGCTTCAGTCAGCCTAGTCCTGAGAGCAGCAGTCCTGCCCGTGGCTTCAGCTTTGATTAGCTCCAGCCGCTCTTCATACTCGCGCTCAAGGCCGGCGCGAGCCTCCACCACACGACGTTCAATCTCCTCCTGGACCCAGGCCTCCTGCGCGCCGACATCGTCCTCTGCTTGGGTGACCTGGTGCTCCCTCGTCTCCAACCGCTCCAGATTGAGGTTGCGCTTGGCTGCCTCCAATGTCAGCGCTTCCTCGCGCCTCTGGAGCTCCTCCTCTTTAGCGGGCACCCCTTTCAGCAACGCGAGGGCGGCCCGGCGCAACCCCTCCTGCTACTCCAGGGAGTTGCACCAGTATTGGAGCTCCCATGCGTGCTCCTCCACTGCTTCACGTCGCCTATCTGCTTCCTGAGCCTCCTCAATGGCCCGGGCACAGGCCTCCTGAGAAGCCACCAGAGATGCCTCGGCCTTGGCATTGTCGAGATCATGCTGATGGTGCGCGAGACCGACAGCCGCCTTCAGCTCGCGCCGCTCCTCGATCAGCCGCATGCCTTCAGCTTCAAGACACGCGTCTTCGCCCGCCAGCTCTGTGCCAAGCTGGCTCACTGCATCGGCCGCCCTCTGGAGGAACTCTTGGCGGACAGCGCTGCGCTCCCGCGTGCGCCTGAGCACATCGTCAACATCATCCTCCACCATCGATGCTGGCGGAGGACCCTAGAGTGGTTCACCCCCTCTCGGCAGGGGGCTGGGGGCTGGCGCCCCCACGATCACTGGGCAGGCCCCGCAAGGGACCCAACCAGGCGCCGATCCACCTCCCAATGATGACCCAAAGATCGACTTCAACCAGTCGCCGCCTATGATCAGCGGAGGAGCCCGGGGCAAGCTAGTTGTGCCCAAGGAGAGCTCACGAGGGAAGAGCGGTGCGCCGACAAGTTCAAGGCGCGCCGTAGGCCGACCTGCCTCTCGAGCCGAGCTTGCACCGAGGGCGGCACGCAGACTCGGGACAATCAAGGTCGGCGATGGAGGAGAAGCCTGAGGAAGCGGCTCCTCGGCTGGCTCTGTGGGCTCGTCAGGAGGGATCCTGAAAGGCCACAGTCAGCAAAGGGAGCGGCAAGCAAGGAACTACAAGAAGGAGGGACTTATTCATCCATGGCGAAGTACCTCTTATGCTTCAAATGGGGGGAAAGGGCGATCATCACCACCGGAAGCCTCCTTCCTCTTGCGAAGGGCCTCAAAATCTATGCACAACTGGCCCAAGCTCACGACATGAGGGCCAGCGCGCGGCATAAGAGCTGAAGCATCAAGACGGCCTACATCAGGGGCACCAGCCTAAGAAGAGCGATCAGGTGCCACCTCGTGGTGGCCTGCCGAGGCCTCGGGGGCTTCGGCCTCAGGAGCCGCAGGTCACGCCCTCTCATCAGCCACCACCTCAAGAGGGGCTCCATAAGCTCCGGAGGATGACACTTCGGGAGCCCCGCGCGACATCAGCACCTCGACATCAGCCCCCCCAGCTCCTGCCAATGTTTGCCTCCCTGCAATGACTCCTGAGGCAAGGCCAGCGCAGGCGGCTGGGGGAAGGACCGCATCAACCGGGTTCTCACATGGCCCCGCAAGGCCAGCCGGGTGTAGCCCCCATTCGTCGAAGCGGGGCATCTGCCTCACGAATTCGACCCTGTTTGTGCAAAGATACAACATGGCGCCACCATGACGGACGCTGCCAGGAGAAGGGTCGCCAGTCAGAACCTGCAACACCTTCTTCAGCGTCTCGGGCACGAGATCCTCTTCCTGGAGCCTCAAACGGTCCTGACGCCCGGAGTAGGCCCACATCAAGCGGGAATGGCGTTGGAGAGGAGCGATGTGACACTGGAGGAACTCCTTCACCACCTGGGGCGCCGTCACCCCGAGCTTCCTCAGCCTCTCAAAGTGATGCCAAGTGAAAGCAAGCTGGGGGCTGATGTCTCCTACACAACCTTCTTCTTGTAGAAGTTGTTGGGCCTGCAAGTGCACAGGTTTGTAGGACAGTAGCAAATTTCCCTCAAGTGGATGACCTAAGGTTTATCAATCCGTGGGAGGCGTAGGATGAAGATGGTGTCTCTCAAGCAACCCTGCAACCAAATAACAAAGAGTCTCCTGTGTCCCCAACACACCCAATACAATGGCAAATTGTATAGGTGCACTAGTTCGGTGAAGAGATGGTGATACAAGTGCAATATGTATGGTAGAAATATGTATTTGTAATCTGAAAATATAAAAACAGCAAGGTAACTAATGATAAAAGTGAGCGTAAACGGTATTGCAATGATATGAAACAAGGCCTAAGGTTCATACTTTCACTAGTGCAAGTTCTCTCAACAATAATAACATAGATAGATCATATAACAATCCCTCAACATGCAACAAAGAGTCACTCCAAAGCCACTAATAGCAGAGAACAAACAAAGAGATTATGGTAGGGTACGAAACCACCTCAAAGTTATTCTTTCGGATCAATCTATGCAAGAGTTCGTACTAGAATAATACCTTAAGACACAAATAAACCAAAACCCTAATGTCACCGAGATACTCCGTTGTCACCTCAAGTATCAGTGGGCATGATTATACGATATGGATCACACAATCTCAGATTCATCAATTCAACCAACACATAGTACTTCAAAGAGTGCCCCAAAGTTTCTACCGGAGAGTCAAGACGAAAACGTGTGCCAACCCCTATGCATAGGTTCATGGGTAGAACCCGCATGTTGATCACCAAAACACGGCAAGGAATACATCAAGTGGCACGTGATATCCCATTGTCACCACAGATAAAGACGACAAGGAATACATCAAGTGTTCTCAAAGCATTAAAAACTCAATCCGACAAGATAACTTCAAAGGGAAAACTCAATCCATTACAAGAGAGTAGAGGGGGAGAAACATCATAATATCCAACTATAATAGCAAAGCTCGCGATACATCAAGATCGTGCCATAGAGAGAACACGAGAGAGAGAGATCAAACACATAGCTACTGGTACATACCCTCAGCCCCGAGGGAGAACTACTCCCTCCTCGTCATGGAGAGCACCGGGATGATGAAGATGGCCACCGGTGATGGGTTCCCCCTCTGGCAGGGTGCCGGAACGGGCTCCCGAGAGGTTTTTGGTGGCTACAGAGGCTTGTGGCGGTGGAACTCCCGATCTATCTTCTGTCTCGATGTTTTTAGGGTACGTAGGCTTATATAGGCGAAAGAAGTCGGCCGGGGGAGCCTCGAGGGGCCCACGAGAGGGTAGGGCGCGCCCAGGGGGGTGGGCGTGCCCCCCTGTCTTGTGGATCCCTGGATGATCCCCTGGCTTGCACTCCAAGTCTCCTGGGTCATAATCTTCCATAAAATCACGCTGCCGAAGGTTTCATTCCGTTTGGACTCCGTTTGATATTCCTTTTCTTTGAAATACTGAAACAGTCAATAAAACAACAATATGGGTTGGGCCTCCGGTTAGTAGGTTAGTCCCAAAAGTAGATAATAAAATAGCATGAGTGCTTCATAAATTATAGATACATTGGAGACGTATCAACATCCCCAAGCTTAATTCCTACTCGTCCTCGAGTAGGTAAATGATAAAGAAAGAATTTATGAAGTGTGAATGCTAGAAGGTGCACAAGTTTGATCAATGATAATTTCAATCACCTTTCCTAGAATGATAATATGTCATAACAATAGTTCATCTCATAAAACTTCTCACGATAAAGTAACAAGCAATTCACATGTCAAAGCATAGACCATAAACTTTCTTGAAAACTAGCAAACTTCATTCTCAGTCATCAAACAATTGCAATTCATCTTATTTTCAGGAATAGCAAACTCCACATACTCAACTATCATATAGTCTTCTACAATTGCTAACACTCACGCAATACTAATGGTTATGGAGTTTCAATCGGACACTGAGAAAGATAGGGGCTTATAGTGTTGCCTCCCACCGTATTCACCTTTGGGTGATGTCAACAATAATAGTTCATGCTAACTTACATCCAATTGGATATATATATATATATATATATATATATATATATATATATATATATATATATATATATATGGATCTTCCCAACACGAGGTGCTTGCCAAAGGATAAAATGAAAAAGGGAAATGTGAAGATCACCTTGACTCTTGCATAAAAGTAAAAGACATAAAGTAAAAGATAGGCCCTTCGCAGAGGGAAGCAGAGGTTGTCATGCGCTTTTAGGGTTGGATGCACAAAATCTTAATGCGAAAGAACGTCACTTTATATTGCCACTTGTATATGGACCTTTATTGTGCAGTCCGTCACTTTTATTGCTTCCATAACAAGATCGTATAAAGCTATTTTCTTCACACCAAAAGATCATACATATTTAGAGAGCAATTTTTATTGCTTGCACCGATGACAACTTACTTGAAGGATCTTACTCAATCCATAGGTAGGTATGGTGGACTCTCATGGCAAAACTGGGTTTAAGGATATTTGGAAGCACAAATAGTATCTCTACTTGGTGCAACGAATTTTGGCTAGCATGAGGGGGAAAGGCAAGCTGAACATGTTTGAATGATCCATGACAATATACTTTAACTGAGATGTGCGAAAACATAACCCATTACGTTGTCTTCCTTGTCCAACATCAACTCTTTAGCATGTCATACTAAATGATTGCTCCCAATTATAAAAGATGTCTAGGATAGTGTATTTATATATGAAATCTCTCTTCCTTCAATATTCTTTCATGAATTGTTCAAATGACCAATACAATGCTTTCTAACCTTCAATAAATTTACAACCTCTACTTCTTAGATGTGAAATCATAACTCCCCATGGGATAAGAAAATGATACATATATAATTTTAGATTTATGACATTCAACTCATTCAACCATTTACTCATAGGATATAAGTGAAGCACACGAGTAAATGACAAACTACTCCAACAAGATATAAGTGAAGATCAATGAGTAGCTAAATAATTATGTAACTATGCGAAGACTCTCTCTCATTAAAGAATTTCAGATCTTGGTATTGTATTCAAACAGCAAGCAAAACAATATAAAATGACATTACAAGGATAGCACAACTCATGTGAAGAAGCAAAAACTTAGGCTCAACCGATACTAACCGATAGTTGTTGAAGAAGAAAGGTGGGATGCCTACCGGGGCATCCCCAAGCTTAGATGCTTGAGACTTCTTGGAATATTATCTTGGGGTGCCTTGGGCATCCCCAAGCTTGAACTTTTGTGTCTCCTTAATTCCTCTCATATCATGGTTTCTCTTTTTATCAAAAGCTTCATCCACACAAACTCAACAAGAACTCGTGAGATAGGTTAGTATAAACCAATGCAAAACCTTATCATTTTCTACTGTAAAAATCACTAAAATTATTATTCAACATTGCATACTAAATGCCTCTGCATATTTCATACTCCTATCCTTAAATAGAATCATTAAACAAGCAAACATATGCAAACAATGCAAACATAACAGCAATCTGCCAAAACAGTACAGTCTATAAAGAATGCAAGAGTATCAATACTTTCCTAACTCCAAAAATTATTAAATAAAATTACCACTTTAGTAAATTTCTGAGATCTCATTATGCAAAAGGTTTCATCATTATATCATTCTCTGACTTTTCTAGGGAATTTTTGCAACAGCGGTAAACTTTCTGTTTTCAAACAGCAACATGTATACTAGCAAAATAAGCATGGTAAAGGCTATCCTTGACATTTTTATTGAAAATAAAGATGCAAAACATTATTCTAAATAACATCAAGCAAATACTAACAAAATAAAATGACGCTCCAAGCAAAACACATATCATGTGGTGAATAAAAATATAGCTCCAAGTAAGGTTACCGATGGACGAAGACGAAAGAGGGGATGCCATCCGGGGCATCCCCAAGCTTAGGCCCTTGGTTGTCCTTTAATATTACCTTGGGGTGCCTTTGGCATCCCCAAGCTTAGGCTCTTGCCACTCCTTATTCCATAGTCCATCGAATCCTTACCCAAAACTTGAAAACTTCACAACACGAAACTCAACAGAAAACTCGTAAGCTCCGTTAGTATAAGAAAATAAAACCACCACTTAGGTACTGTAATAAACTCATTCTAAATTCATATTGGTGTAATATATACTGTATTCCAACTTCTCTATGGTTCATACCCTCCGATACTACTCATAGATTCATCAAAATAAGCAAACAACACATAGAAAACAGAATCTGTCAAAAACAGAACAGTCTGTAGTAATCTGTATCAAATGTATACTTCTGGAACTCCAAAAATCCTACAAAATTAGGAAGTCCTAAGAAATTCATGTACCAATCTGGATCAAAACGAATAAGATCATAATCACGTTTCTGTGAATTAACAAAACTAATTTACTGGGTGCAAAAGTTTCTGATTCTCAGCAGGATCAACACAACTATCACCGTAAGCTATCCTAAAGGTCTTACTTGGCACTTTATTGAAACAAAAGCTATAAAACATGATTACTACAGTAGCATAATCATGTGAACACACAAAAACAGTAAGGATAAATATTGGGTTGTCTCCCAATAAGCACTTTTCTTTAATGCCTTTCTAGCTAGGCATGATTATGACAATGATGCTCACATAAAAGATAAGGATTGAAACATAACGGGAGCCTCATGAAGCATATGACTAGCACATTTAAGTCTAACCCACTTCCTATGCATAAGGATTTTGTGAGCAAACAACTTATGGGAACAATAATCAACTAGCATAGGAAGGTAACACAAGTATAGCTTCAAGATTTTAAGCACATAGAGAGGAAACTTGATATTATTGCAATTCCTATAAGCATATATTCCTCCCTCATAATAATTTTCAGTAGCATCATGAATGAATTCAACAATATAACCAGCACATAAAGCATTATTTTCATGATCTACAAGCATAGAAATTTTACTAATCTCCACATAAGCAAAATTCTTCTCATTCGGAATAGTGGGAGTATCATAAGGGACTTGAACACTAAAAAATGTTTCCACATTAAAAGAGTAATGTTCAGAAAAAGGGTAATCATAATCATGACAAGATTTGTAAATATAATCATCACTACTTTTTATAGCATAAGTTTCATCACAATAATCATCATAAGTAGCAACTTCGTTCTCATCATAATCGATTGAAACCTCTCCCAAGATAGTGGAATTACTAAATAAAGTTGACACTCTTCCAAATACACTTTCATATATATAATCATCATAAATAGGAGGCATGCTTTCATCATAATAAATATTCTCATCAAAACTTGGGGAACAAAAAAATATCATATTCATCAAACATAGCTTCCCCAAGCTTGTGGCTTTGCATATCATTAGCATCATGGATATTCAAGGAGTTCATACTAACAACATTGCAATCATGCTCATCATACAAAGATCTAGTACCAAGCATTTTCATGCATTCTTCTTCTAGCACTTGAGCACAATTTTCATTTCCATCATACTCACGAAAGATATTAAAAAGACGAAGCGTATGAGACAAAATCAACTCTATTTTTTTTAGTTTTTCTTTTATAAACTAAACTAGTGATAAAACAAGAAACAAAAAGATTCGATTGCAAGATCTAAAGATATACCTTCAAGCACTCACCTCCCCAGCAACGGCGCCAGAAAAGAGCTTGATGTCTACTACACAACCTTCTTCTTGTAGACGTTGTTGGGCCTGCAAGTGCAAGGTTTGTAGGACAGTAGCAAATTTCCCTCAAGTGGATGACCTAAGATTTATCAATCCGTGGGAGGCATAGGATGAAGATGGTCTCTCTCAAGCAACCCTGCAACCAAATAACAAAGAGTCTCTTGTGTCCCCAATACACCCAATACAATGGCAAATTGTATAGGTGCACTAGTTCGGCGAAGAGATGGTGATACATGTGCAATATGGATGGTAGAAAAGGTATTTGCAATCTGAAAATATAAAACCAGCAAGGTAACTAATGATAAAATTGAGCGTAAACGGTATTGCAATGATAGGAAACAAGGCCTAAGGTTCATACTTTCACTAGTGCAAGTTCTCTCAACAATAATAACATCGATTGATCATATAACAATCCCTCAACATGCAACAAAGAGTCACTCCAAAGCCACTAATAGCGGAGAACAAATGAAGAGATTATGGTAGGGTACGAAACCACCTCAAAGTTATTCTTTCGGATCAATCTATGCAAGAGTTTGTACTAGAATAACACCTTAAGACACAAATCAACCAAAACCCTAATGTCACCTAGATACTCCATTGTCACCTCAAGTATCCGTGGGCATGATTATACGATATGCATCACACAATCTCAGATTCATCTATTCAACCAACACAAAGTACTTCAAAGAGTGCCCCAAAGTTTCTACCGGAGAGTCAAGACGAAAACGTGTGCCAACCCCTATGCATAGGTTCATGGGCAGAACCCGCAAGTTGATCACCAAAACATACATCAAGTGGCACGTGATATCCCATTGTCACCACAGATAAACACGGCAAGGCATACATCAAGTGTTCTCAAATCATTAAAGACTCAATCCGACAAGATAACTTCAAAGCGAAAACTCAATCCATTACAAGAGAGTAGAGGGGGAGAAACATCATAAGATCCAACTATAACAGCAAAGCTCGCGATACATGAAGATCGTGCCATAGAGAGAACAAGAGAGAGAGAGAGAGATCAAACACATAGCTACTGGTACATACCCTCAGCCCCGAGGGAGAACTACTCCCTCCTCGTCATGGAGAGCGCTGGGATGATGAAGATGGCAACCGGTGATGGGTTCCCCCTCCGACAGGGTGCCGGAACGGGCTCCCGAGAGGTTTTTGGTGGCTACAGAGGCTTGCGGCGGCGGAACTCCCGATCTATCTTCTGTCTCGATGTTTTTAGGGTATGTAGGCTTATATAGGTGAAAGAAGTCGGTCGGGGGAGCCTCGAGGGGCCCACGAGAGGGTAGGGCGCGCCAAGGGGGTGGGCGTGCCCCCTGTCTCGTGGCTCCCTTGATGATCGCCTGGCTTGCACTCCAAGTCTCCTGGGTCATAATCTTCCAAAAAATCACGCTGCCGAAGGTTTCATTCCGTTTGGACTCCGTTTGATATTCCTTTTCTTCGAAATACTGAAACATGCAATAAAACAACAATATGGGCTGGGCCTCCGGTTAGTAGGTTAGTCCCTAAAGTAATATAAAAGTGTATAATAAGGCCCGTAATCATTCAAAACATATAATAAAATAGCATGAATGCTTCATAAATTATAGATACATTGGAGACGTATCACGGGCTCGTAAGCTCCTTGTGACACCAACCAGGATTGGGAATAGCAGGCAGCGTCGGGTGCGCAAGCAGGGGGCTTGGCACCCCAACATCCACATACAGCCATCGCTCCTGTAACCTGCTCACGAAAGGTGGGAGGCCAGAATCGATCCCCGAGGCGGCCGTCTCCGACACGGCCTGGAAGCTTACGCATCCCGAACACCGGGAAGGGTCAGACAAGCGCAGAGAGAAGAAGTGGAGCAGAAGGGCAACGGAAGGAGGGATCCCCACCATGGCCTCGCAGATGAAGGCGAAGACAGCAAGCAGAGTAATGGATTGGGGGCCAAGATGCATCATGTGGATCTGGTAATGGGAAAGCACTACATTGAAGAAAGTGGAGAAGGGGGGAACCAGGCCCGCCCACAAGGCGTCGGCAAAGAATCGGACCTCCGTGACGATCCTGTCGAAGGAGGCATGGGACGCAGGCCAGACTATCGTCTTCCCGCACTCATTGAAGCTAGAGGCAAGCGCGGAGCAGACCTTCTCCAGGGCTTGAGTATGAGTGACTTGTCGACGGCGGGAGCAGCCGCCGGAGGCGCGCTGGGCGAAGGCGCAGGTCTCTTCCCCTTATCCTTTTTCGTTGGCGCCATGGCAATGGTAATGGGGAGGGACTCAAGATGGATTGGAGGCGGAAGCAGAGGCTCGAGGAGGAAAAGGGAACAAGAAGCGCGCAGGCAGCAAAGGGAGAATAACTGTGTACAAGCCTCGTGGCCGCCTAGCCAGGCGCATAATGGGGGAGCATGGGGAAGCGGAGGCGCCCACGTCCAATCAACTGCCACGCGGCACCCAAGGCCGCAGGCTGATGAGGCCCATGGTGCTCCGCACTTGCCCCTTCGCTTCTCTGCTAAGCCAATTCCGAGTGCGCCTTGGACTCGGGGGCTACTGTCGGCGTTCTGGGAACGGGGGTCCCCAGACTTGCGTGCCTGCGGCGTGCGGCGTGGCTCAAGTGGTGGCCCAGTATGGCCCATCTTCATCAGCGAAAGACTCAAGACCCTCGCAAGGGGCCAAGCCTCACGGGGCGGACGACGCAAGACTTCCTCAGGAACGGCCTCGCCAGGCAGGCTCGCGAGGAGGCGGAGAGATCAAGGCAGGGTACCTCACGAGGTGCTCGTGATGCAAGCCGTGACGATCGAGACCAGGCAGGCGCCAGGCGGGCATCGGCCTGCGCAGTGTCCTTGTTTCCTCTTTGGTGCAAAGGGGGCAAGCACAGTCGTGAAGTACCGAGGCATCAGGCAAAGGTTGCCATTTCAGTGCAACAAGACCAAGACCAGCAAAGCGGCAGGACGGAGGTCACCGTGGAGCCCAAGACGGCGTCATCACCAGTGCCTTTGGCAGCCGAAGACCAACTGTAGTCAGGATAACTTGTACTAGATGTTCCCCTTCAAAATGGCCGTTGTTGGCGCCCTTCCCGTTCAATATTTGGGAAGAGGACCAGGGCCTCTCTATATATAGGGATAGCCACCACAGTAGAGAGAGAACGTGTCGGGTGCTCATTAGATCGAGAGGCGATTGAACTCACCCAAGAAGTTCATCACGCCAGCTCAAGAACACCTCTCGCGAGGCTGTTCTTCCCTTGTACTATTCACCATCAGCCCCTGAGGCAATCCACCACACCACACACTCGAGTAGGGTATTACACCACAACGGTGGCTCGAACCAGTATAAATCTTGTGTCCCTCATGTTGTTCATCATTTTAGCTTAGATTCTCGCGAGGCGATCGGACGTGGATCGGTAGGGGGAAGATCTTCGTGTGCACCCCAGAGTTTGAACCTTAAGGGTATGCTGGAACCCAACATCCGACAGTGCCCTGACGAACACACAATTCACAAAAAAGACCGTATGGGCTGTCTATAATGATCGCACACAATTTTGATTGCCGACCTGTTTGTTGGGTATCACACAGATCTTGTTACGTTGAATCGTTTGTGTTCACCTCAATCATCGCAAACGGTTCTTAGGAGCGAACTGTATGCCGTATATCGCACACACATTGATATGGCTGCCCATTTTTGTTGTTCTTTCTCATGGCAAATAGTTCTGCTAGATCAACCGTATGCCCAGCACCGCACACACAAGTAAAATCTGAACCGTGTTTGATGCATCTGTCATCGCAAACACTTTGCACCTTTTTTGATGGTTCTTCTACACCACCATTTGCGATTATTGCATCGCACACAGTTTGGTCAAAGGGGTCTCTGATCGTAGTGTCGCATTAGCAGCATCCTGCGGTAGTGCTAGTAGGATTCCCTTTGGTGAACGAGAAGAAGGAAGGGAGCGGGAGAGGGAGAGGGAAAGGGGGGCACTGTTGAAATATATTGCCCACCTCCCTCCATTAGTTCGGACTTTTGGATGAGTTGGCTGGTGCATGAATTCAATACGGTATCCGAGCCAAGAGGTCTTGAGTTCAAGACCCTGCCCACACAGTATTAAATAAAATGATTCTACGGCCTACATCGATCCCACGTATAAGGACTAAAATAGCCTAGACATGAGGGGGGTGTTGAAATATATTGCTCACCTCCCTTCATTAGTTCGGACTTTTGGATGAGTTGGCTGGTGCATGAATTCAATAGGCACGTCCCTTCCCCTAGTCCTATTCGGACTCCCCATTGGAGGGGGCGCAACCCCCTTGTGGGCTGTCCTCTCTCTCCCCTATGGCCCATGATGGCCCATTGCTTCCCCCGGGGGGGGGGGGGGGGGTCTGGTAACCCCTCCGGCACTCTATTTTTACCCGGTACCTCTTGGAACTCTTCCGATGTCCTAATAACATCGTCCAATATATCATTCTTTATGTCTCAACCATTTTGAGACTCCTCGTCATGTCCGTGATATCATCCGGGACTCCGAACAAACTTCGGTCATCAAAAACACATAACTCATAATACAAATCATCATCGAACGTTAAGCATGCGGACCCTACGGGTTCGAGAACTATGTAGACATGATCGAGACACATCTCTGATCAATAACCAATAGCGGAACCCGGATGCTCATATTGGCTCCTACATATTCTATGAAGATCTTTATCGATCAAACAGCACAACAACATACGTTGTTCCCTTTGTCATCGGTATGTTACTTTCCCGAGATTTGATCATCGGTATCAGCATACCTAGTTCAATCAAATTACCGCAAGTCTCTTTACTCATTCCGTAATGCTTCATCCTGCAACTAACTCATTAGTTACATTGCTTGCAAGGCTTATACTGATGAGTCAGGTGTCCGGCCATGAGTATGGGCCGGGTTGCATGGGCCGTACAGGATCAAGCTGAAGATTATTTACCGTGTCTAGATGGGACTTCTCAATACGTGGACGGCAAGAATAGAGTCCGGAGGTTTCCTTACTTGATAAACTGACCTTGTACAAACCCTGGACCCCCTCCGGTGTGTATATAAACTGGAGGGGTTAGTCTGTAGAGGGTAACTTATCATCATCATCGGAATCTTCATAGGCTAGACATCTAGAGTTAGCAATTATGATCTCGAGGTAGATCAACTCTTATAATCTTCATACTCGACGAATATAATCAAGTAGGAGTAGGGTTTTACCTCCATTAAGAGGGCCCGAACCTGGGTAAACATTGTGTCCTCTGGCTTCCTATTACCATTGATCCCTAGACGCACAACTTGGGCCCCCTACCCGAGATCTGCCGGTTTTGACACCGACATTGGTGCTTTCATTGAGAGCTCCGCTGTGCTGTCTGTAAAAAGCGATCCATGGCTCGCCTAGTCATCAATGACAATATCACTTCCAGAGGGTGCCAGGCTTCTGGGCAGACCCTCTCTTCGGCGGTTTTACCATGAGGGCCCGCGCGGCCATCGAGCCCACAACTCCTCTCATGGCTACCGGACATCATCCTCGCATTGGCCCCAAGTACTCCAAAAAATTGGATACGGCAGATGTTTCATCCTTAAAGGAACTTCTAGACTGCATTGCCACCCTGGGGGTCTCAACGGACTATGATCGGATCGGGCTCAAGCCCGACCAGAGGGAAATTAATCACCCACCGACCACCCACTTCGTGGAGATCGTCCAGGAACCGGCCGCAGACACCTCCCTCCCCATATTGAGGACCATGTATGTTCGGGTCCCCGAATCCCCTGAGCCAGATATTTCCCCTTCGGAAGGGACTTTACTCCCACTGGACTATGGTTCGAGTGTAGGATCGCAAGAGCCTTTGCGCTTAACCGGACCTGAACCGGTCACTTCGGAAGCCATGCCGGCTCCGAACACAAACGTGGGACATGATCTAAAATTTAATCCACCCACCCACCACAATATATACTCTCCAATCAACTCAGGTCCTCCAGATATATATGACCTGATGTATGTGTGGCAGCAGCCCTAGGAAACGGTCCACCACTTTTGGGCCAGATTCCTGCTTGTTAAAAACAAGATTAAGGACTGCTCGGACGATGTGATCCTTGATAAGAGATCCAAGTCCACCTCTTTCAAGCCAGCCGAAGAAATAGTAAAATTCCAAGTGCACCCGACATACCCTAATAAAACAGCATCCATAGGAGCACAGCTGGATTCGTTAGTGGATGCCGCCCTATGCGCATTCCTACGCGAGAATTGGGATATGTTTGCCTGGCATCCTTCAGACGTGCCCGACATCCCACAAAGACTGGCCGAACACAGTCTCAATATAATCAAGGGATTCAAACCCATGAAATAGACACTACGGCGATTCTCCGAACCCAAGCGTCAGGCCATGGGAGAAGAGCTAGCCAAGTTACTGGAGGCTGGGTTTATTAGACAAATCAAACATCCGGATTGGTTAGCGAACCTGGTCATGGTACCTAAAAAGGACAAATCATGGCACCCGTGTGTCGACTTCAAGGACCTCAACAAGGCTTGCCCTAAAGACCCCTTCCCATTGCCCCGCATCGACAAAATCATTGACGCAACCGCATGACATGATTCTTTGTGTTTCCTCAACGCCTATTCCAGATACCATCAGATTAAAATGAAGGAATCAGACCAGGCTGCAACCGCATTCATCACCCCTTACGGTCCCCCCCTTACGGTCCCTTCTGCTTCAATACTATGCCCTTCGGACTCAAAAATGCCGGGGCTACCTACCAGTGTATGATTCAAACATGCCTGGAAAAGCAAATAGGCAAAACAGTCGAAGCATACGTGGACGACGTGGTCATCAAGACAAAACATGTCGAGTCACTAGTGGACGACCTCCGCGTCAGCTTCGAGAATCTCTGAACATACGACATCCGGCTTAATCCGGAAAAATGTGTCTTCGGAGTTGCAGCCAGAAAGTTGTCGGGGTTCATTGTTTCCCATAGAGGAATCGAGGCAAACCCAACCAAAATCCGAGCTCTATCACAATTGGCCATACCAACGGACCTAAAACGGGTCCAAAAATTTGTTTAGTGCATTGCGGCTTTAAGCCGATTTATCTCCAAATTAGGAGAAAAAGCATTGTCGCTATACAAGCTACTGCGCCGCACTGATAACTTCAAATGGATGGACGCAACCACAGCCGGATTGGAAGAAATCAAGGCCCTTCTCGCAAGTAACCCAATCTTGGCCGCACCCGGCGTTGGAGAGCCTATGTTATTATTCATTTCGGCAACTAACCAAGTAGTGAGTGCTATCCTTGTCGTCGAGTGAGGGGGGAGGGACATAAATTCCCCACCCAAAAATTAGTTTGCTATGTATTGGAGGTCCTTACACCTTGCAAATCCCGATACTCGCACTATCAGAAGATAGCCTACACAGTCTTCATGGCATCCCGCAAACTTTAGCACTACTTCCAAGAATGTTCGGTCACAGTGGCATCCAAAGTACCACTGAATGACATCAGTAATAACAGGGACGCCATGGGCCGCATAGCCAAATGGGCCATCGAGCTATTACTGTAACATCCCAAAATTTCAATTTGGAATGTTATACATAGGACATCATATGCATATCATATTTTATTGCATTTTGGTTGATCCTAGAAACTCTAAGCAACTCAAGGACCCACGGAGAGAGTTGGTGGTTTCATTTGCTTTCATATTTGAATTTTCTCAAATATTGAAAAGAGGATAATTTTGGTTTTAATTATTTTTCCTCTTAACAAATATTCCCAATATTAAAATAAAAGAGAGGGGATAAAATGACTTCTCAAAAATAAAAGAAATATTGGAGGAAAAATGTTAAAATCAAATAAAAGATTTTATTTGGACTTTATTGCTATTTTATTTGAATTAGAAAAATATGCATGTTTTCAAAATTGCATTTTTAGGCCAGAAAAATGTTCACTTTGTTCTAAATATTTTATTTAGATGGTGAAAATTGTTTTTGGAATTTTTAGTTTTTTATATTTTATTAGGATTTTTCTCTTGGTGGAATTATTTATATATAAAAAAAGTTTCCCTGCCCGACTGGGCCGAAGCCCAGCCGAGGAGGCCGGCCCAATCGCCGTCGCCGCCTCCCTCCCGTGCGCGACCCTGACTTGCCGGAGTCTGAGTGCGCCATGCCATCGGATGCCCCCTCGCCCAAGCCGTACCCCCCGACTCCTCTATAAAGCCGCACCGCCTTGCCGCCTTCTCCGCCAACCGCCGCCGCCTCGCCCCGCACCCGCATCCGCCACTGCCAATCGCTGCAGCCGCCGCCGCTTGCACCGCCGTCGTCCTATGCCGTTGCCGTCGCCCCTCACTGCCGGAACCCCGACGATGCCGCCCTGCCCTGCCAGAGGTAGCCGCCGCCGCCGCGGCCGTTTCATTTTTTCGGTTAACCGTTTGTTTTAAAAAATAACCTAGATCTGTTTTTTAATAGCTCGGTTCGGTTTTTTTTGGTTTAGTTATTTAGCGGATGTTCGTTCGTTTCAAGAACGCCATTCACCGATTAGATTCTGTTAACGAACGTTCGTTAGCCTGTTCGTCTTGTTTTTTTCCAGGGTTTTATCTGCGATTATTTCGATCGCGATTTCTGCCCTGATCTTCGTTCTAGTATAACTTTTCGCTCGTTTTTCCAAATTAGATGAAACCAGCGCCTCAATCTTGGTCTCGAAGCCCTCTTTCTGTTTAAGCAACTTGAACAAGATTTTGGTACTTTAAATTTGACTTTAGTCTAGATTAGTAAACGAATCTTGTTTCATTCGTAGTTTGAGTTTCGTTGCTCCGATTGATTTGATTCTTTTTGCAAACTGGAGTTCTGCAGTTGAACTTTCTGGTAAGATCTTCTTATTTGAGTTTTACCCGTCCTTCTAGACTGAGTGCTTATGTATGCTATTGTTTGTTTGTGATAGAATTCCCGGAGTGTGAAGCGTGCTACTACGAGTCTCTAGGTTTTGCATATCATCAGCTAGGCAAGTAACACTTTCATCATATCCCTTTATTACCCAGTTTTTATGCATTAGTTCCAATCCTCAAACATTGCATGATTAGGAGGTGATAACATGTGGGTTTGGGAATTAGATGATGCGGTAGAGCCTATTGTCTTTTTATTATCAAACCTTTGGGAGTTACTTCTATGTTATGCTCAGGATTGCTATGCTGTGCTCATAGACATGGATTGGGTGAGTGTATCCATGAAATATGTGAGAATTGTTAATTAATGGTTAACTTAAGGTGGCTACTTGAATACACATCTGGGTGGATTGGCTGCGGGCACCTGGAGAATCTAGTGTTCTCCTAGGATAGCCCGGAGTACCCGTGTGATCATCCTACGGTTCACCACCAAAGCTCAAAGGGATCATAAGACTATTCATGCTAGAAACTTTCGTGTGCAGCCACAAGCTATTATGGGCTCTAACATAGTTGAGTAGGTTGCATGACCTCTTTCAGTGGTGGGCTAGCAGATGTAGGGGAAAGTAGGTGTAACTGTCCATCCAGAGTAATGAGTTAATGTTTCTGAAAGACCGTGTCTCGGTCATCCGTTTCTCAAACATCATGTAGTGCGAGAAATCTAACGGAGGTGATCGAGTCTTGTGGGGATAAGTGCACAAAATTCTGTAGAGTGTACAAACTAATCATGGTTAGCCGTGTCCCCGGTTACGGACATCTTGAGTATTTGTTTCTTGGATTATCATGTTGATCTCATCACTGCAAATTAATTTTGTTGGGTTAGTTGATATTGCTTAATTGGGATTGATTTGGAGGAACCTTCTCAATGTTTAACAACCACCATGATAGTTAAATAAAATTTATTCCTTTGTTGTAGGAAAAAATTGACTTTATGCAAAACTGTAACCATAGAGCTTTCCACCAAAAATATATGCATGTAGTGATGTGATGACCCACAAGTATAGTGGATCTATCGTAGTCCTTTTGATAAGTAAGAGTGTCAAACCCAATGAGGAGCAGAAGGAAATGACAAGCGGTTTTCAGTAAGGTATTCTCTGCAAGCACTGAAATTGTAGGTAACAGATAGTTTTGTGATAAGATAATTTTTAACGGGTAACAAGCAATAAAAGTAAATAAGGTGCAGCAAGGTGGCCCAATCCTTTTTGTAGCAAAGAACAAGCCTGGATAAGTTCTTATAATGAGAAAGGCGCTCCCGAGGACACATGGGAATTATCATCAAGCTAGTTTCATCACGCTCATATGATTCATGTTCGTTACTTTGATAATTTGATATGTGGGTGGACCGGTGCTTGGGTACCGCCCTTTCTTTGACAAGCATCCCACTTATGATTAAACCCTATTGCAAGAATCCGCAACTACAAAAGAAGTATTAAGGTAAACCTAACCATAGCATGAAACTAGTGGATCCAAATCAGCCCCTTACGAAGCAACACATAAACTAGGGATTAAGCTTCTGTCACTCTAGCAACCCATCATCTACTTATTACTTCCCAATGCCTTCCTCTAGGCCCAAATAATGGTGAAGTGTCATGTAGTCGACGTTCACATAACACCACTAGAGGAAAGACAACATACATCACATCAAAATATCAAACAAATACCAAATTCACATGACTACTAGGAAGACTTCACCCATGTCCTCAGGAACAAACGTAACTACTCACAAAGCATATTCATGTTCATAATCAGAGGAGTATTAATATGCATTAAGGATCTGAACATATGATCTTCCACCAAATTAACCAATTAGTATCAACTATAAGGAGTAATCAACACTACTAGCAACCCACAGGTACCAATTTGAGGTTTGGGTACAAAGATTGGATACAAGAGATGAACTAGGGTTTTGCGAGGAGATGGTGCTGGTGAAGATGTTGATGGAGATTGACCCCCTCCCGATGAGAGGATCGTTGGTGATGATTTCCCCCTCCCGGAGGGAAGTTTCCCTGGCAGAACAGCAACGCCGGAGCCCTAGATTGGTTCCGCCTCGTGGCGGCGGAGTTTCATCCCGTAAGCTTGCTTATGATTTTTTCCAGGGTAAAAGACTTCATATAGCAGAAGAGGGGCACCGAAGGGCCACCAGGGACCCACGAGGCGGCGGGGGGGGGGGGGGGGGGGCGCCCCCACCCTCGTGGCCAGGGTCCCCTCTGGTACTTCTTTCACTCAATAATTCTTATTAATTCCAAAAATGACTTTTGTGAAGTTTCAGGACTTTTGGAGCTGTGCAGAATAGGTTTACAATATTTGCTCCTTTTCCAGCCCAGAATCCCAGCTGCCGGCATACTCCCTCTTCATGATAAACCTTGTAAAATAAGAGAGAATAGCCATAAGTATTGTGACATAACGTGTAATAACAGCCCATAATGCAATACATATTGATATAAAAGCATGATGCAAAATGGACGTATCAACTCCCCCAAGCTTAGACCTTGCTTGTCCTCAAGCGGAAGCTGATATCAAAAAATATGTCCACATGTTTAGAGATAGAGGTGTCGATAAAAATAAAATACAAACATGAGGCCATCATGATCATTCTTATATATATATATATTTTGTCATATGATTCCTTATGCTCAAGTAACAATCTATTCACAATGTCAAGTATGGTTCAGAAACTTCTTTGAGAACTAACAAACTGTAATCTCAGTCATTGAAGCAATTGCAATTGATCATAACATCGGAAAGAGTCAAGAATAGAGCTTTTCAGCAAGTCCACATACTCAACTATCATTTAGTCTTCTACAATTGCTAACACTCACGCAATACTTATGGTTATGGAGTTTTAATTAGACACAGAGAAAGATAGGGGCTTATAGTGTTGCCTCCCAACGTTTTACCTCAAGGGTAATGCCAACAATAATAGTTCATGCTAACTTACATCCAATTATATATATATTAGGATCTTTCCAACACGAGGTGCTTGCCAAAGGATAAAATGAAAAAGGGAAAGGTGAAGATTACCTTGACTCTTGCATAATGTAAAAGACATAAAGTAAAAGATAGGCCCTTCATAGAGGGAAGCAGAGGTTGTCATGTGCTTTTAGGGTTGGATGCACAAAATCTTAATGCAAAAGAACGTCACTTTATATTGCCACTTGTGATATGAACCTTTATTATGCAGTCTGTCACTTTTATTACTTCCATATCACACGATTGTATAAAGCTTATTTTCTCCGCACTAATAAGTCATACATATTTAGAGAGCAATTTTTATTGCCTGCAACATGACAACTTACTTGAAGGATCTTACTCAATCCATAGGTAGGTATGGTGGACTCTCATGGCAAAAACTGGGTTTAAGGATATTTGGAAGCACAAGTAGTATCTCTACTTGGTGTAAGGAATTTGGCTAGCATGAGGGGGAAAGGAAAGCTCAACATGTTGGATGATCCATGACAATATACTTTAACTAAGATGTGAGAAAACATAACCCATTACGTTGTCTTCCTTGTACAACATCAACTCTTTAGCATGTCATCTTAATGAGTGATCACAATCATAAAAGATGTCCAAGATAGTATATTTATATGTGAAAACCTCTCTTTCTTTATTACTTCCTATTAATTGCAACGATGACCAAAACTATGTTTGCCAAATCTCAACAACTTTTAAGCCTCATACTCTTTATGTGTGAAGTCATTACTATCCATAATATCAATATGGACTCTTTTATTTCTTTTTATTCTTTCTATTTTCTCAAGATCATAGCAAGATAGCAAAGCCCTTGACTCAACACTAATCTTTATTATATATAGCTCACGGACTCGATTACATCACTACAAAAAAATACACTTCCGTGATGATACGTGTTTGTCACAGTAGGTCGCGTTTTTTTTCATGCATGTACATCCATGACAAATTTATGACAGAATCAAGATAGTCATACCTGTGCTATCGTAGAAGTGTTCCATGACATTACCAAAATTATCATCACTGAAGTGTCCACTTCCATGATGATAAATCGCGCGTCACAGAAGTGCTTTCGTCAAGGGTGACCGACACGTGGCATCCACCGTAACGTTACGCCGTTAAGCTATCGGGTCGGGTTTTGGATCCGATAACCTGTTAACAGCCCCGACCAATGGGGATTTTCCACATGTAAAATCATCATTGGCTGGAGGAAACACGTGTCGGCTCACCGTTGGGGCAGATGTCATCCACTCATTGGACAGAAGGCACCTATGATATGTTGACACGTGGACCAGCCCATCAAGTTTAAATGGGCCGGCCCAACTAAAGGCCCACAAGATTTTGCGGACCATAATGGGCCGGACCAGCTAAAGGCCCACGAGATTTTGCAGACCATAATGGGCTGGCCCAGCTAACGGCCCACAAGATTTTGCGGGCCATAATGGGCTGGCCTAGGTAAAGGCCCACAAGATTTTTGTTTGCCATAATGGGCCGGCCCAGGTAAAGGCCCACAAGATTCTTGCAGATCATAATGGGCCGGCCCCGCTAAAGGCCCACGAGATTTCACCGACATTAATGGGACGACCCAGCTGTAGGCCCACAAGAATTTGAGGACCCTAGTAGGCCGGCCCATTAACTGGCTGCCATGTTTTGGGCCAAATGCCGGCCCATATTTGATCCGGTCCATTAATGGCCTGCCATGTTCCGGGCCTAATAGTGGCCCATATGAGATCCGGCGCGTTAAAAGCCTACCACGTTCTCGGCCAAATTACGGCCCAGATCAGGTACGACCCTTTAAGAGGCTATGGGCTCAATTATGGCCCATATCAGATTCGGCCCGTCAACTGGACACTATGATTTTGGGCCCACTTGCTAGAGGCCCACATAGTAATTTGGCCTGACATTAGTTTTGGCCTCTTAAGGACCCGTTTAACATTTCGGCCCTATATTGATTTCGGCCTGTTAAATGCCCGTCATATAGTTGGGCCTAACTACGGCCCGATTTGCATCCGGCCTGCTCGCAGCCGATATCTGATTGGGCCAAACAAGGACCGAGACAATTTTGGCCTATTAAAAGCCCGTGATTTGATTCACACAATCATGGGTCGGGGTTCATTTTGGGCTGCTGCCGGCCCGTTAGCTGTTCGACACGTTTCAGGCCCAACCTACATCGTGATTGCATGACGGCCCGATTATGTACCGTAATTTTACGGTTTGGACGGTTTACTGCGAAGACAAGATAAATATACAGTAAAATAACTGCAACATCGTGAATAAGAAAAAACCTAGACTATACAATAAAGAAATTACAGCATATTACATCCACTGGGCATCAAAGTTCGCCACTATGATAATAAAGCACAAGCAGACAGTAGATTACATACACTGGGCATCAAAGATCGTCACCAGTGCAAATAAACACGCCGACAAAATAATATACAAAACCGACATCACTTCAATAGAGTTCAAGAAAGGTTTGCCCTGTTGGGGAGCTGCAACGCAAGCAGCTGAGCAAGATGATGAGACTGCGCTTGTTCAACACTGAAATCTTCCTCACTTTGAAAGATAAACAAGCAGACAGATGACATGTTTTGCACATAAAAGTATCAGTGCTGACAATTCATCACATTTCTTACTGGCGAATAAAGTGACACAGTTTAAAATTGCATTAACACAATATGGTATTGTTCAGGTCAAGACATGGCAGGAAATGACATTGTGAAGGAGTTGGCAGCTTCACGACACCACTGGATTACAGATCAAGAACTCATAAGTATCAATGGTTAGTGTGCTGTCAATTTATCCCATTTCAGATTGGCAAATAAAGAGACGGTTTAAGTAATACTCCCTCCGTCCGGAATTACTTGTCATCAAAATGGATGTGTCTAGAACTAAAATACATCTAGATACATCCATTTCAATGACAAGTATTTTCGGATGGAGGGAGTAGTAGAATGATATGACATTGTTCATAGTTAAGACATTGCAGAATATGACATTATGCTGTAGTGGGTAGGTTCACCACACCACTAGATTACGGATGAAGAACATAAGCATACATGCAGTGCAAAAGAAGATCACTTGCTCTGTATAGTTTAATTTACATGGTATGAATAAGGAACTTGGTTGTACAACTGAAAACTTAAATTGAGAAAGGACAAACTTTTGTTCATGAACTACATAATAAACTTTAAACATGTAATTTGATGCAAACACCAAAAATAAACAGCTGTTGCAGTCATGCCTAACCAAATATATACAACAAAATTTGAAGGCTTGAGATGGACAACCTTACATTATTGGTGAATACAGGCTCTATAAAGGCCTTGTCCATGCTGATGGGGGGGGGAATTCAAGAAGTTTACCACAGAATCTTCTTCATAAGCATTGCCTTTATTCTACATTTTGTTAAGAGTAAATATAGATGTGATAATATACGAAAAAAATGGAGAATATTTAAGATAAGATGAAGAGTGATGCTACATAACCAAGTAGCTATAAATGTAAGTGCAATGATACAGGCAAAAGGTACATCCAAGAGCAATGCACAACTAAACTTCTTCAGTACCAACCTTATGGTAAGAGTAAATATAGATCTGATGTGTAGAAAATGGAGGGCAAAGGAAAATAAGCTGCAGAGTGATGGTACATGAACAACTACCTGTCATTATAAGTACACTGATAAAGGACAGCATGTACTTACAAGAACAATGCAGAGCTAAAAAAACATTGGCATCGGATATATTCTACACTAATGTAACCATTCATACAGATCAGATAATTTGGAGCGAACAATTGATAAGCAAGCTATCATGCATACTGCTGTCACATAATGAACCAGGTATGTATGCAAGTACAGTGATACAGGACAATAGGTACTAACAAGAGCAAAGCAGCGGGCAACATATTTGTGATATCCTGTCGTTCTTTTCAAACCAGAATTCTTCTTCAAGCATATTTCCTGCAAACAAGATCCGTAAGGCACATGCGGAAAAGTAGAAGTTCAAATTGTCATGTGATTTCATGGACAGTACCTCATCCTGGGAACGAGACCAGTGCATAACAAGGTTTTTCCATTCAATGTCTTCTAAATTTAGCACACGAGACTTTACCAGAAATTCGTTTATAGATTTGCCACCAAAGTGTGATTTCCTCAGGTAACACCGATACTGCTGCAATGCTTCCTTGAAAAGCACAAGCAAGCTTTGCTCGTCATGACTATCCAGATTGACCTTCGCCTAGTTACAACAATGTAATGTAAATCATTGATGTGTTCAATCAGCAGAAAACAGGAAAATAATAACCATGAATAATAGCACTTACACGTAAGTTGGACAGGAAGATGTGAAAATGGTGTTTGTCTTCACAATAATCTTCCCATGATGGGAATATATGCAAAGTGGAATTTGCTAGAATATATGTGCTAGTATTGCCGGTACGGCTAGAAAGGCTTCGGATACCAGCTCTCTTCAAGTGAAGGTGCGGTACTGTTAATATCAGTATAACTCTCAAAGGCGACACAACTCCGCGCATTTCCTTGCTATTCTTATAGGATTCAAGTGGGCAGGCCACTACAAATCCTATTCCTATGTTTACAAGATCCTACGAATCAAAGAGTCTCAAAGTGTCCATCACAACCGACCGTATAGACCTCTACACTGCAAATGTCCCTGCTCATCTTCAGTACAAGGAACATACTGTACTACTAGCATACTCCCTCCATTCCAAAATATAAGTCTTGGTAGAGATTTCCACTATGGATCAAATACGGATGTATCCAGATACATTTTAGAGTGTAGATTCACTCATTTTGCTCCATATGTAGTCCATGGTGGAATCTATACAAAGACTTGTATTTAGGAACGGAGAGAGTATATATTAAAGAAGAATGGAAGAGGAACATGGTAAAGAAGAGCAAGCAGATTTTGGATAATAAAATGTTGGTTGTGCAGTGCCCACACATGATGAACCAGAGCGCATTAAGAATGCAACTCCCAGCTCTCTCTCTCGACCATTTCAGGCGGTCGGATGAAGATCCTACGTCTCCTAACCCTTCTTCTTCCTCGTCTCTGATTCTTCCCATACAGAACACCGCACGGGCCGCCGGACGGACTACCGACCCCCACCGCATGTGTTCCTCCGCCACCCCCACCCCCACCCGCGTCGAGTTTTCTTCGTTCCTCACTCTAAAAAATCGGCTGACCCAATTTTGAAATTTAGTCTACTGTGATTTAACTAGTGTGGAATATAAAAGGGGAAAACCATAAGCATTGGGAGTATAGTGTTGAGCGTGCCATGGCGGATCTGAAGGTGCAAACTGGACAAAGGCAACTTCGCAACCAAGACAAGAAATCAGAGTAAAGCAGTGGCGATCTATTTTCTTGCTGCGATAAATAAGTTGAGAAGATACAAAGAGTACCGCCTCTGGTGCGGTGCCGTGCATGCATCTGGTGAGAATTTGACGGTGCTGCAGTAGCGATGGCTGTCGGCGGCATGGAAGCAGATCTAGGAGGGTAGACGGTGGTGACGGGGCACGGTGGACGAGATAGTCGTAGGAGCGGCGCCGGCAAGGTGGACGACGGCGAGGATGAAGCGAGAGGACGGGATGCAAGGATCCCGGTCTGAAGGCGTGGATGAGAGAGGTCGATCTCTTATAATGGACAACGGCGTCGGGGTATCAACTCCGGCATGGTGGAGGAGGACGGCGGTGGATGGGGTGGCGGACGGCGGCGGACGGAGGAGGGTGGGGTGGAGAGGGTGTTTTGGCGCCCACGGAGTATGAATGGGGAAAAGGAAGGTAGAGAGGAAGGGGGGAACCATGTATTCAGGGCGCGCTTGTCTCAAATGCAAGGAAATTTACAAACTTAGCCCCCATTTCAAATTTCTACTACATCACAGCAACATTAGTCGCTTGGGGATAGGACGGTAATCTCGCATACACCTAATATTTGCCGACGAGAGTTTGTTTTTGGCGCCCACCGTGTATGAATATGAATCAGGGAGGGAGTCGATTTCGGCCGAGGGCACACTGTGTTTTGGCGCCCACCGTGTATGAATCCGGGTGAGAGGCGGTTACGTCATGTTTGGGTGAAATTACAAACCTACCCCTATTGAAACCTATAGAAATCCAGCAGATAGGCTTTGCACGGCAGGGATAGGCAGTAGTGATTTCCATCTAACAGATTTTGGTTTCGGGCGGTTACTGCGACTTTCCCCGCTTCATTCAAATTTTGCACAGTACACGTTTACCGTGCCAACTCAATTCGAATCCCGTTTGTATTCTACTATTTTTTTCGGGCGGGATCCATTTTCAATTGGAATTACATTCTATATACATCATTTTTTTACATATACTTTCAAAAGCACAACAAAGAATTCTGCTCCTTTATATGTATAATATGATTTACAAATACAACGATCTCGAAATCTTAAGGTTGAATTCGAATTTTTTTAACCAAATTATGTTCTACTAAAATGAATGGATCAATAATATCTACATATTAAATAACATAGATGTGCGTGAATTCATATGAGTATGCATGTTTGATAGATCAATTTTGGTTCGAGTATGGATTACATGTATCATCATCTCGAATTCAAATATTTGAATCCCTTTTTTGTTCACCCCTTTCACGCCCATCTCTCTCGCTTGCATGCTCCTTCAGGTAGCCATCACTCTGTTTTCTCCAGCTCACCCACACGCTCACTTCATGTTTCTCCTATCCTCACAAACATGGTCTCTCGACGTCTCCCTTGAGAAGTGTCACACTCTCCCTATCATTATACATTACACGGTTTTCATTATATCTCACGTATCTACTATTCTCTGGTATCACTCGGTACCTAAGCTTTCTTTTTCACCGCCACACACACAGTCTCCACTCGTCTTTCACTTGTCTTTCTCTTTATGGGATTCTCTCACACACCCTATATGTCTCTACATATGACTCATACCACTAAAATTACTCTCTCACTCTCTCCTCTAGACACAACATTTGTTGCGGTCTCCTTTTCGTCTCCATCCCAGACTGATACCGATCAGACAACCCCGACTACCATATCCTCTCTCTCTCACAGACACACACACACTACTCCTGCTTCCACTCCCCTTCCCGACTACCGTCTCTCTCTCACACACAAAACTCTCGCTTTCGCACCTCGACTCGTATTTCTCTCACAAACATTTATTGACTAGCTAGCCTCTAGATAGTTTTATACACCCGCACACTCATGCTTCCACCATCGCATACATGTCTCTCTCCCGCTTCTTGTATCTATGTAGCTTTTTCTTCCCTTCTTGAGACATGCCCTCTCAATCATGCACACACACACTATCGCCTCATTTTAAGCTGATACCTATCGCACACACACTACTTGTGTCTTTGTCACACATGCACTCCGTCCTCCTCCACTCTCCCTCTCTCTCACGCACACATGGGCTTTTTGCAACAACTAGCAAGATGCCCATGCGTTGCATGGAACATCAAGATGCATTTGTATGAGTAGTTTATCTTGTGGGGGAAAAGGATGAACGAGGGAAGACCTTATTTGCAAATGTGGAGAGGGGTGTGGGTATCTTTTTGCAAAATTGCCATAGTTTCCTTCCTATCCGTCAGATATAGATCGGACGGCCTATATTGCAGGATGGCAGGCACACGATCATCACCGACAATGCTTTTTATAAGAGTAGGGATAAAAAATAGAGTTGGTGATGATGGTGGGCCTACCATCCTACAATGTAGGTCGTCCGATTTATATCTGACGGATAGGAAGGAGAATACGACAATTTACCCACACTCTTCACCACATTTGCAGATAAGGCCTTCCCTCGTTCATCCTTTTTCCCCACAAGATTTTGATGTTCCGTGCAACGCACTGGCATCTTGCTAGTAAGAGTAGAAATTAGACATATACCACTTCTCGAATCTTGAAACCAACAACATGCCTCCCTTATCTCATCAAAACCGCCAAAGGAATATATTTTGAGTGAAACATAACATATTTTTAGTGATATACATATTTCAAAACTAGACTTTTTTTCTATCAAATCGGTGAATATGTATTAATCTACTTTGATCGTGTGGCAATGCATTGGCACATTGCTAGTAGTTATTATAATTTTTTGGACACCAGACAAACGGTGGAGTACATATACGAAGAGAAGAGGCGCACGCACGCAGTCGGCCTCTCGCTGTCTCGCACACATGAGTGTTACGTAAAGGCAACGTTAACAAATAAACCCTAAAACCCTAGGTGCACGACTGCTGCATTCGTGGGTACTGGGTACGTGGTGGAGCACCTTTGTAGGAGTTGATGGTCGGGACCATAGGTGAACGACTTGGAGCGCGGTGGCTCGCCAGTTTCCGCAGATCGAGTAGCCACGTTTAAAATATCGTTTTTAGCGGGGTTAAGAGTTCCAATTTTAAATGGCACGTTATAAGTAGTAAGTAGTTTTTAGAACGATTGGTTTGGAGCCAAAATGGAATTCATAGTACTACGTACCTCCTTGGCATATGGTTGTATGGGTTTATGTTATGATATGTTGAACCTGGTAGTTCTAGGGCAAATACTATGGTTTAGATTTAGATGCTAGTTTTCAGTAATCGGAAGGGGAAACCCTTCTTTGATTAAAAAAACTACTACCTCCATTCTGGTTTACTAGTCCCTGTCGTATTTTGGGTCAAAGTTTGTCCACAAATTTTACTTGTAAAATGTGAATGGAAAACGAGATTTTGTTATACCCAAACAAAAAAGGACTGGAGGGAGTGATTGCTCTGACACGGACACGACCTCTCATAGCGCAGGCATTGAACCGGCGTGCCGGCCAAGAGGGCCGCACTCGCTGCAGGCCCGGCTGAGCACGCCTCCTCGCCGCATGCAACCAGCTTAAGACTGCCCTGCCTGCCTTCATTGAATCCACGCGTGTGCCGGCAACACGTCCTTCCGCGGCCGGCAGGCATTTTAGAACACAAAAAATGACTAAAATATAATTAATTTATGCATGGTCTTGACTTGTTGTGACCGCACTAGTAGCAGGAACTAGTAGAGGTTTTTCTTTATTTATAACTCTCCTCACATTTTTTTGGCTTTGAAGTGAATCATGGTTGTGGACATTATGTATGAATGTGCAGATATCTGTGAACATGAGTTTGATGTGGAAGTTGAACTTGGAATGCCGGGCTTGCGCGTGAACTATACCATGTCCAATGCTTCGGCTATTATTGTTTGGAAAGTAATTGCTGTTTTTACATGACCCAAAAAAACATTTTATGCCACATCAGTAGATGCTCAGACATCAAAACAGGCATGCTGACTGGATAAACATTTGAACCAAGCTATTATGAAGGAAATTTTGTATTGACAACAATTTTAGATAGCAGGAGACGCCTAGCCTGCTCTGCCTCTGCTAGCTTATTTCTGGCTTCTTCCATCTCTTCTTTGGCTTGGGTGAAGAGAGCATCTGATTGCTCTTTTCGCTTCTTCAGGAACTCAGCTACATTCTCAAGGGCTGCTGCATGCTTTCTTTCAGTCTTTACTAATGCCACGAGGACACGAACAGCTGACGACTCCACCTGGCTTGTGTGTAATAGAACATCATCTGGGAATTTGCACCTTGTGTCTAATCCAGCATCATTAGGGAACTGGCACCTTGTGTGTAATCCAGCCTCATTTTGGAAACATGATCTCGAGGTTGACCATACTTCCCTCCTCGCAGGAACTGCATCCTGAAATGAAGTTACTTCTTTTGTAGATCAATACTCAGAGAAACCTAGATCCATTTAGTAGAAGCCAGGTAAACAGAACTCGGAGAAGTGAATTCAAAAGGAAGAGAAATATAAAAACAGACTACAAGGTGAGAACACCCACTTCCTACATCAAGTGAAAAACGAAAGCATTAGGACGATTAAGACTCTTCTTATTACACATCGAAGAACACCACGCTTAAGAGAAACAGAAACTACAACATATACACATCGAAGAACACGAGGCTAAATGAAAGTAATTGAAACGGTGTTACTTACCAAAGCTCATTTTACAGGTTTGGTACAGCTCCTCTTTAACTTGCCACGCTCCTTGAAGACGTCCCGAATATCCCGTGTTTGGTCTTCATTGCTCCTCTGCGTGTTCACACTCGTGGTTTTAAAATCTCAACATGGCAAGAAAAATACTACTAGTAATACTTGCGCATCTTGTGGGTAACATTAAAGCACTCGTCTGCCATGTTAGAGCATCTCCAACAGAATCGCAACGCGCGGCGCTTTAAAAAAGCGTTTACAGTGCTGAGATCAAGAAGTAGATACTAGAGAGTAGAGGATAGTTCTCAGCATAGATAGATAAAAAAAGATAATTCAACTACTCTTCGTCGTCCGACTCCTCCTCGGTGATGTCCTCCTCCGACGTCTGACTGTAGGCGTGAAGATACCGATCGTCATCGGATTCCCAGGGCAACGCTCCTCCTAGCCTCATGTTGAATGGAGCGTCCGCTTTTCGCCTACGCTTGTCCTCGCGATAGGCGGCTCGCTCCGCCATCCTCTTATCCCTCTCCGCCCTCCTTTGCGCGTAGAACTCGCGCTCGTTGATGATGTCCTACGGGAAGTGTTGGCGCCACAGCACAATGGCTTCCTCGTCCATCTCGGTGATGCCGAGACGGTGCTCCCGCCTCCGGTTGTCGCGACGATCCTCGTCGGTGCTAAGCCGCGGCAGAGGCGCGAGCTCCTCCGCCTGCTCCTTCGTCGGCATGTTGGGGAAGTTCAATGTTCTATGGGGCCACCGGGGGCGCCACGCCACCGCGTCGTACGCGTGGGCAGCCTCGGTGGCGGTGTCGAAATTGCCGAGGCCGAGGCGCATCCCGCGGAACCGGGTCTCGGCGGAGAAGCCGCCGGAGGGGCGCGCGCGGACGCCGCGGTATCCCCAAGTTTCCCGGTGACGTGGCGGCATGGTGGCGCGGCGGCGGCGAGGCTAAAAAGAGCGGGGAGAGAGAGGTGGCGAGGCACAGAGTGGTGGGAGGGCGTTCGATTTTATAAAGCACGCCAGACGCCGCACGCCAAAACTAGCGCATGCCCGACCGCTTTTTCCCGCGCGCGCGTGATCCTTTCCCGACGTCTCTGCTATCTCTACTCTCTTCTCTACGGTTATATTTATTTTATATTTAATATTTAATATTTATCTCTACTTCCTTTACTGTCTACTTTTTTTCTCTATACTTTTTTTCTTGCAATATAGGCCGTCCGATTTATAATTGACAGATAGGAAGGAAACAAAATGGGAATTTTGCAAAAAGATACCCATACCCCTCTCCAGATTTGCAAATAAGGCCTTCCCTCGTTTATCCTTTTCTCCCACAAGATAAACTACTCATACAAATGCATCTTGATGCGTGCAACGCATGGGCATCTTGCTAGTTCTAAAAACCTTTCCATCATTTGCCACACTGCTGGTTGCAGATGAAAAACCTACCCAAGCACAACGCGATATAGGAGCGACACATAATTACAAGCTGATATTCTGTTGGACAATGGAGGCTATAACCAATTACTTTTACGGGAACAATAGCACCCAGGAAAATTGAAGGGTAGGTATGAACAAAATTGGAACTGCACATGTACTGCTAAGTGATTCAATACACACATTACCAATCGAGGAGGAGAACGATGGTCGCGGCGGCCTCTATGAGTCATGGTCGGCAACGGGAGTCAGTTCATTGTCCACGACGGTGGTACTTCTGCGCTTGGCGTCGGCTTCCGGGAAGCAGATCCGAGACCATGGAAGACGATGTCGGGGAAGAGGCTCCGTCTATGACGACGATGGTGGACCGGCTCCAGTGCGGCGTACGAGGTCGTCGATGAGGCAGATGCGCTATGGTGGACGAGTGCACCGATGTAAAGGGGAGGAGCACAAAGGCTGCGGTGCCGTGGAGAAGTCTATTTTGCGGTGGGGATAGAAAATGGGGAGTATTCAGGTGTACTACTCTGGGCGCCGGGGTGGGGCTGGCTGGGTAGGGTGAACCTGAAGTTACGAAAACAGCCCCCTACCAAGCGTCGTTCATAGGCCTGTTCCGAAGGCTATGATGGTAACTTCCCACTACTCGAATCAGGGTCGCGGGAGATTTTCCCGCCGACCTCAAAATTTTGTGACACTGGACTCCCCGTGTGGCGTGTTGAGTGATTCGGCTAAGCAACTAGCGAGTAGTAGTAGTAAACTCTGCATATTAGGTTTGACCGAAGTCAAACTTCCTAAAGTTTGACCAAGTTTATATAAAAATATAAACATTTACCATAACAAATATGTATGATGTGGAAGTACATTCAATAATGAATCTAATGGTATTTATTTGTTATTGTATATGTTAATATTTTTTGTTATAAGCTTTCTGAGAGTTTACAAAACTTGACTTTGACCAATGCTAATACGCGGACTTAAATAAAAACGGAGGGAGTACACATTTGTTTTCTTAGTTTGTAGTGAACTAATCATTTGTTGAAATTGTGAAATAAATATATTAGGCTATTGACTTCGAATGTAATGGTCTATACAATTCAATAGTTACAATCATTGTCGAATCCCAAGATGTATACAAGGTCTATAGTACTTCACAACATGCTCAAACTCACATAATCCCAGTCAAATGAGAATCTAAATGCATTTCATAGTTATTACTTTGTAGGATGCAACAAAAACAACCAAAACTCTACATCAGCCATTATAGAAGCAACATTTTGACATATCCCATGGTGTGAATGAAACGTGCAGAGAGAGCTTTCGAAGATGGAGCAGATAGGGCGGGAAAGATTGTATGTATGTGGACGAGAGAGTAGGAGACAAACCTAACGAGATAGAGAGAGAGAGAAAGAGAAAGAGAGAGGAAGAAGTTAGGTCTGTGAAAAAGATGGAGACATGTAATATACATGATTCTGTATACGTGGAAGGAGAAGAGACAACATGTTTGATGAGAGAGCTGGAAAAACATGGATGAGAGGGGAAGGATCTCATGGGATGAGGGATTGACAATTTTGTGCGGGGGAGAGAGGGATTGGTAATTTTGTGCAAGGGAGAGAGAGGGTGGGGGGAGGAGTCAGTCGGCCATCGTCACATCACCCTGCTTCCAAATGACCCCGCATTCTCTAGCGCGGTGTGGTCGCCGTCTTCGATCTGCTCGATGCCCTCTTTGAAGATTGAGGTGTTGTGCATGTTGGGGTGCAAAGAAGCACATGCGAGAGTGGTCACCATATAACCTTGGATGGGGCTGAATTGCGTGCTCGGGGGAGTGTGTGTGTGTGTTGTGCTGTGTGTGTGTGTGTGTCAGATATTGAGCAAAAACAAACCTAATGAGAGAAATGGGTATTCACGAAGAGATTGTACGGGCCTTGAGGTGGGCAGGGGGCGAGTGAGGGTGTCAAAATGTGCGCGTTGATGCATATGTTGCATGCGATCGTGCGAGGGACGGACGAATTGAGAGAGATGGTTGTTGTGTTACGGATGCTCCTCTCTCTCTGTGTGTGTGTGTGTGTGTCTCTCTCTCTCTCACACACACACACACAAGTAAACTAGAAGACCGTTCTCTCATGTATACACAATGTATCGGCATCTGTCTATGTCTCACTCATGCATGATCATTTGCACATTCACACCTCTCTATGTCTGTATCACACGCACACCGTCTCCACATTGCCCTTCCGCCACAACACACATATGGACACATACACACGTTCTCTCTCAGTCACACACACAAAATAAGTATTAAAAAAACTAGGGCGCACCTAAAACGTCCAAATCCAAATAAACACAAACTGGAGCTAAATTCAAATATATGGAAATATTGCAGCGTCAAGAACTTTCCCAGGAAAAAAAAGTTGAGTAATATTCGAGGATTGTTTTCACACACACAAAAAGGTTCGGTGGATGTCCTTCGAGCGCGACACGGTGACGCACCGTTCGATCGACCGCGCGGCCGCGGTTCACGCGCTTGCACATGATTCCGTATCGTGGCTGTGGTACTAACTTCAATTTTTTTTAATAAAAGCGTTGCCTAAGTCTAATGTTTACGTGTACTAGTACGGTTTTCTTTTAAGTATGACCAACCTCATATAAAACTAAAGTAAGCTCCCATACGCGCACTCATCAATATGCCGCCGCCGCCGTTGCGCATGCCGGCGCCCTCCTGCTCCGGCCAACAATTTCTCGCCCATCACCGCCGTGTCGCCGCCATCCCTGTGCCATGAAGCCAAAGGCTCGCTCGCTCATGCCGTCTGCAGTCCCTCCTCGCCATGCCACCGCGCTGCCAAGCACGCGAGCAGCTGGTGGAGCCGCGTCTATGCACGCAGCGTACGAAGAGGAGGACGAGCGCATGCTCCAAGATGCCAGCGAGGAGGAACTAGCGTGTCATTGTCGTCTCTTCCCGCGCGGAGGAGGCGCGCATGGTGGCTGTCACGGCGGAAGCCGGTCGCGCACGCGTCGAGCCTGCAAACCGGGTGCGGACGCGGAATCTACCTTCGATACCTTGAATGCCACATGGATCCTGCAATCTGAAGGAGCAATTTGGGTTAGTCGACTCATGTGAGCCGTTTGATGCAACATGGATGGCTAGAAGGGCTTCTTCCACCTCTTCTGTCGTCTTCTTCCTTTGCTCCGTCGAACTTATTTCACAAATCGACTGACCCAAATTATACTACTAGTACGAACGTATTAAGTACAGTAGGAACACGAAGGTACGAGCAGTAGTACCAACTGCAAGAAGAACAGTAGTAAGACATAGTACTAGTACTACTCTACATACTAAACAGTGCAAATAACGAGAAAGAACATAAACATAGTTCTGTTGGGGCCTCAGCACAACACACCCTTGAAAATAAACTAAGCAACTAGTCAGCTTGACACTGCAGTAGAACTAGCATGAGCGACGGCACTGCCACCT
The DNA here is from genome assembly GCF_018294505.1 of Triticum aestivum. NCBI lineage: Eukaryota > Viridiplantae > Streptophyta > Magnoliopsida > Poales > Poaceae > Triticum > Triticum aestivum. Next base: position 167,319,498 of record NC_057795.1, read on the forward strand.
ACTCGGAGTCCGAGTCCACGTCCTCGACTTCGTCCTCGTCCCTCTTCCTCTTCCTCTTCGCTGACGCTTCTTTGCTTGAACCGGACACTGGGCTCTGCTTCTTCATCCAACCCATGTAGATATTTAAACAAAGGTAGGCATCCATTGCTGCGTACAGGATGTGATCTTCATCTAATGTCTTCGACTCCCATGCATGATGAAACTCGTGATGAGGTTTCTTCAGTTTAGCGTACGAAGGATCAATCATGGCTGCTGCCAGGGTCAGCATTGAAGGTTGAGAGGAGGACACCAGGCTTGCCTTCTGGAGATCGAAGGGCTGGCCTACAACGAGACCTATCCGACGCAGGACATCCCTGTCGTTCTTAAAGCCTACAGTAACGAATTTCACTCTTTTGTCCTTGAGGAAGTTCTTAAAATCCTGGCACTCAACGTCGGCATGGCATATGTGGTAGACCAAGCAAACGTTATGTACGCAAACCTGGATCACGGCGGGCTTCTTCCTCTCTTCGTCCTTTAGATCCTTCTCTCGTCCCAGGACTGTGGTGTACTCAACATCTAGCCCAGCGACCCACTCATCCGTTGAACTGTTGAACATGCGTAGGAAGCGAGCAAGCCATGCTTTCACCGTCGCGGATCCACGTGTGTAGATGACGATGAACTGATCGCCGGTGATGGCTCTAACCTGGTACTCAGCGGCGACCATGGAGATTTGGGAGGCCATGGATTTTGGAGGAGGGTTAGGAGAAGTTGAACTGTTGTACCCCGCAAAAACTGGGAGCAAACTAATGTGAAGGACGGGACAACTGGGAGCGAACTGTTGTAAAGTAGGGGTTGCTGGCTTGCCCGGTGGATAAACGGCTACAAGCCCCCAAAGAGTTCTCGAGAACTATGTGGGACCCACTAGATGTCATGTCTACTAGACCCATATCGTAGGCCTGACGGTATAGCTTCTGCCTGTTCGCACGCCATGCCGGCGCGTGGATGTAACTTCACTTAATTCCGTCAACCGTCGCGCCTCCCACGACCTTCGCCTCCCTCGCGCGGTCGCGCCCTTTGAGACTTCGACCGGCTATAAATGAGCAATTTTTTTGCCTACTCCGCATGCATGATACTCCCTCTGGTCCTTTTTACTCCCGTCAACCGTTTGCAAAGTGTTTGACCAAATATATACTTTTTTTGAACACCACCTTATATTAATTAACCAGCCACACCAGTACACTCATTCGATACAATATTCACCACACAAGGTGGTACGTTATTTACAAGAATACCATCTAATCTATTGTCAAAGCTATACTTAGCGATTAAGTGTGCCACCTTATTGGCCGAACGGCTAATCTTTGACAATTGAAGATTGTTGATCAACTTCGAGATGCTCAACGCTTTCATCTTTAGGTCACGCATAGCAGACCTGTCATAGTCCCCCGATGCAAGAGACGCTACCACAAAAGCGCAATCAGTCTCTAAAATTACAGGATTATGAAGAGAAATACCTATGTAGAGACCGGCAATGCAAGCCCTAAGCTCCGCTTCCTCCACGCTTTGACAGGCATCAATGAAATCCCACGACCAAATTTATACTAAAAATATCAATATCTACAATACTGATTATAATGAGTATAAGAACTACGTTTTATAATGAGTGTAAAAATATTGATTTGACATTGTGAATGTTGATACTCCCTCCGTCTAGGTGAGTAAGTCATCTTAGGCTGTGCACCGTGACCAAGGAGGAGGGGAAAACGAGAGACATTAATGTTTATTTGCTAATTAAATAGTATTGCATGCAATGAACTAACCACTGCATGTCATGTTTGATAGTCTCAGGTCATTAAAAGCATGCACACCCTCATCTCTTATTGGTTGATATGTCAAGAAACAAGAAACGAGGTAGAAGTTAATGCACCGCGCCTACGTGTTTTGGGATTATTTGGTTTTCGTAAGATGACTTACACACCTAGCTATTAGAGTACCACTACCTCCCTTCTAGTTTAAAGGGCTCGACTCAAAAATTTCACCTACTCTTAGCAAGATAGTAGAGGCGGTGGAATAGTTTTTGAAGTCTGCAAAAGTACTCAACTAATGCTGTCGTTCTTCACAAAAAAATGTGTTTACCAATGCATGCATGAACACTAGTTACTCTAACCCCCCTCTCTTCTTTAATTCTTTGCCACATCAGCATGTTTGCTATTCCCGTGTGCATGATACCAGCTAAGATACCACAATGATGGCCAGCCTTAATCATCGCATGCAATAATTTAGTGCACCTTGAAATATGAACATGTGTGGGGCGTGTATGTTTTTAATGACTTGAGACTATACCTAGCCCGGCATGCAAGATGACTTATTATGCACTGTTCCCCATACCTGCAGGAAGCCCGTTTGTCTCCAAATCTTTTCCTCTCCATGTGTGGAAACAATATGCTTGACAAACTCTCCTTCTCCCTCCGGCGGTCCCACCACTCCACCCCGTGTGAAAAAATCTGCATGCATGACTCTCCTCCCCCCACGCTCGTCCAATCTGTTGTGACCAACAATATTTCCACCCCTTCGCTCCCCCGTAATTTACTCCAACAAATATGCCCATGTAGCTTTTACTTAACTTCAGGTGCATTGGGTCACTGACATACGGGCCCAGCAGTGTACTAGCCCACATGTCAGTGATGCAACTGGACCTGCAGTTAAGTTAGTGCAGCTCAATCCATATCTTATGTAGGTGTGCCATTGCTCGCTATAAATACAGCGCCTCCCACGACATCGCTATCTCCTCCCCCTCACGTTCACGTTCATCGCTATCTCCTCCCCCTCCCTCTCACGTCGACCACCATGGCATCGCCCCTCCCAAGCCCTAGGAGCCCCTCGCTACACGGCGCGGACGGTCACGCGTCGCCGTTCCGTTCCTCGCCGCCACTAGTTGAGGAGGACGCATCGGCGTTCCGCTCCTCGCCGCTACGCGATGCGTCGCCGTTCTGTTCCTCGCCGCCACTAGTCGAGGAGGACGCGTTGGCGTTCCGCTCCTCACCGCGACACGACGCGTCGCCGTTCCGTTCCTCGCCGCCACTAGTCGAGGAGGACACGTCGGTGTTCCGCTCCTCACCGCAACGCGTCGAGGTGGACGCGTCGACGTTCCCAATCTCGCCAGCACGTGCAACGGAGGACGCGTAGGCTCCCCACTACGAGGAGAATGCCGCGCCGCCCGCCGAGCCCCCCAGCCTTGAGGAGCTTTGGAAAGAAATGGATGTCGCCTTGTGGGAGGCTTTGCCTCCAGCAGAGCGCGCCAAAATAGAGGCGGAGAAGAAGGCCGAAGAAGAGAAGCGCACCGCGCAACAAGCTTTCTGGGAGATCTATGTCGCGTCCGAGAGAGTCAAGCAATTGGTTCTTTGGCAGAAGGCTCGTGCGAGGGCCGTGAGGGTGGCAGAGGATGCCCGTGCCGACGCCCTGAGTGCAGTCGGGCCCAAGCGCCTCATCTATGCTTGGCGATACGTGGACCGGGTGCACGCTTCTAGCCAGGAGGAGTACCAGTTGGCGCCGGATCACCACACCGGTGAGATCGCGCTCGCCCGCCGGCAAGCCACCAATCAGAACCTCGCGAGTTGCAAGGCTGAGGAAGAGGCGTTGTGTCGGCGCGCTAGGAGACGGCCACGCACCAGGGCACTCGTGGCGCACCGCAAGCGCTCCTGTGAGCGCCGTGGCTTTTAGGAGGAGTATAATTTTTGTTTCGTAAGGCGATCTCATTAGTTTTGGGACGCAAATGATAAATCCCGAACATTCAGGAATTTTTAGCATCCTTAATTAAGTATATAAAAGGGAAAGTTTGGAAACGTTGTGTATTATTACGCATTTTGCAAGTACGTGCATATAGCACAAACTTTACTATATATTACCGGACTACACGTCTCTCTCGATATATGCTTGCAGACTGTGCTACTCCCTCCGTCCAGGTCACTAAGTCATCTTTGGTTGTGCACGGTGACCAAGGAGGGAAGACTTGTACACCTAGACGGAGGGAGTACTAGTATTACTTATGTACGTGCAAATGCACGTTTTAACATTACGATGCGGTTTTTGTAAAAGTAGAAAAACAACACTAGTCAAGCTTGTGAAATGATTCAATGCAAAACAAATGCAAAAATTCTCGTTTGATTGTTTACTTTTAGCTTCCTTCTCAGTGGTTATTTCTCTGTCGTACTTTGTACAGAGTATCTCACTGGTTGGAAAGGCATGCAAATTCCCAAACCGCTTCCTACACTCTGTATACATAGTAGAAACATGAATTCTACCATGATTTCGAACAGGAAGGACAGAAACACATACGATGCAACGAGAGCAGCACCGTTGGCGTTGAGGTTGTCGCCCATGTCGTTGAGGAAGAGGTTGCCGAGGTCGGGGAAGAAGTCGTCGTTGGTGAAGTCGTGGCTGCCACCAGTCGCGAGAGTGCGCTCCCCAGATTTCAACAGCGCCCGCCGAATGGAGCGCAGGAGGAAGTGGCTATAGCCTGTAGGGGACGTTGCGGCCGCCGAATGGAGCGCAGGAGTAGCACACGAAGCAATAGATGGTGTCCTTACTAGTACTCCCTAGTCTCTATCTATCTATATCTATATATATATCTACTCTTATAGAAAACCGAGTTGGTGATGATGGTATGCCTACCATCTTGTAATATAGACCTCCGATCTATATCTGACGGATAGAAAGCCAACTATGACAATTTTACAAAAGATACCAACACCTCTCTCCACATTTACAGATAAGGCCTTACCTCGTGCTCCTCCCTATGTCTCTATCTCTACAAGTACTTTTTTTTATAACAAATCGAATAGTGCTGTGCCGTCCGCTGCACGCCCGGCTGAACACGCCTCTTCGCCTCCATCATCACCAACTGAGTCTTTTATAGGAGTAGGAGTAGAGAAAAAACCGAGTTGGTGATGATGGTGTGCCATGCAATGCACATGCAACTTGCTATTTTTTTGCATATAAGTCCAAACACCACGTAGACACGGTCTTTGAGCACGGTTCGTAGTCGTTCCACGACCGGGCATCAAAGTTTGTAACTATTTTAGATTAGAATATACTACTCCTCCGGTGCTAGTAGTAGAGCAGAGTCCTACTCTACTACTCTACTCTAGCAAGCTAGGGAATAGTACTGTAGTAGGTACTGTAGGGAGTACCAGTACTGTGATCACTCAAGCAAGTTGTCTGGCATCGATATGACCCTACGTTGCTGGTATGTGTCTCGTAAGTCAAGCGGTGTGCTGTAGTCATCATCACCTGTCCACTTACCGCAGCACATATTCGCTTCTCCATCTTTGTCCGCACATAATCTCGTCTAAGCTTCCATCCCCGCTAAGGCGCCTCCCCCTCGTCCAAAACCCAAGCACTAACAATGGCAGAACCGAGCAGCGTCTGCCGAAAGAGTGGCTGGAATTCGCTCCCCACAGAGGTAATCAAGCTCATTGTTTCGCGTGTGGACAATCTCAGTACCATGCCGCTCGCCGCGTGCTCGTCGGGGCTATACCGTTTACTCAAAGCCCTCAGGCGGAGCTTTTTAAGCCAGCTCCTTGCTTGCTGATGCCGCCTGATCTTCAGAAACAGCGTGTCACGCAGCATAACGATCGTAGGGTGGCGAGCATCAACCCCCTTCACTGCGATCCGATCCCGTCAGCCTCAGCTACATTAACGATATGTACTGGGTTGGCATGAACACGTCTTGGATGGTGCTCGTCGACGGTCGCGGCAGCTGGATGCTCGTGGAGGTCTACACCCGACGATTGATCTCCCTTCCTTCGATTAACACTACAGTGCTTTGGCACCGCGGCCCAGAATACTCGGAATCTTACAGTAGCCAACATGATACCAAGTTTGATTTGCTCAAGGTTGTAATCTGCCAAGTGCCCACAAGATCTGGGAATTATAAATATTTTAGGCTAATTGCGTTCTTCAACCGCGGACTCACCTATCTGATAGGTCACTACAGTAAGTGGATAATTCTGCACGTCCATCGCAGGATCATACATCCTCCATTGTTCTCTGATGCCATTGAACACAAGGTCTTCATTTACGCTGTCGACTCCTTCTATGGCTGGAGGTATTGCTGGCCTACTTCAGTCATCGCTACAAATGGCTGTTACAGCAGTATGTTACTTTCCTATGATATCATGATGGCTTGCTTATATTACTGTCAACATTTATTGAAAAAATATTCATGCTCATAACATGCTGTTCTTAAGATTGACTAAATCAAGAGCCCTTTTTTATTTGACTCCAACTTGATATGATGTTGTAGGCTGCTTGGTGTCCCTACCCTTCCTAATCCCAGAACCTTTCAAAGAAAAGCGGCATGGCAATTGCAGGTGGTTCCTGGCTCGATCACACGACGGCGAAAGATTGATTATCGTTCGCACGTACCGGACTGTTGGGGAATGTTGCATAAAATAAAAAATTTCCTACGTTCACCAAGATCAATCTATGAGTTCATCTAGCAACGAGAGAGGGGAGTGCATCTACATACCCTTGTAGATCGCGAGCGGAAGTGTTCAAGAGAACGAGGTTGAGGGAGTCGTACTCGTCGTGATCCAAATCACCGGGGATCCTAGCGCCGAACGGACGGCACCTCCGCGTTCAACACATGTACGATCAGCATGACGTCTCCTCCTTCTTGATCCAGCAAGGGGGAAGGAGAGGTTGATGAATTTCCAGCAGCACGACGGCGTGGTGGTGGATGCAGCAGGGATCCCGGTAGGGCTTCGCAAAGCGTCTGCGGGAGGGAGAGGTGTAGCAAGGGGGGAGGGAGGCGCCAAGTGCAAGGGTGCGGCTGCCCTCCCTCCCCCCTCTATATATAGGGTCCCCAGGGGGGGCGCCGGCCCTAGGAGATGGGATCTCCTAGGGGGGCGGCGGCCAAGGGGGGTGCCTTGCCCCCCAAGGCAAGTGGAGGCGCCCCCTCCCCTAGGGTTCCCAACCCTAGGCGCAGGGAGGGGGCAAGGGGGGGGGTGCACCAGCCAACCAGGGGCTGGTTCCCCTCCCACTTCAGCCCATGGGGCCCTCCGAGATAGGTGGCCCCACCCGGTGGACCCCCGGGACCCTTCCGGTGGTCCTGGTACAATACCGGTGACCCCCGAAACTTTCCCGATGGCCAAAACTCGACTTCCCATATATAATTCTTTACCCCCGGACCATTGCAGAACTCCTCGTGACGTCCGGGATCTCATCTGGGACTCCGAACAACTTTTGGTTTGCTGCATACTAATATCTCTACAACCCTAGCGTCACCGAACCTCAAGTGTGTAGACCCTACGGGTTCAGGAGACACGTAGACATGACCGAGACGGCTCTCCGGACAATAACCAACAGCGGGATCTGGATACCCATGTTGGCTCCCACATGCTCCTCGATGATCTCATCGGATGAAAGACGATGTCGAGGATTCAAGCAACCGCGTATACAATTCCCTTTGTCAATCGGTATGTTACTTGCCCGAGATTTGATCGTCGGTATCCTAATACCTCGTTCAATCTCGTTACCGGTAAGTCACTTTACTCGTACCGTAATGCATGATCCCGTGACCAGACACTTGGTCACTTTGAGCTCATTATGATGATGCATTACCGAGTGGGCCCAGAGATACCTCTCCATCATACGGAGTGACAAATCCCAGTCTAGATCCGTGTCAACCCAATAGACACTTTCGGAGATACCGTAGTATACCTTTATAGTCACCCAGTTACGTTGTGATGTTTGGTACACCCAAAGCACTCCTACGGTATCCGGGAGTTACACGATCTCATGGTCTAAGGAAAAGATACTTGACATTGGAAAAGCTCTAGCAAACGAACTACACGATCTTGTGCTATGCTTAGGATTGGGTCTTGTCCATCACATCATTCTCCTAATGACGTGATCTCGTTATCAATGACATCCAATGTTCATAGTCAGGAAACCATGACTATCTGTTGATTAATGAGGTAGTCAACTAGAGGCTCACTAGGGACATGTTGTGGTCTATGTATTCACACGTGTATTACGATTTCCGGATAATAAAATTATAGCATGAATAAAAGACAATTATCATGAACAATGAGATATAATAATAATCCTTTTATTATTGCCTCTAGGGCATATTTCCAACACGGACGTGTTGTCTCATGGAATACAATCACAGTCACTGCAAGGTCTTTGAGCAGGATCCTAGCTTCTCTGGGCCTTCAGGAATTTTTGACTGGAGGCTGGTAAGTAGCCTTGGTACACGCTCTCTGTTTGTCGGACTGAATTATTCGATTAACCAGGAGTTAACCGACGACAAGGATCATGATGGCACTGCGGTTTTGTTCATCAGGCAAAACTGTGTGTACACAGCGTACCATGCATCTCTGCATGCACCATACCTTGATATGTACCTGCTGGCTGGAGTTTCCCCCGTCAGGCACCCATCTGGTTCAAGCCGTCAGCCAATCTCCACAACTTAATAAATAGTAACATCTAACTGAGCCAGTTAGTTAGATGCGTACACTTGGTGTAGTAGGATCTTTATTTAGTTTGATGCATACACTTGTTCTTTTTTGGTAGCCCTTTTGTAATGATGGCTGATGTTTGGTTTGGAAGAGAGAGCTGCGTCTTCACTCTTGTGGCCTGCTTACTGCTTCTGCTGCACCCCCAGCCCTGGTTGCTGCTGTTGCTGTTTTCAATGTACAATCAGTAGTATATTTCATCTGTTTGTTGAATAAATGTGTTGTTAGAACGACAAACACAATGTTTTGGAAGTCGTTGCACGGTTCGATCCTTTAGTGCCCCGTACCGTACCTAGCTCATACTATTTTTCGTACGGAACACGTTTTCCACTTGTTGATAACATGCAACCCACTGATGAAGGCCCAATAGAGAATCCCATAATTAACTGGAAGGGAGGCTCTCACATGAATCTGGCCCAGGTACATGCTCATGGTCCCCTAAACATAAATAAGTAAATAAATAAATAAAGATAAATGCTCATGCACCAGTTCTTTGGGAAAATAGGTAGCCCAGTATTTCTTTTTGAAGAATACCCAAGCTAGGCCTATTTGTTTTCTCCGAATTACTGGGCTGCAAATCTTTCAAGACGAGCAAATGGGATATTAGTTTTTTTGAATTTTCTTCTTCACTGATATCTTATACGTATTTCATTGGATTTAACATGACATAGTACTAATTTATTTTAAATTTGTTTTAGTATGGCTATTAATTTTTGGATTAAGAATATTTCGTTCCCCAGCAAAAATTTCCCACATATTTAGTTAATTTTTTGACCCTGGTACTGACCAGAAAATGGCCGGCAATTCTAAAAATGGAAAACGGGCTGCAATAAATTCCATATGAATTAGTAAATGAGTAAAAAATATAAAAATAATAGCAAATGGGTTGTACATGCCACAGATTTCGAGGCTGACTTGTTTACGCAAGGCTTTGTCAGTGAACACACGATTCTAGCCGCCGTGCTTCTTCAATCTCTGATCTTCCTGCTCCAGCCGCCTAAACTAGCGCCGGCGGGACTGCCTACTCCCTCCTCTTGTGGCCCGATGTGATGACGCACAGGCTTCCCCGGCCCACCCTACTCCCTCTGCTGGCCTGGCCGCACGCAATCAACTGCCTCCTTATTACGCGAAAAAAATGATTCCTCCCACTGACATCTGGGGCGCACCGGTTGGGAGGCTGACCTGTGGGCCTACTACGTTGACGTGTACGCAGGGCTTGTCAATTTAGTCAACAAACGATTCTAGCAGCAGTAACCGTTGGATTTGAACCGAATGGTCCTGCTGCTTCTTCAATCGCTGCTCTTCTTGCACCAGCCGCCCAAACCAGCGCTGAGGAGACCGCCTGCTCCTGCCTCCAGTGGCCGGCTGTGCTGCCGTTGAGGCCTCATCGCCCCCTACTACTCCCACCGCTAGCTAGGCCCTGCGGCGACGGCAGCCTCACACCGCAGCCGAACCAGTGAACCCTCGTACTCCTCTCCGCATGGGCATCCACTGCCGCGTCTTCCCCGGCTCCGCGTCGTCCCCTTCCTAGGCCTCGCCGTCATCCATAGCCCTGGTGCTCTCGGCGCAGCATGGTCAACGTGGTCAAGGAATGGCTTCCATCGGACGTGGACTGTACGTGGAGAGGCTGACAGCTGGGTCCATGGCCACAGCCCAATTTTTTTTGTGATTTGCCAAGTAAGTCGCTTTGTCAGGCCTGTTGGGATGCAAATCTTTCAAGACAAGGAGAGCTTTCATTCGGCTGGCCGAGAAAATGGCCCATCAGTAATGAGAAATGGGTTGTATATTTTTAAAACACATCAAACCGGCAATTAGTTTCAAATATCTTTTTTTTCATTTCGAGATTTTAAATTACATTAATTTTTATGCGTGGAGAATTTGGTGGATTTTATATTGATATACATTTATTTTTAAAATCAGTTTGAATGTGAGTCGAAATTTCGGGATTAAAAACAGTTCGGACCGCACCAAAATATGCAAAATTTCGTATAAGTTTTTAACTGTGGCCACAATATGGGCTGTAATGCTAACAAAAAAATATGGGCTCCAAAAAACCCTTAAGAATTAGCAAATGGGCTATAAATTATTAAAAATAATGGCAGATGGGCTGTATGCTATTTTCCACAGATTTGAGGCTTTCCTAAAAAAAGGTTGACGCACAAGCAGTGACTGTTGGATGGCCATCCAACGACCGTCGTGCTTCTTCAATCTCTGCTCTTCCTGCTCCAGCCACTCAAACAAGCGCCGGCGGGACTGCCTACTCCCTCCTCCCTGCGGCCGACTCTGACAGCTCGGACCCGCCAGCTATATCTTCGTATGCAAGGAAGTGCCTCCTTATTATGCACAAAAAAATGAATATTCCCCCTGTTAGCTGGGACCCAGTATAGTGGCAGGCTGACTTGTGGGTCTACTAAGTTGATGGGGACGGAGGGCTTTGTCAACTTAGTCAATATGCACGATTCTAGCTCCAGTGACCGTACGATGTCCATCCAACGGCCGTAGTGCTTCTTCAACCTCTGGTCTTCTTGCTCCAGCTGCCCAAACCAGCGCCGGTCGTGCCTCATGCTCCTTCCTCCCGTGGGCGGCTACAATGCGACGGAGACCTCACCGCCCCCTACTACTCCCACCGCTGGCCAGGACATCCCTCTACGCACCCACACCCCCTGTTATTCTGCGGCGACGACAACCTCACACCGCAGCCGAACGAGTGAACCCTCATACTCCTCTATGCGTGGGCATCCACTGCCGCGTCTTCCCTGGCTCCACGTCGTCCCCTTCCTAGGCCTCGCCGTCGTCCACCGCCCTGGTGCTCTCAGCGCGGTGTGGTCAACGTGGTCAAGGAATGGCTTCCATCCGACGTGGACTGTACATGGAGAGGCTGACAGCTGGGTCCACGGCTGCAGCAAGGAAGTGCCTCCTTATTACGCGCAAAATAATTATGCCTCCACCTGATGGCGGGGACCCGCCGGACGGGCCACTGTATTTAGCGAAAAAATGTTTCCCCTGTCTGCTGGGACCCACCAATTACATCTTCGCACGCAAGGAACTGCGTCCGAAAAAAATGATTCGCCCCCCTGATTGCTGGGACCCACCAGCTACATCTTCACGCAAGGAAGTGCCTAACAGTCGGGACCCACCTGGTCGAAGCGTACGTAGTGTTCTCATTCTGGTCGCGAATGTGTACGTACATATATACTAGTGGATGTAGAGACGCGCACATGTCGTAGTAGAGGCACACACGTGTCGTAGTAGAGGTGCGCACGTAGCATGTACACGTACGTACATCGGTGAGGGTGCAAGAAAGAAAATACGGCCACATATGTACATACGGGCAGGGTCTCGAATGCCTATCGCGCATACGTACATGGTTGGGTCAGAACCGAGAAACAGCGTCGTCATCGTGTTCATCGGGAGCCAACCGGCTGGGTCGGAACGGAATGCGTGGTTGTGTTCATCGGGAGGGCTTGGACGGAACACGTGATGGAAACGAGGCCTGGCGTACCGCACAACGGAGGAAACGGAGCTCCTACGTTCGGAACGGGGTCCTATTGATCGGGAGGGGTGTGGCGTACCGCAAAACGGAGGAAACAGACCTCCTATGATCGAAACGGGGGTCCTGTTGATCAAGAGGGGTGTGGCGTACCGCAAAACGGAGGAAACGGACCTCCTACGGTCGAAACGGGGGTCCTGTTGATCGGGAGGGGTGTGGCGTACCGCAAAACGGACGAAACGGACCTCCTACGGTCAAAACGGGGGTCATGTTGATCGGGAGGGGTGTGGCATACCGCAAAACAGATGAAACAGACTTGTGTTGGAGCGCTACGGTTGAAACAGGGGTCCTGTTCATCGGGAGGGGTGTGGCATACCGCAAAACGGGACTCCACGGGATACTGTTCATCACCACCGTCGACCTCCTCCAGCCTCCACGGGCTACCATCGACCTCCTCCAGCCTCCACGGGCTCCTGTTCATCCAGCCTCCACCGTGCGCTACTCCACTGGCTACTGTTCAACCACCCATCCACCATCTACTGTTCATCCAGCCCTCCACTGTCTAGTGTTCATCCAGCCCTCCACACCACGGGGTCCTGTTCAACCACCCCTCCACGGCCACCCCTCCACCGTCTACTGTTCATCCAGCCCTCCACACCACGGGGTCCTGTTCATCCAGAGGCAACGCCACCACTCACTGTTCATCCAAACCCCCCCGCAACGCTCACTGTTCATCCAATCGATCGGCTTCAGTTAGCAGCAGTAGAGAAGGAATCGCTCCATCGGGTTCAGTTAACAACCATTGGTCCATCGCTCGGGTTTAGTAACGCGTAGCCTGCAGTGCAATCGCTCGGGTTCAGTTAGATCCCAACGCCTCGCTCGGGTTCAGTTAGAGCCAACGCCTCGCACGTGTACGAGAGAAACGCGCATCGCTCCGCCCCCGACCTCCCACCGTAATCGGCAACTCCCCGAAATCCCCCCCCTCGCTTCTACCACGGTTTTTTCCGTCATGGACGGCCCAAAGAATGTCATGCAGCTGCGTCTCCGGCCCGCCCAGGACGAAAAGCCCATTTTCTGTCATGATTTTTTGTCATAGAAGTAGGAGCCCACCACATCTATGATGATACCGGCTTTTGTCACAATTATCATCATAGAAGTGTCATATGTATGACAGAAAAAATTTCGTTCGGCCCAAAATGTCACGGATGTGTCTTTTTTTTGTAGTGCATAGAGGGATCACAAAGCAAAACTCATAATTAATTCAAACCAAAACTTTATTCTACTAGATCAAGATATTACCAAAAGGATCGAACTGAGGAAAATGGTAAAGATAGGAGTGTGATGGTGATATGATACCAGGGCAACTCCCCCAAGCTTGGTAGTTGCCAAGGGGAGTGCCCATACCCATGTGATTATGGCCTCAGAGGTGGTGAAGAAGGAGTTGTTGATGATGTAGGCTTGTCGTCCGTCTTCCAAGGCATAGGCTCACCATCATAGAAGGATGATCGAGTCTCCGGTATCCTCAAATCTGCTGCCAAACTCATCCTCTTGAATCTATATTCATACTCACAGTTTTGGTTTTGCAGGTCATAGATCTGGGCTTGGAGGTGCTTGATTTTCTCATGAAGCTTGAAGATGGTCTCCCCAATGTTCTTGGCATCCAGCTTGTGGTTGTTGGTGAATTCCGCGATCATCATCTGGTTGGCGTTAAGTCCACGCTCCACCATCCCTTGGCACTTGAAGACTTGTTGTTCCATAGCTTCGAGCTTTGTCTCCACACTTCTGGTATGCCTTGGTCCCTCCACATCGCGGATGTGCAGCACCCCCTCCCGCATCTCAATGGTCTGAGGGAGATGCAGCACCTCCGCGAGATAGGGGTTGATGACCCTCTCGAAAAACTTGTCCTTGGGAGTGCTTGGAGACGTCATGATGCTCTAGATCTGTCAGAAAAATAGCTCGAAACGAAAATAGAGGATATTTGCGTGATACGGTGGTCAAAACCTTCAGGAGATTATATAATGAATTTTTACTGACCAAAAGAAGTATCGTGCAAGAAAACAGAGTCCGAAGAGCACACGACGTGCCCACGAGGCAGGGGGCATGCCCAGTAGGGGTGGGCACGCCCTCCACCCTCGTGGAGGCCTTGTGTCCTTCCCGGACTACTTCTTATTTTCCTATTTTCTTAAATATTCCAAAACAGAGAAAAATTGCTATTAGAACTGTTTTGGAGTCGGTTTACTTACCGTACCACCTACCTGTTCCTTTTCAGAGTCTGAAACGTTCTGGAAAGTGTCTCTTATGTATTCCTCCGGGGTCACGTTTCAATAATATTAGTTTCAACATTTATAGGATTACCTGAGATATAATGTTTGATTCTTTGGCCGTTCACCACCTCCGGATTTGTGCCTTCGAAGTTGTTGATTTTTATGGCACCAGAACGATAGACCTCCTTGATAACCTAAGGGCCTTCCCATTTAGAGAGAAGTTTTCCTGCAAAAATCTTAAAAGAGAGTTGAATAGAAACACATAATCACCTACGTTAAACTCACGCTTTTGTATCCTTTTGTCATGCCATGTTTTAACCTTTTCTTTAAAGAGCTTGGCATTCTCATAAGCCTGGGTTCTCCATTCATCAAGTGAGCTAATATCAAATAACCTATTCTCACCGGCAAGTTTGAAATCATAATTGAGCTCTTTAATAGCCCAATATGCGTTATGTTCAAGTTCGAGAGGTAAGTACAAGCTTTCCCATAAACCATTTTATACGGAGACATACCCGTAGGATTTTTATATGCAGTTCTATAGGCCCATAATGCATCATCAAGTTTCTTGGACCAATTCTTTCTAGATCTATTAACAGTCTTTTGCAAAATTAATTTGAGCGCTCTATTACTCAACTCTACTTGACCACTAGACTGTGGGTGATATGAGATGCAATTCTATGATTAACATCATACTTAGCAAGCATTTTACGGAAAGCACCATGAATAAAATGTGAACCACCATCAGTCATTAAGTATCTAGGGACTACAAGCCTTGGAAAAATAACTTCTTTAAGCATCTTAATAGAGGTGTTATGATCAGCACTACTAGTTTGTAACATCCCAAATTTTCAATTTGGAATGTTATACAATAGATCATCTTGGCATATCATATTTTATTGCATTTTGGCTTGATCCTAGAAATTTCACGCAACTCAAGGACCCACGGAGAGAGTTGGAGATTTCGTTATTTTCATATTTGAGTTTTCTCAAATTTTGAAAATAGGATCATTTAATTTTAATTATTTTATCTTCGAATATTCCTTATATAAAAACAAAAGAGAGGGAATAAAATGACTTTCCCAAAATAAAGATATATTGGTGATTTAATAATAAAATCAATTAAGATTTTATTTCGATGTTTTATCGCTATTTTATTTGAATTAGGAAAAATGCGCGTTTTTCAAATTTTCATTTTAGACCCAAATAAATATTCATCTTGTCCAGATTATTTTTAGAGGATGGGGAAAATTTATTTCGGGATTTTTGGAGTTCGTTTAGTATTTCTTTTCTTTCTTTTTTTGCACGTCGTAATTATTTTAAAAAAAAGGTTACCGCCTTACCTGGCCGTGTCCGACCTGGACACTGCAGCCAGGCAGTTTTTAAAGGCCGACGGCCCGCCCCAGGCCAAAACCCTAGCCGCCAGCCCCGCCCCGCCCCGAGATCCACACTGCTGCCGCCGGATTCCGACGCCGCCGCCGACGCCGCGCCTCGCCACCGCCGCCCGTCCCGACCACCGCCGCCCCGCCGCCCGTCGCCGCCACCACCCACCGCCGTCGCCATCGCCCCGCCCCGCCGGAGCCCGTCACCGGACCTTGCCGGAGGTAGCCGCCCCACCGCCGGCGGTTTTCTAAGAAAAACCGCCTGTTTTTTTATAAAAACTGCGGTTTATTTTATTTTAATATATCGGTTTATTTTTTTCGATTTATTTATTTCATGGACGTTCGTCCGTACGTTCGTTTTAACGAACGGTTTTCGTCGTTTAGCCGCAGACAGCGAACGTTCGTTCGTTAGCCTGTTCGTCCGTTTTTCTTTTTCTCGGATTTTCCGCGATTATTTTCGATCGTGATTTCTGATCCAATTTTCGTTCTAGTATAACTTTTCGCTCGTTTATCGGAATCAGGCGATTCAAGCGCCTAGAGTTTCGTCTCGAAACCCTCTCTCCGTTTAACCAACTCAAACAAGTTTTTCTACTGTAAAATTTGACTTAGGTCCAGATTAGTAAATGAAGTTTGTTTCTTTCGCCGTCTGACTTTCGTTGCTTCGTTTGATTTGATTATTTTTGCAAACCGGAGTTCTTAAGTTGAACCTTCTGGTTAGATCTCTTATTTGAGTTTTACCCGTGCATTAGATGAGTGCTTATTGTATGCTTGTTTGTTTGCGAAAGAGTACCCGGAGTGCGCTGCTTGCTACTACGAGTCTCTAGGTTTCACGGATCATCAGCAAGGCAAGTAACACTTTGATCATACCTCCTTACTACCTAGTTTTATTGCATTAGCTCAATCCTCAAACAATTGCATGATTAGGATCTGTTTAACATGTGGGTTTTGGGAAAGTAGATGAGGTAGAACCTATTACCAGTTTTATTATCAAACCTTTGGGAGTTACTTCTGCGTTTGCTTATACCGTTATGCTATGCTAGTAGACGTGGATTGGGTGAGTGTATCCATGACAGATGTGAGATTGTTAAGTTAATGGTTTACTTAAGGTGGCAACTTTAATACACATCTGGGTGGACTGAGGCACCTGGGGAACCCAGTGTTGCCTGTATTTTTGGAAATCCCGGGGTACCGTGTGATTCTCCTATGGAATGCCACCCAGGCTAAAAGGGATCATGAGATTATTCATGCTAGAAACTTCCGTGTGCAGCCGCAAGCTACTATGGGCTTTATCATAGTTGATTAAGTCGTGTGAACTCTTATAGTGGTAGACTAGCAGATGTAGGGGAAAGTAGGTGTAACTGTCTACCCATCGTAAGGTGCAAACGCTTCTGAAAGACTATGTCTCAGTCCTCCGTTTCTCAAACACCATGTAGTGCGAGAATTCCAACGGAGGAGATTGAGTCTTGCGGGGAAAAGTGTGCAAACCTCTGTAGAATGTATAAACTAATCGTGGTTAGCCGTGTCCCCGGTTATGGACGTTTTGAGTATCTAGTACCTGGATTATCATGTGAATCTCATCATGTTCTTTAATTTAGTTTGTTGGGTTTTAATGGTGATGCTTAATTGGGATTGAGTTGGGTGAACCTTCTCAATGTTTAACAACCACCATGATAGTTAAATAAGATTTATTCCTTTGCTATAGGGAAAAATTGGCTTTATGCAAAACTGTAACCATAGAGCTTTTCACCAGCCATATATGCATGTAGTATAGCATTATTTCTGTTCATTACTCTCTATGTGTTACATTGCCAGTATATTCCATGTGCTGACCCATTTTCAGGCTACAACGTTCATGTTGCAGACTTTTCAGACGACGAGTAAGGTGCCCTAGGTCGTGGTCTTATACTTAGTGATGCCGTTGGAGTTGATGGACTCGCTTTATCTTCCAAGCCTTCCGCTGTTATCGTTATAAGATGGCCTTAAGCCATATTTATTGTAATAAGTTCTCTTTTGAGACATTCGATGTAATAAGTGTGTGATTGCTACTTTGTTATAAATCCTTCAAGTATTGTGCGTATCAGCATTTCCGATCCAGGGATGACACTGATGCACAGAGATCAGACTATTTGAGGTCTGGTCGATACAAGATGGTATCGGAGCACACGCTGACTGTAGGACACAACCACTAAGCTAAAGCCCTAGATCACTACTCTCTTGTCATTTCTGACTCCTCGTCTTTTCTACTCTTTTAGGATGGCAGATGCAAGGAACAAGTTCACTCAACCGGATGAAGATACACCCTTTGGACGCCACTTGAAGGAAGTCACTAGATACCTGAACATCGAAGTGCCAAGCTTCATCGGGACCTACATCGCCACTTTACTAGAAGAGGAGCGTTGAATGATTCAAGATCAAGTTCCAGGAAGGACGTTCATGCCCGTCACTGAGCCCATAGAGTTTTCCTTTGATGCACCAACCTAGAGTCTAGGAAAGAGCATGGCAGCCCACATCACCATGGGATGCATTGGAGAAGTTTACCACAAGGATCTCAAGGATACTATTTACCAGATTTGTGGTTGCCGAGATAAGCAATGGGAGATGATCAGTACCAGGAAGGATAGATCAATTGTAGCTTTCATCCAGGAGCTAAACCAGCACATTCATCACCAGGGGAACCAGATGTGCACAAGCATGATAGATCTGAAGAAAGCATTGACCAATATCATGGAGCTGGAAGAAGAATGTAAGTCAACATGCGATGGATATGAGGAAGAAATGACGACACTCGTGGAGAAGAATGATGATCTGAAGAAGAAGCTAAAAGTATTCATGGGATTCCCCGTGATTGGAGGAGATGACGATGATTGCACTTGCCCGGAAAGCTACATCATCATCGACGACACCAACTCGGACCCAGACGATAGTGATGATGACTTTGTTGATGAAGGTGGAGCAGATATCATGGAGTCCTCGACCGAACAATTTTTCTACTCGACCACCATAACAGTAGTAATATTTCCCATGTATATAGTATAGTCCGAGCACTTTTGTAACGATAGTTAGACCATTGTATGCCCTTGTTTGAATTGATTGAAGTGATATTGTTTGTGTTTGTCTCATGTGCATGTGGGTAGTGTTTTCTCTATAGACCTCATTTTATTCTGTATTCTCATCTTTTCTAAACCCTCAGATACCTCCGAGACATGACAATGGATTTGCTTTCCCACCAGAGCTCACTCAGTTGATCTAGCAGCAGAATGCATTAATGCAGATGTTAGTCCAGAATCAGAATCAGGGGATCAACAACAACAACAACAACAACAACAACAACAACAACAACCCACCACCGCCACCACCTGTTGATCACTTAGCCTGTTTCTTGAGGCTGAATCCGCCGGTGTTCTCCAGTAGCACCGAGCCGATAGTTGCAGATGACTGGCTCCATAAGATGGGAAGGGAGTTGACAACTGCAGGATGCACAGATGCAGAGAAGGTGCATTTTACCGCACATCAGCTTGATGGACCCGCAACATCATGGTGGGAGAATTTCACAGCCACTTATCCCATCGACACTGTCACATGGGACCAGTTTCAGCAGGCTTTCCGTACTGCTCATGTTTCAGCAGGAGCTATGGCCATGAAGAAGCGTGAGTTTCGCAACTTGCGCCA
Source organism: Triticum aestivum (assembly GCF_018294505.1). Lineage (NCBI taxonomy): Eukaryota > Viridiplantae > Streptophyta > Magnoliopsida > Poales > Poaceae > Triticum > Triticum aestivum. The sequence goes on from NC_057795.1 coordinate 167,338,801, forward strand.
AGGAGGACATACAGTTGGCCAGTATGTGGATGACTTTAGTAAGCTAGCACGTTATGACCCAGATGACGTTGCTACAAATGCAGCTAAGTAGGAGAAGTGTCTGGAAGGACTGAATGATGAGCTGAGCATGCAGTTGACGGTAGCAACCTTCAACAACTACCAGGAGTTGGTAGATAGAGCGCTCATGATTGAAGGGAAGCAGCAGCAGATTGACAACCGCAAGAGGAAGTATGGACAAAGAAAGTATAATTCTGGAGCTCAGCAGAAACCTTTTTTTACCTTGAACTCGGGAGGACCTTCTCAGCATACCCATGGAGGAGGGAGCTCACACAACCATAGTGTCCCCAAGAATGGTAATGGAATGGAGGAAGCAACAGCCATAACCATACAAACCCATCAACCCCAGCCAAGAAGGACCTGAGCCACGTCACTTGCTATAAGTGTCAGAAGACTGGACATTATGCCAATGAATGTCCTGAAGCTAAGAATGGAAATGGCAATGGAAGCTCTGGGAAGAAGCCGAACCCTTTCAATAGGGGACAGGTGAACCACGTTAGCATGGAGGAGGTTGAAGCCCAGCCAGATACAGTAATTGGTAAGTTTTTGGTTAAGTTATTTACTGCAATCATTCTTTTTGATACTGGTGCATCACATTCATACATATCAAGGGTATTTGTGGATAAGTATAAACCGCCCACTAAGGTTCTTAGAACACCTATGTTAGTAAGCTCGCCAGGAGTGGAGTATATGGCCAGTCAAGGATGTTTTCAGGTGCCATTGACCATAGGTAGGCATGTTTTCCCCTCAGATTTAATCATTTTGGAGTCGCAAGGTTTGGATGTGATTCTGGGTATGGATTGGCTATCGATGTATGGAGGAAACATCGATTGAGCCAACAAGTCAATTTTGCTTACCACCCCAGAAGGAAGAAGGATCAAGTATGTATCCCGACATGAGCCGAAGAGGACTAAAGTGAAATCCTTATCAGGAGTTGTACAGGAGGAAGTACCAGTGGTGAAGGATTTCCCTGGTGTATTTCCAGAAGAATTGCCAGGCATGCCACCGGATAGAGACATTGAGTTTTTGATTAAGCTTTTGCCAGGCATAGGGCCGATATCTACGAGACTGTACAGGATGCCCGTAAAGGATTTGGAGGAAATTAAGAAGCAGATTAAGGATATACTAGATAAAGGCTATATTCGCCCAAGTTCTTCACCTTGGGGATCGCCAGTGCTTCTAGTGGAGAATAAGGATGGATCATTGAGGATGGTTGTTGATTATCGAGGACTGAATGAAGTGACAATCAAGAACAAGTATCCACTGCCGATGATCAATGATCTGTTTGACCAGTTGCAAGGAGCTAAGGTATTTTCCAAGATCAATCTGCGATCAGGATACCACCAGCTGACGATTCGAGAACAAGATATACCAAAGATTGTCGGCGTTCTGGGAACGGGGGTCCCTAGACTTGCCTGCCTGTGGCCTGCGGCGTGGCTAAAGTGGTGGCCCAGTACGGCCCATCTTCATCAACACAAGATTAAAGACTATCGCGAGGGGCCAAGCATTGCGGTGCGGACGACGCAAGGCTTCCTCAGGAACGGCCTTGCCAGGCAGGCTCGCGAGGAGGCGGAGAGATCAAGGCAGGGTACCTCACGAGGTGCTCGTGACGCAAGCCATGACGATCGAGACCAGGCGGCCGCCAGGCGGGCGTCGGCCTGCGCAGTGTCGTTGTTTCCTCTTTGGTGCGAAGGGGGCAAGCACAGACACGGAGTACCGAGGCATCAGGAAAAGGTTGCCATTTCAGTGTAACGAGACCAAGACCATCGGAGCGGCAGGATGGAGGTCACCGTGGAGCCCAAGACGGCGTCATCGCGAGTGCCTTTGGCAGCAGAAGAACAACTTTAGTCAAGATAACTTGTACTAGATGTTCCCCTTCAAAATGGCCGTTGTTGGCTCCCTTCCCGCTCAATATTTGGGAAGAGGCCCAGGGCCTCTATATATAGGACTAGCCACCACAGTAGAGAGAGGGCCAGTGGGGAGGCAGATCGAGTGCTCATTAGAGAGAGAGGCGATCAAACTCACCCAAGCAGTTCATCGCACCAGCTTAAGAACACCTTTCGCGAGGCTGTTCTTCCCCTGTACTGTTCATCATCAGCCTCTGAGGCAATCCACCACACCACACACTGGAGTAGGGTATTACACCAGAACGGTGGCCCGAACCAGTATAAATCTCGTTTCCCTCTTGTTGTTCATCGTTCTAGCTTAGATTCTCATGAGGCGACCGGACATAGATCGGTAGGGGAGAGATCTTCGTGCGCACCCCAGAGTTCGAACCTTAAGGGTCTGCCGAAACCCAACATCCGACATTTGGGACGCCAGGTAGGGGTGCGCCGGAGCTCTCCCTTCCATCGACCCATTCTCCATCAGCGACGCGCTCCGCCTTCATGGCGGCCAACGCACCGTCTGCTCCGGCTGTCGATGCTGGCGCGGAAACCATGGGGCTCCGAGCCCTGGCCCCCGGCTTGCGACAGGTGCGGTGGCCAAACAAGTTGAAGCCGGACATGCCACCGCGCTATGACGGCGCGGCTGACCCACTGGCTTTCCTGCTGGCATATGAAGAAGCCGTCCTCAAGGCCGGAGGCGACGACAAGGTCATGGCTAACTGGCTGCCCATGGCCCTCACTGGCATCCCGCGCATGTGGCTGCTCCACTTGCCGGCGGCTTCTGTTGTCTCCTGGGAGGAGTTGCACAACCTCTTCCTCGCCCATCATGCTGCGCTGGCACCCCCAGTCGCCGCAGCCATCCTGGGCGAATCGCAGGCACCACCTTCGAGCCGCCACGTCAAGCCGTTCGCCTGCTAGATCGGCGCCGTCCTCAAGCGCCGTGAAGCCCCCTCAGGCTGGGTGGCACCCAAGGCTGATTTGACCTTCAGCTCGGACGATCACCCCTCCAACACCACCTGTTCGGGCGCACTCCCGATGCTATGAACCCCCACCATCTGCCAGGTGGCCATCAACAGGACCCTCATCGACAGTGGTGCCGGCCTCAATGTGCTCTCGGTGGAGGCCTTCAGGCTCCTCCACGTGCCGCTAGAGCGGCTTCAACCCAGCAGGCCCTCTTCGGGCGTCGGAGGCAGTTCCACCGGCTCCCTGGGGTAGATCCGCCTCCCGGTGACCTTTGGCACCTAGACAACTTCCGCACGGAGCTGATCGAATCCGACATCGCCCCCATCAGCCTCCGATACAACGCCATCCTCGGCTACCCAGCCTTGGCCCAATTCATGGCAGCGACTCACCCAGCGTACAACCTCATGAAGATGCCCGGGAGCAGCGGCGTCGTCACCATGTCCGGAGACACAAGGGATGTGCTGCAGACGCTCAAGCTTGCTTTCAAGACGGCTGCGGTGGCGCAGCCCGCCAGCGCATATATCCTCGAGCCCAAGGGGGCTGCGCCGGCCAAGAAGAAGCATCTATTCACCCAAGACAAAGCGGAGACCAAGCAAGTACCGATCGACGAGGATGGATCCTCCGACGCCACCTTCACCATAGGCGCCAACCTCGATCCTGAACAGGAGGAGGCCTTGGTGAAATTCCTGCACGCAAACAAGGAAGTGTTTGCGTGGGAACCTGATCAGCTGGCAGGGGTCCCAAGGGATGTGATTGAACATCATCTCAATGTGTGCCCCAACATGCGCCCCGTGAAGCAGAAGGCGAGGCAACAATCCACTAAAAAGCCGACCTTCATCGTCCAAGAAACCCGCAAGTTAGAGGCAGCAGACGTCATTCGCGAGGTCCGCTATCCTGAATGGCTGGCCAACCCTGTTGTTGTGCCAAAAAAGGGAGGAAAGGAATGCATGTGTGTTGACTTCACCAACCTCAACAAGGCCTGCCCACAGGATCCATTCCCGCTCCCTCGCATCGACCAGATCATCAACTCTACCGCCGAGTGTGACCTATTGTGCTTCCTGGATGCCTTCTCGGGCTATCACCAGATCAAGATGGCGGTAGAAGACGTAGAGAAAACGGCCTTCCTGACCCCGTGTGGAGTTTACTACTATACCTGCTGAAAGTGCAACTATCCCTAGGTGGTTTTGGTAATTCATAACAACATATATCTCATTGAGCTAATGCTATTCCAAGACTATTATTTTAGGAAAACTCAATGAATGGCAATGGATGATGAAAGTGGATCCCTCAAAATACTAAGGACAAAGGATTGGCTCAAGCTCAAAAGCTCAAGACTCTTCATTTTACATTTTAGTGATCCAAGATCACATTGAGTCTATAGGAAAGCCAATACTATCAAGAAGGGATGAGGTGTTGCTTAATGAGCCTCTTGCTTCATGTGCTTAGTGATATGCTCCAAAACCCTCAACTACTTTCCCACATCCACAAATGACCTAAACCTAAAGCCAAAATCGGTCACACCGATTCTTTCTATCCGGCGCCACCGATTCCAAAAGTCATAGCCACTGCCACAAACCCTAAGCAAATCGGTCTTACCGATAGGGATCTCGGTCTCACCGAGATGGGATTGTAATCTCTCTGTTTCCCTTCGTAATGTTTCGGTCTAACCGAAGTGAGTGATCGGTCCCACCGAGATTGCAATGTAAACTCTCTGTTTCCTTTTTGTAACATTCGGTCTCACCGAAAAGAGCAAATCGGTCCCACCGAGTTTACCTGACCAACTCTCTGGAAAGCTTATTACCAAAATCGGTTTCATCGAGTTTGTGTAATCGGTCCTACCGAGATTATGTTATGCCCTAACCCTAACCGAATCGGTCTCACCGAGATGCATGTCAGTCCCATCGAAAATCACTAACGGTCACTAGGTTTACTAAATCGGTCTGACCGAGTTTAAAGATTCGGTCCCACCGAGTTTGGTAAATTGTGTGTAACGGTTAGATTTTGTGTGGAGGCTATATATACCCCACCACCTCCTCTTCATTCGTGGAGAGAGCCATCAGAACGAACCTACACTTCCAACTTACCATTTCTGAGAGAGAACCACCTACTCATGTGTTGAGGCCAAGATATTCCATTCCTACCATATGAATCTTGATCTCTAGCCTTCCCCAAGTTGCTTTCCACTCAAATCTTCTTTCCACCAGATCCAAAACCTCTGAGAGAGAGTTGAGTGTTGGGGAGACTATCATTTGAAGCACAAGAGCAGGGAGTTCATCATCAACGCACCATTTGTTACATCTTGGAGAGTGGTTTCTCCTAGATTGGCTAGGTGTCACTTGGGAGCCTCCGACAAGATTGTGGAGTTGAACCAAGGAGTTTGTAAGGGCAAGGAGATCGCCTACTTCGTGAAGATCTATCACTAGTGAGGCAAGTCCTTCATGGGCGACGACCATGGTGGGATAGACAAGGTTGCTTCTTCGTGGACCCTTCGTGGGTGGAGCCCTCCGTGGACTCGCGCAGTCGTTTGTCACGCCCAATATGCGATACTATCCTAAAGAGACTCGAAGGTCCCACCAAGGATAGAACCGCATATTGATACGCTTTTGCAAGGTGGATATCATTACATCAACATTACATAACAGATGGGGATCATACAAGAGGCATACAATGCCACACGAATACAACATCATCTTACATAAGATCAACATTCGACTATGGATGAAACACAAACAGAAACTCAAACGACATCCACCCTGCTAGTCCAGGCTGCCGACCTGGAACCTATCCCCTGATCGAAAAAGAAGCAGAAGAAGAACTCCAAACAAGCAAACATCACTCTCGCATCATGATCATCGCATAACCTGTACCTGCAACTGTTGTTGTAGTAATCTATGAGCCATGAGGACTCAGCAATCCCATTACCATGGGTATCAAGACTAGCAAAGCTTAAAGGGAAAGGAAGGGGTAAAGTGGTGAGGCTGCAGCAGTGACTAGGCATATATGGTGGCTAACATATGCAAATAAGAGCGAGAAGAGAGCAAGCGGAACGGTCGTGAAGCTAGCAATGATCAAGAAGTGATACTGAACTCCTACTTACGTCAAACATAACACAAAACCCTGTTCACTTCCCGGACTTCGCCGAAAAGAGACCATCACGGCTACACATACGGTTGATGTGTTTTAATTCGGATCTGGTGTCAAGTTATCTACAACCAGACATTAACAAATTCCCATCTGCCGCATCACCATGGGCATGGCTTTTGAAAGATTATACCCTGCAGGGGTGTCCCAACTTAGCCCATGATAAGCTCTCGCGATCAACGAAGGATATACCTTCTCCCAGGAAGACCCGATCAGACTCGGAATCCCGGTTTACAAGACATTTCGACAATGGTAAAACAAGACCAGCAAAGGCGCCCGATGTGCCGACAATCCCGATAGGAGCTGCACATATCTCGTTCTCAGGGCAACGCCGGATAAGTCAAGCTACGAGTAAAACCAACCCTCAAGTTGCCCCGAGGTGGCCCCGCAGGTTGCTCGGTTCGGACCAGCACTTAGAGAAGCACTGGACCGGGGGGGGGGGGCTAAAATAAAGATGACCCTCGGGTTGGCCGACCCAAGGGAAAGGTATAGGTGCTGGTGAGGCAAATGGTAAAACAAAGGTTGGGCCTTGCTGGAGGAGTTTTATTCAAAGCAAACTATCAAGGGGGTCCCATAAATCACCCAACCGCATAAGGAACGCAAAATCTGGGAACATAACACCGGTATGACGGAAACTAGGGCGGCAAGAGTGGAACAAAACACCAGGCATAAGGCCGATCCTTCCACCCTTTACCAAATATATAGATGCATTAATAATATAAGAGATATTGTGATATCCCAACATAATCCTGTCCACCATGGAGCAATCTTCAACTTCACCTGCAACTAACAACGCTATAAGAGGGGCTGAGCAAAAGCGGTAACATAGCCAAGCAACGGTTTGCTAGGAAGGGTGTCAAAGGTTAGAGGTTCATGGCAATTTGGGAGGCTTGATAAGCAAAAGATATGTAACGCAGCATTGCGATAGAACGAAGAACCTAGCATAGCAATGCTAGTAGTGAGATCCAGGGTAGCGGTCATCTTGCCTGAAATCCTGCAAGGAAGAAGAACGAGTCCATGAAGAAGATGAAGCCACGAAGATGAGCCAAGCGTAGACGAATGAATCCTCACGATCGCAACAGAAACAGGAACTATCGAAAAGAAGCACACAACATAGTAAACACGCCACACATGAACAAGACATGATGCACAACCAAGCATGATGCATGACAAAGCTACATGAAGCTACTCATGGCAAGAGATGATGCAAACAAGAACAACACATCAAGGCAAATTTAAATGAGGCCGGAAACAACATATAACAAATCCGGTAAGTCCTCATATGCAATTTTCGAAATTGGTCCAGATCTGAACAAGAATTAAGTTGAAATTGTTAAACAGCAAGTTAAAATGCACCAAGATGATCTACATGAAATTCTAGTCAAGTTACATATAAAGTTCATTTAGTTCGAAGCTACGGCCTAGAAGATATGAGCAAAACAAGTTAAACATGTCATTGATGCAAAATGCACCCAAACATCAAGCAAACACCTCAAAACAAGGATGCAAAATGATAATAAGAAACTACATGCAATTCTAAGCAAGTTTCATATAGATCACACTCAAAACGGAGCAACGGTTCCACACACACTCAAACAAGACATAACAACAATCTGCCCAAAACAACAACTAGGCATATTGCAAGCATCAAAACAACATGTTAAGGCATATCAACATAAGAACAAAAGGCATGGACATGATGTACAGGTAAAGAATAACAAAACATGAACACTGAGCTATCTCCAGAAATCACTAGAACATGCTCAAACACACACGGCAAGATTGCAAACAATAACAGTTCAGACTTTGCAGAAAATAATATCAGGTTGCAATGTTTAGAGCTTTCAAACAACGTGTTACAGGAACTTATCATGGCAAACAAAGGCATAGCATGATACTACTAAATGCATAGAAGAAAAGTCCCTTATTAATCGTGAGCCAAAAAGGATCAGAAGATATGTTGGCACCCATGTAAACATAGCAAGTTATATGACAGATTCCAACATGGCAGGAACAATGATAAGTAGGCATGTTGATGAGCTTGTAGCACTCACCACAGAGAAATACATGGCATGTCAAGGCAACCAACAGTAAGAATACATGTTTATGAAGCCAAGCAGGGCAAGAGCAAGTTCATAGGGTGCATGGATCACTAACAACAATCATGGCAACAACTGAACTTAATGTTAACAGGCTGACAGCAACATTATTTAGCAACTTTGGAGCAAGATGGATAGAACATGACATGTATAACAAAACCTCCTTAGTGAACATCTCCATATTATGCATAGAATGACTTGTAGCAGCAGATTTACATAGCATCACGAAATAACAAAAACAGCCTAGCAAAACAGCAACAGCAAGTACACTACTTCACGAGCTCGATTCACTCACCACAAGTCATTACATGACAAGATAAGCATAGCATCAGCAATAAGACATGTTTATTAAGATATTCCATGGCAAGAACAAGTTCATAGCATGCAAGGATCAACTACAACAACCTTGGCAAAATTGAATAACATGCAAGCAATCTGCCAGGAAACATTTTGTAGCAAAAGTAGGGCACGAAAACGACATGCTAGAGTACTCCACAATTTCAAACAGGGGCATGAATAGATAGAGGAAAACCATATGTTCAAAACATCCTTACAGAAGTATCTCAAAATATGCTTGGATCTCTCTGTAGCATCCAGTTTACATGGCATGAAAATAACAGCAGAACAGGGACATAAATCAGCAACATCACGAAGCCTAGTTTGCATGCTTGTGCTAGTCATCACATTGATCACAAAAATACATGGTAAGCACCTCTGTAAAGAAGACATGGCATAGTTCAAATCGCATGTAGAGCTCATGCCCATAAGATGCACACAATAACTGTAGCAAAAATGACAAATGCACACATTCTGTTAAGAAACAGGAACTAACATTATGAAGCACTCTTGCAACAATGATTCAGGCATCAAGATGAGCTCAAATGAACATGGTGCAATGGAATGAAATGAAGTACTCGTTGAGGCAAACAATTTGACATATTGCACGCACAAAACGGAGCTACATGCACAGAATTATGATGCGATGAACCTGACAACATTATGCAAAATATTTCGGGGACTTGGAGATTTTCGGGGTCAACCTCCAGTTTGCACGGACTTCGAGGCGAGGCGGAGAGCTCGCCGGAGTTTCGCCGGAGAGGACGGGGAAGACGTCGGGGAGGCAGATCCGGGGCCGGGGAGACCTCCTCCGGCCAGATCTCACCGGATCCGGCGCGGGACGGCGAGGAGGCGCGGGGTGGCCGGCGGAGGAAGGCGGCGGCGTCGAGGAGAGTGGACGCCGGCGGTCGGGGCGGCGCGGCGCCAATGCCGACGAAGGGTGCAGCGTCGGCGGCGAGCTAGGCGGACCGCGACGGAGGCGCCCTCCTCGGGGCCCGACGCGCGAACGGCGATGAGGCGGCGGGGCAGCGCAGATCCGGCGAGCGGCGGCGCGGCACCGGAGACGCGGCGGAGCATCGGCGGCAGGAGGCGCGCGACGGAGTGGCGGCGGGGCCTGGCGAGCGCGGGGCTCGGGCGCCCGTGGGGCGGCGGCGGCGGGGAGTCAGGCTGCATGGGCCCGCAGCGGGTCGAGCGGGCCGGCGCGATGGGGAGGCAATGATGACACGTGTCGTGCTGCGGTTGGCTGGGCGTGGCGGCGCGGACGTGTCCAGCCGGGGGTGGACGCGTCCGGCGGTGGAGAGGGAAAAGCTAGGGTTTCGGGGGGGAATTCATCCGTGAATTTCGGGGGGAGGGGCATATTTATAGATTCTGGGAGCTAGGAGAGTCCAAATGAGGAGCGGTTTTCGGCCACGCGATCGTGATTGAACGACCGAGAGCATGGAGGGGGTTTGGATGGGTTTTGGGCCACTTTGGAGGGGGTGTTGGGCTGCAAAGAGAGAGGGGCTTTACGGTTACCTGGTTAACCGTTGGAGTATCAAACGGACTCCAAATGGCACGAAACTTGACAGGCGGTCTACCGGTGTTATACCAGGGCCGCTTGGCAAGACTCGGTCTATTCCGAGAATGTTTAACACCCGCTCACAACGAGAGACAAAAAGGGGACGCCGGAGGGTATAGGAGTGCCGGATTGCAAAACGGACAACGGGGAAAAGGCTCGGATGCATGAGAAGAACACGTATGCAATGCACATGATGACAAGACAAAATGCAACACGCAAGCAAATTACATGGCAACGACGGCGAATAACTGGCAGATACCTAGCGCATCGAATCCGGGGTGTTACAACACTCCTCCACTAACAAGAGATCTCGTCCCGAGATCTTAGGACCGAGACGAGAGAGAAAGGGGATGAGGTGAAGCAAGAACTCAAGAGAAGAAGCAAAGAATCTAGAGCACTCGAGAAGAAGAGAGGAACGACGAGAATGACGAGAATCGAAAGCTACGGAATTAGATAGACTATGAAACAACTCCGGATAGAACGAGATAAGAAACAAATAAGACTGAAAGGATTTAGGCAGCACTCTGGCTGAACATGGAAAGAATAGAACATGAACTTGAGAGGATGGAATGACACCTGACGAGAAGAAACAAACAATGCCTCCGGAAGAATTAAAGAATGGAAAGAAATGAACTTAGAAGGAAGGATTGAATGGAGTTGTTGAGAAAATCAACAACGAAAGAATAAGCTTGATGTGGACTTATGGATAACATCTCAAGATCATAAGGTGATAACCGGCCACAAATTGAAATGATTGGATAGCTTAGAAGAACGAAGAAATGCAAAATCCACTTCAAAAGAATACGGAGAATTAATTGCACTTCGAGACGCGAGAAGAAAAGATACTTGAACTCCTCCAACAAAATCTTGATGAACTCTTGAAGAATGAATTAAATCATGAAGAACCACCATGAAGAACTCCGTTGACAAAAAGATGATGAGATAGAATGAAAGATGAAAAGGATAAGATTAAAGCCTTGCGATGATTTAGATAGAGGTTCCGACGAAATGGCCAAGGAAACTTTAACTCCGGAAAAGAAAAGATGAAAACACTTGGAACTAGCATTTATTCAACAAGAACAAACTCCGAAGGAAGGGATTAATCACTCTGATGAAATAAGAATAAGATTTATTGCATGCTTATCCTTCATCAAATTAAATTGATGACAAACAATGGATTTTTGCATACTACTTATTCTTCTTGAAAAGGATTGAGAAGTGACATATCACAAACTTGAGAAGGTCTTCATGAACCACCAGTAGGATTGGAAAGAACGAAAGGATTAATATGATAATCAAAGAAAAAGAATCTTGAACGAACCACCGTAAGAATTCAAAATGACTAATGAAAGAGAATGAACCACCGGAAGAATTAGAAGAACAAATCTGCTTGAGGGGATTTAGATGCAAAAGAACGAAGAGACAACGAGCTGATCAAAGAATACTTGATAGATGCACCGGGATAATTGGATAACGGTAGCTGAAATGTGAGGACGGAGAATTCTTCTGGAACGATGGACTCCGGTGAAAAGAAATGGAAAAACAACTCCTGAAATACTCCGGATGGATGAAAAGAATTATCTGACAAATGGAATAAATCGAGAGGATAACATGAAGCTAGAACCATGAATCTCCGGGAGAACGGACAAAATTTAGAGGAACTCTTCTTCGGACTTCAAATGACGACGAGAAACAGCACCAAAATACTGAGATACTCCGGTAGAATGAAAAGCAGAGAGGTTGAGCCATCAATGAAATGATTTGAAATCGAGCTTGGCAAGGCATGTGACTGATGGAATCCATTCTTACGTCACACTTAAAAAGAATTGAGAATAACTCCGGGGGAATTAGAAGAGTCAGGTAAGATCCTGGGAAAAGACCTGTGGGTTAGGCCCACTAAAATAGAACACCGTTGGAAAGGATTGTTGAAAAGATAGATGATGCACCGAAACAATAGAAATATTTGAATGAGGTGACGACGTCGAATTAATTGGAACACTGACGAATCTCCTGAGATGTCTTAAGCACTCCGGAAGGATAAACTGACGAGAGGCGAACGAGCAGGGAAAACACTTGATCCAAGGAAAATAATATGATCAACCCGAAAAACTTGAATTGAGTCCACAGGAGAAGAGATGAAGAATGTCGAACGAAATGAGAATTCACCGGTTGAAATAATTGAGGGAAGACTGAAGAGGCTCCATACAAATGAAATTGATGGTCGAAAGAGACTTGGACTCCGGGAAGAGAAAGGGTGGGAGGGCAAGAAAACAAAGGCAACTTGGAAGGGGAAATCGATGAATATCTTGAAGAGAAAACACCGGTTGAAATCATTGAGGAGAGAGAGCAAAACCTTCGCACGAGTAGGATGGATACTCGATTACGGACTCCGGCTTCGAGAAGAAAAGGGTGGGCGGGTGGGAAAAGAAAACAACTAAGGATTGAACTCAAAGATGAAGAGGCTCGAGTCGACTTGACGAGAAATGCACCGGATGAAAAGAGCTGAGAACCAACGATCGGAAAACCAACTGCGTGAACCTAAAGAAAATTTTGAAAGGGAAGAGGAGTAATTCAAAAAAACCTACGTCAAGATTCCTCCCCAGAGCGACGAAGGGGCTGAGGAGTAAAAAGAATTCATAGTCTCCGATATAACTAAACTCCGAAAACAGTTTTCTTCTAGACTCAACAACGGCCAAACTACACGATCAATCAAGGGGGCTCCTAAGGTCGGTCGAGGCTTTGATACCAACTTGTCACGCCCAATATGCGATACTATCCTAAAGAGACTCGAAGGTCCCACCAAGGATAGAACCGCATATTGATACGCTTTTGCAAGGTGGATATCATTACATCAACATTACATAATAGATGGGGATACATACAAGAGGCATACAATGCCACACGAATACAACATCATCTTACATAAGATCAACATCCGACTACGGATGAAACACAAACAGAAACTCAAACGACATCCACCCTGCTAGCCCAGGCTGCCGACCTGGAACCTATCCCCTGATCAAATAAGAAGCAGAAGAAGAACTCCAAACAAGCAAACATCGCTCTCGCGTCATGATCATCACATAACCTATACCTGCAATGGTTGTTGTAGTAATCTATGAGCCACGAGGACTCAGCAATCCCATTACCATGGGTATCAAGACTAGCAAAGCTTAAAGGGAAAGGAAGGGGTAAAGTGGTGAGGCTGCAGCAGTGACTAGGCATATATGGTGGCTAACATACGCAAATAAGAGCGAGAAGAGAGGAAGCGGAACGGTCGTGAAGCTAGCAATGATCAAGAAGTGATCCTGAACTCCTACTTACGTCAAACATAACCCAAAACCGTGTTCACTTCCCGGACTTCTCCAAAAAGAGACCATCACGGCTACACACATGGTTGGTGTGTTTTAATTCGGATCTGGTGTCAAGTTATCTATAACCGGACATTAACAAATTCCCATATGCCGCATAACCGCAGGCACGACTTTCAAAAGATTATACCCTGCAGGGGTGTCCCAACTTAGTCCATGATAAGCTCTCGCGATCAACGAAGGATATACCTTCTCCCAGGAAGACCCGATCAGACTCGGAATCCCGGTTTACAAGACATTTCGACAATGGTAAAACAAGACCAGCAAAGCCGCCCGATGCACCGACAATCCCTATAGGAGCTGCACATATCTTGTTCTCAGGGCAACACCGGATAAGTCAAGCTACGAGTAAAACCTACCCTCAAGTTGCCCCGAGGTGGCCCCGCAGGTTGCTCGGTTCGGACCAGCACTTAGAGAAGCACTAGACCGGGGGGGCTAAAATAAAGATGACCCTCGGGTTGGCCGACCCAAGGGAAAGGTATAGGTGCTGGTGAGGCAAATGGTAAAACAAAGGTTGGGCCTTGCTGGAGGAGTTTTATTCAAAGCAAACTATCAAGGGGGTCCCATAAATCACCCAACCGCATAAGGAACGCAAAATCTGGGAACATAACACCGGTATGACGGAAACTAGGGCGGCAAGAGTGGAACAAAACACCAGGCATAAGGCCGATCCTTCCACCCTTTACCAAATATATAGATGCATTAATAATATAAGAGATATTGTGATATCCCAACATAATCCTGTCCGCCATGGAGCAATCTTCAACTTCACCTGCAACTAACAACGCTATAAGAGGGGCTGAGCAAAAGCGGTAACATAGCCAAGCAACGGTTTGCTAGGAAGGGTGTCAAAGGTTAGAGGTTCATGGCAATTTGGGAGGCTTGATAAGAAAAAGATAGGTAACACAGCATAGCAATAGAACGAAGCAACTAGCATAGCAATGATAGTAGTGAGATCCAGGGTAGCGGTCATCTTGCCTGAAATCCCGCAAGGAAGAAGAACGAGTCCATGAAGAAGATGAAGCCACGAAGATGAGCCAAGCATAGACGAACGAGTCCATGAAGAAGATGAAGCCACGAAGATGAGCCAAGCGTAGACGAACGAATCCTCACGATCGCAACGAAAACAGGAACTATCAAAGAGAAGCACACAACATAGTAAACACATCACACATGAACAAGACATGATGCACAACCAAGCATGATGCATGCCAAAGCTACATTAAGCTACTCATGGCAAGAGATGATGCAAACAAGAACAACACATCAAGGCAAATTTAAATGAGGCTGGAAACAACATATAACAAATCCGGTAAGTCCTCATATGCAATTTTCGAAATTGGTCCAGATATGAACAAGCATTAAGTTGAAGTTGTTAAATAGCAAGTTAAGATGCCCCAAGATGATCTACACGAAATTCTAGTCAAGTTACATATAAAGTTCATTTAGTTCGGAGCTACGGCCTAGAAGATATGAGCAAAACAAGTTAAACATGTCATTGATGCAAAATGCACCCAAACATCAAGAAAACACCTCAAAAAAAGGATGCAACAGGATAATAAGAAACTACATGCAATTCTAAGCAAGTTTCATATAGATCACACTCAAAACGGAGCAACGGTTCCACACATACACTCCAAACAAGACATAACAACAATCTGCCCAAAATAGCAACTAGGCATATTGCAAGCATCAAAACAACATGCTACAGCATCTCAACATAAGAACAAAAGGCATGTACATGATGTACAGGTAAACCATAACAAAACATGAACACTGAGCTATCTCCAGAAATCACTAGAACATGCTCAAACACACACGACAAGATTGCAAACAATAACAGTTCAGACTTTGCAGAAAATAACATCAGGTTGCAATGTTTAGAGCTTTCAAACAACGTGTTACAGGAACTTATCATGGCAAACAAAGGCATGGCATGATACTACTAAATGCATAGAACAAAAGTCTCTTACTGACCATGAGCCATAAAGGATCAGAAGATATGTTGGCACCCATGTAAACATAGCAAGTTATATGACAGATTCCAACATGGCAGGAACAACGATGAGTAGGCATGTTGATGAGATTGTAGCACTCACCACAGAGCAATACATGGTATGTCAAGGCAACCAACAGTAAGTATACATGTTTATGAAGCCAAGCAGGGCAAGAGCAAGTTCATAGGGTGCATGGATCACTAACAACAATCATGGCAACAACTGAACTTAATGTTAACGGGCTGACAGCAACATTATTTAGCAACTTTGGAGCAAGATTACAACAACCTACAGCAAGCTATAAATGCAACCAGGGGCATGGATGGATTAAGCATGACATGTATAACAAAACCTCCTTAGTGAACATCTCCATATTATGCATAGAATGACTTGTAGCAGCAGGTTTACATAGCATCACGAAATAACAGAAACAGCCTAGCAAAATAGCAACAACAAGTACACTACACGAGCTCGATTCACTCACCACAAATCATTACATGAAAAGATAGGCATAGAATCAGCAAGAAGACATGTTTATGAAGCTATACATGGCAAGAACAAGTTCATAGCATGCAAGGATCAACTACAACAACCTTGGCACAATTGAGTAACATGTAAACAATCTGCCAGGAAACATTTTGTAGCAAAAGTAGAGCACGAAAACGATATTCTAGACTACTCCACAATTGCAAAAAGGGGCATGAATGGATAGAGGAAAACCATATGTTCAAAATATCCTTACTGAAGTATCTCAAAATATGCTTGGATCTCTCTGTAGCATCAAGTTACATGGCATGAAAATAACAGCAGAACAGGGACATAAATCAGCAACATCACGAAGCCTAGTTTGCATGCTTGTGCTAGTCACCACATTGATCACAAAAATACATGGTAAGCACCTCTGTAAAGAAGACATGGCATAGTTCAAATCACATGTAGAGCTCATGCCCATAAGATGCACACACTAACTGTAGCAAAAATGACAAATGCACACATTCTGTTAAGAAACAGGAACTAAACATTATGAAGCACTCTTGCAACGATGATTCAGGCATCAAGATGAGCTCAAATGAACATGGTGCAATGGAATGAAATGAAGTACTCGTGGAGACGAACAATTTGACATATTACAGGCACAAAATGGAGCTAGATGCACAGAATTATGATGCGATGAACAGGACAACATTATGCAAAATATTTCAGGGACGAGATTTTCGGGGTCAACCTCCAGTTTGCACGGACTTTGAGGCGAGGCGGAGATCTCGCCGGAGTTTCGCCGGAGAGGACGGGGAAGACGTCGGGGAGGCAGATCCGGGGCCGGGGAGACCTCCTCCGGCCGGATCTCGCCGGATCCGGCGCGGGACGGCAAGGAGGCACGGGATGGCCGGCGGAGGAAGGCGGCGGCGTCGAGGCGAGAGGACGCTGGCGGTCGGGGCGGCGCTGCACCGAGGCTGGCGGAGGGCGCGGCGCCGGCGGCGAGCTAGGCGGACAGCGACGGAGGCGCCCTACTCGGGACCCGGTGCGCGAACGGCGAGGAGGCGGCGGGGCAGCGCACATCCGGCGAGCGGCGACGTGGCGCCGGAGACGCGGCAGAGCACCAGCGGCGGGAGGCGCGCGACGGCGCAGTGGCGGGGCCCGGCGAGCACGGGGCTCGGGCGCCCGCGGGGCGGCGGCGGCAGGGAGTCGGGCCGCGTGGGCCCGCAGCGGGCCGAGCGGGCCGGCGCGGTGGGGAGGCGATCGCGACACGTGTCACCCTGCGGTTGGCTGGGTGCGGCGGCGCGGACGTGTCCGGCCGGGGGCGGACACGTCCGGTGGCGGAGAGGGAAAAGCTAGGGTTTCGGGGGGGGGGGGAATTCATCTGCGAATTTTGGGGGGAGGGGCATATTTATAGATTCTGGGAGCTAGGAGAGTCTAAATGAGGAGCGGTTTTCGGCCACGCGATCGTGATCGAACGACCGAGAGCATGGAGGGGGTTTGGATGGGTTTTGTGCCACTTTGGAGGGGGTGTTGGGCTGCAAAGAGAGAGGTGCTTTACGGTTACCTGGTTAACCGTTGGAGTATCAAACGGACTCCAAATGGCACGAAACTTGACAGGCGGTCTACGGGTGTTATACCAAAGCTGCTTGGCAAGACTCAGTCCATTCCGAGAACGTTTAAAACCTGCTCAAAACGAGAGACAAAAAGGGGACACCGGAGGGCATAGGAGTGCCGGATTGCAAAACGGACAACGGGGAAAAGGCTCGGATGCATGAGACGAACACGTATGCAATGTAATGTAATGCAATGCACATGATGACAAGACAAAATGCAATACACAAGCAAATGACATGGCAACAACGGCGAATAACTGGTAGACACCTGGTGCATCGAATCCGGGGCATTACACTGTTACCCTTTGTGGGTTGAAGTCTCCATCAACGTGGATGTACGATAGCACCACCTATCAGAACCACGCCAAAAACATCCGTGTCTCCAATTGCGTTTGAATCCTCCAAACCCTTCCCTTTACTTTCTTGCAAGTTGCATGCTTTAATTTCCGCTGCCTAGACACTCTTTGCATGCTTGCTTGAATTGTGTGATGATTGCTTGACTTGTCCTAAAATAGCTAAAATTTGCCAAACTCTAAAATTGGGAAAAGGTTAAGTTTTTATTGGTCAAGTAGTCTAATCAACCCCCTCTAGATATACTTCAAGGTCCTACAAGTGGTATCAGAGCATTGGTCTCCATTTGCTTTGATTTCCATAGCTTTTGGTGGTCATAGCCTTGGTTTCACAACCTAGGAGAGTATGGCGTCTAGCGAGGGAAATTATCACCGTAGAGGTCCTTACTTTGATGGTACTAATTTTTCTAGTTGGAAGCATAATATCAAAATGCATATTCTTGGACATAACCCCGCCGTTTGGGCAATTATTTGTATTGGCTTGCAAGGTGAATTCTTCGATGGGAGAGAACCGAATCGTGAAGCTAATGCGGAAGAATTGAAGATGCTGCAATACAACGCTCAAGCATGTGACATCATCTTCAACGGATTGTGCCTCGATGAATTCAACAAAATCAACCGTCTTGAGAATGCAAAGGAAATTTGGGATACTTTGATTGATATGCATGAAGGTACCGAGTCCGTCAAGGAATCCAAGTTGGATGTGCTCCAAAGTCAGCTTGACAAGTTCAAAATGAAGGATGGTGAAGGTGTCACTGAAATGTACTCTAGGCTTGCTCTTATCAAAAATGAGATTGCCGGCTTAGGGAGTGAAGAGATGACCGACAAATTCATCATCAAGAAAATCCTAAGAGCATTGGATGGAAAGTATGATACCGTGTGCACATTGATCCAAATGATGCCAAACTACAAAGATCTCAAGCCAACGGAAGTCATTGGAAGGATTGTTGCTCATGAGATGTCACTCAAGGATAAGGAGGAACTTCACAACAAGTCAAGTGGTGCTTACAAAGCCTCAAGTGAAGCCCCCACATCATCAAGTGAGAAACCAACCTTCAATGAAGAATTGAGCTTAATGGTGAAGAACTTCAACAAATTCTACAAAAGTAGAAGCAAAGAAAGAAGCTCCAAGTCAAGGTCTTACAATGACAAGAGATCTTCTAGTCGAGAGCACAATTGCTACAATTGTGGGAGACCCGAACACTACTCCAATGAGTGTACGGCACCCTACAAAAGAAGAGAAGATTCTCCAAGAAGAAGGAGCAAAAGAGAAGAATCACCACCAAGAGAGAGGAGGAGTAGAGATGATCGTTATGAACGAAGACCCTCACGGAGAAGTAAGGATTCAGAAAGAAAGGACAAGTCATCAAGGAGCTACACAAAACGAAGACATCAAGCTCATGTTGGTGAATGGGTTTCCGGCTCCGACTCCGACAATCACTCCGAGAGAAGCTATCACTCCGACTCTGAATATACTCAAGATGAAGGTGTTGCCGGTCTAGCACTTGTGTCAACCAACTCCTACGACATATTTGACTCACCAAATGAAGGTGTTGGAAGATGCTTCATGGCCAAAGGTCCAAAGGTAACACATCCCGAGTATGTTGATTTTAATAGTGATGAAGATGACTTGCTTGTGGATGATGATTTACTTGTTGACAACTCTAGTGATGAATACTATGATGAAACGTCAATTAATCATGCTAATCAAACGAATGACAATGATAAGGAGAAAATTGAGCTTATAACTAAAGAACTAAACACTCTTAATTTGGCTCATGAAATTATCGTCGAAGATCATCGAGAACTTTTAAGGGCTCATGAGAAGGTATGCTTTGAAAAGCTCAATCTTGAGCAAGAGCATGAGTTCTTAAAGGCAATCAGTGATGATCTCCGCAAGAAAAGTTCTTCTTACATTGCCAAGAGTTTACTCTTATCTACTTACATGCCTCAAGTCAAGTCTAGTAACAAGTACAAGAAAGATACTTCCTCTAGTAGTAAAAATAATAATGTCAAATCCAATGTTGTTGCTTCTAGTAGTTCTTTTGATTCCACTAAGGATTCTCTTAGCCAAGTTACACTTGAGCAAGAAAATATTTTATTGAAGGGAATTATAGGGAAAGGTGTTTACAAGAGCCTTGCCGGGAGTAAGCAATTCGAGGAAATTGTATGCAAGCAAGGAAGGCACCGGAAGAATCAAGGTGTTGGTTTTGAACGAAAGTTCAACGCCAATGGAGTTGAGTGGGAAGAAGATCAATACCCCAAGACAAAGTTTGTTCCTCAACAAGAGAAGTATGATCCTACTTCCTTCAAGGGGACACAAGCTCAAGATGATCTTCCACCACAAGACCACAAGAACAAAGGCAAGGACAAGCTTTAAGAAGAGATTGATGCATTTGAAGAAGCACCTAAAGCCTCGTTCAAGTGGGTCCCCAAGACTACGTCAAGTTCTACTTCAACAAGTACAACTACAACTCCAAGGATTCCCATCAAGATGATGTGGATCCCGAAGAAGAAGAACTAGAGAGTTCTTGAGGGTGACTCCGCCAACATTCTTCACTCATATCATTTTGGCAAGAACAAGTGCAATCAACTTTCAGATCTTGCACTAGTTCAAGGAGTCACAAACCCTCATGTTGGTAAGGCAAGGGACAAGATAACCTAATGTTTTCATGGACATCATCTTGTGTGTGCATCACTCTATGTCTATGGATATTCTTGTTTGTTCCTTGTGGGACTAACCCATGTAGGCAAGTTGAAAGTGCAACTCACTCCAAAGGATTGCTCCAAATGATCTACATCAACATTGAGCATCTACATCTTCAACACCTACATGAAGTCATCATCGACAAAACCCAAGGTTAGTTCATCCCTCTAAGGGGGGATCTCACATCTAGGGGGAGCTTAACTCTAAGAATTGAGTCAAAGCAACTCTAATGGTGTGAACACATTAATGCATTATGTAAAAGTGGTAACCCCACTTGAGCTTAAACGATGAGTATGACCTATGATCAAATGTTCTCATTTGACTCCTAAGTCAATATACTCATATATAGATGACCTAGTCATCGCCAATTGCTTGATAGATGCTAAAATTGGTTGTGCATGCTTTGCCACATATTTCAATTGCCATCTTATTGTGTGAGCATGTTGGTGCATATTTTACTCATTCAAGGACATCCACTTGTTGTTTTGTTTGTTTGGATTCTTTTCTTTGTGCCAAGTGGATGGACAAGAATGCCTAAGAACCTTCTTTAGCTATCTATGCTTTTCTCGTCTCAAACTCTATTCATGCTACATCACAAAATTTGATCAAGTCAGATTCGAACCACTCTGTGTGAGGAGCACTCGGAGTCCCCGATTCGTCATAGACTTAAACTTCCAAAACCTCTTAGTGATTCTTGGTCTGACCGATCCTTCCATTTCGGTCCTACCGAGATCATCAAGTTGATCTGAGTTTTCAATCTCGGTGCAACCGATTTGAACTTTTCGGTCTCACCGATTTGCTGTAACTGAACACAGTTATGCATCTCGGTGCCACCGAGTTGTTCCACTCGGTCACACCGACAGGGTCGAGCTATATATATAGCCACGGGAATGTTTTTGGAAATTTCTCCGAAACCCTTCGCCCGCGCAATAGCTTGCTCTGCCATCGTGGTCTCCAGATCATCTTCTCGTTGCCAGCAGCCTCCTGTCGCTGGTCTCCGCCGCTGTCAACGGATTTCGTCCCCACCGTTGCCGCCGTAGCAAGTCCACCGCCAAGTTAGGGTATGGACTTAATCTTTGTGCTATCCACGTCTGATTCCTGGCACATTGTTTTCATATTGATTCTTGCCACGATTGAAACTCTTCTATCCAGCCAAAGTAGTTCATGGATTAGACATGATTCAAATTTTTAGGTTTAGGTTTTCGCCGAAACCATCTCGGACCCACCGAGTTGAAAAACTCGGTCTCACCGATTTGGCTTATGCCATTGCACTAGTGACTCTCGGTCTGACCGAGAATTACTAATCGGTGCAACCGATTTGAGGATTCTGTGAAACCCTAGCAGTCTCTGTACCACCAAACTGAAACTCGGTCCAACCGAGATCATCAATTTAGCTTCCAAAACTGCTTCAGTATCACCGAGTTTGAAAATCGGTGGATCTGAAATGCTTTTTGTGGAAAACTAAGACTAAACTTTTGAGTCATTCTTTTGCAAAAACCTCTGCATTTTGTGATGCTCATCTTTTCTATCTCATCTATAACTCTTCACAGGGTCAGCAGTCAGCTTTTGCAGTATGTCTGATCAAAGTGACAGCCAGAACAAGTCAGAAGAGCAAATGGACTTGAGTGAGGGCACTAGTCCCTCTACTTCAGATGAAGGGAGCAAAAGTACTCCTAGCAATTTGCCTAAGGCTGCAACTAGGCAAAGGAGGAAAAGAACTTCAGATTTAGAGGATGAAGATTACAAAGCTGAGGAAGATGAGGCTACTTCCAAGAAAGTGGTGCTCAAGAAGGAATATGGCTCAGCAAAGGATATAAATCCAGGCATGAAGATTAAAAGGCCTGCAAGAAGGCAACCTATGCCCAAGGCCAGAGCATCATCTCAACTTCCTGAAAATCCTGATCCCAAAGAGCCAGCTGATGAAAGCAAGAAGAGGAAGGAAAGGGTCAAGAAGACCATGGCTAGAGTTGTTGGGCAACCTTCCATGATGGAAGAGGAAGAGCTTTCTGCACCAGCACCAAAGGCACCAAAGCTTATGGGTGATGCTATTAAATCTGGGGCTGCAACATCTAAGCCCAAGGAAGCACCCAAAGCTGCCCCCAAGGCCAAGTCTGCACCAAAGAGGAATACCAGGAGTATTCCAGCTGCTGAGAAGAACAAGGCCCCAGTGCCTGAGGTTGCTGAGGAGGAAGATGAAGAAGGACAGGTTCTAAGGAAGCTCAAGCCAAAGATACCAGATCACAATGATGCCCATCCTGTGGCTGAGGACATGAAAATCAGAAAAGACTCAGGATTGAGGATATGGAGGACGCCAGATCCATATGCCACAAGGAGAAGAACTGCTGTTGATTACAGGTTCCACACAAAGGAACAGCAGGACTTCTATGAGACAATCTTATTGGACAAGAAGCCCATAGTCTGTGACATGAGGTGGGTTGACTGGAAATTCATCAAGGAGAATGAAGAGCACTATCCTGGAGTGCAAGACAGCTTTGTTGCTTGTGGAGTTGCAGATTTTGTTGGACAGAAGCTCAAAAATTGGAATGATGAACTTATCATGCAATTCTACTCCACAACACATTTTTACCCAGATGGAAGAATTGTTTGGATGTCTGAAGGTACAAGGTACCAATCCACTGTAGAAGAATGGGAAAAACTGATAAATGCCCCAAAGGAAAATGATGATGATGTGGATGTATATGCCAAGAAGAAAATGGGACACAATACCATGGCACACATGTACAAGGAGATCCCAGACAAAGCCCTAGAGACTTTCTCTTTTGGATCAGTCCATTTTCTGCTGTCAGGGCTGCCTACTATAAATTGGATTCTAAGGCACACTCTGTTGCCCAAGTCAGGTGACCACAACATGATCAGAGGGCATGTCATCAACATGTTGCATGTGTTTGATGTGCCACAGAAGTTCAAAGTCATGAGCCTGATCATTGAAACAATCAAGAGGACTGCAGTAGATCAGAAGAGGAGCTGTGGATATGCACCTCAGATTCAAGAATTGATAAACTCAAAGATGGGCACAGGAAAATATCAGTTGGATAAGGAACACTTTCCACTTTATCCAGACTTCGAGGACAATGAGGTTGTCATGAATGAAGATGATCCACAATCAGTTCAAGCTCAGGAGAAGAAGGAGAAGGCAAAGAGGGAGAAGGCTGCCAAGATGCCAACTCAAGAGGAGGCATCTGAATATTTCTTGAAAACCAAATAGGAGCATCTTGGTTACTTGATAGCATCATCTCTGAGGATTGAGAAGGGGTTGGCCACCCTAACTCAAAACCAAGAGAGCCTGGAAAGAACCATGGAACAAAAATTCTATGATCAAGATGTCAAGGTAACTGAGATTCAGTCAGTTGTGGAGCAGCTGCAGGATGACATGCAGGAGAGGAAGGGCAAGACTACCACCACTGTGTTTGCCAGAGTGCCCAGAGCCTAGAGGTCAGTTGCAGTGCCAGTGACAGACACTAGAGCAACAACTTCAGCACCAGCCACTGCCCCTACAGTTCCAGTGCAACCAGCTCTAGCACCAACTCCTCCAGCTCCATCCACTTCAACTGAAGCCTTCATCCAAGGAGCCATCTCTACACCACCACCAGAAGATCAAGCCTGAGAGTCGATCTAGCACTATGCATTTTCTATGAACTTTTTGGTAACTTGTTGCCAAAGGGGGAGAAAAATGTATAGATCATAGGCTTCGAGAGAGAGAGAGTGTTGCTTTTGTTCTCTCTTGCTTTATTTGGTGATTTTTCAATCTTTGTTTGCTTTTGGTTGAGATACTATGCTTGTGAGACATTGATGATCATGTGTTTGATCATAAGCTACACTTATGCATGCTTGATATTATCCTATCTATCTTATGTGATCACTCACTATGCTTGGTGATGAGTGCATGTATTCATTGTTTATTATTTTGAGCGCTCCACCAAGATGTATGTGACATGGAAGAGTAACCCATGATCCTAATTCATTGTGCATTTGCAGTCCAAAGCAAATCTAAAACTATGCACAAATTTAGGGGGAGCTCTTGCTTATCACATACTTCTCAAAGCGACGATGTTATTTAAATTTTATTATCATTTGTCGAAGCTTTGATCTATATGTTGTCATCAATTACCAAAAAGGGGGAGATTGAAAGTGCAACTATCCCTAGGTGGTTTTGGTAATTCATAACAACATATAGCTCATTCAGCTAATGCTATTCCAAGACTATTATTTCAGGAAAGCTCAATGAATGGCATGGCATGGATGATGAAAGTGGATCCCTCAAAATACTAAGGACAAAGGATTGGCTCAAGCCCAAAAGCTCAAGACTCTTCATTTTATATTTTAGTGATCCAAGATCACATTGAGTCTATAGGAAAAGCCAATACTATCAAGAAGGGATGAGGTGTTGCTTAATGAGCCTCTTGCTTCATGTGCTTAGTGATATGCTCCAAAACCCTTAACTACTTTCCCACATCCACAAATGACCTAAACCTAAAGCCAAAATCGGTCACACCAATTCTTTCTATCCGGCTCCACCGATTCCAAAAGTCATAGCCACTGCCACAAACCCTAAGCAAATCGGTCTTACCAATAGGGATCTCTGTCACGCCCAATATGCGACCCTATCCAAAAGCAACTCGAAGGTCCCACCAAGGATAGACCCGCATATTGAAACACTTTTGCAAGGTGGATATCATTACATCAACATTACATAATAGATGGGGATACATACAACAGACATACAATGCCACACGAATACAACATCCTCATACACAAGAACATCATCCGACTACGGATGAAACACAAACAGAAACTCAAACGACATCCACCCTGCTAGCCCAGGCTGCCGACCTGGAACCTATCCCCTGATTGAAGAAGAAGCAGAAGAAGAACTCCAAAACAAGTAACATCGCTCTCGCGTCAAGATCATCGCATAACCTGTACCTGCAACTGTTGTTGTAGTAATCTGTGAGCCACGAGGACTCAGCAATCCCATTACCATGGGTATCAAGACTAGCAAAGCTTAAAAGGAAAGGAAGGGGTAAAGTGGTGAGGTTGCAGCAGTGACTAAGCATATATGGTGGCTAACATACGCAAATAAGAGCGAGAAGAGAGCAAATGGAACGGTCGTGAAGCTAGCAATGATCAAGAAGTGATCCTGAACTCCTACTTACGTCAAACATAACCCTGAAACCGTGTTCACTTCCCGGACTCCACCGAGAAGAGACCATCACGGCTACACACGCGGTTGATGCGTTTAAATTCGGATTTGGTGTCAAGTTATCTACCACTGAACATTAACAAATTCCCATCTGCCTATAACCGCAGGCACGACTTTCGAAAGTTTATACCCTGCAGGGGTGTCCCAACTTAGCCCATGATAAGCTCTCGCGATCAGCGAAGGATATACCTTCTCCCAGGAAGACCCGATCAGACTCGGAATCCTGGTTTACAAGACATTTTGACAATGGTAAAGCAAGACCAGCAAGACCGCCCGGATGTGCCGACAAATCCCGATAGGAGCTACACATATCTCGTTCTCAGGGCACACCGGATAAGCTAAGCGTACAGGAGCCGACGAATCCAAGTTGCCAAGGAATGGTCCCGCACGGTGCTCTAGTTTGGACCAACACTCGGAGGAGCACTGGCCCGGGGGGGGGGGGGTAAAATAAAGATGACCCTCGAGAGCGCGACTCCCAAGGGAAAAAGGGCTAGGTGAGGCAAATGGTAAAACCAAGGTTGGGCCTTGCTGGAGGAGTTTTATTCAAAGCGAACTGTTAAGGGGGTCCCATAAATCACCCAACCCCGTAAGGAATGCAAAATCCGGGAACATAACACCGGTATGACGGAAACTAGGGGCGGCAAGAGTGGAACAAAACACCAGGCATAAGGCCGAGCCTTCCACCCTTTACCAAGTATATAGATGCATTAATTAAATAAGAGATATTGTGATATCCCAACATAATCCTGTCCACCATGGAGCAATCTTCAACTTCATCTGCAACTAACAATGCTATAAGAGGGGATGAGCAAAGTGGTAACATAGCCAAACAATGGTTTGCTGGGAAGGGTGTCAAAGGTTGGAGGTTCATGGCAATTTGGGAGGCTTGAAGAGTAAATGATAGGTAGCGCAGCAAAGCGATAGAACGAAGCAACTAGCATAGCAATGATAGTAGTGAGATCCAGGGTAGCGGTCATCTTGCCTGAAATCCCGCTAGGAAGAAGAACGAGTCCCTAAAGAAGACAAACGGATGAAGCCGAACCAAGCATAGACGAACGAATCCTCACGATCGCAACGAAACAGGAACTATCGAAAAGAAGCACACAACAAGGTAAACACACCACACATGAACATGGCATGATGCACAACAAGCATGATGCATGACAAGGCTACATGAAGCTACTCATGGCAAGAGATGATGCAAACAAGAGCAACACATCAAGGCAAGTTTAAATGAGGCCGGGAACAACATATAACAATTCCGGTAAGTCCTCATATGCACATTGCGAAATTGGTCCAGATCTGAATAAACCTTATGTTCAAGTTGTTAAACAGCAAGTTAAGATGCACAAAGATGATCTACACAAGATTCTAGTCAAGTTACATATAAAGTTCATTTAATTTGGAGCTACGGCCTAAAAGATATGAGCAAAACAAGTTAAACATGGCATTGATGCAAAATGTATTGAAACATCAAGCAAACACACCAAAATAAGGATGCAACATGATAATATGAAGCTACATGCAAATCTAATCAAGTCTAATATAGAGCACACTCAAAACGGAGCGACGGTTCAACACACACACATGAAAAAGTTATAGCAACAATCTGTCCAAAACAGCAACTAGGCATCTTGCAAGCATCAAAACAACATGTTACAGGACCTCAACAAGAAAACAAAAGGCATGGGCATGATGTACAGGTAAAGCATAACAAAACATGAACATTGAGCTATCTCCAGAAATCACTTGAACATGCTCAAACACACATGGTAAGATTGCAAATAATAACAGTTCAGACTTTGCAGAAAATAACATGATGTTACAATGTTCAGAGCTATCAAACAACATGCTACAGGAACTTATCATGGCACACAAAGGCATGGCATGAACCTACTAATTGCATAGAACAAAAGTCCTTTACTGACCATGATTCAAAAAGGATCAGAAGATATGATGGCACCCATGTAAACATAGCAAGTTACATGGCAGATTCCAACATGGCAGGAACAACGATAAGTAGGCAGGTTTGTGAGCTTGTGGCAAACTCCGGCCGGTGGCGGCGCACGGTGAAGATATGATGGCGAACTCCGGCCGGTGGCGGCGCATGGCGAAGAGGAGAGGGGCGGCGGGTCCGGTCTGGATCGGGAGCTCCTCTCCCGATCTGGACCGCTCGGGGCGAGCTCCGGCTGGTGGCGGGGCATGGGGGGCGCGGCGGGGCGCTTGGGCGCGCGGCGAATGGCGCTGGATCCGGCGAGGCTCGGCGGCGGGGACCGGCGACCGGAGGCGGCAGAGGGCGCGGATCGGGCGCAGGGGAGGCGTCGGGCGGCGCGCGGCTGGGCCAGGCACGGGCCAGGCGGCGGTGGGGATCTGGGCCCACGCGGGCCCGCGATGGGCTCCGCAGGCCGCGGCGGCTGGATCCGCGGGGAGGCGACATGGCGACGCAGGAGTGGAGGGGAGCGATTGCTAGAGGCGGCGCTGGCCAGTGGGAGGAGGCCAAGTGGCGAGAGGAGGCTGGGGGGCGCTGAATTTGGAGGGGGAAGGTGGCGGCGCGGCCCCTGAGGTGGGAGGAGGTGGCTGCAGGCGCGGAATCTGAGGAGGGGAGGCTAGTGGTAGGTGGATGGGGTTAGGCTGCCCAAAATGGACAAGGGGTGTCCATTTATAGCACATAGCTAGGGTTTTTGGGGGTTTTGGAGCCCTACGACCGCGATCCGACGGATCCGATCGAGAGGGGGGGGGGGTTGGTAGGGCCTAGGAGGGGTTAGTCGGCTATGAAGAAGAGGTCTCGGGCTGAGAAGAGAGAGACATGAATGCAGCCCGACAAAGGTTTTCGGAGACCGAAAACGTCCGACGTATAGACCGGCTATATTGCGGTTGTAGGTTTAACGGTTGGGCTATCAAATCGACTCCGAATGCGACGAAACTTGGCAGGCGGTCTGTCTACACTATAATAAGACTGCATAACAAGTTGCAACCCATTCCTAGAACATTTTTATGCCACTTATAAAATAATATTTCGGAGGTGTTGCAGGCGCGTGCGAGTGTGTCCGGACTCGGAATGGACAACGGAGAGAACCGGGGAAACCCGAATGGATGCAAGTTTTGAAAAACATGCAGATGAAATGCAGATGATGACATGACAAAATGCAACACGCAAGCAATGACATGGCAAGGACGGCGAATAACTGAATGACATGTGGCGCATCGAATCCGGGGCGTTACAATCTCGGTCTCACCGAGATGGGATTGTAATCTCTCTGTTTCCCTTCGTAACGTTTCGGTCTAACCGAAGTGAGAGATCGGTCCCACCGAGATTGCAATGTAAACTCTATGTTTCCTTTTTGTAACATTTCGGTCTCACCAAAAAGAGCAAATCGGTCCCACCGAGTTTACCTGACCAACTCTCTAGAAAGCTTATTACCAAAATCGGTTTCACCGAGTTTGTGTAATCGGTCCTACCGAGATTATGTTATGTCCTAACCCTAACCGAATCGGTCTCACCGAGATGCATGTCAGTCCCACCAAAAATCACTAACGGTCACTAGGTTTACTAAATCGGTCCGATCGAGTTTAACGATTCGGTCCCACCGAGTTTGGTAAATTGTGTAACGGTTAGATTTTGTGTGGAGGCTATATATACCCCTCCACCTCCTCTTCATTCATGGAGAGAGCCATCAGAACGAACCTACACTTCCAACTTACCATTTCTAAGAGAGAACCACCTACTCATGTGTTGAGGCCAAGATATTCCATTCCTACCATATGAATCTTGATCTCTAGCCTTCCCCAAGTTGCTTTCCACTCAAATCTTCTTTCCACCAGATCCAAAACCTATGATAGAGAGTTGAGTGTTGGGGAGACTATCATTTGAAGCACAAGAGCAAGGAGTTCATCATCAACGCACCATTTGTCACTTCTTGGAGAGTGGTGTCTCCTAGATTGGCTAGGTGTCACTTGGCAGCCTCCGACAAGATTGTGGAGTTGAACCAAGGAGTTTGTAAGGGCAAGGAGATCGCCTACTTCGTGAAGATCTACCGCTAGTGAGGCAAGTCCTTCGTGGCCGATGCCCATGGTGGGATAGACAAGGTTGCTTCTTCGTGGACCCTTCGTGGGTGGAGCCCTCCATGGACTCGCGCAGCCATTACCCTTCATGGGTTGAAGTCTCCATCAACGTGGATGTACGATAGCACCACCTATCGGAACCACGCCAAAAACATCCGTGTCTCCAATTGCATTTGAATCCTCCAAACCCTTCCCTTTACTTTCTTGCTAGTTGCATGCTTTAATTTCCGCTGCCTATACACTCTTTGCATGCTTGCTTGAATTGTGTGATGATTGCTTGACTTGTCCTAAAATAGCTAAAATGTGCCAAACTCTAAAATTGGGAAAAGGTTAAGTTTTTATTGGTCAAGTAGTCTAATCACCCCCCCCTATAGACATACTTCAAGGTCCTACACCCGCATGCCATTCGGGTTGCGCAACACAGGCGCGACCTTTTAGCGACTGATGCACATACCCTTGGGCCGGCAGCTCGGGAGAAACGCCGAGGCCTACGTCGACGACATTGTGGTGAAGTCTCGGGAGGCGAAAACCCTGATACAGGACCTGGAAGAAACCTTCGCGAGCCTCCGTGAGGTGGATCTGCGGCTCAACCCGGAGAAGTGCGTATTTGGAGTTCCCTCGGGCAAGCTTTTGGGCTTCCTCGTATCCCACAGGGGCATCGAGGCCAACCCGCAGAAGGTCAAGGCAGTCAAAGACATGAGTCCGCCGAAAACCCTGAGAGAAATGCAGAAGCTCACCGGGCGAGCAACCGTGTTGGGATGCCTCATCTCCAAGCTGGGAGAGCGACCACTACCATTCTTCAAGCTGATGAAGAAGAAGGGCCCGCTCGAATGGACTGAAGAGGCTGACAAGGCATTCCAAGATCTCAAGAAGTACCTTACCAGCCCTTCGGTGATGGTAGCTTCGCGCCCTCGGGAGCCCTTGGTGCTCTAACTTGCAGCCACGCCCTACTCCGCCAGCGCAACCCTGGTGGCGGTTAGAGAGGAGCACCGGGCCAAGGCCGTGCTAGCCGCCGCCCTGGCCGAAGCAGAGCAAAGCCAAGAAAGCCTTGCGAAGACCACGACTGCAGCAGATAAGGATCAGCCTCAGCAGGGGGACGCACCCGGAGCGGAGGAGGCCTCGCCAGGCAACCAAGCGTTGGGGGCTCCGTCATCTCAGGAGGCGTCTCAACCTCTGGAAGACGCGGGCTCCGCCAGCACCCTCAACCTCGTCGAGCACCCTCTATACTTCGTCAGCACGGTGCTACGGGACGCAAGGGCGCGGTACCCCATGCCCCAAAAACTCCTTCTTGTGCTGTTAGTGGCTTCACGCAAGCTGCGGCACTACTTTCAAGGCCATACCATAAAGGTTGTCTCGGCATACCCCTTGGAAAGGGTACTTAGGAGCCCCAACTCGGCTGGAAGAGTCGCTGAATGGAACATCGAGTTGCAAGCGTTTCAGCTAGAATTCAGCATGACCAGAGTCATCAAGGGAGCCGCACTTGCAGATTTTGTGGTAGAATGGGCGGAGGCACCGGGGCTCAAAGCGGGCGAGGACCGGTCGCTTTCCCCGGGAAGTGAAGCACCGGACGGCTGGGTCATGTACTTTGACGGGGCGTTCTCACGACGTGGCCCGGGGGCTGGTGCAGTGCTCATATCCCCCACTCAGGACAAGCTGTACTATGTTGTGTAACTCTGCTTCCAGCATGGAGAAAAGGTCTCCAACAACATAGCGGAATACGAGGGCCTGATAGCGGGCTTGAAAGCTACAGCCGCCTTGGGGGTAAAGCACCTCATCATCAAGGGCGATTCACAACTCCTTGTCAATTTCTCCAACAAGGTATACGAGCCGAAGGACGAACACATGGAAGCATATCTCGCGGAGGTCCGCAGGATGGAGAAACAGATTTGGGGGCTGGAGTTGCAGCATGTGCCTCGCGGCACCAATCAAGAGTATGATGACATCTCCAGAAGGGCGTCCAGGCAGTTGCCCCAGGAGCCTGGCGTCTTCGAGGAATGACTCTTTAAACCTTCAGCGGCACCATCACTATCAAGCACATCACAGCCTCGGGAGGAGCTCCCTCAGCCGCCTGCCTCAGGAGCCCCGGCCTGTGGCCCGACCTCAGGGGCACGCCTGCTCCTGGCGCTGGAGCCTCAGGAGGGATGTTGGACCGCTGAGTTCAAGGATTACTTGGTGCAAGGGATCCTGCCAGAAAAGGAGGAGGATGCGGTACACGTGGCGTGACAAGCCACGACCTACTGCATCCAAGACGAAGAGCTCTACCATAAGCGGCCAAATGACATTACCCTATGTTGCATCTCTAGGGAGCAAGGGCAAGAGTTACTGGCAGACATTCATGGTGGAGATTGCGGGCACCACTCGTCTTCATGCACACTCATGGGAAGGCGTTCCGCAGCGAGTTCTATTGGCCAACAGCACTCAACGACGCAATCGAGCTGGTGAAGGCTTGTGAAGCCTGTCAATTCCACGCCAAGCAAATTCATCAGCCAGCTCAGGGCCTTCAGACCATTCCCCTCTCGTGGCCGTTCACTGTTTGGGGACTGGATATCCTTGGCCCATTTCCGGGTGCCAGGGGGCTACCGCGACCTCTACGTCGCCATTGACAAGTTCACCAAGTGGGCAGAAGTGGAAGCTGTCCGCACCATCCCTGCTGGCTCAGCAGTCAAGTTCATCAAGGGCCTCATGAGTCGGTTTGGGGTACCTAATCGCATCATCACCGACAGCGGTTTGCAGTTCACCAGCAATCTCTTCAAAACATATTGTGCTAACCTTGGAACGCAGATATGCTACGCTTCGGTGGCACACCCTGAGAGCAATGGCCAAGCTAAACGCGCCAACGCGGAGGTCCTGAAAGGCCTCAAAACCTGGACCTTCAAGAAGAAGCTAGAGGCCTGCGGTAGGGGCTGGCGCTACGAGCTTCAGTCCGTGCTGTGGTCGATCCGCACTACCGCTACCAAGTCGACCGGCGAAACCCCATTCTTCCTTGTCTATGGTGCTTAGGCGGTCCTTCCTCACGAGGTCAGGCATCGCTCCACGCGGGTCCTGGCTTTCGACAAAGTGCAGCAGGAAGCCATGCGGGGGGTGTACCTCGTGCTTGGGGAGGAACGCCGTCGGGAGGTTGAGCTTCGGGCTGCGAGATACCAACAAGCACTGCGGCGGTACCACTGCTGCAGCATCCGCCCCAGGACTCTCGAGGTAGGTGACCTCGTGCTCAGACGAGTGCTCTCCAGGGAGGGGCTGCACAAGCTCTCGCCCATGTGGGAGGGCCCATTCAAGGTTGTTCATGTCTCTAGGCCTGGCGCCGCACGCTTAGAGACTCAGGAGGGAGTGCCCATCCCGAACGAGTGGAACATCCAGCACCTCCGGAAGTTCTACCCTTGAAGAAAGGCCTAGAGCCTATAAAGAAGGCCCGGCGCCTATGAAGCTAGACGAACCAAGAAAGGCCCGGTGCCTGTGAAGGAGGCCAATGCCTGTGAAGCTCATTTCCCCGAGAAAGGCCCGGAGCCTGTGAAGAAGGCCAATACTTGTGAAGCTTGCCGCCCGTGACACTCTCACGTAATAATGAGTTGGGGCTGTACACGCCCCAGAGTCTCCGGAGAGCCGCCCTCGGGCCTCGGGGGCTCCCGCCCATGCCCAGTGGCAGCACTTAGCTCCGCGCTGGTGAGAAGACGTCGAAGACTAGATTAGGTGTCGGACACAGCTTTTTCATTTGCTTTCTGCAGTTCGCTTGTTCGTCCCTATTTGAAGTTTTATTGGAGTTGCTTCCGTCCCTGACATGTGCCTCTTTGTCTTTTTCGCCAACTTGATTCGTTTTCTCTCACGCGAATCTCGCGAGGGGGCTACACGGGTGCCCTTGCGAGTGTTTTCTGACCCAGTCTTGTGAGGCTTTCCTATCCAAGTCCACTAAAGGAGAACCCCTCCCGGTCCGTGCCCCACGGGCGTCATGACACGAACACAGGACCTGAGTCGGTCGCCCTCGCGACCGACACCGGAAATTACCTCTCCTGACTAATCCTTGCAGGACATAAAGCACGCGGCGAGGCCTCAGCCTCGGGAAGCAAAGACCGCGGCAAGTCCCCCATGAGCTAAGTAATTCCTATAGGCGGGCATGCGGCACCAAAACACAGCACAGAAATAGTGGAAACAGCATGATAGTTAACGGCAACTGTCCAGCACGCCCCCACGGGGCCCTACACCACTCTCTCTTTGCATAGGGAAGGAAGAAAAGCAAAATAGGCACGACTTGCTCGGCACCAACTCGCGGCAAGGGCTCGTACTGCCTCCGGAGCTCAGTCGGACTCCTCCTCGAGCTTCACCGAGGCGCAGCGGCGGACTGACCCGCTACCTCCCTCAAGGCGAGCATGACGGCGCGGAGGCTGGTCGCGGCCACCGCTGGAGGAGCTGCTTGATGACCCGCAAGTATACGGGATAGTTGTAGCCTCTTTTGATAAGTAAGAGTTTCAAACCCAACGTGGAGCTAAAGGTAGAACAAATACTCTCTCAAGTCTTATCGGCCACAGATATGACTCTACGCACGCTTGACGTTTGCTTTACCTAGAACAAGTATGAAACTAGAAGTACATTGTAGGTGTTGTTGGAAAGGGTTGCAAGATAATAAAGAACACGTAAATAAAAAGTAGAGGCTGTGTAGATAAAGGTGCAATAAAGTAAATATATCAAGTGTGGAAAAGTGGTGATAGGGGTTGTGGAATTGTCCCTAAGCAATTGACTATGTTACTAGACCGGTAATCACTATTGCAATTCTATTTGAGGGAGAGGCATAAGCTAACATATCATCCCTTACTTGGAATTCTATGCACTTATGATTGGAACTCTAGCAAGCATCCGCAACTACTAAAGATTCATTAAGGTAAAACCCAACCATAGCATTAAAGTATCAAGTCCCCTTTTATCCCATATGCAAACAACCTACTTACTCGAGTCTGTGCTTCTGTCACTCACGCCACCCACCATAAGCAAATCATAAACATATTGCAAACCCTACAGCGGGAATCCCTCACGCTTGCACGACACAGAGGGCACCATAGGACAACACCAATAATAAAACATGCAACTCAAGCCAATCATAGCAATTCATCAATCACCGATAGGACAACGAAAATCTACTCAGACATCATAGGATGGCAACACATCATTGGAAAATAATATGAAGCATAAAGCACCATGTTCAAGTAGAGGGTACAGCGGGTTGCGGGAGAGTGGACCGCTGGATATAGATGGGGGAATGTGATGGAGATGTTGGTGAAGATGGCGGAGGTGTTGGTGAAGATCGCGGTGATGATGATGGCCCCCGGCGGTGTTCCGGCGCCACCGGAAGCAAGGGGGAAAGGGGCCCCCTTCTTCTTCTTCTTCCTTGACCTTCTCCCTAGATGGGAGAAGGGTTTCCCCTCTTGTCCTTGGCTCCCATGGCGTGGGAGGGGCGAGAGCCCCTCCGAGATTGGATCTATCTCTCTGTTTCTGCGTTCTCAGATTCTACCCCTTCGCTGTTTCTTAAATATCCGGAGATCCGTAACTCCGATTGGGGTGAATCTTTCGCCCAGATCTTTCTCATAAAATTAGCTTTCTTTCGCCAAAAGAAGAGCGTCAACCGGCTTACGGGTGGCCCACAAGAGCCCAGGCCGCGCCCAGGGGGGAGGGCGCGCCCCCTGTCTCGTGGCCACCCCGCACACCGTTTCGCGTTGATTTTACTTCCCAAAAATCATAAATATTCCAAAAAAATCTCCGTTGGTTTTTATCCCGTTTGGACTCCGTTTGATATTGGGTTTCTGCGAAACAAAAAACATGCAACAGACGGGAACTGGCACTGGGCACTGGATCAATATGTTAGTCCCAAAAATAATATAAAAAGTTGCCAAAAGTGTATGAAAGTTGAATAATATTGGCATGGAACAATCAAAAATTATAGATACGACGGAGACGTATCAGCATCCCCAAGCTTAATTCCTGCTCGTCCTCGAGTAGGTAAATGATAAGAAAGATAATTTTTGATGTGGAATGCTACCTAGCATAATCTTGATCATATGTCTAATCATGGCATGAATATTAAGACACGAGTGATTCAAAGCAATAGTCTATCATTTGACATAAAAATAATAATACTTCGAGCGTACCAATAAAGCAATCATGTCTTTTCAAAATAACATGGTCAAAGAAAGTTATCCCTACAAAATCATATAGTCTGGCTGTTGCTCTATCTTCATCACACAAAGTATTTAATCGTGCACAACCCCGATGACAAGCCAAGCAATTGTTTCATACTTTAATAATCTCAAACTTTTTCAACTTTCACGCAATACATGAGCGTGAGCCATGGATATAGCACTAAGGTGGAATAGAATATGATGGTGGAGGTTATGAGGAGAAGACAAAAAGGGAGAAAGTCTCACATCAACTAGGCGTATCAACTAGATGCCCATGCAACAGATGCACTAGAGCTATAAGTGTATGAAAGCTCAAACTTAAACTAAGTGGGTGTGCATCCAACTTGCTTGCTCATGAAGACCTCGGGCATTTGAAGAAGCCCATCATCGGAATATACAAGCCAAGTTCTATAATGAAAATTCCCACTAGTATATGAAAGTGAAAGCATAGGAGGCTCTCTCTATGAAGAACATGGTGCTACTATGAAGCACAAGTGTGGTAAAAGGTTAGTAACATTGCCCCTTCTCTCTTTTCTCTCTTTTTTTCTTTTATTTTCCTTTTTTTTCTTTTTTTCTTTTTGGTGGGCTTCTTTGGCCTCTTTTATTTTTCATAAAGTCCGGAGTCTCATCCCGACTTGTGGGGGAATCATAGTCTCCATCATCCTTTCCTCACTTGGGCAATGCTCTAATAATGATGGTAATCACACTTTTATTTACTTACAACTCAATATCTAGAACAAAGATATGACTCTATATGAATGCTTCCGGCGGTGTACCGGGATGTGCAATGATCTAGCATAGCAATGACATCAAAAAATGGACAAGCCATGAAAACATCATGCTAGCTATCTTACGATCATGCAAAGCAATATGACAATGAATGTTCAAGTCATGTATATGGTGATGATGGAAGTTGCATGGCAATATATCTCGGAATGGCTATGGAAATGCCATGATAGGTAGGTATGGTGGCAGTTTTGAGGAAGATAAAAGGAGGTTTATGTGTGATAGAGCGTATTGTATCACGGGGTTTGGATGCACCGGTGAAGTTTGCACCAACTCTCGAGGTGAGAAAGGGCAATGCACGGTACCAAAGAGGCTAGCAATGATGGAAGGGTGAGAGTGCGTATAATCCATGGACTCAACATTAGTCATAAAGAACTCATATACTTATTGCAAAAATCTACAAGCCATTGAAAACAAAGTACTACGCGCATGCTCCTAGGGGGATAGATTGGTAGGAAAAGGCCATCGCTCGTCCCCAACCGCCACTCATAAGGAAGACAATCAATAAATAAAATTGTGCTCCAACTTCATCACAAAGCGGTTCACCATACGTGCATGCTATGCGAATCACAAACCTCAACACAAGTGTCTCTACAATCCACAACCACCCACTAGCATGACTCTAATATCACCAACTTTATATCGCAAAACTATTGCAAGGAATCAAACATATCATATTCAGCGATCTACAAGTTTATGTAGGATTTTATGACTAACCATGTGAATGACCAATTCCTGTCATCTCTCTAAATAGATATAAGTGAAGTAAGAGAGTTTAATTATTTCTACAAAATATATGCCCACGCTCTAACAATTATAAGTGAAGCAAAAGAGCATTCTACAAATGGCGGTTTTCTATATGAAGAGAAACAGGCAATCCAAACTTCAAATAACATAAGTGAAGCACATGAAATATTCTATAAGCTATACTCAAAAGATTTAAGTGAAGTGCAATGAGAATTCTATAAATCAACCAAGGACTATCTCATACCAGCATGGTGCATAAAATAAAAGTGAAAACTAAATACAAAAGACGCTCCAAGACTTGCACATAATGCATGAACGAAACGAATTCGAAAACATACCGATGCTTGTTGAAGAAAGAGGGGATGCCTTCTGGGCATCCCCAAGCTTAGACGCTTGAGTCTCCTTGAATATTTACTTGGGGTGCATCGGGCATCCCCAAGCTTGAGCTCTTGCCTCTCTTCCTTTTCCTCATATCGAGACCTCCTCGTTTAGACACTTCATCCACACAAAACTTCAACAGAAAACTCGATAAGATCCATTAGTATAATAAAGAAAATCACCACTCTAAGTACTGTAGAAACAAATTAATATTTTGTTTTTGCATTGTGTCTACTGTAATATAAATTTTACAAGGCTTAATCCACTAATATAAATTGATAGATTCATCAAAACAAGCAAACTATGCATCAAAAACAGAATCTGTCAAAAACAGAACAGTCTGTAGAAATCTGAACACCCACCATACTTCTGGTACCCCAAAAATTCTACCAAAATTTGGAGCAATAAAAAAGTTGTACATCAAGAGAGTTCAAAATGAATCAGAACCAATTGACATTCCAGTTAAAAATGTAACATCGTGCACTACAGCCAAAGTTTCTGTCCTGCACCGTACAAACCAACAAGCATTGTAAACATCCTAAAGGCAAACCTTGGCACATTATTTTTATAATACAATGGAATTGTACATGGGCATAATTATATTTGTTGAAATGTTTCTGTAATCAGGATTCACAAAGTTTCCGTGAGCATGAACAAAGTTCAAGGCTAGCTCCCACTTCAACAATGCTTGTCTTTCTTACTTTCACTTTCCTTTTTGAAAAGTTTTTGGTTCCCCTCTTTATTTTTTTTGTTTTTAAACTATATAAAAGCACTCAACAGAAATAAATGACTCCCTAAAACTTCCGGGTTGTCTCCCTGGCAGCATTTTCTTTAAAGCCATTAAGCTAGGCATTTAGTGCTCAAGTAATGAATCCACCCAGATCCCAAGGTATATCAAAGCCAATTTTAATTAACAATGATTTGTAATTTAGTAGTGATCACAAAGTAACATATATCATGCAACAACAAAGTCTAACTATCTTCCTATGCATCGGCATGTCATAAAAGAACAAATCATGCACACATAGTAAAGGCCAATGCATAGTATAAACAATTTCTCGCAATTCTATCATATTGGAAACATAAAGAGGCGGAGATAGAGTTCCTTTCTCATGATAATTGCAAGTAGGAGCAGCAAGCACATGCATATTATATTCATCAAAATCATCATGTGCAATGGTAAAAGGCAACCCATCAATATAATCCTTAATAAGCACAAACTTCTCCGATATAGTGTAGTTGGGAGAATTCAAAAAGATAATAGGACTATCATGCGTGGGTGCAATAGCAACAATTTCATGTTTAACATAAGGAACTATAGCAAGTTCATCTCCATAAGCATAATTCATATTGGCATCTTGGCCACAAGCATAGCAAGCATTATCAAAAAGGGATATTTCAAACAAATTCAAGGGATCATAGCAATGATCATAGCAATCATCCTTCAGTAAACACGAAGGGGAATTAAATAATGTATGAGTTGGAGGGTTACTCTCATTAGAAGGTGGGCACGGGTAGCTAATCCGCTCTTCCTCCTTTTGTTCTTCGCTCTCCTCATCATCTTTTTCATCAAATGAGCTCACAGTTTCATCAATTTCTTCTTCCATAGCTTCCTGCAAAATATT
Organism: Triticum aestivum; assembly: GCF_018294505.1. Taxonomy (NCBI): domain Eukaryota; kingdom Viridiplantae; phylum Streptophyta; class Magnoliopsida; order Poales; family Poaceae; genus Triticum; species Triticum aestivum. The sequence continues at coordinate 167,378,336 of NC_057795.1, forward strand.
AGTCTCTTCTTGGACAGCGGAGAAGTCCTCAATATATGGTTTAACATAGGCATTAGAAGCATAATTATCATAACAATATTGAAATATGGCAAATTTTTCAGATTTGTAAAGAGTAGCATCATACTTTTCAATCAAAGAGGCAATCTCATAAGCACCTTTAAAAGCAACAAATTCTTCAATTTGTTGAACATCATAGTAATTGTAAACACCCTTAGAATATGAAGATACGATTCCATTATCACTAAACAAGCATTGATAGGGTAGGTGTTTCTTAGGGTCTTCAGAACAACAAGTAAACTCATATATTTCACATAAATTCCAAGCATAGCATTGCAAACATTGAATTTGATCCCATAATAGTTTCCCTTTTTCAGATATATGGTGTCGCACAAAACAAGCATGCTCATCTAAAGATTTTCCCTCAACTAAACTAGTGGGGGTTTCAGCACGAGCACAATAGGATCGAAGATGATCCAAGTAAAAAGCTTTAGGAGTGTGATAGATTTTGAGTGGTTCTTCAACCACCGGTTCAGTAGGTACAACTATTTTTTGGTATTTTGCATTTCCTACCCATAACTAAAGATAGAGAACAACTTAGAACAGCAAATAAAAATTACTTAGTGATAAAGCAAACAAGCACACACGAGAATATTCACCCCACGCTATGACTCCCCGACAACGGCGCCAGAAAAAGGTCTTGATGACCCGCAAGTATACGGGATAGTTGTAGCCTCTTTCGATAAGTAAGAGTGTCAAACCCAATGAGGAGCTAAAGGTAGAACAAATACTCTCTCAAGTCCTATCGGCCACAGATACGACTCTATGCACGCTTGATGTTTGCTTTACCTAGAACAAGTATGAAACTAGAAGTACTTTGTAGGTGTTGTTGGAAAGGGTTGCAAGATAATAAAGAACACGTAAATAAAAAGTAGGGGATGTGTAGATAAAGATGCAATAAAGTAAATATAGCGAGTGTGGAAAAGTGGTGATAGGGGTTGCGGAATTGTCCCTAAGCAATTGACTATGTTACTAGACCGGTAATCACTATTGCAATTCTATTTGAGGGAGAGGCATAAGCTAACATATCATCCCTTACTTGGAATTCTATGCACTTATGATTGGAACTCTAGCAAGCATCCGCAACTACTAAAGATTCATTAAGGTAAAACCCAACCATAGCATTAAAGTATCAAGTCCCCTTTTATCCCATACGCAAACAACCTACTTACTCGAGTCTGTGCTTCTGTCACTCACGCCACCCACCATAAGCAAATCATAAACATATTGCAAACCCTACAGCGGGAATCCCTCACGCTTGCACGACACAGAGGGCACCATAGGACAACACCAATAATAAAACATGCAACTCAAGCCAATCATAGCAATTCATCAATCACCGATAGGACAACGAAAATCTACTCAGACATCATAGGATGGCAACACATCATTGGAAAATAATATGAAGCATAAAGCACCATGTTCAAGTAGAGGGTACAGCGGGTTGCGGGAGAGTGGACCGCTGGATATAGATGGGGGAATGTGATGGAGATGTTGGTGAAGATGGCGGAGGTGTTGGTGAAGATCACGGCGATGATGATGGCCCCTGGCGGCGTTCCGGCGCCACCGGAGCAAGGGGAAGAGGGCCCCCCTTCTTCTTCTTCTTCCTTGACCTTCTCCCTAGACGGGAGAAGGGTTTCCCCTCTGGTCGTTGGCTCCCATGGTGTGGGAGGGTCGAGAGCCCCTCCGAGATTGGATCTATCTCTCTATTTCTGCGTTCTCAGATTCTACCCCTTCACCGTTTCTTAAATATCCGGAGATCTGTAACTCCGATTGGGGTGAATCTTTCGCCCAGATCTTTCTCAAAAAATTAGCTTTCTTGCGCCAAAAGAAGAGCATCAACCGCCTTACGGGTGGACCATGAAAGCCCAGGCCGCGCCCATGGGGGAGGGCGCGCCCCCTGTCTTGTGGCCACCCCGAACACCGTTTCGCGTTGATTTTACTTCCCAAAACTTCATAAATATTCCAAAAAAAATCGCCGTCCGTTTTTATCCCGTTTGGACTTCGTTTGATATTGAGTTTCTGTGAAACAAAAAACATGCAACAGACAAGAACTTGGCACTGGATCAATATGTTAGTCCCAAAAATAATATAAAAAGTTGCCAAAAGTATATGAAAGTTGAATAATATTGGCATGGAACAATCAAAAAATATAGAAACGTCGGAGACGTATCACTGCTGTCCGAAGGGGAGCCGCCGAAGCTTGGCGAGCCACGAATGCCGCCGACCACGCGCCTGCCTTCGTCTTCATCCCGACCATCGCCGAGGTTGGGTACCCGACCGCAGTCATCGTCTTCGGGGCAGCACCCAGCGCGGTGGCCATCTTCTTCGAACACCCTCATGTAGAGGGTGGCGTCGCCATCGAACTTGAAGTGCGGGGTGCACCGCTAGCGACGGAGACCTCCAGCGAAGCCCAGGAGGCCCTACTGCAGCAACCGTCCGCTTGAAGCCAGAGGCCGCCAGGAGCGCCGGCCGAAAGTTCACCTGCAAAGAAGCGGGGAAGCTGGAGCCAGGTGCTCGTTGGGTCCGCCGACCACAGGACGAACTCCGGCAGCACCTCCGCCGAGTGGAAGCGCGGCCTGGGAGGCCGCGCAGCCACGGCGCGCCTTCCCTCGACAACCAGGCGCCCATCGCCGCGCAGGGGATTGCAGCCGCGACCGCGGGAAGCCACTGCGGGAGACACAGGATGCTTGCAGGGACGACCTCGACCGCGCTTGGGTGGGGGAGAGTCAGGCCCTTCCCGATGAGCCTTTCCCTTCCCTGCGGCCGAGAAACTCTTCAGTGGTGCCATGGGAGATGGCAATTAGCTGGGATGGGGAGAAAGAGGGAAGCAAGGAGGAAGATGTACAGCGGAGGCTTGCGCTCTCCCACATTTATAACCGGATGGAAGCCAACCGTCGGCCTCCATGATCACAGGTAATCATGACCCGTTTCTGCATGCAGGGACTTGTCAAGTCGAGTAGTTGCCAAGGCGGCGTGGGGAAGCGGAGACGCCCACGTCCAATCAACCGCCACGCAATGCCCAAGGCCGCAGGCTGGTGGGCCCCGTGGTGCTCCGCACTTGCCCCTTTGCTTCTCCGCTAAGCCAAGTACGAGCGCGCCTTGGGCCCGGGGGCTACTGTCGGCGTTCTAGGAACGGGGTCCCCAGACTTACCTGCCTGCGGCCTGCGGTGTGGCTCAAGTGGTGGCCCAGTACGGCCCATCTTCATCAACACAAGATTCAAGACTCACGCGAGGGGCCAAGCCTCGCGAGGCGGACGACGCAAGGCTTCCTCAGGAACGGCCTCACCAGGCAGGCTCGTGAGGAGGCGGAGAGATCAAGGCAGGGTACCTCACGAGGTGCTCGTGATGCAAGCCATGATGATCGAGACCAGGAGGGAGCTAGGCGGGCGCTGGCCTACACAGTGTCCTTGTTTCCTCTTTGGTGCAAAGGGGGCAAGCACAGACGCGGAGTACCGAGGCATTAGGCAAAGGTTGCCATATCAGTGCAACAAGACCAAGACCAGTGGAGCAGCAGGATGGAGGTCACCGTGGAGCCCAAGACGGTGTCATCGCCAGTGCCTTTGGCAGCCAAAGACCAACTTTAGTCATGATAACTTGTACTAGATGTTCCCCTTCAAAACGGCGTTGGTGGCGCCCTCCCCACTCACTATTTGGGAAGAGGCCCAGGGCCTCTATATATAGGACTAGCCACCACAGTAGAGAGAGGTCCAGTGGGGAGACAGATCGAGTGCTCATTAGAGAGAGAGAGAGAGGCGATCGAACTCACCCAAGCAGTTCATCGCACCAGCTCAAGAACCCCTCTCACGAGGCTGTTCTTCCCGTGTACTATTCATCATCAGCCTCTTAGGCAATCCAACACACCACACACAGGAGTAGGGTATTACACCACAACGGTGGCCCGGACCAGTATAAATCTCGTGTCCCTCGTGTTGTTCATCGTTCTAGCTTAGATTCTCACGAGGCGACTGGACGTAGATCGGTAGGGCAGAGATCTTCGTGCACACCCCAGAGTTCGAACCTTAAGGGTCTGCCGGAACCCAACATCCGACAAAGACAGCTTTTACCACAAGGTACAGGCTGTATGAGTATACAGTTATGTCATTTGGTCTGACTAACGCACCTGCCTATTTCATGAACATGATGAACAAGGTGTTTATGGAGTTTCTGGATAAGTTCGTCATGGTGTTCATTGATGATATTTTGGTCTACTCAAAGAATGAAGAGGAGCATAAGGAGCATTTGTGTTTGGTACTTGGGAAGCTCAGAGAACATCAGTTGTATGCCAAGTTCAGCAAGTGTGAATTCTGGTTGAAGGAAGTTGGATTTCTCAGACATGTTATATCCGGAGAAAGAATAGCAGTAGACCCCACCAAAGTTGTCACTGTGACAAATTGGGAAGCCCCAACGGTTGTTGGAGAGATCCGGAGTTTTCTTGGACTCGCAGGATACTACCGGAGGTTCATTGAGAATTTCTCGAAGATCGCGAAACCCATGACGGAGTTGTTGAAGAAGGACACCAAGTTCAATTGGACTGAGGAATGTGAGGCCAGTTTCCAGGAGTTGAAGAAACGTTTGGTTACATCACCAGTGTTGATTCTGCCAAACCAGCACAAGGATTATGAAGTATATTGTGACGCTTCTCGTCGAGGACTTGCAGCAGTGCTTATGCAGGAGGGAAGAGTTGTTTCGTATGCCTCACGACATCTTAAGCCCCATGAGTTGAATTATGCTACACATGATTTGGATTTAGCAGCCGTAGTGCATGCATTGAAGACATGGAGACATTTTCTCATTGGAAACCATTGTGAGGTGTACACGGATCACAAGATCATGAAGTACATCTTCACACAGAAGGATTTGAATCTCAGGCAAAGGAGATGGTTAGAATTCATTAAGGATTATGATATGAGATTACATTATCATCACGGAAAGGCTAACGTAATAGCCGATGCGTTGAGCCCCAGGAGCCACGTCAATACACTCATGACTGGAGAGTTACCTAAGGAGTTAGCCGAGAATCTTCGCGAGCTATGTTTGGAGATAGTCCCAAGAGGCTATATAGCAGCATTGGAGATTCAGTCTACTTTGATGGACAAGATCAGAGAAGCTCAGAAGACTGACAACGAGATTGCTGAGATAAAGAAGAAGATGAGCAAAGGAAAGGCTAAAGGATTTCGTGAGGATGAGCACGATACCCTATGGTTTGAGGACCGCGTTTATGTGCCTAATGATCTGGAGATCTGGAAGTTGATTCTACAAGAGGCCCATAATTCGCCGTATTCGATTCACCCAGGAAATACCAAGATGTATTTGGATTTGAAGGACACTTTCTGGTGGACCGGAATGAAGAAATATATTGTGGAGTATGTAGCAGTTTGTGATGTATGTCAGAGAGTGAAGGCCGAGCATCAGAAGCCAGCAGGATTGCTACAGCCATTGCCGATACCCGAATGGAAGTGGGATAAGTTAGGCATGGATTTTATTACGGGATTGCCCAGGACTCGTTCAGGCTATGACTCAATATGGGTTGTAGCCGATCGTTTGACGAAGGTAGCTCATTTCATCCCAATGAAGACCACTTACACCAGTGCTAAGTTGGCGAAGATATACATGACCAGGATCGTATGTCTGCATGGAGTTCTGGAATCAGTTGCACGAAACTTTGGGTACCAGGCTAGAGTTCAGTACAGCCTTTCATCCGCAGATAGATGGACAGACCGAGAGAGTCAATTAGATTCTGGAGGACATGCTGAGAGCTTGTGCGCTAGATTATGGATCTAATTGGGACGACAATTTACCATGTGCAGAGTTCTCTTACAACAACAGTTATCAATCCAGTTTGAAGATGGCCCCTTTCGAAGCTTTGTATGGAAGGAGGTGCAGGACATCATTGTTGTGGGATGAAGTTGGAGATCATCAGTTGTTTGGACCAGATTCGGTTAAAGAGTCTGAACAGAAGGTGAAGTTGTTTCGCGATAGGCTCAAGGTAACCCAGTCCAGGCAGAAGAGCTATGCAGATTCTAAACGCAAGGAGATAGTTTACGAAGTCGGAGACAGAGTTTATCTTCGAGTGTCCCCACTTCGAGGAGTTAAGCATTTTGGAGTTAAGGGAAAGTTAGCGCCACGTTTTGTGGGACCATACAAAGTTTTGGAGCGTATGGGAGAAGTTGCTTACAAGTTGGAGTTGCCCGAAGGATTGTCAGGAGTTCATGATGTTTTCCACGTTTACCACTTGAAGAAGTGCCATGCGGAGATGGCTAATATACCGCTGAGAGATACAGTGCCACTGGAAGCGATTCAGCTGGATAGTGATTTGACCTATGAGGAGAAACCTGTTAAGATTCTCGAATTTGCCAGCAGAGTCACGTGCAGCAAGGTTATCAAGGTCTGCAAAGTTTAGTGGAGCCACCATACCGAGGATGAAGCCACCTGGGAGCGAGAGGAAGATCTACTGAAGGACCACCCTCACCTATTTTCTAGCCAACCCGAATCTCAAGGGCGAGATTCATCTTAAGGGGGTAGGTTTGTAACATCCCAAATTTTCAATTTGGAATGTTATACAATAGATCGTCTTGGCATATTATATTTTATTGCATTTTGGCTCGATCCTAGAAATTTCACGCAACTCAAGGACCCACGGAGAGAGTTGGAGATTTCGTTATTTTCATATTTGAGTTTTCTCAAATTTTGAAAATAGGATCATTTGATTTTAATTATTTTATCTTCGAATATTCCATATATAAAAATAAAAGAGAGGGAATAAAATGACTTTCCCAAAATAAAGAAATATTGGAGATTTAATAACAAAATCAATTAAGATTTTATTTCTTTGTTTTATCGCTATTTTATTTGAATTAGGAAAAATGCGCGTTTTTCAAAATTGCATTTTAGGCCCAAATAGATGTTCATCTTGTCCGGCTTATTTTTAGAGGACGGGGAAATTTTATTTTGGGATTTTTGGAGTCCGTTTAATATTTCTTTTCTTTCTTTTTCTGCACGTCGTAATTATTTAAAAAAAGGTTACCGCCTTACCGGGCCGTGCCCGACCTGGACACTGCGCTCGGGCGGCCTTTAAAGGCCGACGGCCCGCCCTGGGACAAAACCCTAGCCGCCATCCCCGTCCCGCCCCGAGACCCGCACCACCACCGCCGGATCCCGCCACCGCCGCCGGATTCCGCCACCGCCGCGCCTCGCCGCCGCCGCCCCTCGCCGCGCCACCGCCCGTCCCGACCGCCGCAGCCCCGCCGCCCGTCACCGCCACCACCCACCGCAGCCGCCGTCGCCCCGCCCCGCCGGAGCCCATCGCCGGACCTCGCCGAAGGTAGCTGTCGTGGTTCTAAGACTGATAGTAGAAATGGGGGTAGGTATGGAGAGGCAAGATCTTAGCTACGTTGAAGGTGTACACACGAGTTTTACGAGTTCAGGCCCTTCTCGGTGGAAGTAACAGCCCTACGTCTCGGTGCCTGGAGGCGGTCGATTGGATTATATGTGTGATGTTACAGGGGGTGCGAACCCTTGTGCCAGAGGAGGGGGGTGTCTTATATAAAGTGCGCCAGGACCCCCATCGCCCTCCATTACAAGGGACTTAATGTACATAAAGTGGGGTTGTTACTGGTAACGCCAGCCTTAAGTGATGTTAATGACCTTAAAGACTACGGAGTGAACGCCTGTCCGTTGTAATGCTGAGTGACTCCTGGTCTTCGGTAGTTCGAGTGATTCTCTGGATGGTCGAATGACAGTAGGTAGGAGGACTCCCGAGTGACATGATTGTCGAGTGGATTGCACTCGACATCTTTGACTGGGGGTCTCTTGCTGCCTCTTGGACTTCTTATCTTCTAGTGTAGTGACCTTGGGTAGGACATATAGCCTAGGCCTATGACCCTACCCCAGGTCTGTATCCTCATCAGTAGCCCCTGAATGGATTAACGTTCGAGTGGAAAGTAGGTTGAAGTTGAACTTGTTCTGAGCTTTGCACCTTCGTGCGCGTTTTCTGCAAGATGGAAAACTCACATTGGTATTTCAGCATCGACTCAGCCGCCTTGATCCATTCAGAGAGTTGTCGACTGAACTTGTGGCATCATGCGCCGAGTGCTGTATTAGAGCGCAGGATCTTGGGCGCGATTGACTGTTGTGTATCCCAGATTTCACGGGATACGAAATTTCGGGGAAGCGCACGGGACGGGGAGCGCCGAAGCGGGCGGAGAAGATAAACAACGATGCCTTGATTTCCACGCCGCCTTTTTCTCCATGTACATTGCACGCGACTGTTGCGGGATTTGATAGGATTGCCTGGTCCCACGCGTCAGTCACTGGGAAGCAACCCTTTATAAAGCGACGGGGCTGAGGCGTTTGCACTGTGCACGCCTGTTCCTCCTTCTTCTTCCTCCGTTTCTCCACCGCTCCCAGCTCTTTTGCTCTCGACGCTGCTGCTCCGCCGCCATGGTGAAGGACAAGACGGCGGCGCTAGAGCACACAAAGAAGGCGACGGGGGCGGAAAAGGGCAAAAAGCAGAACCGCAGGTCGTCGTCACGCGCGGGGCTGCCGCCGGGCTGGATCTAGGGCGATTGGATCCGGTCTTCAATTCGGCAGGAAGATCTGGACAAGCTGGCGGATTCCGGACTGATCGCCAAGGGAGCGACAAGATTGCCGGAGGGGGAGATGGAGCCTCAGCCTCGACCGGGTGAGCGTGTACTGCTCACCACCCAAGTCGACCGGGGTTTTTCGCTTCCTTCGCACCCCTTCTTCTTGGGATTCTTGAATTTCTTCGGTGCTCAACTCCACCATTTTTCTCCCAACACCATCACGTATCTGGCCGCATTCATGTCGATGTGTGAAAACTTTTTGGGGTGTCGACCACACTGGGGTCTTTTCAAACATATATTCACCATCCGCTCCTAGTCGGTCAAAAAAGCAAAGTCGAGTGACTCAAAGACCCATGTCATCTAGATGTGTGGGGGTTTAGGTATCAAGAAAAGGCATAGGAGTTCTTTCCCTGCTATGACTCTCCCTAAATCGGTTAGAGGCTGGCAGTCGACCTGGTTCTACTGCCAGAATGCCGCAGCTCCAGGTCAGTCAACTGGCCTCCCCCTCTTCACATTCGACCGCGTTCAGACTCCTTCTCCACTCAAAGTGACCGCTGCTGAGAACGTGGAGACGAAGATGTTAGTGGAGAAAGTGGTCCAACTTATCAACGAGGATGTCACCGACCTGGACCTACTGGAAGTGTTCCTCAGTTGACGCATCCAGCCTCTCCAGGCTCGTGATCATCCTATGTGGTTGTACTCCGGACCCGAAGACACCGCTCGGGTCCACCCAGAGGAAGTGTCGTCCGAGACTGTGGCCATGTGGTTGAAGAGTATCACAAGCAATCAGGACAACCCCAGAGGATCCAGGCGAGTCATCCCTTTCAGAGACGACAATCCACCCGAAAAGGTATGCCCTTTTATTCCGACCGCCTGGCGTATATGTTCCGACTGCACTTGATGTCGACTGACTTTTACTTGACTTTTTGTCTTGTAGGTTTTTACCAAGATGTATTCGATGCCCAACGGTGAACAAGCTCTGGAGCAGGGCCAGGAGGCAGAGGCCAGTGCAGAAGAGAGTGGCGACTAGGAGTCTTCGGATGAAGAGGAGGAGGAGAAGAGCGAGGAGTCGGACGATGAGGAGGAAGTCGACTCGCCGCCGTGTTTCGAGCGCCGATCCAAGAAGCAACACGACCCGGCGGGCAGGCACGGGAAGAACGTGGCTCCGAGTACCCACGCTCAGAAGCGCACTCAGACGTCGACTTCGGAGCCGGCGGAGAAGATCGCCAAGCAGCCCAAGGTTGCTCATCCCAACACTCGAAAGACTTTGCCACGGATCAAGATGGACATCCCAGTGGCTTCGGGGTGAGTATCACACTTGTGTTTATACAGACCGACTGAAATTTTTGTTCTGACCAATTGGATTATGCATCTTTCTAGTCCCACCTCTGCTGCTACTGACATGGATATTGATAAGGCACCAGGAGACGAGGAGGCCACCTCTCGGGCTGGTAAGCCTGTTCGATCAAGTTTCATTTAGTCGAGTGGGTAGTCAATTGGCTGAATATTTGATATTTCTCCCTTTCTGTAGTTTCGCAAGAAATCATTGTGCTCCCTGATGATGAAGAAGAAGAAGCGCCTCTACAGGATAGGAGGAAGAAGAGTGGAAGCTCTAGCAGGAGGAGGCTGGAAATTCAAGTCCCTCAGTTGACGCCTGTGCTTGAGGCGGTGGTCGAATGTTCCGGAGGGCCAGTTCGGACCAACATCACATTTGCCAGCCCGCTAACGACTGATCGTCCGTCGAGATCGACTGCACAGACTCCTGCCGCTCCGGTGCAACTCCACGCATCCGACTGGGTAACTGCTTTGACTGCCTTGGAGCCATCACTCTTTGCCGCGTATCAGACCCCAGACGACTCGCCGAGTGCCGCTAGGGAAGCTCTTCGTCAGGTGAACCTTGTCATGGGGCAGGTGAAGGTGATGCATGAAGCTAGTCAAGTGGCTTACAACACCAGCACTTCCCATAAGACCAATGTTCAGGTCAAAAAAACTCTGACTGAACTTTTGAGTATTTTTTATATCTGATCACCCACTGGGGTGTTCCTTTGTTTAGAGTTTAGGAAATCTTCCACTCCACTCGACTTGAGCTGAGTCTCAGTAAACTGTTCGAATCAGTGGGTGCACCCACTGGGTGTAGTCCCAAAGACCACGGTCGACTGCTGGCAGTCGACTGAGGTCTTAGGATGTATTCTCTTTCTTTTTTCTGAACTCACGCTGGGCAGACCTTGCTGAGTGTTGATCTGAACTAGTGGGGGCACGCTAAGTGCACCCACTGGGTGTAGTCCCCGAGACTACTGTTGAATATTTGATTCGGCAGTAGTCTTAGAGTAACTTTTCTCTGTCGCTATCTCTTATTTCTGTCGACTGACATATCTCTCTTTCTAACTGCAAAGGTCTTCTGATCTTGGAGCTCGACTTTCCAAGTTAAAGAAGAAGCATATTAGCGTTGAACTTGACCTTGAACTCACAAAGAAGAATCTCAAGACTGCTCAACAAGAGATGGCCATCATGGGAGGTAATCATTCGACTGTCTTGTCTGCTTTGTAGCTCGCACATCCCACTGCTTTTTCTTTCAGTCTCTTTGAACCGAGTGACTTCACACAAGCAGATGTGCTAAGTGAAAATTGCCAACTTCAGGCTCGTCTGAAGAGTGTTGTTTCTTTAGAGAGGATGAAGGAGGCTTTGGAGAAGAAGGACCTAGACCTTGCTGTTGCTCAGAAGGAAGCACGTGAGAAGACGAAGCTTGCGTACCAGAAGCTAGCTTCAGTCGGCAAATTGGAGGAAGAGAACGCGAAGTTGAAGACCGCCATCTCAGAAGCTAATCGAGAAGTCAAGCAGCTGAGGAAGGACAAGGAGAACCTAACCACTGAAGTCGGAGGCCTCAGAACCAAGACAGACAAGCTAGAGTCCTATCTGGAACAACTTGCTGCGAAACTTGTTCTGAAGCTTGAAGGTATGGTCATTCGACTGGTTAATTTGTCGTCGACTACAGTTTGTTGTAATATTGTCGACTCATTGTTTTTCGCGATGGGACAAAACTTTGTCAGGACTTTGAAGCTGAAACCGGGCGGGTCGAGATAGGTCTCAACCCCATCAATTGTCCCATGAAAGACGACGTTGCGATGAACCTGCTGTGATTGGAGTCACGCTTGGATGGTGCAGTCGCTTATCTGGTTTGACTGAAGGCGGCGATGACCCGAGTGGATGCTGAACTCTGGCCTCGGGCAGAACTTTCTCAAGACCTCGAGTCGTGATGACTCAACTTAATCAGATTCCTGGCCGATTTCAAGAGTGGAAAAAGTCCTCTGCTCGCTGTGGTGCTGACATTGCCTTGTCATTGGTTCGAGTGCACTGCAAGGAGGCTAAGGAAGACAAGTTGGCTGCCCTCAAGGTAGCGAATACTAAGAAGCACTCCTTCCAGTCCTTCAAGGAGACCTTCCTTGAGGCAGCCACTCGTATTGCCGACAGCATCGACCTCGACAGCTTCTGCGATCCGGCCAGTCCTTCTCCCGCCGAGTGACTGAAAAACATTATGCTTCACCTTTATTTGCCTCGGAATGCCGAGTGATTTTGTAATCGTTAAAACTCCTTCGGGCCTGACGCTCGAGTACTTTAATCTGCGGTGAGGAATCTTTGGATTTTTCTTCGAATATGTTGAGTTGATCTTCGAGTGAAATTTGTTCTTCTCTTGGATTGGTTTCTGTTTGCTTGATGCAGCTTCTGAAGAAGAATCAGCAGTCGACCAGTTGGATGAACCTTGAGCAGCATTGATCAGCTCATCAGCAAGGCACTCAGCAATGGTATTGACGTTCCTGTCAGCCGTCTGCCTGGGCGCCAGCCATTGGATGGGCCTTTGACAGTGCGCACAATCTCGTCCTTCTTCTTGATGATGCAGCCTTGGAGTGGGGGTCGTGGTCGGCCCACACCATTCGGTGGGGCCGATCAGCTTGTCAACAAGGCATTCAACAATGGTCTTGACGTTCCTGAAAGTTGCTCGCCTTGGCGACGCGCTCAATCTCATCCTTCTTCTTGATGGTGCAACTCTAGAGTGGGGGTCGTGGTCGGACCGCACTTTGCTAAGTCCCCGAGCGAGAAGATCAATTTTCACTCGGGAGGGTTTTTAAAACTTAGGCGAGTACTGGACTGCAGCTAAGCCCCCGGGTGGGAGGGCTGCTCACTACTCAGTAGTTTTTTCAAACTTAGGCGAGTACTGGACTATAGCTAAGCCCTCGAGTGGGAGGATTGCTCACCACTTGGTAGGATTTTTCAAACTTAGGCGAGTACTGGACTGCAGCTAAGCCCCCGAGTGGGAGGATTGCTCACCACTCGGTAGGATTTTTCAAACTTAGTCCAGTACTGGAATGCAGCTAAGCCCCCGAGTGGGAGGATTGCTCACCACTCGGTAGGATTTTTCAAACTTAGGCAAGTACTGGACTGCAGCTAAGCCCTCGAGCGGGAAGATAGCTCTCACAATCTCGTCCTTCTTCTTGATGGTGCAGCCCCGGGAGAGGGGGCATGGCCGACCCATACCGTTTGGTAGGACTTTTTAAACTTAGGCGAGTACTGGACTGCAGCTAAGCCCCCGAGTGAGAGGCAGACTCACCACTCGGTAGGATTTTTTATTACTTAGGCGAGTACTAGACTGCAGCTAAGCCCCCGAGTGAGAGGTAGACTCACCACTCGGTAGGATTTTTTATTACTTAGGCAAGTACTGGACTGGAGCTAAGCCCCCGAGTGAGAGGTAGACTCACCACTCGGTAGGATTTTCTCATCGACTTAGGCAAAACGGATTCGCAGCTAAGGCACCCACAGGGGGCTTTTAGAACATGTAAAAAATGAACAACAATCATTTGGAAGACTGTAAAATCATGTCTTTTGATAATCAAACTAAAAGGTACTTCTTATTACATCTCATCAGTCTAAATACTTAAGAGTAAAAAGGGCGGAGCAGTTCCGCATTCCAACCGCGTGGCTCATTTTATTGTGCTCAACGTTGAAGAGATGATATGCTCTGGTGTGGAGTACTTTGGTGACGGCGAAAGGGCCTTCCCAAGAAGGAGCGAGCTTGTGTGGTTTCTGCTGGTCTACTCAAAGAACCAGGTCTCCTTCTTGAAATGCCCGACCCCTTACATTTCTGGCATGGAATCGACGCAAGTCTTGCTGATAAATGGTTGATCAGATCAAGGCCATCTCTCTTTCTTCTTCCAGGAGAACGACTGCATCTTGCCGAGCCTGCTCTGCTTCCTCTTCTGAGAAGAGTTCAACTCGGGGCGCGTTGTGGAGCAAATCACTCGGGAGTACGGCTTCGGCTCCGTAGACTAAGAAGAATGGAGTCCGTCCAGTCGACCGATTAGGAGTTGTCCTCAATCCCCAAAGTACTAATGGGAGATCATCGACCCAATCCCCTGCTACATGCTTGAGGTCACGCATCAACCGGGGTTTCATTCCTTTGAGAATCAATCCATTTTCTCGCTCAGCCTGCCCATTCGACTGAGGATGAGCGACCGAAGCATAGCCGACCCTCGTGCCTTGGGAAGCACAAAAGGCTCTGAATTCATCAGAGTCGAAGTTCGAGCCGTTATCCATGATGATGTTGTGCGGAACACCATACTTGAATATCAGTTCCCTGATGAAACTCACAGATGTACTTGCTTCAAGGTTTTTAATGGGCTTGGCTTCGATCCATTTGGTGAACTTGTCGACTGCCACCAACACATGAGTAAATCCACTCCTGCCAGTCCTTAGAGGTCCAACCATGTCCAATCCCCAGACAGCAAAAGGCCAGATGAGTGGAATAGTTTTCAAAGCTGATGCAGGTTTATGGGACATGTTGGAGTAAAACTGACAACCTTCACACTTGTCCACTACTTCTTTTTCCATCTCATTGGCACGTGGCCAGTAAAATCCGGCTCGGTTTGCTTTGGCCACGATGGTCTGAGAGGACGAATGGTGACCATAGGTCCCCGAGTCAATATCATTGAGGATCATTCGGCCTTCTTCTGGCGTGATGCATTTCTGGCAGACCCCAGTTACACTTTCTCTAAACAACTGACCTTTTATCACGGTAAAGACTTTAGATCATCGGATGATCTATCAAGCCTCTTCTTCATCCTCTAGAAGTTCTTTCTAAGAAAGTATGAAATGTACGGCACTGTCCAGTCGGGAGTGATGACCAAAGCCTCCATGACTAAGTCGACCACGGCTGGGATTTTGACTTCAGTCGGATCTGTGGCGCTCTTGGGCTGTGGTGACTCTTCAGTGAAAGGATCTTCCTGAACTGAAGGTGAATGAATATGTCCCAAAAACACATTGCGGGGAATGGCCTCTCTCTTCGAACCTACCATTGCTAACTCATCTACAGCTTGATTTTTTAGTCGGGGCATATGGTGAAGCTCCAATCCTTCAAACTTCTTTTCCAGCTTTCTTACTGCATTGCAATAACCAGTCATGCCCGGGCTCCTGACATCCCATTCCTTCATCACTTGATTAACCACCAAATCTGAGTCGCTGTAAACCATAAGGCAACGGACGTTGAGTGAAATGGCCATACGCAACCCGTATAAAAGTGCTTCATATTCGGCTTCATTATTGGAGGAATCAAAATGGATCTGGAGAACATAGCTAAGTTTGTCTCCACGGGGGGATACCAATACTACCCCAGCACCTGAACCATTCAGCATCTTGGAGCCATCAAAGAACATAGTCCAATGCTCTGAGTGAACTTGAGTTGGTAGTTGCTGCTCAATCCACTCGGCAAGGAAATCTGCGATTGCTTGGGACTTGATAGCTTTCTTCGCCTCAAACTTGATATCCAATGGAAGGAGTTCAATCGCCCATTTTACCACTCGACCAGTTGCATCTCTGTTATTTAGAATTTCAGATAGTGGTGCGTCGCTGACAACTGTAATGGAGTGACCAGAGAAATAATGTGCAACCTTCTTCATGGTCATGTATATTCCATAGACAAGCTTCTGATAATGTGGATATCGTTGCTTGGATGGAGTCAAAACTTCAGAGAGATAATAAACTGGGCGCTGAACCTTGTAAGCTTTTCCTTCCTCTACTCGCTCGACCGTGAGTACTGTACTGACAACTTGTCCAGTGGCTGCAATATAAAGCAGTAAAGGCTCTTTGCTGATTGGCGCAGCGAGCACCGGCTGGGTGGAAAGCAGGGTTTTGAGTTCTGCAAACGCTGCATCAGCTTCCTCAGTCCACTCTAACTTATTAGATTTTTCATCTGTCGGTAAAGAGGCAAGGCCTTTTCACCGAAACGAGAAATGAATCGACTCAAAGCGGCCAAACACCTGGCATGTCAGAGGGTTTCCATGCAAAGATGTCCCAGTTCTCATGGAGGAACTAGATGAGTGCTTCTTCCTTTTTGTTGTCGAGTGTCGTTGATATATGAGTCGGCGTGGCATTGGGATCAGTCGGGTGAATATGAATCGGCTTCGTTTCACCAGACGACTGAAATGCAGAATCTGTGGCAGGCTTCTTGGCTCGGAGCAAATCACTCGGATTTGCTGATACTCTTGAAGTTCAACTGCTGCCATCTGCGCATCGGCAATTTTGGAACCTTCCTAGAAGCATTCCTCTGCTTTCTACCGATTGCCAGTAATTGTGATCACACCTTTGGGGACAGGCATCTTCAACTTGAGGTACACGTAACATGGTCGAGCCATAAAACGTGTGTAGGCAGGCCTACCCAGAATGGCATGATAAGCACTCTAGAAATCCATGACTTCAAATGTCAACTTTTCTTTACGTTAATGCTTGGAATCACTGAAAATCACGTCGAGAATGATCTGGCCGAGTGATTCGGCTTTGTTTCCAGGGATAACACCATGGAAACTCATATTGCTCTCGCTAAGTTTGGACATCAGAATGCCCATCCCCTTCAAGGTTTCAGCATAAAGGATATTCAGACCGCTGCCACCGTCCATCATCACTTTAGTCAGTCGAGTGCCTCCGACCACGGGGTCGACCACCAGTGCTTGCCTCCTCGGGGTGGCTACACGAGCAGGATGGTCAGACTGGTCGAATGTGATGGCTATCTCAGACCATTTCAGGTATGTGGTTGTCGTCGCCGGAGCGACCATATTCACTTCTTTGTTGATAACTTTCAACCGACTCTTGCTCGCAACATCAGCAAAAATCATGAGGGTGGAATTGACTTTGGGATAACCGTCGTCTTCCTCTCCATCCTCATCTTTGTCCGACTCTTTCTCCTTCTCACTGGGCTATTTTTCTCGGAACTGCTGGATCAGGAGTCGGCATTGTCGAGTGGTATGCTTAGGGTAGATCAGATTACCTTCTTCATCCTTCTTCGTGTGGATGTGACATGGCAAATCCAACACATCATTCCCTGCTTGATCCTTTATCTTCTTAGGGGGCCAGGGCCCTTTAGGTTTTCCCTTAATCTTTCCTTGAGCCGCTACTACAATCTCACCGGGTGCCGCTGGCTCGACCTAACGCTTCTGTTTCCGATTGGAATTACCTCCACCGGCTTCTTGGCCGACTGGCTTACTCTTCCCACTACGGAGTAGATCCTCTTCTTCTCCGTTAGCGTACCCGGTGGCTATCTCCATCATCCAAGTCAGAGTCATATCTCTAGTCCGACCGAACTTCAGGACCAACTCTCGGTATTTGATGCCTTCCTTGAAGGTGCACACTGCTTGATGCTCTGATATATTTCCAACGGTGTGATGCAAAGTGGTCCACCTCTGAATGAAGTCTCTCTCGGCTTCTGCACACAATGCTGCAACTCGGCAGTCCTGATGGTCGCTTGCAAGTGCCCTCAAAAGTTCTGACGAACACTCGAGCCAGCTCTTCCCAACTGTATATACTGCCTGGAGCCAACTGAGTCAACCATGCTCGGGCTGACCCTTCCAACATCAGAGGAAGATGTTTCATCGCTACTACATCGTTGCCGCCTCCAATCTGCACAGCCACTCGGTAATCCTCAAGCCAAGTTTCAGGCTTGGATTCTCCAGTGAAATTACTGACTCCGGTTGCCAACCTGAAGTTGGGAGGAATCATTGCCGCCCTGATGGCTCTGCTAAAACACTCTGGACCTGAAACATGCACTCTGCTGCCACTCGGACGATCTCTGCCAGGGTCTTCTCTATGCGCTCTGTTCCGGTCGACTAGGCCTTGAACGAGAATGGATCTCACATCGAAGCCTGGCTCCCTTGGGTCGATTGGTGCTCTGCGCTCGCCACTGTGATGGCGTTTATCATCGTTCTGCCGAGGCACATATGACACACTCCTTGGAGGAGGCGTGGGCACTCGACGACGATTGTTGCGGTCAAGCTGACGATCATACTGTCCATGGCCTTCACGCTGCAGGGGCGATCTTAGGCTATGGGCCGACTGAACTGTATCCGCTACTACAGATCTGCTGCGAATCCTATTCTGCGACTGAGACAGTATTGTGTTCTGCTCTCCTGCTGCCCGGAGCACGGCCCGGATGTGCATCAACTCTCTTCTAGCCTCTGACTGGGAAGGTTGGATCGACTCTGCTATTCGAGACACAGCTGTGAGGTTCTGAATTGGAGTACAGTATACCTTAGGCGGAGGCGGGAAAAGCTGCCGTCGACTGGACTCAGGGACCCGCTCCCGAGCCCGCTCATCGAGAGCGCGTTGCAGGTTCTCTAGTCGAGTGTGCTTAGCCAAATTAGCCAGGCACGCCTCTTCCAAGGCCCGAGCCTCGGGGGTTTCTCAAACGATGGGCGTGTGGAGTGCATCCATGTTGCGGCGACAAAGTTCTTCCCTCTGCTGTGAAGAAAGGGGTTCGGGATGGTATTCCTCATGGACGTGCGATGGATCGCTTCCACCATCTTTGTTGTCTTCGCGACGGAAGCCAGGTGGACCATGCGGTCCATCGACCATCAAGACTTCAGCCGCAGGGTCGCTGCTATCGCACTCGGATGCGGTCTTCGCGGAGCCAGTCGACAGATCGAACAGGCCGTGGAGTTTCGTCGGGCTCGATTGCCGCAACTTGATGATTGGCCGAACGCCGAGCCACCACGTGTTTCACCCACTGCGGTAGCCACGACTGACCAGATCTCTTGCGGTGTCGAACAGCGAGGGGGGGGGAGACACCATCGGAGCCGACTGATACTGGGTTGACGGCTGCCGGAGAAGGACATCGAGAACGCACGTGCGAAAGTGCGTCGCCCCTCGGACGGGGAGCGCCTCAATGTCAAGGGGAGCTTCTTGAAGCCAAGCGGAGTCTTCGGCGACGAAAACGAGCGTGCCGAGACGGATCTCGCAGCCCTCCGCCAATCCACCGCCGGAAACCATGATGATGATGATCGAAAAAACTTGCACCTTCACCAACAAGTCGCTAAAACACCTGCCCCATGGTGGGCGCCAACTGTCGTGGTTCTAAGGCTGACAGTAGAAAGGGGGGTAGGTATGGAGAGGCAAGATCTCAGCTATGGTGAAGGTGTACACACGAGTTTTACGAGTTCAGGCCCTTCTCGGTGGAAGTAGTAGCCCTACGTCTCGGTGCCCGGAGGTGGTCGATTGGATTATATGTGTGATGTTACAGGGGGTGCGAACCCTTGTGCCAGAGGAGGGGGTGGCTTATATAGAGTACGCCAGGACCCCCATCGCCCTCCATTACAAGGGACTTAATGTACATAAAGTGGGGATGTTACTGGTAACGCCAGCCTTAAGTGATGTTAATGACCTTAAAGACTATGGAGTGAACGCCTGTTTGTTGTAATGATGAGTGACTCCTGGAATTCGGTAGGTCGAGTGATTCTCTGGATGGTCGAATAACAGTAGGTAGGAGGACTCCCGAGTGACATGATTGTCGAGTGGATTGCACTCGACATCTTCGACTGGGCGTCTCTTGCTGCCTCTTGGACTTCTTATCTTCTAGGGTAGTGACCTTGGGTAGGACGTATAGGCCATGCCTATGACCCTACCCCAGGTCTGTATCCTCATCAGTAGCCGCCCCGCCGCTGGCGGTTTTCTAAGAAAAACCGCCCTTTTTTAATAAAAATCGTGGTTTATTTTATTTTAATAGATCGGTTTAGTTTTTTCGGTTTATTTATTTCGCGGGCGTTCGTCCGTACATTCGTCTAAATGAACGGTTTTCGTCGTTTAGCCGCAGACAGCGAACATTCGTTTGTTAGCCTGTTCATTCATTTTTCTTTTTCCCGGATTTTTCGCGATTATTTCCGATCTTGATTTCTGATCCGATTTTTGTTCTAGTATAACTTTTCGCTCGTTTATCGGAATCAGGCGATTCAAGCGGCTAGAGTTACGTCTCAAAACCCTCTTTCGGTTTAACCAACTCAAACAAGTTTTGCTACTGTAAAATTTGACTTAGGTCTATATTAGTAAACGAAGTTTGTTTCTTTCGTCGTTTGACTTTCGTTGCTTCGTTTGATTTGATTATTTTTGCAAACCGGAGTTCTTAAGTTGAACTTTCTGGTTAGATCTCTTATTTGAGTTTTACCTGTGCATTAGATGAGTGCTTATTGTATGCTTTTTTGCGATAGAGTACCCGGAATGCGCCGCGTGCTACTACGAGTCTCTAGGTTTCACGGATCATCAGCAAGGCAAGTAACACTTTGATCATACCTCCTTACTAGCTAGTTTTATTGCATTAGCTCAATCCTCAAACAATTGCATGATTAGGATCTGTTTAACATGTGGGTTTTGGGAAAGTAGATGAGGTAGAACCTATTACCAGTTTTATTATCAAACCTTTGGGAGTTACTTTTGCGTTTGCTTATACCGGTATGCTATGCTAGTAGACGTGGATTGGGTGAGTGTACCCATGACAGATGTAAGATTGTTAAGTTAATGGTTTACTTAAGGTGGCAACTTTAATACACATCTGGGTGGATTGAGGCACCTGGGGAACCCAGTGTTGCCTATATTTTTGGAAATCCCGGGGTACCGTGTGATTCTCCTATGGACCGCCACCCAGGCTCAAAGGGATCATGAGATTATTCATGATAGAAACTTATGTGTGCAGCCGCAAGCTACTATGGGCTCTAGCATAGTTGATTAAGTCGTGTGAACTCTTATGGTGGTAGACTAGCAGATGTAGGGGAAAGTAGGTGTAACTGTCTACCCATCGTAAGGTGCAAACGCTTCTGAAAGACTATGTCTCGGTCTCCGTTTCTCAAACACCATGTAGTGCAAGAATTCCAATGGAGGAGATCAAATCTTGCGGGGAAAAGTGCGCAAACCTCTGCAGAGTGTATAAACTAATCATTGTTAGCCATGTCCCCGGTTATGGACGTTTCGAGTATCTAGTACCTGGATTATCATGTGAATCTCATCATGTTATTTAATTTAATTTGTTGGGTTTTAATGATGATGCTTAATTGGGATTGAGTTGGGTGGACATTCTCAATGTTTAACAACCACCATGATAGTTAAATAAAATTTATTCCTTTGCTGTAGGGAAAAACTGGCTTTATGCAAAACTGTAACCATAGAGCTTTCCACCAACCATATATGCATGTAGTACAGCATTATTTCTATTCATTACTCCCTATGTGTTACATTGCCAGCATATTCCATGTGTTAACCCATTTTCGGGTTGCAACATTCATGTTGCAGACTTTTCAGACAACGAGTAAGGTGCCTTAGGTCATGGTCTTATACTCAGTGATGCCGTTGGAGTTGATGGACTCGCTTTATCTTCCAAGCCTTCCGCTGTTATCGTTATTACATGGCCTTAAGCCATATTTATTGTAATAAGTTCTCTTTTGAGACATTCCATGTAATAAGTGTGTGATTGCTACTTTGTTATAAATCCTTCAAGTACTGTGTGTGTCAGCATTACCGATCCAGGGATGACACTGATGCGCAGAGATCAGACTGTTTGAGGTCTTGTCGCTACATAGTTGGAATAGCTTCTACCCACTTAGTAACGTAATCAACAGCAACTAAAATATGTGTATATCCATTAGAGGCAGGAAAAGGTCCCATATAATCAAAGCCCCAAAGATCAAACGGTTCAATAACAAGAGAATAGTTCATAGGAATTTCTTGACGTCTACTAATATTACCAATTCTTTGACATTCATCACAAGATAAGACAAACTTACAGGCATCTTTGAAGAGAGTAGGCCAATAAAACCGGATTGCAATACCTTATGTGCAGTTCTATCTCCAGCGTGGTGTCCTCCATATGGTTCAGAGTGACACTTGCATAGGATCTATTCCTATTCATGCTCAGGTACACAACGTCTAATAACACTATCTACTCCTTCTTTATAAAGGTGCGGGTCATCCCAGAAGTAATGTCTTAAATCATAAAAGAACTTTTTCTTTTGCTGGTATGTGAAACTAGGTGGTATAAATTTAGCAACAATGTAATTAGCATAATCAGCATACCATGGAGCAGTACGAGAAGCATTTATGACAGCTAATTGTTCATCGGGAAAGCTATCATCAATAGGTAGTGGGTCATCAAGAACATTCTCTAACCTAGACAAGTTGTCTGCAACGGGATTCTCAGCTCCCTTTCTATCAATAATATGCAAATCAAATTCTTGAAGCGAGAGGACCCATCTAATAAGTCTAGGTTTAGCATCTTTCTTTTCCATAAAATATTTAATAGCAGCATGATCAGTGTGAATAGTTACTTTAGAATCAACAATATAAGGTCTGAACTTATCACATGCAAATACAACAGCTAAGAACTCCTTTTTAGTGGCAGCATAATTTCTCTGGGCAGTGTCTAGAGTTTTACTTGCATACTGAATAACATTTAATTTCTTATCAACTCTTTGCCCTAGAACGACACCTACAGCATAATCACTAGCATCACACATAATTTCAAAGGGTAAATTCCAATCAGGTGGCTGAACAATAGGTGTAGTGATCAAAGCTTTCTTAATTATTTCAAATGCTTCTACACAATCATCATCGAAAATAAAAGGAATATCTTTTTGTAATAGATTAGTCAGAGGCCTAGAGATTTTAGAGAAGTCCTTAATGAACCTCCTATAAAAACCAGCATGACCAAGGAAACTTCGTATACCTTTTATGTCCTTGGGACACGACATCTTTTCAATAGCATCAACTTTAGCTTTATCAACTTCAATACCTATTTCAGAAATTTTATGCCCCAAGACAATGCCTTCATTAACCACAATGTGGCACTTCTCCCAATTCAAAACAAGACTAGTATCTTCACATCTCTGCAGAACTCGATCAAGGTTGCTCAAGCAATCATCAAAAGAGGATCCATAAACGGAGAAATCATCCATGAATACCTCACAAATCTTTTCACAAAAGTCAGAGAATATAGCCATCATGCATCTTTGAAAGGTAGCAGGTGCATTACATAAACCAAAAGGCATACGTCTATAAGCAAAAGTAACGAAAAGGCAACTAAAAGTAGTCTTTGCTTGATCGTCCGCTGACACAGGTATTTGAGAGAAACCAGAATAACCATCTAGAAAGCAGAAATGTGTATGTTTGGATAGTCTTTCTAGCATTTGATCAATAAAAGGTAAAGGGTAATGATCTTTCTTAGTAGCTTTATTTAATTTGCAGAAATCAATTACCATCCTATAACCTGTAATGATTCTTTGCGGGATCAATTCATCTTTATCATTAGGAACTACAGTAATACCTCCCTTCTTAGGGACACAATGGACAGGACTTACCCATTCACTATCAGCAACGGGATAAATTATACCTGCCACAAGGAGCTTTAGTATTTCCTTTCTTACCACTTCTTTCGTTTTAGGATTTAACTGTCGTTGATGATCTCTAACCGGTTTAGCATCTTCGTCCAATTTAATTTTGTGTTGGCATAGACTGGGACTAATACCCTTAAGATCATCAAGAGTATATCCAATAGCAGCGCCGTGCTTCTTCAGAGTTTTCAACAATCTTTCCTCTTCCTGCTCTAAAAGGTTAGCACTAATAATAACAGGATATATCTTCTTTTCATCAAGATAAGCATATTTAAGAGTATCAGGTAAAGGTTTAAGCTCGAACACGGGATCACCCTTGGGTGGAGGAGGATCCCCTAGGATTTCAACAGGTAAGTTGTGTTTCAGAATAGGACCCTGTTTAAGGAATACTTCATCTATTTCCCTTCTTTCATTCATAAACATATCATTTTCATGGTCTAGCAAATATTGTTCTAACGGATTAGTAGGAGGCACGGCAATAGAAGCAATACCAATAATTTCATCCTTAATTACTAGGCAATTCTTTATCATGGGGTTGTCTATGAAATTTAGCAAAATTAAACTCATGTGTCATATCCCCCAGACCAATAGTAATAACATCCTTTTTGCAATCTATCCTAGCATTAACAGTGTTCAAGAAGGGTCTACCAAATATAATGGGACAAAAGCTATCTTGTGGGAACCAAGAACAAGAAAATCAGCAGGGTATTTAACTTTCCCACACAAGACTTCAACATCTCTAACAATCCCAACTGGTGAAATAGTATCTCTATTGGCAAGCTTAATTGTAACATCAATATCTTCTAACTCAGCGGGTGCGATGTCATGAATAATTTCATTATATAAGGAAATATGTATTTCACTAGCACTAGCACCCATATCACATAAGCCATGATAACAATGATCTCCTATTTTAACAGAAATAACAGGCATGCCTACAACAGGTCTATGTATCTTAGCATCGAGTTTAGCAATGTTAGCAGCTTCCTCACAAAAGTAAATAACATGCCCATAAATATTATCAACCAGGAGATCTTTAACCATAGCAATACTAGGTTCAACTTTAATTTTCTCAGGAGGTGTATATGTTCTAGTATTACTCTTACGAACAACAGTTGAAGCTTTAGCATGATCCTTTATCCTAACAAGGAAAGGTGGTTTCTCAACATAAGTAGTAGGAACAATAGGATCATTATAAGTGATAGTCTTTTCTTCAACTGTAACAGGTGCAACTACTTTTACTTCAATGAGAGGATTATATTTAAACCACTTCTCCTTAGGGAGATCAACTGTAACATCCCAAAATTCTAAATTTTGGAATGTTATAATAAATAGATAGTTTTGATTGATTGTTTGATTGATTGACTGAAAGTGAGTGAATTTGAAACTTTTTGAAAGTTAAATGAGAGGGAATAAAAGGACTTTCCCAAACTTTCATTTTTGCTTTTATGATCTTCGTGAATTCAAATTCTTTTCACCACCAAAACCCTGGAGAGAAGATAACACGACTTCTTCCATTTATTTAAATGACAAGGGGTGTTGAAAATATTTGAATTTCATTTGGAAATATTTCAACTCAGAAACTTCAAGCAACTCAATGATTTTCATGAGAGAAGATAAAATGACTTCTTCAAAACATATGAAATATGAGTTGGGAGTTTCAAATAATTAAATTCAAAGTTCTTTTGAATTTATTTTCAATTTGGAGTTATTTGAGTTTTATTAAAATTATTTTTCTCCAAAAATAAAATAATGGAAAATAGGGTAACATGATTCCCTACATCAGAAAATTGGAGAGAAATAAATTTGAATAATTTTGGTATTTTTATAAATGATTTTTATTGGGTTTTATTAGAACAGTAGCACTGTTTGAATTATTTAAATTGGTGTGTATTTTATTTGACTCTAGAAAAATGTCCACGCTGCAGAAAATCTTTTTCTGAATTTTTTTGATATATTATATGCCTATAGTATTTTTTATTTATTTTGGTTTTATTTTATTTTCTGAAAATTTGTTTTTTTTTACTTTCTCCCGTCGACTGGGCCGAAGCCCAGCCAGCCGGCCCAGCCCAGGCGCTCTCGTCACCGACCCTGGGCGTAGTCCTGTGCCCGTACGCCGCCGGCCGCCGCCGTGTCCGAGGCGGACACGTCGCCGTCGCCCCTCCTCCAAGGCGCCACCTCCCCTTCTCCTCCTATAAATGCGCCGGCCCCGCCGCCCCCTCTCTCCCCTATCCCCCCCTCCGCCGCAACCGCCGCCGGAGCTCCCGCCCCAACGAGATCTGCCGCCGCCGCCGCGCTCCGTTCCGACGCCCCGAGCGCCGCCGACCCCACCAACCTCACCGCCGCGCCGTGCTGCCCCTCCCCGACCTCTCCCTTGCCCCCCTCGACTAGCGGAGCCGCTGCCCCCCGTCGAACCCGAGCCACCATCGCCACCGACGACCTCGCCGGAGTCCACCTCCACCACGGTGAGCACCGGAGCCACTCTCCTCCATTAGATCGTGGATGAGTTTTTTTTCTTTTCGAAGCGTTTTGTTTTATTTATCGAATGTTCGTTATCTAGTTCTTTTCTTTTTCTGTTATTTCGGCCAGGGACCCATCCGTGAATATTTTATTCATAGATTAGTCCCTAATTTTCAAACACTCACAACTTTTCGTCCGTTTATCCATATCCAACGAAACCAATGCCCACGTCTTCGTTACGATCTCCTCTATCCAGTAAAACAACTTAAACATGTTTTTGAAAGTTTAAAATATGAATTTCAAATAGATTAGTATTTGAACTTCGTTTGATCATAACTTGAGTTTTATAACCCCGATTTAGTCGATTCTTTTTGAAAATCAAAGCTCTTGACCTAAACTTTCTGATAAGGCCAAATTCACATAGTTTTGGTACTGTTGGAAATTGTTTTCTGTTGCAAGAGTTATTTGCTTGTTTTCGAAGTTTTACGAATTGTTGTCTTCGCTCTTTCCGATGCTTTTGAGTGATTGCTTATGTGTGGTTACTACTTCTTGCTTATGATAGATTGACCGGAGTGTGACGAGTAGAACTATCAAGAGTTTTGAGTGCGAATCATCTTCATCAACATTGCAGGCAAGTTCACACTTTGATCATATCTTTTCTCATACCCAGTTTTTGTGCATTAGATCAATCCTCAAACATTGCATGATTAGGATCTTATTAAATTGTGGGTTTTGGGAAGTAGATTGAGGTAGCACCGATTACCTATTTTATTATCAAACCCTTGGGAGTTACTTCTACGTTTGCTTATTATGCCATGCTATGCTAGTAGACGTGGATTGGGTGAGTGAATTTCCATGATAGATGTGAGATTGTTAGTTAATGGTTTATTTAAGGTGCCAACTTAAACACACATCTGGGTGGATTGAGGCACCTGGTTACTCCAGGACTTGCCTGTCTAGGCACCTGGGTTTCCAGGACTTGCCTGTATTTCTTTGGACCGCCACCCAGGCTCAAAGGGATCATGAGATTATTCAAACTAGAAACTTCCATGTGCAGCCACAAGCCATTATGGGCTCTGGCATAGTTGATTAAGTTGTGCGAACTCTTACGGGTAGACTAGCAGATGTAGGGGAAAGTAGGTGTACCGGTCTACCCACATGTAAGGTGCTAGCGTTTCCGAAAGACTATGTCTCGGTCATCCGATTCTCAAACATCATGTAGTGCGAGGAATCCAACGGAGGCGATCGAGTCTTGTGGGGAAAAGTGCGCAAACCTCTGCAGAGTGTATAAACTAATCATGGTTAGCCGTGTCCCCAGTTATGGACGTTTTGAGTATTTAGTACTTGGATTATCATGTTGAATCTCAACATGTTACTCTAATTTAATATTGTTGGGTTGTTAATGAGTACTTTTAATTGGGATTGAGAATGCTGTCAACCATTCTCAATGTTTAACAACCACCATGATAGTTAAATAAATTTATTCCTTTGCAGTAGGGAAAAATTGGCTTTACGCAAAACTGTAACCATAGAGCTTTTCCACCAGCCAAATATGCATGTAGTGATAGCCTTTATTCATCTTTACTCTATGGTGTGAATTTGCCAGTACATTCTACGTACTGACCCTCTATGGCTGCAACGTCTCATGTTGCAGGATCTTACGACGAGTAAGTGATAAGTTAGGGTTACGATTTCCTATACTCAACTTTGCTGTTGGTGTTGATGGGAATCCACAACCTTGTTGCTTCCGCTATTTTGGATTGAGGTAATAGTTTTTACGTTACTTTATACATGTGATTTACCTCTGTTATAAATCCTCGAGTACTGTGTGTGTCAGCATACCGATCCAGGAATGACACGTAAGCACAAAGACTTGACCCATTCGGGTCGGGTCGCTACAAGATGGTATCAGAGCACATGTTGACTGTAGGACGTGACCCTAGAAAATGGCAAGCCCATAGGAAAGATTTTTCTCTACAACTTTCTTTTCAAAAGAATCTTTTACCTCTCTTCTCTTCTGAGCTTATTGAAATATTCCCTTTTTAGTGAGACCATACCCCTTTCCCCTTTTGACCCCTCGAAGATTCGACTGATGAGACCACTCCAAGAAGTACAAGATATCGAACAAATAAGACTACTTTGGAATGAAGAGGATTTTACCATACATTATGATGATGGAAACTACGACGGGTAAAGACTTCTAAGACTAGGAGAATATGAAGAATTTCCAGATTTGGCATGACCAAGCAAGGCTACACTTATGGAACTTGAAAGCTGTCAATACCCGAGATCAAGGTGTATCGGAGAAAGACCTGAACATGGAGCGTTAAAAACTCAAAGTTTTATCAAGAAAACCCTAAGGCAGGAGATATCAACTATGGAATGATAGCTCATGGAAATGACAAGAGTAGAAATATGGACATTCATGATGTTATCGTTCGCCTATGCTTTTATCATCGAGCTAAGTTAAGCATGTAGATGCATGGTAGGATTGGATGGTAGAAGGCTGATGCAGCATCTATCAGCAAGATGAAGTTTTAACCTTAGCCGGTGTATCACCAGGATCTGAAGTGTTACATCAAGAAGTTAAGATGGACCTACAAGAAGTAGTATTTGATAAGGAAGTGTTTCGTGAAGAACTCAGGACCCAGAAGTTTGGAACACAACTCCAGAAAAATTAAAGGACGTCATGATAGACCTTGCGTCAACAGAGATGATTTGGCAAAAGAACTTGAGAAGGACAAGCATGATCAGAAGAAGCCATCGGAGACATGACCAAGACTTGAAGAGTTTGATGACGTTGAGATCTATAGACCATTAGAAGACCAAACCCCTGTTTTATACATATGTTAGATGCGACGTTTGAGAGATGTCATTTGTTTGATGTTTTTCCGACAGCCAAAATAAAATCTATATTTTCAAAACCATTGTTTGTATTGTGTGCATCCCTCTCTATCTCTCCTATCCCACCCCAAAACCCATGGACCCAATAGAAGATGAATGGAGATGAGCTTATATTTTCTGGATCGATGAGTCAATTGGAGACGGACCGATGGATTCAAAACATGGAGGATCACATGAAGAATAACCCTGTAGTCGAGAAAGGATATGACCCAGCATGCTCTTCAGTGCTTTGTAAGAGTTGCTGCTACTTGGTGGAGGATGTACCAAACCATCAATGGATGGCAAGGAGTAACCGTTTGGGAAGAATTTAAGTCGACTCTACTAAAGTCTCGTCTTGTGTCCCAGAAGTTGAAGCCTTACGGAAAGGATATGAAGAAACCTTGTGCATACATGCTTTGTGGAGAAATAGGACACAACCATAAAGAAAACAAGGACGAATACCCTCATAAGCGGAGGATTACCAAAGGAGTTAGCCGAGGATTTTCAGGGAACTTCGGTTGGAGATTGTTCCCAAAGGTTTTGTTGCAGCAATGGAAGTTCAGTCTACATTGTTGGGAAAGATTCATGAAGCTCAGAAGTATGGCAAGGAGATTGCTGAGATAAAAGAGAGAATGAGCAAAGGAAAGGCCAAAGGTTTTCGAAAGGATGAGAACGACATCTTATGGTTCGAGGACCGTATATATGTTCCCAATAATGCAAAGATCAGGAAGTAAATACTTTAAGAGGCTCATGACTCACCATACTCGATTCGCCCTAGAAACACCAAGATGTATTTGGATTTGAAGTAGTGTTTCTGGTGGACTGGTAAGAAGAAGGATATTGCGGAGTATGAAGTCGTAGGTGATGTATGCCAGAGAGAGTAAAAGCAGAGCATCAGAAGCCAGCAGGATTACTACAGCCTATGCCGATACCCAAATGGAAGTGGGGATAATCTTGGCATGGATTTCATTACCGGATTTCCCAGAACCCGAACAGGATATGACTCTATCTGGGTAGTAGTTGATTCGCTTGACCAAAGTGGCTCACTTTATCCCAGTGAAAACCACCTATACAAGTGTGAAGTTGGCCAAGATATATTTGACCAGGATTGTATGTCTGCATGGAGTTCCGAGTACCATCATATCAGATAGAGGAACATAGTTTACCACAAAGTTTTGGAATCAGCTGCACCACACTTTGGGTACTAGGCTAGAGTTCAGTACATCCTTTCATCCGCAGACCGATGGGTAGACCGGGAGAGTCAATCAGATTCTGGAGGTCATGTTGAGAGCGTGTGCGCTAGATTATGGATCTAGTAGGGATGATAATCTACCTTACGCGGAGTTCTCATACAACAACAGTTACCAAGCCAGTTTGAAGATGGCCCCTTTTAAAGCTTTATATGGGAGAAGGAGCCAGACACCGTTGATGTGGGATGAAGTTTGAGACCGTCAGTTGTTTGGATCAAATGTGATCAAGGATTTAGAAGAGAATGTTAATTTGATTCGAGATAGACTGAAGGTAGCTCAGTCCAGGCAGAAGAGTTATGCAGACTCAAAAACGCAAGGAGCAAGTCTATGAAATTGGAGATAGAGCATGTCTTCGTGTGTCCCCTCTGCGAGGAGTTAAACGATCTGGAGTTAAGGGAAAGTTAGCCCCAAGATTTGTAGGACCATACCGAGTTTGGAGCATATGGGAGAAGTGGCCAACAAGTTACAGTCACCCGAAGGACTGTCAGGAGTTCATGATGTGTTTCACGTTTCCCAATTGAAGAAGTGCCAGGCAGAGATGGCCAATATTCCCTTGTAAGGATGCTTGACCCTGGAAAGGATAATGATGTTCCACGATGTGGAGTACGGACTTCATAAGTATAAGTTTTTATCTCGGTATGTGGGACATCCCACGAGGATGAAGAGATGTATTACTATTGGATATAAAGGAGATATGATGTTGGAAATATGGATCAATGGAAATTCCATGATGAGTCGGAGTAATCATGTCCTAGTTTGGTGCCAATAGAAGGAAGAAGGACATTACAATTGGACGGATTTTGAGTATGCTAGGAAGATGGAAGTTGAATGTTGGAATAATGATCAGTTGCCCAAAGGATGAGTTCAACGTTTACAAGTGATGAGATGGGCCATAACCCACAGGCCCCAAGACCTGCCAAGAAGCAAGCACACTCTTGCTGAAGGAAAAACTCTGGAAGGAGTTACGACTTTGTTCGATAGACGATCTTATAGGAGTAACGCAAAACCTGAGAGTTGTTAAGAAACGATAGATGTTTGTTTGGCTTGCAGAATCAATGGATTTATCCAAACTTGGTTCGTTGACAAGAGAAATTCTGCAATGCTTGTGAGGATGACCGAGTGTTAGAATGCGAGATTCGCTAAACCATATACAAGGTAATGATTTGGGTGCGGGATGGATTGATCACCATACCGACTTACTCTTATTATTCGCCTTGCTATGTGGGATGGTAAATCTGACTGACTTACCTGTAGTAGAGAGACGACGGTCAAGACCTTGTTTGAACCTTAGAATGGTATAAGCATTTTCCCCTGTACAAGGCAGTTGTTGCCAATCGTAGGATATACGGTGAGAATGAAGCCAGACCCGTTTTCTGCAGGAGAAACCATAAATTGTTGACCAGCATGAGATATCGATAGTTGTTTAGTATTGGCGCCAGACCCGTCAGCTAAGAAGACCCGGTCATGGAATAACTTTACCAGGATTAAATGGATACAGGAATTAAGAAAAAGGTTATGCCACTACCGGAAGAGCCCAGAGAAGGAAATTTTCAGAGGATCTGAGAAGACCGACACTGTCAACAATAAGGATGGAGTATATGAGTTTTGATGGAACCATAACAATGCTTCTAAGGGTGGTAGCACCCGAGACCCCGGAGACGATCGATGGATTTTGAAGACCCCTACCCAAACCTATTTCTTGCTAGCCTCTCCGAATCTCGAGGACGAGATTCATTTTAAGGGTGGTAGGTTTGTAACATCCCAAAATTCTAAATTTTGGAATGTTATAATAAATAGATAGTTTTGATTGATTGTTTGATTGATTGACTGAAAGTGAGTGAATTTGAAACTTTTTGAAAGTTAAATGAGAGGGAATAAAAGGACTTTCCCAAACTTTCATTTTTGCTTTTATGATCTTCGTGAATTCAAATTCTTTTCACCACCAAAACCCTGGAGAGAAGATGACATGACTTCTTCCATTTATTTAAATGACAAGGGGTGTTGAAAATATTTGAATTTCATTTGGAAATATTTCAACTCAGAAACTTCAAGCAACTCAATGATTTTCATGAGAGAAGATAAAATGACTTCTTCAAAACATATGAAATATGAGTTGGGAGTTTCAAAGAATTAAATTCAAAGTTCTTTTGAATTTATTTTCAATTTGGAGTTATTTGAGTTTTATTCAAATAATTTTTCTCCAAAAATAAAATAATGGAAAATAGGGTAACATTAGAAAATTGGAGAGAAATAAATTTGAATAATTTTGGTATTTTTAAAAATGATTTTTATTGGGTTTTATTAGAATATTAGCACTGTTTGAATTATTTAAATTGGTGTGTATTTTATTTGACTCTAGAAAAATGTCCACGCTGCAGAAAATCTTTTTCTGAAATTTTTGATATATTATATGCTTATAGTATTTTTTATTTATTTTGGTTTTATTTTATTTTCTGAAAATTTGTTTTTTTAAAAAAAACTTTCTCCCTTCAACTGGGCCGAAGCCCAGCCAGCCGGCCCAGCCCATGCGCTCCCGTCACCGACCGTGGGCGCAGTCCTGCGCCCGTACGCCGCCGGCCGCCGCCGTGTCCGAGGTGGACACGTCGCCGTCGCCCCTCCTCCAAGGCGCCGCCTCCCCTTCTCCTCCTATAAATGCGCCGGCCACGCCGCCCCCTCTCTCCCCTGTCCTCCCCCTCCGCCGCAACCGCCGCCGGAGCTCCCGCCCCGACGAGATCTACCGCCGCCACCGCGCTCCGTTCCGACGCCCCGAGCGCCGCCGACCCCACCAACCTCACCGCCGTGCCGCGCCGCCCCTCCCTGACCTCTCCCTTGCCCCACTCGACGACTGGAGCCGCTGCCCCCCGTCGAACCTGAGCCACCATCGCCACCGACGACCTCGCCGGAGTCCACCTCCACCACGGTGAGCACCGGAGCCACTCTCCTCCATTAGATCGTGGATGAGTTTTTTTTCTTTTCGAAGCGTTTTGTTTTATTTATCGAATTTTCGTTATCTAGTTCTTTTCTTTTTCTGTTATTTCGGCCAGGGACCCATCCGTGAATATTTTATTCATAGATTAGTCCCTAATTTTCAAACACTCACAACTTTTCGTCTGTTTATCCAAATCCAACGAAACCAACGCCCACGTCTTCGTTACGATCTCCTCTATCCAGTAAAACAACTTAAATATGTTTTTGAAAGTTCAAAATTTGAATTTCAAACAGATTAGTATTTGAACTTCGTTTGATCATAACTTGAGTTTTATAACCCCTATTTAGTCGATTCTTTTTGAAAATCAAAACTCTTGACCTAAACTTTCTGATAAGGCCAAATTCACATAGTTTTGGTACTGTTGGAAATTGTTTTCTGTTACAAGAGTTATTTGCTTGTTTTCGAAGTTTTACGAATTGTTGTCTTCGCTCTTTCCGATGCTTTTGAGTGATTGCTTATGTGTGGTTACTACTGCTTGCTTATGATAGATTGACCGGAGTGTGACGAGTAGAACTATCAAGAGTTTTGAGTGCGAATCATCTTCATCAACATTGCAGGCAAGTTCACACTTTGATCATATCTTTTCTCATACCCAGTTTTTGTGCATTAGATCAATCCTCAAACATTGCATGATTAGGATCTAATTAAATTGTGGGTTTTGGGAAGTAGATTGAGGTAGCACCTATTAGCTGTTTTATTATCAAACCCTTGGGAGTTACTTCTACATTTGCTTATTATGCCATGCTATGCTAGCAGACGTGGATTGGGTGAGTGAATTTCCATGACAGATGTGAGATTGTTAATTAATGGTTTATTTAAGGTGGCAACTTAAACACACATCTTGGTGGATTGAGGCACCTGGTTACTCCAGGACTTGCCTATCTAGGCACCTGGGTTTCCAGGACTTGCCTGTATTTCTTCGGACCGCCACCCAGGCTCAAAGGGATCATGAGATTATTCAAACTAGAAACTTCCATGTGTAGCCACAAGCCATTATGGGCTCTGGCATAGTTGATTAAGTTGTGCGAACTCTTACGGGTAGACTAGCAGATGTAGGGGAAAGTAGGTGTACCGGTCTACCCACATGTAAGGTGCTAGCGCTTCCGAAAGACTATGTCTCAGTCATCCGATTCTCAAACATCATGTAGTGCGAGGAATCCAACGGAGGCGATCGAGTCTTGTGGGGAAAAGTGCGCAAACCTCTGCAGAGTGTATAAACTAATCATGGTTAGCCGTGTCCCCGGTTATGGACGTTTTGAGTATCTAGTACTTGGATTATCCTGTTGATCTCAACATGTTACTCTAATTTAATATTGTTGGGTTGTTAATGAGTACTTTTAATTGGGATTGAGAATGCTGTCAACCATTCTCAATGTTTAACAACCACCATGATAGTTAAATAAATTTATTCCTTTGCAGTAGGAAAAAATTGGCCTTACGAAAAACTGTAACCATAGAGCTTTTCCACCAGCCAAATATGCATGTAGTGATAGCCTTTATTCATCTTTACTCTATGGTGTGAATTTGCCAGTACATTCTATGTACTAACCCTCTGTGGCTACAACGTCTCATCTTGCAGGATCTTACGACGAGTAAGTGATACGTTAGGGTTACGATTTCCTATACTCAACTTTGTCGTTGGTGTTGATGGGAATCCACATCCTTGTTGCTTCCGCTATTTTGGATTGAGGTAATAGTTTTTACGTTACTTTATACATGTGATTTACCTCTGTTATAAATCCTTGAGTACTATGTGTGTCAGCATACCGATCCAGGGATGACACGTAAGCACAGAGACTTGACCCATTCGGGTCGGGTCGCTACATCAACGTGAGTAGCAAAAGATTCACATAAAGAAGCTACAATCTCAGAGTCAAGTCTGTATTTAGCGCTAAATCCACGAAAAGCACCGGTATCCATAAAAGATTTAACACAATCAAACTTAGGTGTCATACCTGACTCCTTACCATCGTCGGAACCCCAATCTTCAGAGTTGCGTTTAATTCTTTCCAATAAGTCCCACTTGAATTCAATAGTCTTCAGCATATAAGAACCAGCACAAGAAGTATCGAGCATGGTGCAATCATTGAGAGAAAGCCGGGCATAAAATTTTTGAATAATCATTTCTCTTGAGAGCTCATGATTGGGGCATGCATATAACATTGACTTAAGCCTCCCCCAAGCTTGAGCGATGCTTTCTCCTTCGTGAGGCCAGAAATTATATATATAATTACGATCACGATGAAGAAGATGCGTAGGATAGAACTTCTGGTGAAATTCCAATTTCAATCGTTTATAGTCCCAAGATCCCGTATCATCACATAGCCTATACCATGTCAATGTGTCTCCCTTCAAAGATAAAGGGAAGACCTTCCTCTTAACAACATCATCGGGCATACCTGCAAGCTTAAATAATCCACAAACTTCATCCACGTAGATAAGGTGTAAATCAGGATGCAATGTTCCATCTCCTTCAAAGGGATTAGCTAGCAGTTT
This sequence comes from Triticum aestivum, assembly GCF_018294505.1. Classification (NCBI taxonomy): domain Eukaryota; kingdom Viridiplantae; phylum Streptophyta; class Magnoliopsida; order Poales; family Poaceae; genus Triticum; species Triticum aestivum. Next base: position 167,413,737 of record NC_057795.1, read on the forward strand.
CTCTGTCATACCCGAAGGAATTTCAAAGTAAACATTTTCAGTAGGTTCAGTAGATTGAGGAGCAACTCTTTGCTCTACTGGTCGGGGCGAAGATGCCCCGAACAAGCCCCTCAAAGGATTAGTTTCGACAGTAACAAGTGACAATAGATTTCAGCACACTATATAAAAAAACGAACCGACCTAACCGGGCCATGTCCGCCTAGGACACTGACCCGGCCCGGCCTTTAAAGCCCGAGGCGCCCAAGCCAGCCCCAGCCCGAGTCGCCCCAGCCCCGCCAAACCCTAGCGCCGCCGCCGCTGCCGGTTGCCGCCGCCGCCCGACCCGCCCCGCCGGAGCTGCCGTCCGCCTCGCCGGACCCCGCCGAGTTAGCCGCCGGACTTGCCGCCGCCGCCGACGGTTTTCTTCAGGAAACCGCCCGTTTTTTATAAAACCGCGTTTTTTTATTAGATAGGTTTTATTTTTTCCGGTCTTGTTTATTTTGCGAATGTTCGTCGGTATGTTTGTTTTAACAAATGGTTTTCGTCTTTTAGCCACAGACAGCGAACGTTCGTTCATTAGCCTGTTTGTCCGTTTTTCTTTTTCTTGGATTTTCCGCGATTATTTTTGATCGCGATTTCTGATCCGATTTTCGTTCTAGTATAACTTTTCGCTTGTTTATCGGAATCAGGCGATTCAAGTGCCTAGAGTTTTATCTCGAAACCCTCTTTCCGTCTAACCAACTCAAACAAGTTTTTTCTACTGTAATATTTTACTTAGGTCCAGATTAGTCAACGAAGCTTGTTTCTTTCGCTGTTTTAGTTTCGTTGCTTCGTTTGATTTGTTTCTTTCTGCAAAGTGGAGTTCTTAAGTTGAACTTTCTGGTTAGATCTCTTATTTGAGTTTTATCTGTGCATTAGATGAGTGCTTATTGTATGCTTGTTTGTTTGCGATAGAGTACCCGGAGTGCGCCGCTTGCTACTTCGAATCTCTAGGTTTCACGGATCATCAGCAAGGCAAGTAACACTTTGATCATACCTCTTTAGTACCCAGTTTTGTTGCATTAGATCAATCCACAAACAATTGCATGATTAGGATCTGTTTAACATGTGGGTTTTGGGAAGTTGATGAGGTAGTACCTATTACCTGTTTTATTATCAAACATTTGGGAGTTACTTCTACGTTTGCTTATGTTGCTATGCTATGCTAGTAGACGTGGATTGGGTGAGTGTAACCATTACAGATGTGAGATTGTTATTTAATGGTTTACTTAAGGTGGCAACATAAATTCACATCTGGGTGGACTGAGGCACCTAGGGAACCCAGTGTTGCCTGTATTTTTGGAAATCCCGGGGTACCGTGTGATTCTCCTATGGACCGCCACCCAGGCTCAATGGGATCATGAGATTATTCATGCTAGAAACTTCCGTGTGCAGCCGCAAGTTACTATGGGCTCTAGCATAGTTGAGTATGTTGCGTCAGCTCTTGAAGAGGTAGACTAGCAGATGTAGGGGATGTAGGTTGGTACTGTCTACCCGGAGTAGAGAGTTAATGCTTCTAAAAGACTGTGTCTCGGTCATCCATTTCTCAAACACCATGTAGTGCGAGAAATCAAGCGGAGGAGATCGAGTCTTCCGGGAAAAAGTGCGCTAACCTCTGCAGAGTGTATAAACTAATCATGGTTAGCCGTGTCCCTGGTTATGGACGTTTTGAGTATCTAGTACCTGGATTATCATGTGAATCTCATCATGTTACTAAATTAAATTTTGTTGGGTTAATGATGATGCTTAATTGGGATTGAGTTGGAGTAACCTTCTCAATGTTTAACAACCACCATGATAGTTAAATAAAATTTATTCCATTGTTGTAGGGAAAAATTGACTTTATGCAAAACTATAACCATAGAGCTTTCCACCGGCCATATATGCATGTAGTGATAGCATTATTCTATTCTTTACTCTCTATGTGTTACATTGCCAGCATATTCCATGTTCTGACCCATTTCGGGCTGCAATGTTCATGTTGTAGACTTTTCAGACAACGAGTAAGGTGCCTTAGGTCGTGATCTTATACTCAGTGATGCTGTTGGAGTTGATGGACTCGCTTCTTCCAAGCCTTCCGCTATTATCGTAATTTGATGGCCTTAAGCCATATTTATTGTAATAAGATCTCTTTTGAGACATTGGATGTAATAAGTGTTTGATTGCTACTTTGTTATAAATGCTTCAAGTATTGTGCATGTCAGCATTACTGATCCAGGGATGACACTGATGCACAGAGATCAGACTGTTTGAGGTCTGGTCGCTACAGATGGAATGTTATACAATAGATCATCATTGCATATCATATTTTATTGCATTTTGGTTGGGTCCTACGCAACTCAAGGACCCATGGAGAGAGTTTGGGATTTCGTTATTTTCATATTTGAGTTTTCTCAATTTTTGAGAATAGGACATTTGATTTTAATTATTTTATCTTCAAATATTTCAATTATAAAAATAAGAGTGAGGGAATAAAATGGCTTTCCCAAAATAAAGAAATATTGAGGATTTAGTATTAAAATCAAATAAGATTTTATTTCGGAGTTTTATCGCTATTTTATTTGAATTAGGAAAAATGCGCGTTTTTCAAAGTTGCATTTAGGACCCAAATAAATGTTCATATTGTCTAGCTTCATTTTTGAAGACGGGGAAAATTTATTTCGGGATTTTTGGAGTCCGTTTAGTATTTCTTTTAGTTTTTATTCGGCGCGAACTTATTTAAAAAAACGAACCGACCTAACCGGGCCGTGTCCGCCTGGGACACTGACCCAGCCGGGTCTTTAAAGCCCGAGGCGCCCGAGCCAGCCCCAGCCCAAGCCGCCCTAGCCCCGCCAAACCCTAGCGCCGCCGCCACCCTCGATCCGCGTCATCGCCACCGCCGCCACCCGTCCCACCCCGCTGGAGCTGCCACCCGCCTCGCCGGACCCTGCCGAGGTAGCCGCTGGACTTGCCGCCGCCGCCGATGGTTTTCTTCAGGAAACCGCCCGGTTTTTTTATAAAACGGCGATTGTTTTTTTATTAGATTGGTTTTTTCGGTCTAGTTTATTCTTACGGACGTTCGTCCGTACGTTCGTTTTAATGAACGGTTTTCGTCTTTCAGCCGCAAATAGCGAACGTTCGTTTGTTAGCCTGTTCGTCCGTTTTTCTTTTTCTCGGATTTCTCGCGATTATTTTTTATCGTGATTTCTGATCCGATTTTCGTTCTAGTATAACTTTTCTCTCCTTTATGGGAATCAGGTGATTCAAGTGCCTAGAGTTTCGTCACGAAACCCTCTTTCCGTCTAATCAACTCAAACAAGCTTTTGCTACTGTAAAATTTGACTTACGACCATATTAGTAAATGAAGCTTGTTTCTTTCGCTGTTTGAGTTTCGTTGCTTCGTTTGATTTGTTTCTATTTGCAAACTGGAGTTCTTAAGTTGAACTTTCTGGTTAGATCTCTTATTTGAGTTTTACCTGTGCATTAGATAAGTGCTTATTGTGTGCTTGTTTGTTTGCAATAGAGTACCCGGAGTGCGCCGCTTGCTACTTCGAATCTCTAGGTTTCACGGATCATCAGCAAGGCAAGTAACACTTTGATCATACCTCTTTACTACCCAGTTTTATTGCATTAGATCAATCCTCAAACAATTGTATGATAAGGATCTGATTTAATATGTGGGTTTTGGGAAGTAGATGAGGTAGTACCTATTACCTATTTTATTATCAACCCTTTGGGTGTTACTTCTACGTTTGCTTATGTTGCTATGCTATGCTAGTAGACGTGGATTGGGTGAGTGTATCCATGACAGATGTAAGATTTTTATTTAATGGTTTACTTAAGGTGGCAACTTAAATTCACATCTGGGTGGATTGAGGCACCTGGGGAACCCAGTGTTGTCTGTATTTTTGGAAATCCCGGGGTAACGTGTGATTCTCCTATGGACTGCCACCCAGGCTCAAAGGGATCATGAGATTATTCATGCTAGAAACTTCCGTGTGCAGCCGCAAGCTACTATGGGCTCTAGCATAGTTGAGTATGTTGCGTCAGCTCTTGAAGAGGTAGACTAGCAGATGTAGGGGATGTAGGTTGGTACTGTCTACCCGGAGTAGAGAGTTAATGCTTCTAAAAGACTGTGTCTCGGTCATCCGTTTCTCAAACACCATGTAGTGCGAGAAATCAAGCGGAGGAGATCAAGTCTTGCGGGGAAAAGTGCGCAAACCTCTATAGAGTGTATAAACTAATCATGGTTAGCCGTGTCCCCGGTTATGGACGCTTTGAGTATCTAGTACCTGGATTATCATGTGAATCTCATCATGTTACTAAATTAAATTCTGTTGGGTTAATGATGATGCTTAATTGGGATTGAGTTGGAGTAACCTTCTCAATGTTTAACAACCACCATGATAGTTAAATAAAATTTATTCCATTGTTGTAGGGGAAAATTGGCTTTATGCAAAACTATAACCATAGAGATTTCCACCAGCCATATATGCATGTAGTGATAGCATTATTCTATTATTTACTCTCTATGTGTTACATTACCAGCATATTCCATGTGCTAGCCCATTTCGGGCTGCAACGTTCATGTTGCAGACTTTTTAGACGACGAGTAAGGTGCCTTAGGTCATGATCTTATACTCAGTGATGCCGTTGGAGTTGATGGACTCGCTTTATCTTCCAAGCCTTCCGTTGTTATCGTTATTAGATGGCCTTAAGCCATATTTATTGTAATAAGTTCTCTTTTGAGACATTCGATGTAATAAGTGTGTAATTGCTACTCTGTTATAAATCCTTCAAGTACTGTGTTTGTCAGCATTACCGATCCAGGGATGACACTGATGCACAGAGATCGGACTGTTTGAGGTCTGGTCGCTACAAGATGGTAGGACATGACCACTAAGCTAAAGCCCTAGATCACTACTCTCTTCTCATTTCTGACTCCTCATCTTTTCTACTCTTTTAGGATGGGGGATGCAAGGAACAAGTTCACGCAACCGGATGAAGATACACCCTTCGGATGCCACTTGAAGGAAGTCACTAGATACCTGAACATCAGATTGCCAAGCTTCACCGGGACCTACATCGCCACTTTACCAGAAGAGGAGCATTGGATGATTCAAGTTCAAGTTCCAGTAAGAACGTTCATGCCCGTCACTGAGCCCATCGAGTTTTCCTTTGATGCACCAACCTGGAGTCTAGGAAAGAGCATGGCAGCCCACATCACCATGGGACGCATTGGAGAAGTTTACCACAAGGATCTCAAGGATACTATCTACCATATTTGTGGGCGCCGAGATGAGCAATGGAGATGATCAACACCAGGAAGGATAGATCAATTGCAGCTTTCATCCAGGAGTTAAACCAGCACATTCGTTGCCAGGAGAACCAGATGTGTGTAGGCATGATAGATCTGAAGAAGGCTATGACCAAGATCACAGAGATGGAAGAAGAACTTAAGTCTACACGCAATGGTTATGAGGAGGAAATAGCAACGCTCATGGAGAAGAATGATGATCTGAAGAAGAAGCTAAAAGTATTCATGGGATTCCCCGCGACTGAAGGAGAAGACGATGATTGCACTTGCCCGGAGAACTACATCATCATCGACGACACCGACTCGGACCCAGACGATAGTGATGATGACTTTGTTGATGAAGCTAGAGCAGATATCATGGAGTCTTGGACCGATCAATTTTTCTAGTAGACCACCATAACAGTAGTAGTATTCCTCCATGTATATAGTATAGTCCGAGCACTTTTGTAACGATAGTTAGACCGTTGTATGCCCTTGTTTGAATTGATTGAAGTGATATTGTTTGCATTTGTCTCATGTGCATATGGGTAGTGTTTTTCTCTCTAGATCTCATTCTATTCTATATTCTCATCTTTTCTAAACCGTTAGATGCCTCCGAGACGTGACAATAGATTTGCTTTCCCACCGGAGCTCACCCAGTTGATCCAGCAGCAGAATGCATTGATGCAGGTGCTAGTCCAGAATCAGAATCAGGGGAACAACAACAACAACAACCCACCACCGCCACCACCTGTTGATCACTTAGCCTGTTTCTTGAGGCTGAATCCACTGGTGTTCTCCAGTAGCACCGAGCCGATAGTTGCAGATGATTGGCTCCATAAGATGGGAAAGGAGTTGACCACTGCAGGATGCACAGATGCAGAGAAGGTGCATTTTGCCGCACATCAGTTGGATGGACCTGCAGCATCATGGTGGGAGAATTTCACAGCCACTTATCCTATCGACACTGTCACATGGGACCAGTTTCAGTAGGCTTTCCGTACTGCCCATGTTTCAGCGGGAGCTATAGCCATGAAGAAGCGTGAGTTTTGCAACTTACGACAAGGAGGACGTACTGTTGGCCAGTATGTGGATGACTTTAGTAAGCTAGCATGTTATGCTCCAGATGACGTTGCTACGGATGCAGCTAAGCAGGAGAAGTTTCTGGAAGGACTGAATGATGAGCTGAGCATGCAGTTGATGGTAGCAACCTTCAACAACTACCAGGAGTTGGTAGATCGAGCTCTCATGATTGAAGGAGAGCAGCAGCAGATTGACAACCGCAAGAGGAAGTATGGACAAGGGAAGTACAATTCTGGAGCTCAGCAGAAGCCTCGTTTTACCCCGAACTCGGGAGGACATTTTCAGCATACCCATGGAGGAGGAAGTTCGCACAACCATAGTGGCCCCAAGAATGGTAATGGGAATGGAGGAAGCAACGGATAGAACCGTACCAACCCATCAACACCAGCCAAGAGAGATCTGAGCCACATTACCTGTTACAAATGCCAGAAGACTGGACATTATGCCACGGAATGTCCTGAGGCAAAGAATGGAAATGGCAATGGAAGCTCTGGGAAGAATCCCAGCCCTTTCAACAAAGGACAGGTGAACCACGTTAGCGTGGAGGAGGTCGAAGCCCAGCCAGATGCAGTAATAGGTAAGTTTTTGGTTAAATCATTTACTGCAATCGTTCTTTTTGATACTGGTGCTACGCATTCATACATATCAAGGGGATTTGTGGATAAGTATAACCTGCCAACCCAAGCCCTTAGGTCACCCATGTTAGTAACCTCGCCAGGAGCAGAGTATATGGCTAGTCTATGGTGTGATCGGTTACCATTAAGGATTGGTAACTATGTCTTTCCCTCAGACCTAATAGTATTGGAATCGCAAGGACTGGATGTGATATTAGGCATGGATTAGTTATCGAAGTATGGAGGGGACATTGAATGCGCTAGTAAGTCGATTTTGCTTACCACGCCAGAAGGAAAAAGGATCAAGTATGTATCCCAGCATATGCTGAAGAGGACTCAAGTGAATTCCTTATCAGGGTTGTACAGGAGGAAGTACCAGGGGTGAAGGATTTCCCTGACGTATTTCCAGAGGAGTTGCCAGGCATGCCACCGAATAGAGACATTAAGTTTTTGATTGAGCTTTTGCCAGGCACAGGGCCGATATCAAAGAGACTGTATAGGATGCCCACAAAAGAGTTGGAGGAAATTAAGAAGCAGATTAAGGAGTTACTGGATAAAGGCTATATCCACCTAACTTCTTCACCTTGGGGATCGCCAGTTCTTCTAGTGGAGAAGAAGGATGAATCATTGAGAATGGTTGTTGATTATCGAGGATTGAATGAAGTGACCATCAAGAACAAGTACCCACTGCCGATGATCAATGACTTGTTTGACCAATTACAAGGAGCTAAGGTATTTTCCAAGATCGATCTACGATCAGGATACCACCAATTGAAGATTCGAGAGCAGGATATACCTAAGACGGCTTTTACCACCAGGTACGGGCTGTATGAGTATAACGTTATGTCATTTGGTCTGACTAACGCACCTGCCTATTTCATGAACATGATGAACAAGGTGTTTATGGAGTTTCTGGATAAGTTCGTCATGGTGTTCAATGATGATATTTTGGTCTACTCAAAGAATGAAGAGGAGCATAAGGAGCATTTGTGTTCGGTACTTGGGAAGCTCATAGAACATCAGTTATATGCGAAGTTCAGCAAATGTGAGTTTTGGTTGAAGGAAGTTGGATTTCTCGGACATGTTATATCCGGAGAAGGAATAGCAGTAGACCCCACCAAAGTTGTCACTGTGACAAACTGGGAAGCACCCACGTCAGTTGGAGAGATCCGGAGTTTCCTTGGACTCGCAGGATACTACCGGAGGTTCATTGAGAATTTCTCGAAGATTGCTAAGCCCATGACGGAGTTGTTGAAGAAGGACACCAAGTTCAAATGGACTGAGGAATGTGGGGCCAGTTTCCAAGAGTTGAAGAAACGTTTGATTACATCACCAGTGTTGATTCTGCCAGATCAGCGCAAGGATTATGAAGTATATGGAGACGCTTCTCGTCGAGGACTTGGAGCAGTGCTTATGCAGGAGGGAAGAGTTGTCTCATATGCCTCACGACAGCTTAAGCCCCATGAGTTGAATTATGCTACACATGATTTGGAGTAAGCAGCCGTAGTGCATGCATTGAAGACATGGAGACATTTTCTCATCGGAAACCATTGTGAGGTCTACACGGATCACAAGAGCTTGAAATACATCTTCACGCAGAAGGAGTTGAATCTTAGGCAAAGGAGATGGTTGGATCTCATCAAGGATTATGGTATGAGATTGCATTATCACCCCGGAGAGGCTAACATAGTAGCCGATGCGTTGAATCGCAAGATCCATGTCAGCACACTCATGACCGAAGAGTTACCAAAGGAGCTAGCCGAGGATCTTCGTGAGCTATGTTTGGAGATAGTTCCGAGAGGCTATGTAGCAGCATTGGAGATTCAGTCTACTTTGATGGATCAGATCAGAGAAGCTCAGAAGACTGACAAGGAGATTGCCAAGATAAAGGAGAAGATAAGCAAAGGCAAAGCTAAAGGTTTTCGTGAGGATGAACATGATACCTTATGGTTTGAGGACCGCATTTATGTGCCTAATGACCCGGAGATCAGGAAGTTGATTCTGCAAGAGGCCCATGATTCACCGTATTCGATTCACCCAGGAAATACCAAGATGTACCTGGATTTGAAGGACACTTTCTGGTGGACCGGAATGAAGAAGGATATTGCGGAGTATGTAGCAGTATGTGATGTATGTCAGAGAGTGAAGGCAGAGCATCAGAAGCCAGCAGGATTGCTACAGCCATTGCCAATACCCGAATGGAAGTGGGATAAGCTAGGCATGGATTTTATCACTGGATTACCCAGGACTCGTTCAGGCTATGACTCGATATGGGTTGTAGTCGACCATTTGACGAAGGTAGCTCATTTCATCCCAGTGAAGACCACTTACACCAGTGCTAAGTTGGCAAAGATATACATGACCAGGATCGTATGTCTGCATGGAGTTCCGAGGAGCATTGTATCAGATAGAGGAACCCAGTTTACCTCAAAGTTCTGGAATCAGTTACATGAGACTTTGGGTACCAGGCTAGAGTTTAGTACAACTTTCCATCCACAGATAGATGCACAGACCGAGAGAGTCAATCAGATTCTAGAGGACATGCTGAGAGCTTCTGCGCTAGATTATGGATCTAGTTGGGACGACAATTTGCCATATGCAGAGTTCTCCTACAACAACAGTTATCAATTCAGTTTGAAGATGGCCCCTTTCGAATCTCTGTACGGAAGGAGGTGCAGGACACCATTGTTGTGGGATGAAGTTGGAGACCGCCAGTTGTTTGGACCAGATTTGATTAAGGAGTCTGAATAGAAGGTGAAGTTGATTCATGATGGGCTCAAGGTAGCCCAGTCCAGGTAGAAGAGCTATGCAGATTCTAAACGCAAGGAGACAATTTACGAAGTCGGAGAAAGAGTTTATCTTCGTGTGTCCCCACTTGGAGGAGTTAAGCGCTTTGGAGTTAAGGGAAAGTTAGCGCCATGTTTTGTAGAACCATACAAAGTTTTGGAGCGTATGGGAGAAGTTGCTTACAAGTTGGAATTACCCGAAGGATTGTCAGGAGTTCACGATGTGTTCCACGTTTCCCAGTTGAAGAAGTGCCACGCAGAGATGGCTGATATACCACTGAGAGATACAGTGCCACTGGAAGCGATTCAGTTGGATAGTGATTTGACCTATGAGGAGAAACCAGTCAAGATTCTCGAATATGCCAGCCGAGTCACCCGCAGCAAGGTTATCAAGTTTTGCAAAGTTCAGTGGAGCCACCATACCGAAGATGAAGCCACCTGGGAGCGAGAGGAAGATCTACTGAAGGACCACCCTCACCTATTTTCTAGCCAACCCGAATCTCGAGGGCGAGATTCATCTTAAGGGGGGTAGGTTTGTAACATCCCAAATTTTCAATTTGGAATGTTATACATTAGATCATCATTGCATATCATATTTTATTGCATTTTGGCTTGATCCTAGAAATTCTACGCAACTCAAGGACCCACGGAGAGAGTTGGGGATTTTGTTATTTTCACATTTGACCTTTCTCAAATTTTAAGAATAGGATCATTTGATTTTAATTATTTTATATTCAAATATTTCAATTATAAAAATAAGAGAGAGGGAATAAAATAACTTTCCCAAAATAAAGAAATATTGAGGATTTAGTTTAAAATCAAATTAGATTTTATTTCAGAGTTTTATCACTATTTTATTTGAATTAGGAAAAATGCGCGTTTTTCAAAATTGTATTTAGGCCCCGAATAAATGTTCATCCAGTCCGGCTTGATTTTAGAAGACGGGGAAAATTTATTTCGGGATTTTTGGAGTCCGTTTAGTATTTCTTTTAGTTGTTTTTCTGCACGAAATTATTTAAAAAAACGAAACGACCTAACCGGGCCGTGTCCGCCTGGGACACTGACCCAGTCGGGCCTTTAAAGCCCGAGGCACCCGAGCCAGCCCCAGCCCGAGCCGCCTCAGCCCCGCCAAACCCTAGCGCCACCGCCGCCCTCGATCTGCGCAGCCGCCTCCGTCACCGCCGCCCGTCCCGCCCCGCCGGAGCCACCACCCACCTCACCGGACCCCGCCGAGGTAGCCACCGGACTTGCTGCTGCCGGCGGCGCTTTTCTTCAGGAAACCGCCCTTTTTTTATAAAACCGCGGTTTTTTTATTAGATCAGTTTTTTTCCGGTCTAGTTTATTTTTGCGGACATTTGTCCGTACGTTCTTTTTAACGAACGGTTTTCGTATTTTAGCCGCAGACAGCGAATGTTCGTTCGTTAGCCTGTTCGTCCGTTTTTCTTTTTCTCGGATTTTCTGCGATTGTTTCTGATCGCGATTTCTGATCCGATTTTCGTTCTAGTATAAATTTTCGCTTGTTTATCAGAATCAGGAGATTCAATCGCCTAGAGTTTCGTCTCGAAACCCTCTTTCCGTATAACCAACTCAAACAAGTTTTTTCTACTGTGAAATTTGACTTAGGTACAGATTAGTAAACGAAGCTTGTTTCTTTCGCTGTTTGAGTTTCGTTGCTTCGTTTGACTTGTTTCTTTTTGCAAGACGGAGTTCTTAAGTTGAACTTTTTGCTTAGATCTCTTATTTGAGTTGTACCTATGCATTAGATGAGTGCTTATTATATGCTTGTTTGTTTGTGATAGAGTACCTAGAGTGCGCCGCTTGCTCCTTCGAAACTCTAGGTTTCACGGATCATTAGAAAGGCAAGTAACACTTTGATCATACCTCTTTACTACCCAGTTTTTTTGCATTAGATCAATCCTCAACCAATTGTATGATTATGATCTGATTTAATATGTGGGTTTTGGGAAGTAGATGAGGTATTACCTATTACCTATTATATTATCAAACCTTTGGGAGTTACTTCTACATTTGCTTATGTTGCTATGCTATGCTAGTAGACGTGGATTGGGTGAGTGTATCCATGACAGATGTGAGATTGTTATTTAATGGTTTAATTAAGATGGCAACTTAAATTCACATCTGGGTGGATTGAGGCACCTGGGGAACCTAGTGTTGCGTGTATTTTTGGAAATCCCGGGGTACCATGTGATTCTCCTATGGACCGCCACCCAGGCTCAAAGGGATCATGAGATTATTCATGCAAGAAACTTCCGTGTGCAACCGCAAGCTACTATGGGCTCTAGCTTAGTTGAGTATGTTGCATAAGCTCTCGAAGAGGTAGACTCGCAGATTTAGGGGATGTAGGTTGGTACTGTCTACCTGGAGTAGAGAGTTAATGCTTCTGAAAGACTGTGTCTCGGTCATCCATTTCTCAAACACCTTGTAGTGCGAGAAATCAAGCGGAGGAGATCGAGTCTTGCGGGGAAAAGTGCGGAAACCTTTGCAGAGTGTATAAACTAATCATGGTTAGCCGTGTCCCCGGTTATGGACATTTTGAGTATCTAGTACCTGGATTATCATGTGAATCTCATCATGTTACTAAATTAAATTTTGTTGGGTTAATGATGATCCTTACTTGGATTGAGTTGGAGTAACCTTCTCAATGTTTAACAACCACCATGATAGTTAAATAAAATTTATTCCATTGTTGTAGGAAAAAATTGGCTTTATGCAAAACTGTAACCATAGAGCTTTCCACTAGCCATATATGCATGTAGTGATAGCATTATTCTATTCTTTACTCTCTATGTGTTACATTGCTAGCATATTCCATGTGCTGACCTGTTTCGGGCTGCAACATTCATGTTGCAGACTTTTCAGACGATGAGTAAGGTGCCTTAGGTCGTGATCTTATACTCAGTGATGCCGTTGGTGTTGATGGACTCGCTTTATCTTCCAAGCCTTCCGTTGTTATCGTTATTAGATGGCCTTAAGTCATATTTATTGTAATAAGTTCTCTTTTGAGACATTCGATGTAATAAGTGTGTGATTGCTACTCTGTTATAAATCCTTCAAGTACTGTGTGTGTCAGCATTACCGATCCAGGGATGACACTGATGCACAGAGATCAGACTGTTTGAGGTCTGGTCGCTACATGTTTCCTTACCAAGTTCCACTCACCAAAGGCGCTTCACTCCCCGGCAACGGCGCCAGAAAAGAGTCTTGATGACCCACAAGTATAGGGGATCTATCATAGTCCTTTCGATAAATAAGAGTGCTGAACCCAACGAGGAGCAGAAGGAAATGACAAGCGATTTTCAGTAAGGTATTCTCTGCAAGCACTTAGGTAATAGATAGTTTTGTGATAAGATAATTTGCAACGGGTAACAAGCAATAAAAGTAAATAAGGTGCAGCAAGGTGGCCCAATCATTTTTGTAGCAAAGGAAAAGCCTAGACAAGTTCTTATAATGAGAAAAGCACTCCCGAGGACACGTGGGAATTATTGCCAAGCTAGTTTTATCACGCTCATATGATTCGCGTTCGTTACTTTGATAATTTGATATGTGGGTGGACCGGTGCTTGGGTACTGCCCTTTCTTGGACAAGCATCCCACTTATGATTAACCCCTATTGCAAGCACATGCAACTACAAAAGAAGTATTAAGGTAAACCTAACCATAGCATGAAACTAGTGGATCCAAATCGGCCCCTTACGAAGCAACACATAAGCTAGGGTTTAAGCTTCTGTCACGCTAGCAACCCATCATCTACTTATTACTTCCCAATGCCTTCCTCTAGGCCCAAATAATGGTGAAGTGTCATGTAGGCGATGTTCACATAGCATCACTAGAGCAGAGACAACATACATCTCATCAAAATATCAAAGAATACCAAATCCACATGACTACTAATAGCAAGACTTCACCCATGTCCTCAAGAACAAACGTAACTACTCACAAAGCATATTCATGTTCATAATCAGAGGAGTATTAATATGCATTAAGGATCTGAACATATGATCTTCCACCAAATAAACCAATTAGCATCAACTACAAGGAGTAATCAACACTACTAGCAACCCACAGATACCAATCTGAGGTTTGGGTACAAAGATTGGATAAAAGAGATGAACTAGGGTTTGAGAGGAGATGGTGCTGGTGAAGATGTTGATGGAGATTGACCCCCTCCCGATGAGAGGATCGTTGGTGATGATTTACCCCTCCTGTAGGGAAGTTTCCCCGGCAGAACAGCTCCGCCGAAGCCCTAGATTGGTTCCGCCAAGGTTCCGCCTCGTGGCGGCGGAGTTTCGTCCCATAAGCTTGCTTATGATTTTTTCCAGGGTAAAAGACTTCATATAGCAGAAGAGGGGCACTGGAGGGCCACCAGGGGGCCCACGAGGCAGGGGGGCGCGCCCCCCACCCTCCTGCCTAGGGTGTGGGCCCCCTCTGGTACTTCTTTCGCTCAATAATTCTTGTTAATTCCAAAAATGACTTTCGTGGAGTTTTAGGACTTTCAGAGCTGTGCAGAATAGGTTTCCAATGTTTGCTCCTTTTCCAGCCCAGAATCCTAGCTGCCGACATTCTCCCTCTTCATGATAAACCTTGTAAAATAAGAGAGAATAGCCATAAGTATTGTGACATAACGTGTAATAACAGCCCATAATGCAATAAATGTTGATATAAAAGCATGATGCAAAATGGACGTATCAACTCCCCCAAGCTTAGACCTCGCTTGTCCTCAAGCGGAAGCCGATATCAAAAAATATGTCCACATGTTTAGAGATAGAGGTGTCGATAAAAATAAAATACATACATGAGGGCATCATGATCATTCTTATAACAACATACATAATATATATATATATATATATATATATATATATATATATTGTCATATGATTCCTTATGCTCAAGTAACAATCTATTCATAATGTCAAGTATGGTTCAGAAACTTCATTGAGAACTAACAAACTGTAATCTTAGTCATTGAAGCAATTGCAATTTATCATAACATGCGAAAGAGTCAAGAATAGAGCTTTTCACCAAGTCCACATACTCAACTATCATTTAGTCTTCTACAATTGCTAACACTCACGCAATACTTATGGTTATGGAGTTCTAATCGGACACAGAGAAAGATAGGGGCTTATAGTGCTGCCTCCCAACGTTTTACCTCAAGGGTAATGTCAACAATAATAGTTCATGCTAACTTACATCCAGTTGGATATATATATCAGGATCTTTCCAACATGAGGTGCTTGCCAAAGGATAAAATGAAAAAGGGAAAGGTGAAGATCACCTTGACTCTTGCATAATGTAAAAGACAGAAAGTAAAAGATAGGCCCTTTTCAGAAGGAAGCAGAGGTTGTCATGTGCTTTCAGGGTTGGATGCACAAAATGTTAATGCAAAAGAACGTCACTTTATATTGCCACTTCTGATATGAACCTTTATTATGCAATCTGTCGCTTTTATTACTTCCATATCACACGATCGTATAAATCTTTTTTTCTCCGCACTAATAAGTCATACATATTTAGAGAGCAATTTTAATTGCTTGCAACATGACAACTTACTTGAAGGATCTTACTCAATCCATAGGTAGGTATGGTGGACTCTCATGGCAAAAACTGGGTTTAAGGATATTTGGAAGCACAAGTAGTATCTCTACTTGGTGCAAGGAATTTGGCTAGCATGAGGGGGAAAGGCAAGCTCAACATGTTGGACGATCCATGACAATATACTTTAACTAAGATGTGAGAAAACATAACCCATTACATTGTCTTCCTTGTCCAACATCAACTCTTTAGCATGTCATACTTAATGAGTGCTCACAATCATAAAATATGTCCAAGATAGTATATTTATATGTGAAAACCTCTCTTTCTTTATTACTTCCTATTAATTGCAACAATGACCAAAACTATGTTTGCCAACTCTCAACAACTTTTAAGCCTCATACTCTTTATGTGTGAAGTCATTACTATCCATAAGATCAATATGGACTCTTTTATTTCTTTTTATTCTTTCTATTTCTCAAGATCATAGCAAGATAGCAAAGCCCTTGACTCAACACTAATCTTTATTATATATAGCTCACAAACTCGATTACATAGAGGGATCACAAAGCAAAACTCAGAACTAATTGAAACCAAAACTTTATTCTACTAGATCAAGATATTACCTAAAGGATCGAACTGAGTAAAACGGTAAAGATAGGAGTGTGATGGTGATACAATACCGGGGCAACTCCCCCAAGCTTGGCAGTTGCCAAGGGGAGTTCCCATACCCAAGCTTGGTAGTTGCCAAAGAGACTAGACTGTTTGAGGTCTGGTCGCTACAAGATGGTATCAGAGCACACGCTAACTGTAGGACACGACCACTAAGATAAATCATAGGTCATTCTTCTCTACTCATTTCTGACTCATCTCCCTTTTCCACTCTATAGGATGGCGGACTGAAGGAACAAGTTTACACAATCGGATGAAGACACCCCTTTTGGACAACACCTGAAGGAAGTTACTAGGTACCTGAACATCGGAATACCAAGCTTCACCAGGACCTACATCACCACTTTACCAGAAGAGGAGTGTTGGATGATTCGAGTTCAAGTTCAAGGAAGGATGTTCATGCCAGTCACTGAGCCCATAGAGTTTTCCTTTGATGCACCAACCTGGAGTCTAGGAAAGAGCATGGCAGCCCACATAGCCATGGGACGCATTGGAGAAGTTTATCACAAGGATCTTAAGGACACTATTTACCAGATATGTGGGCGCCGAGATGAGAAATGGGAGATGATCGGCACCAGGAGGGACAGGTCCATTGCAGCTTTCATCCAGGAGTTAAACCAACACATTCTTCGCAAGGAGAACTAGATGTGTGCAAGCATGATAGATCTGAAGAAGGCAATGACCAGTGAGGGAGTCCCGGACTAGGGGGTGTCCGGATAGCCGAACTACCATCATCGGCCGGACTCGAAGACTATGAAGATACAAGATTGAAGACTTCATCCCGTGTCCGGATGGGACTTTCCTTGGCGTGGAAGGCAAGCTTGGCGATACGGATATGTAGATCTCCTACCATTGTAACCGACTCTGTGTAACCCTAGCCCTCTCCGGTGTCTGTATAAACCGGATGGCTTTAGTCCATAGGACGAACAACAATCATACCATAGGCTAGCTTCTAGGGTTTAGCCTCCTTGATCTTGTGGTAGATCTACTCTTGTAACCCACATCATCAATATTAATCAAGCAGGACGTAGGGTTTTACCTCCATCAAGAGGGCCCGAACCTGGGTAAAAACATCGTGCCCCTCATCTCCTGTTACCATCCGCCTAGACGCACAGTTCGGGACCCCCTACCCGAGATCCTCCGGTTTTGACACCAACATTGGTGCTTTCATTGAGAGTTCCTCTGTGTCGTCACCGATAGGCTTGATGGCTTCTTCGATCATCATCAACGACGCCGTCCAGGGTGAGACCTTCCTCCCTGGACAGATCTTCATATTCGGCGGCTTTGCACTGCGGGCCAATTCGCTTGGCCATCTAGAGCAGGTCGAAAGTTACGCCCCGGGCCGTCAGGTCAGATTTGGAAGTTTGGACTTCTCGGCTGACATCCGCGGGGACTTGATCTTCGACGGATTTGAGCCACAGCCGAGCGTGCCGCACTGTCACGTCGGGCATGATTTAGCTCTGTCGCCGGACAGTACCCTGGAGGCCGCACTCGAAACCACTCCGATCTTCAATTCGGAGCCAGCTCCGCAAATCGAGGATGGATGCCTAGACACCGCCTCGGGGGCTGTAACCTCTATGGCGATAGAGCCGAACATTGACTTCGTCCCTCATAAAGCTTGTGACTCCAAGGTGCCAGACTCCTCGCCGGACTCCGAACCTCCCGCGCCCGCCCCGATCGAATCCGACTGGGCGCCGATCATGGAGTTCACCGCAGCGGACGTCTCTCAACACTCACCTTTCGGCGACATCTTGAGTTCGCTAAAATACCTCTCGTTATCAGGAGAGACCTGGCCAGATTGTGGTCAGGACGGCGGGGATGCGGACGACGAAGAAATTCAAAGCCCACCCACCACCCACTTGGTAGCCGCTGTCGACGATTTAACTGATAGGCTAGACTACGACTCCAAGGACATCGACGGTATGGACGACAATGATGGGGACGACCAAGAACCAGCGCCTAATGGGCGCAGGAAAGCCACCCCATCCCACAACGTATGCATGGTGGACACACCAAAAGGAAGCGACAATGAGGAAAAACGGGACGTGGTGAAGGACAACTCCCCCAACAGACAAACAAAGCGGCGACACAAGCGCCGCCCGAAGACCGGCATCGACAAAAACGGTACCCATATGGACCCGACCCTAGAGCAGGGCGAAGCAGTGGATGACGCACACGTCAACAAGCAGCCAGCCGGACATGAACCGGACAAGCAACTCATCCCCGGCGAAGATGATCTCACATCACCAGAGCATAGGAATCTCCATAACAGGCTCGTCGCCACTGCAAGAAGTTTGAAGAAGCAAAAGCGGAAGCTCAACACAGCGGAAGACACGCTCAGAATGAGATGGAGCAAAGTACTCAACACCGTAGATAAATATGGCACTAGTCACCAGACAAAGAGCTACCCGAAGCGCAAGCTGTTGCCCGAATTTGACGAGGAGGCCTTCGAGCCCCCGCAGTCAAAAAATAAAGGGGCGGCCTGGCCGGATAGATGACCAGATGACAGGCCAAGAGCAACACGGGGCGCCACACACAAGCTGGCACATGATCAGCATAAAGATCTTCAGAAAAAGGATAACCCGGCCAGGTCTATCTATGGGCCAAAAAAGAAGACTCCAGGAAGTAACACAACCAGCCGAGCATTTGAAGACAACGGCACACCCAAATACAGGGGCGCCGCACACCCACTATGTTTTACCGACGAGGTACTGGATCATGGATTTCCAGCGGGATTTAAACCCATAAACATAGAGGCATACGACGGAACAACAGACCCCGGAGTCTGGATTGAGGATTATATCCTACACATACACATGGCAAGAGGAGACGATCTCCATGCCATAAAATACCTTCCCCTCAAGCTCAAAGGGCCGGCCCGACATTGGCTTAAAAGCCTCCCAGAAAATACGATTGGGAGTTGGGAAGAGCTTGAGGATGCGTTTCGAGCAAATTTTCAGGGGACTTATGTCCGGCCTCCGAATGCAGATGATTTAAGTCACATAACTCAACAGCTCGTAGAATCAGCACGCAAATTCTGGAACAGGTTCCTCACTAAAAAGAACCAAATAGTTGACTTCCGGATGCTGAAGCCTTAGCAGCCTTCAAACACAACGTCCGAGACGAATGGCTCACCAGACACCTCGGCCAGGAAAAACCAAGAACAATGGCCGCACTAACAAGTCTCATGACCCGCTTTTGCGCGGGGGAAGACAGCTGGTTGGCTAGATGCAGCACCAGCGACCCGAGTACATCCGAAATCAGGGATGCAAATGGGAAATCACGACGCAAAAAAGATCAGCGCCGGAACAAGGAGAATGGCCCAAATAGTACGGCGGTCAACGCCGGATTCAAAAGCTCTCGGCCGAACAACAAAACACTGCCCTTAAAGGATAACAGTGACGGGTTATCCAACCTCAACAAGATTCTGGATAGACTGTGTCAAATACACGGTACCTCCGGGAAGCCTGCAAACCATACCCACAGAGATTGTTGGGTCTTCAAGCAGTCCAGCCGACTTAATGCCGAACACAAAGGGCTCGACACACCAAGTAAAAGTGACGAAACCCAAAAGCACCGCTCCGGAAACCAAAAGACTTTCCCATTAGAAGTCAAAATAGTGAACTCACTTCACGTGATAACACGCAGCGCGGCCCCTGCTATACCAGGACACCGTCCGCAGACTAGGGATAGAACCCACCAAAATCCGCTATAGCAGCACTTCCTTCAAAGGAGTGACGCCAGGCCTTTTTAGCCAATTTTACAGGCTCTGTACCACTAGGGGTCGTGTTCGGTTCATCCGACAACCTCCATCGCGAAAAGCTCACCCTCCATCGCCCCATTTAGCAGTAGCCCTTAAGCACTACTGGGGCGTG
Organism: Triticum aestivum; assembly: GCF_018294505.1. Taxonomy (NCBI): domain Eukaryota; kingdom Viridiplantae; phylum Streptophyta; class Magnoliopsida; order Poales; family Poaceae; genus Triticum; species Triticum aestivum. The sequence goes on from NC_057795.1 coordinate 167,433,615, forward strand.
CAGCTTTCGCGCGCTTTAATGCAATACCACATTACGCGTCTCTTACGCTTAAAAATGCCCGGTCCACGTGGCATATTCTTAAAACTCCAGGTGTCTCTCAACCATGGAGAATGTGCGGCTGCCTAGACAGCCACACATTATTCCGACCTTGCAGGTCAAAGCCCCTAAAAACAGGTCATTTAGACCTCAGACATGGTTAGACGAGTCCGGCAAGGGGCTTCCTAGCCGCATACCCCCTTTTTTAGGGGGCCGCGTGCATAAATGATGAAAGCCAATAAAGCTCAACTTTCTTCATCTTCCAAATTATACTTTATTTTGATACACTTTTTGCACGATATTTCTTAGAAACTAAGTCCTTCTCTTTTACAGATGAAGCACGTGCTACACCCGTCCAGGATACAGCACAACGGAGACACAGGCGCAGACGTGTAGTAGGGACCCATTGCAAGGATTCTTTTCAGATTAAGACCCTGCGTAAACCTTTCTCACTGTCTCTTGTTGATACACATCCCCCGGTTTCCTACCAGAGCCGAGGAGGAGGCTGGCGTTTTGGCATCGGCCGCGTCAGAAGTTCCCGCCTGTACCTGGACACTAGGGGCTTAGGGCTTTATTCTGCCCGATATCATAAAGACCGAACACCTCAGGGAGTGTTCGGCGTCTCGAGTTAGGCCTTATATGCATCAGCTCCGAATCATGTCTTTGGTCAAATGTTGGGTTTGCCCGGCTCCTGTGTTTTGCTGCCTTACGTTTCGTATCATCGGCTAACGCGGCACCAGGAGAACTACTGCGATTGTGCCCCGGTTCGGCCAGGAGAGCACCTCAGTAGAGAAAGCCGAAAATTGACTGTCATGATATAGCGAGAGACTGGTCAACCACTCGATCGACCATTGGAATGTTTAGAATTCCTCCGCTTTGACGAAGGACCGCTTCCCAGTCAGGCACATATGCGCCCCAAGTTCGAAGAAGCGCGGTACCATCAGGGGCTATATAGTAGCCCCACATTTGAGCTCCTATGGCTAGGTGAAAGTGATAAAGCATTATAGTCCGGTTGCCTAGTTTGCTATGCTATCACCTCCTTAAAAGGACCAAGACGTTGGATTAAGTGTGAAAAAGCATTTTTCTTTTTGCAAACACCCCGCACCATGTGCGTGGGGGATGAAGCCAAAGACTGCCATCTTTCAGAGTATACATACATATACGTCCGCACAAGAGATAGTTCAATACTTGAACACACAAGTATAAAAAGTCATTGCATTATAAACATGATCTTAGAAATCATACATGTCATTCAAACATAACATCTTTCGAGCACTGCGACTCTATTATACGAGCACCCTGCAGGACTTCCTCAAAGTAATGCTCGGTGGGGAATCGGCTTTTGTCCGAACCCCGGGATGCAACAGCGGTGGCATCCATCTCCGCCCAGTATGTTTTACCACAGGCGAGAGCCGTCCGTGCACCTTCTATGCATGCCGACCGCTTCATCGCCTTAATATGCGGCACTGCCCCAAGGAATTGCTGCAACAAGCCAAAATAACTCTTCGGCTTGGGCCTTTTCGGCCACAGATGAGTTACCACATCCGTCATGGCCAGTCCAGACAATCTATTCAGCTCAGCCCACTCAACCAGCCGATCACTCAACGGAAGTGGACGCTCCGGACTATGGAATTGAGACCAGAAAAGCTCTTCCATTTCATGATCCTCCTGGCTTCGAAAGTGCACGACTGCGTCAGCCGCACTCGCCGCCATGTCCAGATAAGGATCCTCCACACCGTACAATCGGCCCAGCTGAGCATACTTCGGATCCGTGAACTTCCTAAGCAGCATAAAGGGCTTTCCAGCCACAATGTCACCGACCTGACGCAGTTCCTCCTTCATAGCCCGCATCGCACTACGGGCATCCTTGGCTTCGGCATCGGCCTTCTTCAGGTCCTCTTGCTCCGCTCGGCGTTCTCCTTCAAGAACCTCCAGGCAGTCGGTAGCAACTTTTAATTTCATGGCCATTCCGGCCATCTCCTCCCTGCTTCGGCAGTGAGCAGCCTTCTCGGCTTCTAGCTCTTCCGCTGCCTTCAAGGCAGCCGCCTCGCTTTTTCTGGCTTGCTCCTTGGCCCGAGCAAGTTCTGCTCGAAGGTCTTCCACAGCAGCAGCACCATCTGCATCAATCATACAACTTGTAAGGAATGGGCATCAGCTCCCTTACTAAGCGACCACGGCGCAATCACATACCTTGTGACTCATCAAGTCGTTTATTGACCAGCGAGATGTCCGCATCTGCAGCGTCGAGTTGCTTCTTCAGCTTGGCGAATCCATCCGTCCGGCTGGCCACCGAACGTTCCGCCACCTGCTTAGGAAAGGCGACAGTTAATAACTGAGATTATGATCCTAGGCACGCTGTTGTTTTTGACAGCATACCAAGTCTCAGGGGCTACTATACATGGCGCACTTCATGTGCAAAACTGTCAATAGGTATGTCATTTTTTGCGTACCTCAAATCCCGTAAGTAAACTTCCGACGGCCTCGTACAACCCGCTTTCGGCGGACGAGATCCTCTCAATCACATTACCCATTAATGTGCGGTGATCTTCTGAGATGGATGCCCTCTTAAGCAAATCATGCAGTTCCACCGGCCGTAGTCCAATGGGTGCCGAACTCTCCGGCCCCGCCGGACTCGGGGAGACCCTCCGCAACGACACCTCAGGGTCGTCCGCCCTGTGCGATGGGGCGGCAGATGGAGGCGTTTCGCTCTCCATCATCTCCGGACGAAGGTCTCCCGAAGATGAGCTGTGCTGAGATGGGCTGAGATCCGAACTACAAGGAAAAAACTTCGGTTACCTTTAGACATTAAGCAGGGGTGTCTAATAATTATAAAATCCCCCTTTTTACTTACGGCTCGTTTGAGGGCTGATTCCTCCGAGGAGACAGTACGGCCGGGGCGCTTTCTAGCGCAGGACCTTCCGGTACAGATTTCTTTCCCCGCTTTGAGGCCTTGGCCTCCGGGTCTTCGGAAGCATTCCGCTTCTCCCCCTGGAAGGAGGGACTCTCGATTCCTCCCTTACTAAACGCCTCCTTGGCAGAGGTGACAGTTTCCCCGTGCCCCCCTTCGCCCTCATTTGAAGGTGCAACCTCCGACATTTTGATTAACATGGATCCTGCGTGGTCTCAGGGAGGAGGGCCGGACACCGTATCAGTTTTGCTTGCGCTATCCACTCCTGTCCAGGGATAGCTGGTGAAAAGGCAAGCTCATGATAAATAAATGGATGGTGTGTCCGGACACAGGGCTACTTACTTGAGTATCCGGGCGATTGCAGCTTAGGCCAGCGTCCTCGGTCAATTCCGGATGCATCTCTTGCGATCCGAAGAACAGTTTATACATCTCCATGGGAGTCAAACCCATGAAGTGTTGAAGAGCTCGCGGCCCCTCCAGATTAAATTCCCACTGGGACCAGATTGATCTCCCTTTCTTGGAGGACTCGAATCCGGTCCTGCAATAGGGGTACGTCTTTGGGCGGCCCCTAGTCACGCCCCTTGTTGACCCATGACGTCAGCTGCTGTGGAGGGCCCGAGCGAAAGACGGGCGGCGGCTTCTACCTGCTGCCCCGGGGAGCGGTGATATAAAACCACTCCTGTTGCCACAAGCCGAGCTCCTCTTGGAAAGAGCACTTGGGCCATGGAGCTTCGGCCCTCTTGCTTATAACCGCCCCGCCGCACTTTGCCTGACGCCCCTCAATCATCTTCGGCTCCACGTTGAAGGTTTTGAGCCATAAGCCGAAGTGAGGTGTAGTGCAGAGGAAGGCTTCACAAACGACAATGAATGATGAGATATGGAGGATGGACTCCAGAGCCAGGTCGTGGAATTCTAGCCCATAGTAAAACATGAGCCCCCTCATGAAGGGATCCGTCGGGAAGCCTAAACCCCGACGGAAGTGAGACATGAACACGACGATCTCGCCAGGCTCGGGAGTTGGGATAACTTGCCCTCGGGCAGGCAGCCTATGCGAAATCTCGTAGGTTAAATACCTGGCATCTCTCAGCTTTAGCACGTCCTCCTTCGTGACGGAGACGGGCATCCACCGGCCTCGTAGATCAGGATCGGACATTGTCGAGGATCGAAGGTACCTGAATTCGGAGCCCTGGGTGTTGGAACTCAGGGAGAGGGGCGGATTCGATAGAGGATTGAATAAAAAGAACGGGCCTTGGTCTCATTATAAAGAGGAAGAATACCAAGAGCCGTCCCAGTGACCGTTTGGAACCCGCCTTCGATGGAGGGGGCGTGGCAACGGGCGCGGTTGGGTTGCCCACGTCCATATTGATGGGAATCCCGGAATAAGGGGAACATGATCTCTGCTTCGACAGGACGTGCCAAGGAAACCGCTTCGCTAAACGCGCTAAAGTGGTACAATAAAAATGTTTGAAATAAAGGCTTGGTTGTGGTGTGCCGTCACGCCACGGAATACGTCAGCAGATTGAACTTGTGTGAATACTATTCTCTCTACGGTGGTATGTGGAAGTTATTTTGCAGAGCCGGACACTATCCTGGTGTTCACAATCTTCTATAAATTATTCGGAGGAGGAACCCGCCTTGCAATGCCGAAGACAATATGCGCGCCGGACTCGTCGTCATTGAAGCCTGGTTCAGGGGCTACTGAGGGAGTCCCGGACTAGGGGGTGTCCGGATAGCCGAACTACCATCACCGGCCGGACTCCAAGACTATGAAGATACAAGATTGAAGACTTCGTCCCGTGTCCGGATGGGACTTTCCTTGGCGTGGAAGGCAAGCTTGGCGATACGGATATATAGATCTCCTACCATTGTAACCGACTCTGTGTAACCCTAGCCCTCTCCGGTGTCTATATAAACCGGATGGCTTTAGTCCATAGGACGAACAACAATCATACCATAGGCTAGCTTCTAGGGTTTAGCCTCCTTGATCTCGTGGTAGATCTACTCTTGTAACCCACATCATCAATATTAATCAAGCAGGACGTAGGGTTTTACCTCCATCAAGAGGGCCCGAACCTGGGTAAAAACATCGTGCCCCTCGTCTCCTGTTACCATCCTCCTAGACGCACAGTTCGGGACCCCCTACCCGAGATCCGCCGGTTTTGACACCGACAACCAGGATCACAAAGCTAGAGGAGGAACTCAAGTCTACACACGACGGATATGAGGAGGAAATGACAATATTAGTGGAGAAGAATGACGACCTGACAAGGAAGCTAGGAGTATTCATGGGAGACCCCGCGCCAGGAGGAGATGACGACCATTCAAAGGACATTCGTTTTGAGGACTACATCATCATCGACGACACCGATTCGGATCCCGACGATAGTGATGATGACTATGTTGATGAAGCTGGAGTAGACATCATGGAGTCTTCCACCGATCAAAACTTCTAGTCGACCACCATATCAGTAGTAGTATTCCCCCATGTATATAGAATAGTCCGAGCACTTTTGTAACGATAGTTAGATCAATTGTATGCCCTTGTTTGAATTGATTGAAGTGATATGATTGTGTTTGTCTCATGAGCATATGGGTAGTGTTTCTCTTTAGACCTCATTCTATTCTGTTTTCTCATCCTTTCTAAACCCATCAGATGCCTCCGAGACGTGACAATGGATTTGCTTTCCCACTGGATCTCACTCAGTTGATCCAGCAGCAAAATACCTTGATGCAGCTACTAGTTTAGAATCGGAACCAAGGCAACAACAACAACAACAACAACCCACGACCACCACCACCTGTTGATCACTTAGCCCGTTTCCTAAGGCTGAATCCGCCGGTGTTCTCTAGTAGCACCGAGCCGATTGTTGCAGATGATTGTCTCCGCAAGATTGGAAGGGATCTGACCACTGCCGGATGCACTGATGTGGAGAGAGTGCATTTTGCTGCACATCCGTTGATGGACTCGCAGCATCATGGTGGGAGAATTTCACGGCCACTTACCCCATTGATACTGTTACATGGAATCAGTTTCAGCAGGCTTTCCGCACTGCCCATGTTTCAACAGGAGCTATGAACATGAAGAAGCGCGAGTTTTGCAACTTGTGCCAAGGAGGACGCACAGTGGGCCAATATGTGGATGAGTTTAGTAAGTTAGCACACTATGCCCCTGATGATGTAGCTATAGATGCTGCTAAGCAGGAGAAGTTTCTGGAAGGACTGCTTGATGAGCTGAGCATGCAATTGATGGTGGCAACATTCAACAACTACCAAGAGTTGGTAGATAGAGCTCTTATGATTGAAGGGAAGCAGCAGCGGATAGACAGCCGCAAGAGGAAGTATGGACAAGGGAAGTACAATTCAGGAGCTCAGCACAGACCTCATTTTTACCCCGAACTCGAGAGGACACATCCACCATAACCATGGAGGCTATATTCAAATGGAGGAAGTTTGCATAACCATAGTGGCCCCAAGAATGGGAATGGGAATGGAGGAAGCAGCAGCGAGAACCGTTCTAACCCAGCAACGCCCGCCAAGAAGGATCTAAGTCACATTACTTGTTTCAAGTGCGGGGAGAATGGACATTACGCCACCGAGTGTTCTGAAGCAAAGAGTGGAAATGGCAATGGAAGCTCTGGGAAGAAGCCCAACCCTTGAACAGGGGACAAGTGAACCATGTTAGCGTGGAGGAGGTTGAAGAGCAGCCAGATGCAGTTATAGGTAAGTTTTTGGTTAAGTCATTTACTGCAATCGTTCTTTTTGATACTGGTGCATCGCGTTCATACATATCAAGGGGATTTGTGGATAAGTATAAGTTGCCCACCAAAGTTCTTAGGACACCTATGTTAGTAAGCTCGCCAGGAGCGGAGCATGTGGCAAGCCAAGGATGTTTTCAGATGCCATTGACCATAAGTAGGCATGTTTTCCCCTCGGATCTAATAATTATGGAGTTGCAAGGATTGGATGTGACTCTGGGTATGGATTGATTATCAATGTATGGAGGAAACATCGATTGCGCCAGTAAGTCAATTATGCTCAGCACCCCAGAAGGAAGAAGGATCAAGTATGTATCCCGACATGTGCCGAAGAGGACTCAAGTGAATTCCTTATTAGGAGTTGTACAGGAGGAAGTACCAGTGGTGAAGGATAACCCCGACGTATTTCCGGAGGAGTTGCCAGGCATGCCACCGGATAGAGACATTGAGTTTTTGATTGAGATTTTGCCAGGCACCGGGCCAATATCAAAGATACCATATCAGATGCCCACACAGGATTTGGAGGAAATTAAGAAGCAGATTAAGGAGTTACTGGACAAAGGTTATATTTGACCAAGCTCGTCACCTAGGGGAGCCCCAGTACTTCTACTGGAGAAGAAGGATGGGTCATTAAGGATGGTTGTTGATTATTGTGCGTTGAATGAAGTAACGATCAAGAACAAATACCCACTTACAATGATCAATGATTTGTTTGACCAGTTGCAAGGAGCTAAAGTATTTTCCAAGATCAGTTTGTGATCAGGATACCATCAACTGAAGATCCGAGAGCAGGATATACCTAAGACAACTTTTACCATAAGGTACAGGCTATATGAGTATACCGTTGTGTCATTTGGTCTGACTAACGCACCCGCTTATTTCACGAACATGATGAACAAAGTGTTTATGGAGTTTTTGGATAAGTTCATCGTGGTGTTCATTGATGATATATTGGTCTACTCGAAGAATGAAGAGGAGCATAAGGAGCATTTGCGTTTTGTTCTCGAGAAGCTCAGGGAACATCAGTTATATGCCAAGTTCAGCAAGTGTTAGTTTTGGTTGAAGGAAGTTGGATTTCTCGGACATGTTATATCTGGATAAGGAATAGCAGTGGACCCCACCAAGGTTATTTTTGTGACTAAATGGGTGGCACACACATCAGTTGGAGAGATCAGGAGTTTTCTCAGACTCACGGGGTATTACCGGAGGTTCATAGAGAATTTCTCCAGGATTGCAAAGCCCATGACGGAGTTGTTGAAGAAGGACACCAAGTTCAAATGGACTGAGGACTGTGAAGCCAGTTTTCAGGAGTTGAAGAAACCTTTGGTTACAGCCCTAGTGCTGATTCTTCTAGATCAACGAAAGGATTATCAAGTGTATTGCGATGCTTCACGTCAAGTCTTAGAGCAGTGCTTATGCAGGAAGGAAGAGTTGTTTCATATGCCTCATGACAGCTTAAACCTCATGAGCAAAATTATGCTACACACAATTTGGAGTTAGCACCGTAGTGCATGCGTTGAAGACATGGAGATATTTTCTCATCGTTAACCACTGTGAGGTATATACGAATCACAAGAGTTTGAAATATATCTTCATGCAGAAGGAGTTGAACCTCAGGAAAAGGAGATGGTTGGAACTCATTAAGGATTATGATATAAAATTGCACTATCATCCCGGAAAGGCTAATGTAGTAGCAGATGCATTGAGTCGCAAGAGTTATGTCAATATGCTCATGACCGGATTACCCAAGGAGTTAGCAGAAGGTCTTCGCGAGCTATGTTTGAAAATAGGTCCGAGAGGTTATGTAGCAGCATTGGAAATTCATTCCACTTTGATTGACAAAATCAGAGAAGCCCAGAAGACTGATGAGGAGATTGCCGAGATAAAGGAAAGGATGAGCAAAGGAAAGGCTAAAGGATTTCGTGAGGATGAGCACGATACTTTATGGTTTGAGGATCGCGTATATGTGCCTAATGACCCCGAGATCAGGAAGTTGATTCTGCAGGAGGCCCATTGTCGGTGTCAAAACCGGCGGATCTCGGGTAGGGGGTCCCGAACTGTGCGTCTAGGCGGATGGTAACACGAGACAAGGGACACGATGTTTTTACCCAGGTTCGGGCCCTCTCGGTGGAGGTAAAACCCTACTCCTGCTTGATTAATATTGATGATATGGGTAGTACAAGTGTTAATCTACCACGAGATCAGAGAGGCTAAACCCTAGAAGCTAGCCTATGGTATGATTGTTGTTCGTACTACGGACTAAAACTCTCCGGTTTATATAGACATCGGAGAGGGCTAGGGTTACACAGACTCGGTTACAATGGGAGGAGATCTTCATATCGTATTGCCAAGCTTGCCTTCCACACCAAGGAAAGTCCCATCCGGACACGGGACAAAGTCTTCAATCTTGTATCTTCATAATCCGGGAGTCCGGCCAAAGGTCATAGTCCGGCCATCTGGACACCCCCTAATCCAGGACTCCCTCAGTAGCCCCCGAACCAGGCTTCAATGATGACGAGTCTGGTGCGCAAATTGTCTTCGGCATTGCAAGGCGGGTTCTTCTCCAAATTCTATGTACCCGTCGGATAGTGTCGGGCTTCTGGTGTGTGTTGCTCTCCTCAGCTTCTGTGCCCCATAATGACCATCTTCCACGTGTCGAACGAATGCAAAAAGCCAGGGGTTTTTTCATTTATCCCCGTAGTCGTGTAAATGAACCGCCCATAAAAGAGACGGGGGTTTAGATCCAATTCACACCTCCTTCCCTCCGCGAGTATTCATCAGAGAGCTTTCGACTGAGATCCATTCCACCATGGCTGGTCGAAGCAGCTCCTCCTCTCGCCTCTCCAGCCCTCGGCCCGGAGATTGGGAGCGGTGTTCTGTCCCGCATAGCAAGCTAGTAGTGCTTCAATCCAAGGGGCTCCTCCCACCAGTATATATGGTCCCAGTTCGAGCCGGGATCGCCACCTATAGCGGCGGAGAGCACGCAGAGAGCGTCCCCAATCCCTCTCAAGGAGAGCGGGTGTTCCTAGTTCCTTATTTAATAAGAGGACTCGGATTTCCAATTCATCCGTTTCTCCGAGGACTCCTCGAGTTCTACGGCCTCCAGCTACACAACCTCACGCCTGCCTCCATACTGCATGTTGCGGGTTTCGTGGCCCTCTGCGAGCTGTTCTTAGGCATCGAGGCCCATTTCGCACTCTGGAAGAGGTTGTTCTGCCTTGTGCCCCGCTCTCAGGAGGGGTCAATTTATCAAGTGGGCGGAGCCGAACAATGGCGCATCGCCAGGACCGGATATCTATCCGGTACTCCAAAGAAGGTGTCCAAAGACTGGCCTTCGGAATGGTTTTATATGGATGATGTCCCCCTGCCGAACCCTGTACAGATCGGCCTCCCCAAGTTTAATATCGCTCCATTAAAGAAACGCCTGAGCTGGCGCCCAAGGAACCCTCAAAGGGAAACTAGCAGGGACGTTCTTTACCTGATGAGTCGGATAAGATTGTTGGCTCATTCCGGATTGACCATGATCGAGGTCATGGCCACATGCATTACGCGGGGGGTGCAGCCGCTTCAATACAGAGGCCACCCCATGTGGGATTTCAACGGGGAGGACGACGCCACCCGATGCGGTCGCAAGGGGCCGGATTCGGCTGCCACTCTAGCGAAGATCTTATCCGCTTTGTACAAGGGAGATGAAGAGGAATTCCTCCATGTCAATCCACGGGGTGGATTCTCTATGTATAGTCCTCCAAGCTGGGTGAGCGAACATTTTCACTTACCTACCCGCTTTCGAAATTCCCATAATTGAGTACTTAGTCTAGCGATGTTAACGCAGGAGCTGCACCAGACTGTGAAGGTGATAAACAGTCCTCCTCCGCAACCCGAGGACGCCGAACGGTCCCTCGATCTGGATTCCCAAGAGGACCCAAACTTATGTGTGGAGTTAATTGATGGGGTGTTTCATCAGTTGAGTAAGGAAAACACCTTTGTGGCCATTACGGCCGACTATCCCGGACTACTTCCAGCCTCAAAGGTAACCAATACCGAAGTCCCAGTACTTTCAAGGAGATCCATCCATGCCTTATTTTGAATGTTGTAAACCAATAGTGTTTCGTTTCGCAGGGGAAATCCTTGAGGCGGAGGGCCGAGCCCGCGGTGGGCAGCCAACAAGGGCCGCTGAAGCCAGGTGGGCCAAAAAGAAGTGCGGACCAGATCGAGATTCCGGCGCAACGGTGCGGCATGCGAATTTAACGCCTAGGGTTTATGCCCTCAAGTCATACTAACGCTCATGCTCTTCTTAGGAAGAAGAGAGCCTGCTGGACTATATCCACCGGCCAGGCTTCAAGGCCGGGTCCGGAAGCGGAGGCGGACACGGGGCGCGCATCGGGCGTTCCTCCGACAGAGGACGTAGACGGGCTATCTGCCACCAATTCAGAGGTGGAGAGTGCCATGAACCACAGGCGTCGCCGGACTGTTCTTCGTGACGCATGTTTTTCCTCGGAGGCGTTGGACGCCTTTAATATGGGAGATGCGTACCTTCGTGCCACTCAAAGTGGTCTAGCCAGAGCCACAGAGCAGTATGTGAAAGACATATGGGTGAGTAAAATTGAAGGTTATATATGTCAGTAGCCCCCGAGACTTGAAACAGTGAAGATAACTGTTTTAAGGATCATATGTTATGCAGGGTCTTACAAAGAAGAACACGCAACTGTCCCAGGAGCTGGAAGAGTGCAAGGGCCAACTCGAGGCTGCACTGGCCGCTTCAGATAATGCCAAGGGGACCCCCTTAGGTAATATATGCTTCGAAAGATAATTCCGTTGTGAAGTGCGACATGTGTGCAACTCTGACGATAACAATGCAGATGGGGCCGGAGTAAATCTGGACAAGCAACAACTCCTACGCCAACTAAAGGCTGGCGAGAGCATGCTGACGAGGGTGAGGCAAGAGAAGAACAAACTTCAAGACGCCAATACCCAGCTGGGCGAGGAACTAAAGGATGTTCATGTTCAGTTGTCTGCTTCCGTAAAGGAAAATCGGCGACTTCGACGCGGCATTTTTAGTAAGTGCTTGAACGAATCTTCAAAAAAGAAATTCGGCGAGGAAGTCGTTTGACAGAGCTATGTCTGTAGGTATGCTGACAGGTCGTCCTGCGGAGGAGATGCCCGGTTCAACGGGGGACCTTCTTCCTGAGCTGTTGCAACTGCACGAACGAGTTCGGCAGGCGATGCAAGGTGTCGTCCAGGCTATGTGGCCATCCCTCTCCATGCCCGAAGGCCTTGGGGAGCTTGCAAAGAAGCTGGAGGGAGTGCGGCAGCACTTCCGGTTGTGGAAGATATCGGCCTGCCGTCAAGGTGCCAGGGAGGCCTGGGCAATAGTGAAGACTCGGTACATGGAGGCTGACCCGAACCATATGGCCGAGGTCGGCCCTATCGGGCCTGACGGAAAGGAGATCCCTATCAGTTTATTATATGGCCAGGTAGAGCTGGTTGCCAAGTATTCTCAATAGGACTATAAATTAGACCGCCTGTTGAATGGTATTGAAAAAGAATATACCGAGTCGAATTGACTCTGTAATTTAAAATGACATGAAAAAATGCCTTCTATCCGGATTGTAGATCGTTTGTCATTGCGGACCTTTTCGCTTTGACCTCTGGACCCTATAGTCCGGAGTGTGTCCGAATACACTCTCAGTTATGTAAGAACCGGGGCGTGCATGGAGACAAGGCGTCGGGGTCATAATTGCTTTAGCAGACAAGTGCCCAACTAGTTATGTTATATTACATGGTTAGTAAGAAACATCTTCTAGGGAGAATAGTTCCGTTAGGGGTTCCTTTCCCTGGGAGGCATGCCCTAAAGTGCATGTTCGAACTGCGAGAAAGAGCAGAAAAGCATCTGGGGGCAGATAAATAAACAATAAAAATCATCTTTTAGTTCACCGACCGAATATTCCCTTAAGAACGCTAGCTTTCGGCTTCACCCAATCTGAGGTACACATCCGGCTGACCCGGCAGTAACAATCGCACAGGTGCTCCCTTTACCACCTAGCCGAACGAACGGGAACGTAGGGCTAAGCACAGGAGCCAGGCAACCCAGCTTGGCCAAACTTCAGTCATATCGATGCATATAATTGTGTATAAAAGGTTCATGCGGAAGTGTCACACATGTTTTGGCCATGAGGCCCGTTAATATAAAATTCTGATAAAGAAGCCCCCAGGTATGATGAGCGCGTGTGGCGTGTCAAGTATGTGCGAACAACACGCAGGCAAGCCCCTAAGGGCTTGGGAGAGAAAAGGTAGGGAGAAGGAGAGAAATACCAGTCAGCAAAAATAAAAATAAAAAAAGGGACAGAGGAAGGAGACGAACACGGAGTCCGGCGCTAGGCATAGAATCTTCGTAGGCGTGCTGCGTTCCATGGGTTCAGCTCGAGTCGGTTGTTGAAAGATCATGGATGTCACCTAGAGGGGGGGGGGTGAATAGGCATTTTAAAATAATTAAGGTTTAGGCTTGAACAAATGTGGAATAAACCTAGCGGTTAATTTGTCAAGCACAAAACCTAAAACAACTAGGCTCACCTATGTGCACCAACAACTTATGCTAAGCAATATAAGCAACTATGTGATAGCAAGATATATGACAAAGAACAATATGGCTATCACAAAGTAAAGTGCATAAGTAAAGGGCTCGGGTATGAGATAACCGAGGCACGAGGAGACGATGATGTATCCCGAAGTTCACACCCTTGCGGATGCTAATCTCCGTTTGGAGCGGTGTGGAGGCACAATGCTCCCCAAGAAGCCACTAGGGCCACCGTAATCTCCTCACGCCCTCGCACAATGCAAGATGTCGTGATTCCACTAAGGGACCCTTGAGGGCGGTCACCGAACCCGTACAAATGGCAACCCTTGGGGGCGGTCACCGGACCCGTACACTTTGGCAACCCTTGGGGCGGTCACCGATACCCGTCAAATTGCTCGGGGCGATATCCACAACCTAATTGGAGACCCCGACGCTTGCCCGGAGCTTTACACCACAATGATTGAGCTCCGAACACCACCAACCGTCTAGGGCGCCCAAGCACCCAAGAGGAACAAGCTCAAGGGAACCAAGCACCCAAGAGTAATAAGCTTCTCAACTTGTAACTTCCACGTATCACATGGAGAACTCAAACCGATGCACCAAATGCAATGGCAAGGGCACACGGAGTGTCCAAGTCCTTCTCTCCCAAATCCCACCAAAGCAACTAATGCTAGGGAGGAAAATGAGAGGAAGAACGAAAGAAGAACACGAAGAACTCCAAGATCTAGATCCAAGGGGTTCCCCTCACTTAGAGGAGAAAGTGATTGGTGGAAACGTGGATCTAGATCTCCTCTCTCTTTTCCCTCAAGAACTAGTAAGAATCATTGGAGGGATTGAGAGTTAGCAAGCTCGAAGAAGGTCAACAATGGGGGAAGAACACAAGCTCAAAGGATTGGGTCCATTGGGGAAGAAGACCCCCTTTTATAGGACCTCCCGAATCCAACCGTTATGTGCTCAGGTCGTGCACAAGCGGTACTACCGCTTGGAGGAGCGGTACTACCGCTTAGCACGGTCAAAACAGCCCAACGAGAGAGAAAACACGAGTTTTTGGTCCAG